>NC_044569.1:16460520-17156349 GCF_007565055.1 Rhinopithecus roxellana
GACAGGCCCAAACTGAGGCACATTCTAGAAAATAAGTGGCCAGTACTCTTCAAGTATCAAGGTCATTGTGTTAGTCCGTTTTCATGCTGCTGATACAGACATACCCAAGATTGGGTAAATTATAAAGAAAAAGAGGTTTAATGGACTCACATTTCCACGTGGCTGGGGAGGCCTCACAATCATGGCGGAAGGCAAAAGGCACGTCTTACATGGCAGCAGGCAAGAGAGAGAATGAAAGCCAAGTGAAAGGAGTTTCCCCTTATAAAACCATCAGATGTCCTAAGAATTATTCCCTACCATGAGAACAGCATGGGGGAAACTGCCCCCATGATTCAATTATATCCCACCAAGCTCCTCCCACAACACATGAGAATTTTGGGAGCTACAATTCAAGATGAGATTTGGGTGGGGGCACAGCCAAACTGTATCATTCCACCCTGGCCCCTCCCAAATCTCATGTCCTCACATGTCAAAACCAATCATGCCTTCCCAGCAGTCCCTCAAAGTCTTAACTCATTTCAGCATTAACTCAAAAGTCCACAATCCAAAGTCTCATCTGAGACAAGGCAAGTCCCTTCCACCAATGAGCCTGTAAAATCAAAAGCAAGTTAGTTACTTCCTAGATACAATGAGGGTACAGGCATTACACTCATTCCAAATAGGAGAAATGGGCCAAAACAAAGGGGCTACAGGACCCATGCAAGTCCGAAATCTAGCTGGGCAGTCAAATCTTAAAGCTCCAAAATGATCTCCTTTGACTCCATGTCTCACATCCAAGTCACACTGATGCAAGAAATGGGTTCCCATGGTCTTGGGCAGCTCTGCCCCTGTGGCTTTGCAGTGTATGGCCTCCCTCCCTGCTGCTTTCACAGGCTGGCATTGAGTATCTGTGTCTTTTCCAGGCACACGGTGCAAGCTGTTGGTGGATCTACCATTCTGGGCTCTGAAGGATGGTGGCTTTCTTCTCACAGCTCCACTAGACAGTGCCCCAGTGCGGACTCTGTGTGGGGGATACAACCCCACATTTCCCTTCCGCAATGTATTAGCAAAGGTTCTCTGTGAGGGCCCTGCCCCCGAAGCAAACTTTGGCCTGGACATTCAGGCATTTCCATACATCCTCTGAAATGTAGGTGGAGGTTCCCAAACCTCAACTCTTGACTTCTGTGCACCCACAGGCTCAACACTATGTGGAAACTGGCCAGGCTTGCGGCTTGCACTCTCTGAAGTCAGAGCCCAAGCTCTACCTTGGTCCCTTTTAGCCATGGCTGGAGTGGCTGGAACACAGGGCACCAAGTCCTTAGGCTGCACACAGCAGAGGGGTCCCTGGGTCAGGCACCTGGAAACGTATTTTCCTACTAGGCCTCCGGGCCTGTGATGGGAGGGGCTGCCACAAAGTTCTCTGACATGCCCTAGAAACATTTTCCCATTGTCCTGGTGATTAACACTTGGCTCCTCATTACTTAGGCAAATTTCTGCAGCCAACTTGAATTTCTCCTCAGAAAATGGATTTTTATTCTCTATCACATCGTCAGGCTGCAAATTTTCTGAACTTTTATGCTCTGTTTCCCTTTTAAAATGGAATGCTTTTTAACAGCACCCAAGTCACCTCTTGAATGCTTTGCTGCTTAGAAATTTCTTCTGCCAGATACCCTAAATCATCTCCCTCAGATTCAAAGTTCCACAGACCTCTAGAGTAGGGGCAAAATGCTGTCAGCCTCTTTGCTAAAACATAGCAACAGCCACCTTTACTCCAGTTCCCAACAAATTCCTCATCTCTATCTGAGACCACCTCAGCCTGGATTTCATTGTTCATATCATTATCAGCATTTTGGTCAAAGTCATTCATCAAGTCTCTAGGAGGTTCCAAACTTTCTCACATTTTCCTGTCTTCTTCTGAGCCCTCCAAACTATTCCAACCTTTGTCTGTTACCCAGTTCCAAAGTTGCTTCCACATTTTGGGGTATCTTTATAAAGCAGCAACCCACTCTACCAGCAGCAATTTATTGTATTAGTCCATTTTCATGCTGCTGATACAGACATACCCAAGACTGGGTAAATTATAAAGAAAAAGAGATTTAATGGACTCACAGTTCCACGTGGCTGGGGAGGCCTCACAATCATGGTGGAAGGCGAAAGGCACGGCTTACGTGGCAGCAGGCAAGAGAGAGAATGAGAACCAAGTGAAAGGGGTTTCCCATTACAAAACCATCAGATGTGAGAATTATTCACTACCATGAGAACAGTATGGGAGAAACTGCCCCCAAGATTCAATTATATCCTACCGGGTTCCTCCCACAACACATGGAAATTATGGGACCTACAATTCAAGATGAGATTTGGGTGGGGGCATAGCCAAACCATATCAGTCGTAAAAGATAAAAAGACTATGGAAGTGTTCTGATTAAAGGAGACTAAAAAGATATACAGCTAAATAAAACGTGTGATCCTGGATTGGATTCTGAACCAGATAAGGGACAAGAATAAAATCTGTGTATTAAATATCAGTGTTGCATCAGTTAACTCCCTGAATTTGATAAAATTCGGAACGATCTCTCCTCACTACTTTCCCACACTCCTCTCCAGGGCCTCTTCACGTGGGCACCTGGGCCCTCCTCTGTTCACACCCCTCTTCTGTCTGGACTGCCCCTCACTTCATCCTTCCCCCATATGCAGTCTTTCCTAGCTGTCCTTATGTAAGAGAATGACTTTGGTTTTAAGAAATTCACACTGAAATATTTAGAGGATTAAAAAAAAAAAATACAGTGACCAAGTAAAGCCTCCCCAAGGGGCACACCCAGCTGTGAATGAGCCAGAGGTCGTGACTCCTGGTTCCTGAGAACGAAGGTGGAGCTGGCATGCAGGGCAGGAAAGGTGACAAGTGATCTGCTCTTTCAGGAGGTGGTGGTGCAAAGGCAAAGGAGAAAGCCCAGGCCCACTGGAAGGTACGTGGGGTGAGCTGTTTCAAGGAGACCCGCCAGCATTAGCAGAAGGAAAGCAACCATTCTCCCAATCATCTAACCATTCACAGAGTGTGCCACAGGACTACTCAATGCTCTGGACTGTCAGGTGACTGGGCCTACGAGTGGCCTAAATAAAATGAGCAAGAGAGCTACCCCGTAAGCACCACGTCAAAAGTAAAAAAAAAAAAAAAAAAAAAAAAGAAGCTACCACTAGGGACAACTCAGGTCTAGTTCAGGGTAAGCAGGCTATGAAAGAGATTTCCTGGGGCCAGATATGCTTTAAGTTTTAACTTTATAGTGTGAGTTTCTCATAAAGAATATAACTACTGATATAATACTGTGGCCATCAGGGAGGAAAAAAACAATCTGAACTGTTAAAGAGCAAAAAGGACACACTAAAGGGAAGGGGAAAATGCAGTCCCCCAAGCTTCCAACAATGATTACAGAACCATCCACAGACCTGCCAGCTCCCAGGGTCCTATCCTCAGGCAGCGGAGTTAGCTTTTTCTTCCACTCCAGAGATGCTAAAAAACGGCATTTCTTTTTTTATTATTATTTTGTTGTTGTTGTTGTTGAGATAGGGTCTTGCTCTGTCACCTAGGCTGCAGTGCAGTGGCATGATCACAGATCACTGCAGCCTCAACCTCCCTGGGCTCAAGCCATCTTCTCACCTCAGCCACCATTCAGGAGTAGCTGGGACTACAGGTACGCACTACTGTGCCCAGCTAACTTTTGTATTTTTGTAGAGACAGGGTTTCACCATGTTGCCCATACTGATCTCGAACTCCTGGACTCAAGTGGTCTGCCCACCTGAGCCTCCCAAAGTGCTGGGATTCCAGGTGTCAGCCACTGCGCCTGGCCAAATACTACATTTCTCCCTTTCTGTTTATTCCACTTCCCCAATCCCAGTGAGGAAGCTCAAAGGTGCTGTGTGCCCAGTGAAAGGAAAGCAATACAGGGGTTTCTTCTGACATAGGCATTTAGTTCCAAGGCCCCAGGGAGACGGGGGAGAAAAATGCCAGACAGGCGCCCTCGTCAGATTCAGGCAGACAAGCACATCTGCTGAGAGTAAGGAGAGGGTGGTATGAAGAGAAGACCAGAGGTCTAAGTCAGCCATTCCAGGCAGCAAGCTAGAGAAGAGTCAAGAAGGGGATGAAAATGACACACGGAAGCACTGGTTTTTGAAAGGGACCCCTCCTGATGGCTTGCTCACTCCATCCTCTGCCAGACCCCTACTGGGACGTCAGGCTAAAGACAGGGCAGAGAAAGGAGGCCACTCTGGCATGAACTGAGCCACATCATACCCGTGCTGCCTCTTGCTTCTGAGATTGTGGCAGGCTCCCTTCCTTCTCTAACCAGAGATACCCCTGCCCCAAGCCAGAGCTGGTTTTATGCTTCACTTTCCTCTCCCCAACCCCCACAATACTATACCCTTACTCTTCACTTCTGCTCAGCTTAGCCAAGCTGAGACTCCTGTGTCTACTAACAACAGGATGAGAGGGAGAGAGACCTTTAGTCAAAGGGAAGATCAAGTCTGTGAGGCTTGGATGCAATAAGATAAAATTAAAATGAAGCATCATTTCCATGCTACTAAAGCACTATTATCACTAAGGACTTTACAAGATGAACTGTCCCGCCCCAAGATATGAACACCCTAAGAGGAGAGGAAGGAACGCCTAGCACTAAGGGGTAGCCCCCTCTTTGCAGCACTAACAGAGCTGATGTAAGTCTCAGGGAAGAGAAACCCAGCCTGCTACTCAGGAAACACATGCCTATGGCTAACAGTCTGGAGTTCACAAGGCCTGGGTCTCACCCTGCTCTGCTCTGCCCAACTGAAGACCCCAAATCAATGGCTTCATCTCTCCAGGCAGTAGTGTGCTTGACTCTGACTCAGACTAAAGGATAATGTGGGCATTCTGTCTGTGGTTATAAAGAAAGGAGAAAAATATCCTTTGTCTTATTTGTCAAGTTATATCTGTGTCATAGAATTATAGATGCAAATAGCTGACTCTGGTCTAAAACTGCAAGGTTACTATAGAGTTACTTAAAACAGCAAAAATTCAAAATGCAACCTAAATATCCAATAATAAAGTCAATTAAATACGAGCGGTTAATTCCTTGGAATATAATGCAGGCAACAGTCATAAAAGACTATTTGACTTTTAAAAGTCTAATTGAGAAGACTATCAACGTACAGAAATGTTCACAAAATAATGCTAAGTGAAAAACGGGGCACGTAATGCTATATACCAGATACAATGATGAAAAACTGTATCTACATATAGAAAACACAAATTATAATAGTTGTTGGGGAAACAGACTGGGTGACTTTTTCGGTCAACTGTAAAAATGAAAAAAAAAGGTAATTTTAAAAATAGAAAAGAATAACTTTTAAGACTTAAAATTATCAGGATTTGTTGGATTTTTGCTTTTGTGTTTTACAGAAGTTGAATAGTAGGATGAGTGTTTTTTCAATGAATAAACCAAATCAGTCCAGCATTCTCTGGCTGCCCTCCAATTTTAGAAGATTCTCTTATCATCTGCACTATCCTTCTAAAGATGCAACTACTACCTCTGCATTTTAGATGTTTTATTAGCTGCTTCACAAATGAAAAGGCTATTAAGTAACTCTCAGTCTATAGGTTAATTAGATTTCTCAGTACATTTTATCAACTTTAATACACATTTGAAAAGCCTAAATTGCCCTATATCGATCCAGTAAAACTGTTCCCAAAAGCATTTATCTGCACCATGAATTTGGTTATACCAGAGATCTAATTAATAATCTTCTAATATACAAAGTAACAAAGTGATATCAAGAGAGGCAGTTAAGAAAAAATAATGTAGACTCTGGACAGCATGCGTGGGTTCAAATCCCGACACTACCACTGTGTGACCTTGGGCAACTTTCACAGCCTCTCTATGCCCTTGGCATTTTTATCTGTAAAATTAAGTGATCAATTCACAGAGGGTCTTTTGGAGGATTAAATGGCATCGTACTTAGAAAGTACTTAGAACAGTGCCTGGCACGTAGTAAATGCTTGATAAATATTAATTACTATTATTTATCCTTATTCGTTTCACTTTAACACAGTTATCTATTCCCCAACCCACCAACATTAATCCCTTCAAAGTAACAACCAGAGTGAAAGGAAGACTGCACTTTTATAACATTATTAATCAACAACTGTTATGCTGAAAATATAATCCACAGAATTGTGATTCTAAGATGATTTGTACCACCCCTTAGCAAGCATGAACATTGGTAGTAATTTCTGCTGAACTAAAGAGAGCCATCTTGATGAAATGATAAAACAAAGTTGTTTTTGTACTACTAAATTATTTAATGTATTTCCTAACACTGATGTAAAGAAGGCTTCTATAAATGCTTTCCTCAGAATACTTTTAGATGAAAAATATTCCCTTCAACTCCTCAGGACTTCTAAGCATCTAAATTTCTAAACTTCTTTAAATTTCAACTAAGCACTCAATTTTACTTTAGAAACAGCAAGCACATTTCAGGAAAGTTAAACCCACCTTAAGAATTCATGATAATTCAAGTTATCTTTAACAATCTCAAAAAGCACTCTAATGTCCTACATGTAAATGTGCTTTGTAAATTTTAAAATTCCATTAAAGTTTTACATACTTTGCTTTTACTTAAGAATCAAAATAGCTAAAATTATTGACGTAGGGAAATTTAGGTGATGAAAGACCTATAAAATCTCTTTTAACTCAAGAAATACAATCATTTATAGAAAAACACTCACTTCCCCACTAATGAAACCTTGGGCAACCCGGGTTAATCTTACAATGTGCACAGCTCTGAGCCTGGAATGCCTTCCCCAGCAAACCTCTCCAAGCCAACTTCAAGTCCCTCTGCCTCCCTACCTCTCCTTTGAGTACCATCACCAGCACTGATGAATCATCCTCCTGTGTCTCACCACAATAGGGCACCAACACCTATAATTACCTATAATTAGCTTTGGCTCAAGGTTAGACATTACTGTATCTTCCTAATGGTTTCATTTGTGTGATAGGTAGAATTCCAGTACACCCCTGCCACCTTGCAAGTAACCTGCCCCTGGTGTGCACACAACTTCTACCAGTTATTCAAGCAAATATTAATCTAGGTTCAGCTACAAAGGGCTTTTGCAGATGCAATTAAGGTCTCAGATCAGTTGACTTTTTAAAAAGGTGATTATCCAAGTAGGTCTGCCTAATCACATAAATCTTTTAAATCTGAGTCCAGGGGTCAGCAATAAGAGAAGTCGGAAATATCTGAAGCATGAGAAGAACTGGACACAAGGGAGATTCTCCATAGCTGGTTCTGAAAATGGAAAAGGCCATGTGGCAGGGAACATGGGCAGCACCTGACAGCCAGCAAGAAGACAGGGGCCCCGCAATCCTGCCGCCCCCTTCAAAAGGACAGAATTCTGCCAACAACCTGAATTCACCTGCATGCAAATTTCTCCCTAGAGCCTTCAGACACTCGGCCGGCACCTTGATTTCAGCATTGTGATACCTGGAGCAGAGAGTCAACCCAGTCGCATTGTGTCAGGACTTCTGATCTACAGAACCATGAGCTACTAAATGGGTGTTATTTAAGCCACTAAATGTGTGGCAATTTGTAATGGCAGCAGTAGAAAACTAAATACAATGTATGTACGTCATTCTCTCCTGGGATGTTTTTGGTAGTGTGGGGACAAGCAAAAATCCTTTGAAATGTCTTAAGCATACTGCTGGGGATGGAACAGAAACACAGTACAATAAATTACTGCTACATGAACTGAACTGAAACAGAACAGAAATGCTGAGCAAGTGACACAGATGAGGGTGACCTCAAGAAGATTCCCGGCAGCCCTCAGGGGCACTGTGCTTATGCCTGCTTATTTCCTATACACTGTGGAAAGGGAACTAGAATGAAAGGATCACAGCAAAGCAAAAATCTAAGACAACTGGGCACGGTGGCTCACGCCTGTAATCCCAACACTTTGGGAGGCCAAGGTGGGCAGACTGCTTGAGCCCAGGAGTTTGAGACCAGCTTGGGTTACGTGGTGAAATTCCACCTCTACCAAAAATACAAAAAAATTAACCGGGCATGGTGGCATGCACCTGTCATCCCAGCTACTTGGGAGGCTGAGTTAGGAGGATCCATTAAGCCAGGGAGGTCGAGACTGCAGTGAGCCATGACTGTGCCACTGTCCTCCAGCCTGGGTGACAGAAGAAGACCTTGTCTCCTTTAGTTAAATATCAGTTGGGAAAAGGAGAGTCAGGACAAAAGAAGGCACTATTTCAGGAAATGCTCTGCCCTTTCCAACTTCTCCAGAGGCTGCTGCTTGGATACAAAAAAAGGCCCACAGGGAATAGAGAGTTACGATTTCCACCATATTGGATTACTGGGAATTTTCAGTCTCCTGAAGGCATTTGATCACTCTCAAAAGCTTATGGTAGTGGAAGTTGATCAATGCTCCCTTTGGGGTCGAAACAATTATTCCTCCCCATATGTCCTAGTGACATTCCTTGGTCCTGGCACAACTGGTTATCAAAACACACCAGTCGCAGACTGGGAGCAATTACTCACAATGCATACATCTGGCAAAGGAGTCTAGTCAAGAAAGTGAATGTAATGAACTTCTTCTACACATCAATATAATTAAAAAAAAAAAAAGCCAATTAGAAAAAATAATTAGGCACTCCACAAAAGATTTGGAATGCCAAATAAGTTTATGAAAAGTGATTGATATCAATAGCCATCAGAAAAAATTAAAACAAGGAGATACTACTACACACTCAACAAAATGGCTAAAAGTTAAAGACCGACAATGAAAGACTGACAATGCTCTGTATTGTTGAGGATTTCGAGCAACTGGCACTCTCATACTTTGCTGGTAAGAATGCAAAAACAGTGCAACTACTTTCAGAAATACTGTTTAACAGTTTCTGAGTTAAATGTGTGCCTACCTTCTGACTCAGCAATTCCACTACTTCTCAAGAGAAATGAAAGCATCTATCTACATAAAGACTTGTACAAGAATGTTCAGACCAGCTTCTGTGCAAAGCCAAAAACTGTAAACATTCAAATATTCATCAGGTGTATGTTTATACAATGCAACAGATGTACTGAATGAATGACTCTCAAAAACATTGTCTCAAAAAGGAACCTAGACAGACGCAAAAGAGTATGTTCCCTATTGTCCTGTATTATTCCATTTACATTATGCTCCAACCCAAAGTCAGTCTATTGTGAAGGGCGGCCAAATAGTGGGTACCTCTGTTAGGGAGGGAAGACAGCACTCACAGGAAAAGGTCACCCGCTCTTAGAAATGCTATCTTGATCCAGGCAGTGGCCACAGGTGTATACAAATGTAAAAGGGCACTGGATCTGTACCTTTTTTTTTTTTTTTTGCGATAGGATCTCACTGTGTTGCCCAGGCTGGACTGCAATGGCATGATCATAGCTTGCTGTAACCTTGAAATCTTGGGCTTAAGTGATCCCCTTGTAGTTGGGACTGAAGGCGTGCACCATCATGCCCAGCTAATTTGTAAATTTGGATGGGGGTTGGGGAGCGGGTCTCGAACTCCTGGCCTCAAGCAATCCTCTCGCCTTGGCCTGTCAAAGTGCTGGGATACAGGTGTGAGCCAGGATTCCTAAAGATCTGTGGTTCAGCCAGTATTCTTGAAGATTTGTGCATTGTACTGTGTGTAAATCTTACTACAGCAAAGCTTTTAATATTAAAAGGTTAAAGAAGAAAAGCACTACCAATCACCTAAAGAAGGAACAAGATTTCTAGGACAGCCGCTGACTGGCTGGGTGAACGGTGTCACACCATATGCTGAGGAGCACAAAGTAATACACTCTATCTCTGCTTTTTCGCTTTGAATAAAATGCAGGAGCCAGAGAAAACACTAATCAAGCCACTCCCTACTGAAAATTCATTGCTGGAATTACGGAGCCTAGACTGCTCAGAGGCCCTGGAGTCTGAGCCTGGCGCTGAGCTCAGTGCTTTACACTCATTACTTCATAATCTTAACAAGCCCATGAGTTAAGACCAAACCCGCTTTAGGATTGGGAAACCCAGGGTCAAAAAAGCACTTTTCTGAGGATGAGAGAAAGCATACTTATCAATACATATTGTATTCATCCATGCAGGACATTAGGGCGCTATGCACCTCAAAGACACTGGGTAGATGTCTGCAGAATGGACGAGGGGAAGACACACACATTTCCGAACGACTGACACTCAGAAGTCCTGAACCTCAAGCTAAAGGCGACCTCGAGGGGAAGAGGCAGTCCTTCTATTACTACTAAGTCAGTAATAACCTCCCTACTTCCTCTTCTCTCCTTACAACACAAGGCGTTGTAAGCCCATGTGTACAAACGAAGGGAAACAGTAGTCCTTCACTCCACTGGCTCGCATCTTTCAACCACACCGGAGACCGCACGCGCAGCGCCCCACACTGCGCACGCGCCCTGGCTCGGCTCCGTCCCGCCCCGCCCCGTCCCGTTCCGCGACGCGCACGCGCAGGCTGGGAGCACCACTGCGTACCTGCGCAAAGCTGGAGCCAGACACTTTTTTCTTCTTACTGGCGCCATAGGCCCCGCCGCTGCTGCCATTGTGGGACGGGCTGGCCGGCCTCTTCTTGCTGTTCCGGACTATTCCCGGAGTGGAAGTGGTGGCCACAATTGGAATTTGCGCCGCCATCGCACCCTGGGTCTGCCCCAGTTCCCCCCACCTCTTTCCCAGCGCGGGCCCTGGAACTTCCTTTCCGCTGTTACTTCCGTCTTGATGCTTGAAAACCCGGCCTGGACTCAAAGCTGTCGCTGGCTTCTCTGGGTGCAATCTAAAAGGCGGAGCTCGGAGCAGCCTGTGGCGTCGGGATGGGAAGATGTCAGCGGTTGTTGTCCTGCCACTCTAGCGCTCTGGGCGTGGGCCTTGGGTGGGGCACGTGCCAGGAAATCTCCATTGATAGAGGAATAGAAAATCTCCCAATCTTTTTAAGTAACAACGTTTTTAAAAATTAATGAGTGTGTTGCCTTTTCTCACATAGAAGAGTGATTACTGTCGATGTTTGTAAGCGTAAAGCTGGGGTCATTCTCAGTAGACCGCCAAGCTACTGGCTTCCCCCTGTATCCCTCCCTGCCTTCCCCCGCGGAAAAGGTTTGTATATAAATAGTGCCCAGATGGACTTGAAGGGTAAAGTGGTCCTTAATCTCGCTCTCTCTCTCTCTCTCTCTCTCTCTCTTTTTTTTTTTTTTCTTTTATTTGAGACGGAATTTGCTCTTGTTGCCCAGGTTGGAGTACAATGGCGCGATCTCAGCTCACCGCAACCTCCGCCTCCCAGGTTCAAGCGATTCTCCTGCCTCAGCCTCCTGAGTAGCTGGGATGACAGGCATGTGCCACCACGCCCAGCTAATTTTGTATTTTTAGTAGAGAAGGGGTTTCTCCATGTTGGTCAGGCTAGTCTCGAACTCCCGACCTCAGGTGATCCGCCCGCTTCGGCCTCCCAGAGTGCTGGGATTACAGGCATAAACCACCACGCCCGGCCGGTTCTTAATCTCTTAGGATTCACAGACTCCTGAGCATGGAATCTCTGCTTACTCCCCCCGCCCCCCATCCCCACTTCCCCACCACCCCGTTAAATGTATACAGACACAGACAAAATTTTACAGATTTCAGGGAGGTCACAGATCTACTAAAACCTGTTTAGGAACCTCGGTCCCCGTACCCGCCTTGTTCTTTGCCTCATTCTACCCTATATTTTTACAGAACCTTTGCGACATTATATAACTAAATGGTTTATAATCCGATGATTAATATCTTTTTTGGCTCCTGCTAGAATGTAATCTATGAGGGAAGGGTCAGTTATGTCTTGTTCACTTATCAGTTTCCCCCAGTCACAGTACCTTGCAAGTCATTGGTGCATTATAAGTATTTTTAATGATGTAATTAACGAATGAACTAACTCCCTGCAGTGATTGGTGGAAGCTACTATGTTTGAATATAGGAAGCGGATCTATATTAGTCTTGATATTTGAAGTAAACAGGCTGCCCAGTGACTTAGAGGTGAGAGAGAAGGAGCAGTTAGGGAAACTAGCGATACTGTTACTGACATATTTTCTCCTTTGGAGAAAGGAATAAGACTACCAGTGTTGAAATGTTCTTTTCCACACCCCATCTCCATCCTTATCCTCATCTAAAGCTAGTCTTTTCCTCATTCCTTAACTCAAGGACTCACCTCCAACAAGCCAGTCACCTAAGCAAACTAATGTCCCACCTCCTCCCATTCCTCACCTCCTCAGCGCGCTTCTCTCCTTCACTGCTCCTGCCCTGGTGAATCTGTGTCCCATGTCTGCATCTCAGCAACAGCCTCCAGGTGGAAGTTTCGGCCGCCATCTTCCCCTAATCCATTCCTGATCCCAGACCCTCCTTCACACTGGCTGCCAGAATGGGCTTTCTAAATTACAAATATAATCATACCACTGACTTTCTTACATTCTTTGGGGCCCTTTTACCTTCAGGGAAAAAAAATTATTTTTTTTTTTAAACCTTCAGGGTAAGAACGTTTTAGCTTGTCCTTAACAAGGTCCTTAATAAGTGGGCTCTGGGCGGGGCACGGTGGCTCACGCCTGTAATCCCAACACTTTGAGAGGCCGAGGTGGGCAGATCACAAGGTCAGGAGATCAAGGCCATCCTGTCCAACATGGTGAAACCCCGTCTCTACTAAAAAATACAAAAATTAGCTGGGTATGGTGGCACGCGCCTGTAATCACAGCTACTCAGGAGACTGAGGCAGGAGAATCCCTTGAACCCGGGAGATTTGCAGTGAGCAGAGATCGTGCCACTGCACTTCAGCCTGCGACAGAGCAAGACTCCGCCTCAAAACAACAACAAAAACTGGGCTGTGCCCCATTCTGTTGCTTGGTTCCCAACACTTAATTCCTTGTGTTCCAGCCAAGGACTAACTCTGTTTCCTGGAGTGTACATATTTTCTTAGCTTGGCATATTTTCGTTTCTGTACTTCCTTTCCTAGGAATGCTTAGCTTCTTGCCTGATTACCATCCATTTTGCCTCAGTTCGGATGCTACTTCCAATGAAAAGCTTTCTGCCATCTGACACCTTCCTTCCCCTTCCTCTTCCCTGTCCTCACGCTGTGCACGTGAGCACAGGGGGACCTGCTGGGCTGCTTCCTGTCATCCCTTATTGAGTTCAAACACCAACTCCCTACTTTTAAAAAGTCAGACAAGTGGATGCACCGCCATCTGGTTTCCTGTTACTAAATTCAGTCCTGATCTTGTCTGATTCCTTTCTTTCTGAAATTCTTCCCTTGGTATCTAAAACATCACCATCTTTTCGTTTCCCTCTTTCCTAGCTAGTCTTCTCTTACCAAATGGTCTCTAATGCTACTACAGGTTTTTCAAAATATATAGTCACATGCTCCTGCAGATTCACGTTTTAAAAGTTTCCCAAGTGATTCTAGCTATCAGCCAGGTTTGAAACCAGGCTTTTCCGCAGAATCCTTCCATATTGAGAGTTCCTTGGTGCTTGGTTCAAGGCCCTCTGCCCTTCTCAGTCAATACTCTCCCCAGCCATTGCACCAATTCTTGGGGATTCAGTTACCATCTAAATGCAGACCACTTTCAGATTTGCATCCCTTATCTGGCTCTTTCTCCAAAGATGCATACCCAAGGCCAGGTACAGTGGCTCATGTCTGTAATCCCAACACTTTGGGAGGCCGAGGTGGGTGCATCACTTGAGGTCAGGAGTTCGAGACCAGTCTGGCCAACATAGGTGACACCCCGTCTCTACTAAAAAAAATACAAAAATTAGCCAAACATGGTGGTGCCCGCCTGTAGCCCCAGCTACTCGGGAGACTGAGGCACAAGAATCGCTTGAACCTGGGAGGTGGAGGTTGCAGTGAGCCAAGCTTGCACCACTGAACTCCAGCCTGGGCGACAAAGGGAGACTCTGTCAAAAAAAAAAGCATACCCGGATATAAAATTTCTTTCCCTAGTGTAAACTCAGATGCTAACATGCATCTTTCACTCCACATGGCAAAAACAGAATTCATCATCCTCTCTGCTCCTCTAAAACAGGTTCCTCCTTCAGTGTTTCCTGTCTCGGCAAATGCCACGAATAGCCACCAGTTCTTCAGACCAAAACTTGGGAGTCATCCTTGACTCCTCCCCTTCCTCCACTCCACACCATAACCATATTCCAGCCACCATCTGTCTCTGGACTTGCAAAGTGGCCTTATGTGTTCTCTTTTTGCCTCCACCTTTGGTCCCTGCAACCCAGTTCCAACATGCGATTCCAGATGATTTCTTTGAAGATACAAATGTGCATTTTTCAGATCACACCCCGTGCTTGAAACCATCCAGTGGCTTCCCATGGTCCCTAGAATGAAGCCTATTGTCCATAAGGTGGTTCCACAGGTCCTTAGAGACCTGCCATCTCTCCAGCTTGCCTCTGTCCCAGGTCCCTGCATTCCTGCTCAGTTTTCACCTTTGTTAGTTCCAACAACCAGCTGTGCCCCTCCTCCCTCAGGCCTTGACACACTGCTCCTCCTGCCTGGAAGCTGCTTTTCTCCCAACCTCACCCTCCTCTGGTCTCACTACATTCCACACACCCTTCCTATCTTGGCTGACATGCTGTATTTTCAGTGTTCCCTCTCCTCTGGTCTGGTTCCACGTTCCCATCAGTCTCTCTCAGTTATTTAATCCCTATTGATCACCTTTTTTTGGAGGATCTTTCTATGTAGCCCAGGCTTAACTAAAACTCCTGGGTTCAAGGGATCTTCCCACCTCAGCCTCCAAGTGGCTGGGACTAGAGGCACTTGCCATGCCCTGGTTTATTAAGTGTCTTTTATGTGCTAATTTAAGAGGATGGAGACAAGAGCAAACAAAATAGAATAATCCCTGTTTCATGGAGCCCTCAGTCTAGTAGGGGAGGAAAGATTTTCTATTTGTCTTCTCAGCTGGACTTAAGCTTCCTGTGGGCAGTTGCCAGAGTCATCAGGGATTGAGTGGCAGAGCATCAACAGATGACAGCAACAAGGAGAGTGGGAGAAATGCTGGAGGACATCGGCTTGAGAGACCTGCCCCACGCCCACCATGGTAGTGCCAGTTAATTCCCAGTGTTGGCACATACCAGGATCCCATACACTTGCTGCATGTGTAACTCATGGGTTTCCTTGTCCATTGGTAAAGATAAATTAATGCTGATGACCCAACATTCTGCTAGCTTATGTGTTGAGACAGGGCCTAAGGCTCCCCTAAGTTCCCTCCCCAGTTGTTCCTGAAAACTTGCAGAGTGTGACCCACCCCTGCTGTAGTGTGAGGCCTCCCTTGCTCTTACTCTTCACCTTCCTTCTCAGTACTTGCAGCTTCTGTGTCCCTCACCAATGCCATACTTCCTTTGGCAAAGGCTGCCAGGGCTTTCTCTGGGATATTGATGCCCTGACTGGGGTGTACCAGTTAAGCAGCTGCAGTTGCAGCCACAGCCGCAGCCGCAGCCAGTCTTGATCCCAGTTAAGACAATGATTAAGAATGAGTAACATGCCTGCTAAGCTACTATGTATGACTTGAAACACAGAGTGCCTAATTTACTGTCTCTCAAGAATCTTAGCAAACACGGTAGACATTTGGGATCATGCTGCTACTGCATGGAAGACACACTGCTCATCTCTTGACACCTTGTGTGAAGTGTGCTAGTCATGCTCACAGTATGAAAAATGGCTGTTCCAGTTGATATGGGACTCCTTGATGAAGGGAAGAAACCTTGAAGCCATTGCAATCAAGATCCTCAAAATCCCCCAACTCCCAGATACTGAAAGAGGCAGCTCAGTGTGCACTGCCTACCCTGAGCTCTGGGGATGTGCAGTTGAAAACAAACCCATTGCAGTGAGAAGCTGATGGAATCCTCAGAGACCAGTGGCAGTCCTCTCAAGAGTGTGAGAGCAGCGCTCATTCCTGGAACACCATCTCTGAGGAACTTCCCAAAGTCGCCTGTATTTTCTCCATCGCAGACCAAAGTATATAGTTTTGTAAGTGTTTGTGGGTTATAGGCTCACTGGGGCAGACACAGCTTCTTCTTTGTTGCTGTTTTCAGAGTATTGCAGTCCCTTGGTGGCAGTCTGCTAAGTGCCTCATTGTGAACAATCAGTATTAATAGAGAGAGCAGAAGAGAGCTCGGGCCAGTGGATTCTGGGAAGAGGCCTTTGCTCACTTCATTGCCTGCTCTGTCTTGCCTGACAGCCGCATGGAAATATTTAAAAGCTGGAAAGAGTGGTTGAAAATAGGCCTGACCATGACATTTCCAGGGTTCAGGGCAAGAATACAAATGGAGGCCTACCTACCATATGCCTTGATATTTAAGTGTACAAAGCAAGCTAATAACATGTAAAATAAAATATGTTCTACCCTTCTATCTTGGCAAATGTATCTTTATAACTCAGAAGGCCAGAGTTGAACTTAGAATGCTCAGATTTCTTGGAGTTCTGCTCAGAATACGGTAGGGTGGGAAGAGCTGTTCCAGCCCTGAGCCCTCCCTTTCCCCGCCTACTCCTCAGGGCATCTGGAGGAAATGTGTGTACACCTGTGGAAACCTCTTGACCACCCCTCAAGCCTTTGGGGATATACATCAAACCCAAGGACAAGGTCCACAGGGGCCTTCCCAGGGGGCACAGGGCCGACTGAGTGTGAGGTTCTGGGGTCCCAAGCACCAGAGCATGTTTTTTTTTTTTGTTTTTTTTTTTTGAGACGGAGTCTCGCTCTGTCGCCCATGCTGAGGTGCAGTGGCCAGATCTCAGCTCACTGCAAGCTCCGCCTCCCAGGTTCACGCCATTCTTTTGCCTCAGCCTCCCAAGTAGCTGGGACTACAGGCGCCCGCCACCTCACCCGGCTAGTTTTTTGTATTTTTTAGTAGAGACGGGGTTTCACTGTGTTAGCCAGGATGGTCTGGATCTCCTGACCTCGTGATCCACCCGTCTCAGCCTCCCAAAGTGCTGGGATTACAGGCTTGAGCCACCGCGACCGGCCCAGAGCATGTTCTAAAAGGAGGGAGCCATGGACTTTGGGTCGACACATTTCCCTATGTCCCTATTCACTCTGCTCAGTGTGGAAAGGTAGAGCCAGAAGAGGGCCTTCTTCCCACACTGTGCGTCACCTGCATCCTGTGCTCAGAGTGTTAAGTAGGAAGACATCAGATGAGGAGCAGAAGCCAGTTGCATGGAGCTCCAGCCTCCTTTACAACTGGAGTAGGAGAGGGGAAGGCAGGTCCAGGAGGAGATCCAGTTGAGATGGCAGAAAGTTGATGTGATTTCCATCTCTAAGCCTGGGTTTTCTCAGTAACAGGTAGCAACCCCTGCAAGGTAAAGGGAGAGTGGTAGAGGCTTGGGAAGGGTCGTAGGAAGATTTGGAAAAGCCACCCTTTAAAGATACCATTAGAGAGAGAGCTGAGAAGGGACCTGTGAGAAACCTCATGGCAGTGCCGAGTGGCACATCTGCTTGGACAGGTTGGGCACAGCTGAAGTCCAGAAGCACCCTTTATTGTGGTTACTGTGTGTATATATGGTAACCCTCGAGTTGGGCACTGCAGGTCTTATACAGTAGGAAGACATACTTGGTGCATCCACACTCATCCAGTCTGCTCTCTGAAGTTTGACCTCAACAGATAATACTGCTGTGCAAAGTCTGAAGGAGAGAAAATAGGGTTAAGGGCCATTTTGCTTACTAGAATTACTTCTTAAATCCATGCTTGTTAAGTAAACACCAATTTAACATTACAAATGTGGCCCAGAAAGGCTGACACAGAACTTTCCAAATAGTGGGGTGCTTGCCTTCCATTGTGAAAGGCAGAATTCTGCTCCCAGGATGGTACTTTTCTCTCTTTTGTTGCCCACCTTTGTGAATCCCCTTCTAGGCACTGGTCGTCTCCTCCTCTCTTACCAGAGGTCCCACCCCATTATTTAAAGTGAATTATTGTTTTAACACTTACTGTTTGTGCATGCCATAGAAAAAGAAAACAATTATAATTACTATAATTCTCCCATCTCTGATACTGTTTCCCCTGTTTTCTCTCTCAAAACCTCAAATTTGCTAATCCCCAGGCTGTGACAACACCTGCCTTCTTAAATTGTCAGCCTGCTTTGATTCCTTTCCCCAGCATCACGGTTCCTAACCCCGCTGCTGTGTTGCTTGTTTTGTTTGTTTTTATTCACATGTGACACCTTGCTTCTGTCAGTTGTACATTAAGATAGTATCAGAGAAGATCAATCCACAAGCTTTGGGCACATTCACTGATGGAATAAAACAAAGACAACATGGAAGCTTAGAGATGTTCATTGTCTAAGTTCACCAAGAAATCCCCAAAGACTGAGAAATTGAGGGGATATGCACCCCTCTCTAGACATTGCTGCTGCTGCTGCCCCAAAGTAGGTGAGCTAACCAGTCCAGCTCCCAGGTGTGACCTAGCCCTGGGAACAGGGGCAGGGCCAGAAGAAGGTGTGGCCACAGGAGGGAGACCCATTCTGGGCAAAGGACCCATGAGAGGCAGGGCTGTCAGCGGTCTTCTTCCTTGGCATGGCACTGGAGAGAACCCAAAGGATAGTGGGACAGTCCCCATCCCTCACTTTGTCGAAAGAAGATGGCCATTGTTTGGAAGAACAAGAGATGAAATGTGCTCACAGTTTTTTAGAAAATCATTCATTCTATAGAGAAAGACTCAAACTACTTAGGATGCCCTGTGACCTATCTGTTTATCTCTCCTTTCATCTCTCACATTGAGGCTCCTGAATGTTGACTGGGTTCTGACCCAGTCTAGCCACCCTACCCTCCATCCCAGTTCTCTCAGGGATCTGGGAGTCCCAGCCTGGCTCAACACCTGCCTTGGCTCTTTCGATCTCAATCCCTGGACTTGTGTGTAAAGTGGCTTCTGGCCCCTTGCCTTACCCCATATTCACTTTTGCAATTCCCTGACGCTATTGTGAAGTACTTCTTGAAAAGTTCTAGTTCATTCTCCGTCTACTTGCACTGAGGATCTGAACTTTTTGTAAGGATTGGGGATCGTCAGTGTGAACTGAACATCAATTTTTGTGCTCTGTTGTAATGCAAGAGACCTCTCGAGCAGGTGGATAAGGCATTTCTCCCTATGTTAAATGGCCCTGCACTAGTATGCAGTTTGAGCTTTTGCCTTCTGATTTCATTTCTGCCATTAAAGGGCTGACTTCAGACATCTCCCACATCACACCCATACATGTAACAGATTTTCTGTTTTTAATATGTTGTGGACTGAAGTGACCAACCACCACAGGTGTTAGAAATATGTCAATATGTCTAAAATAATCACAGAAACCCACGAGTGAGGTATTGGTGGGGACAGGGTGGGTGTCCCAAGACCAGAGGCATGTGCTTCAGTGTGTGGACTTTGGAAAATTTAGTTTAGCTGATCTGATTAATGGCCTTTTTGGTAATTTTTGTAACCTTTTTTTGACTTCAGTTTCCTTATCTCTAAAATGAGCTAACCAATTTTGTTTATCTGAGCTGTCAGACATTTTTTAAGTAAACATTTTATTAAAGCATAACACAAAAAAAGTGCACAAGTCATAAGGGGACAGCCACGTGAATTTTTACAAAGTAAACACACTTGTTAATCCAGCTTAAGAAACAGAGCATTATCAGCACCTAAAAGCCCCTGCTTCGTGCCCATTGCCAATCCCAAAAGACTACCATACCCCAAGGCTACCACTTTCCTGGCTTCTACCACCAGAGATTAGTCCTGAGATTTATAGACATGTAATCAGTCGTGTACTGTATGTATTCTTGTGTGTCTGTCTTAGATGAGATTCCTTTTGCAGCATGTAGCAGTACTTCCTTGTCTTGGCTGTATGGTTCTCCATTGTGAGAACAAGCCACAGTGTAACCATTCTTCTGCTGGACGTTTAGGTTGTTTCCAGGGTCTTCTGGCTCTTTTGAATGAAGCTGCTTTGAACATTGTGCATACATATCTTTTAGCATACATAGGTAACCTTCTGTTGGGTTATAACAGAAATCACACTCAGGTAAAACCTCAAGAGAAGGATGCAATTGTTCTGGACCAGGAAGTTATTACTTGTAAAGCAGTGATGATCTATAAGACCACTTTCATCTATGAAAGTGTTGGCTCTTTTTGTGATTTTCACGGCAAGTGCTTCCTTTGTCACATACTTTCTAGTGTCTCCCTGTGACAGGCCCAGGACAGCTCTGGGTGGACACTAAACAACAGACATATACACATTTGCCATAGATGTACTGCTTCAAGTGCAGAGATCTAATTGGTGCAGGGACATTAACGACCTGAAGGGCTTTGGAAACAAGGGTGGGAAAGAAAAAGAGAAATCTGCAAGAAGAGTTCTTGGTCTCAGAGTGGAGTCGTTTTGTTCTGGACAGTAAGACTGAGCTGGCAGGATGGTCAGAGTGTGAAAGAGCTGGTGGCAGAGGCAGTGCTACAACCACCATGGATGACATGCACCTTCTCCTTCATGCCTGGGTAAGGCAGGTGGGATGCTGCTGCCTGTGCCTGCCTCCTTCTCACAGAGCTCTCCTGCATGAAATTTGAGGTGGTCCACTGGGTAGGTGGGTGGAGCCTGTAGCCTGTGCGCTCAGGCTCTCACAGCAAGAGAGACTTGGAAAATTTCTATCTTACATTTTTTGCTTTTTAGAACCTTGAAGTCTCCAAACCCAAAGATGGATTCAGATATTGGACTGCTAGGGCTATGGCTACTGATGATACCAAGAGCTAAAGTGATTGCCAGTTGTTCACCCTTCCTGGAGTTTTTAAAAAAGTACAACTAAAGAACGTCAGAACACTATTTTGTTCCTTATTGTTTTCTATAGTTAAAGCTCCCAGGATCCACAAGCTTCAACCCATCCTGCCCCCAAAGTACACAATTGTCATGTGTCCAGAAGTGACACAACTTCTCAAAACCATGCAAGATATGTGGGAGGACTTGTCAAACCAAGAGGTGTCCAGAACAAGCCACTATAGTTTCCCATTATCCGAAGCAGCCATCTGCAGGGCAAGGGCTTGTTCCAAGTCCCGGAACATAATGGTTCATGATTCCTCAATTAAATATTTGAATGCTTTCACTCTATCCTTCAAGCAAAGACCTCACCAGGTACTCATTCTAAGAGCAAAGGAAATCTGCTTCCTCCCACCCGTCCAGAAGTCCAGCCACCCACTAACAAATGCACACACATCACAAACACTGGTGTCGTCCTCCTTAGCCCTTAGCCCTCCTGGCCATTCCCTGTGGGGCTGGCCAGATGAGCTGGCTTTTGTATCACTGGGTGCTCTTCCTGAAGCCAGCTATGGGTGGATTATGAAACTACTCTATCTGCCCTTACTCTCCCCAGCCTCACCTCATGCTTATATGGTCCTTCCTCCTAAGCCTCCTTCTGTCATGAGGGCTTTTCTTCCACTTCCCCTAACCCCTGCTATAGGGCAATTAACTCAGTATAGGAGGAGGGGACTCTGTACAGAAGAATAAGACCAAAAATACCTTATATATAGGAGCCCCAGCACCTCTCCAAACTCCTGGAGAGCCACTGTAGGCACGGCCTTGACCCTGAGGCCTCTTAAAAGGCAGATGCTCCCACAGAGAGGTTGAGTGTTTAATCGTCAATCCCTGGTGTCCCACTTTGAGTTATTTTGTCAGATCACTTTCCTCTGAGCCAGGAGAAGTCTTTAGGATGGAAACAGCTTGTAAAAGCCAACAGAGAGAGAACAGAACAGTAAGGAAGGTACACCTACTGTCAGATCTGATCCAGGATTCTCATGTCCCATGCCCCTTCCTTTTGCTAACCAGCATGCCTTTGCCCCACCTGAGGGAAGAAGAGACTCAACCCAAGCTGGCTGCCTGCACAGCATGCTCCAGGGTCCTGCTACAGTTTAGCAGATGTCAGTCTCCCATCTCCAGCCTGACCCCCAGCCCCTCTTTGAACACCTAGTCTAGACCTTGATCTTCAAATCCCAAATCCTCACACCTCCCCTGTTACATACCCAGTGGATCCCATTGCTCCCCTGGTCACTCAGTATGACTGTAACAAATCCAAACACTGGAATAGTCCTTTCCAGTTTGAAAGCACTTTGACCCAATCTTACTCCATTTAAGCGTCACAACAAATCTGCCAGTGGGCTACTATTATGCTCACTCCATCACTTAGGAAACAGATTCCAAGAGATTAAAGGATGTTTTAAAGTCACACAGCTACATAGTGACCCCGCTGGTTTGCATCAGCAATGTATCTGATGTCCCGTCGTGTGCTGGAGAACATCAGAGGCATTCCTGGAAGACCTCTCCCCTTTTCTCAGTGCCAGGCCTGAGCCAGTCAAAGCCCTGCTCCTTCTTTCTTGCTCACTGCACTGGCCAGACTCTTGAGTACAATGCTGAATAGAAGCCATGAGCACAGACATCCCTATCTCCCTCCCAGTCTTAGAGGGAAAGCATTCATCTTTGACCTTTTAGTATGATGTTAGCTGCAGGTGTTCTGTAGGTGTTCTTTATGAAGTGAGGAAGTTCCTAGTTTGCTGAAAGTCTTAAATAAGGAATGGAGGTTGGATTTCTTCAAATGCTTATTCTGCATCTAGTAAGGATATCATATACTTTTTCCTTTTCATTCTGTTAATATGGCAAATTAGATTGGTTTTTGAATGTTAAACCAACCCTGAATTCCTGGGTTAAATCTCACTTGATTATAATATATTACCTTTGTAGTAACATTGGATTTAATTTGCTACAATTTTGTCATAAGTTTTTGCATCCATGTTCATGAGAGATGTTGGTCTGTAGTTTCTTTCCTTGTCATGTCTTTGTGTCTGCTTTTGGTTTTAAGGTAATGCTGTCCCCATAGACTGAGTTGAAAAGTATTCCCTCCTCTTTGATTTTCTGGAAGACTTACGTATTATGTATTATTTCTTCCATAAGTGTTTGGTTGAATTTTCCAGTGCAGATATCTATGGCTGTTTAGAGGCTTTCTGGTTGTTATTTTAAAATAACTATAATAATCCAGGAAATGTCAACAACTGACAATTCCAATTGCTGTTGTCAGCATCAACATCCTTACCAACAGTATTTAGTGTCATTATTTTTAATCACCACTGTTAGCTCACAAAGAAAATGAAGCTGGCATCTGAATAATGTTCTAGTGGTGGGCTGAGTTCACATTTAACCCAAATCTTTCAGAAACCAGCAGCCCCTGAGAATGAGTACTACTCTGGATGACTTAGTGATGTTTTCAGCCCCCTCACTCAGGACCCTTGGGCAGGCAGGAGCCCTCAGCACAGTTGGTTCTCACCCCTTCCTCTGCCACTCATGGTCTCCACCCCTCAAACAGCATATTCCCTCTTTTGCACTTTTCAGTTTTGCTCCACCCTACCAGGCCCAGCTGGCATCCATCTAACTTCCCTGAGACTCTGTCAACACCTCACAGACCTTTCTCCAAATTTCTGTCACCCTGACAGCCAGAACTACACCACTGAGCCCCTTGTTAAGCACTACCTTATGCTATTTTCTCATTGGTTCTTGAATGTTTTTCTAACTAGATTATAAGCTGCTTTTCTCATATTGCCTCAGAGCACCTGATATGCGGTTGACTGCTGTAAGAGCAGCCTTATAGCACGTTGCATAGGAATTCCCGATGCAATTTCCTGATGCCTGCTTATTCTGCAGCAGCTCCACTGGAAAGCAAATACCAGGGAGAATGTCTTTTCATATACGACTTGCTCTCCTAAGGTATTGCCCATGTTATATGTCAGGTCTGCGTATCTCTTAAACATTACTTGACTTTCTTAATGGCAAAATGACTGACCTGATTTTTCAATGAAAATTCTAAAAGCGTATATGACAAAAGTCAGTGTCTCCTAATATCCAAAGCATTTTTACTTCCATTTCATTATACTCTGCCATGAGGCAGAGAAAGCAAATACCATGTTCACACTTTATGAGGCTCATCTTTCCAGCCTTGGCACTGCCCATGCTTCCTCTGGGCCCAGGTTTGGACTCACTGCTGTCTTGGCTGAGCCCCCACTACCACATGCTATTCCACGCTCCAGGCCTCATGCTGTTCCTTTGGCCTGGAAATTCACCAGGGTCCAATTCAGATATATTTCCAAGTGAATATTAACTGCCCCCAGGCAGAATTACTCCTACATGAATAAATTTCAAAAAAAAAACCCCACACTTTGATTTGCTTTATCACATACTATTAAAACCGTCTTTAGAACTCACTAACAAAATATGCCTTGATTTCAAGAATAAATATAGAGGTTGAAAGTCATTTTCTTTTCTTTTTAAAATTTTGTTGTAGACATGGGGTGTTGCTATGTTGCCCAGACTAGTCTCAAACTCCTGTTCTCAAGCAATCCTCCCACCTCAACCTCCCAAAGAAAAGTCATTTTTATTGTTGGAGAGTTGGTCAGTATTTTAAAAGGCAGTGAGCATTTATTCTGATGGCCTAAACCCAAGCTATCAACAGTTATTAAAATATACGTTTATCATCAAAATCCATGAAGTCTCTTCATCTCATCTCCCTGTTTTCCAGTTCCTTATTTTTCTGATTCTTGTTGTTTCATGTACATATCCTTGAATGACTATTTGTGTGTACTTGTGGGACTGACATGGCTGAGGTGTCTGGGGTATTTGGTTTCTCTTCCCTTTCTGTCCTTTTCCTATTGCCTTCTTGATCTTTTTTAGTGTTGTTGTGATCTGGGCTGGCTCAGCATTGGGTCACACCAGGTCTTGGCAATCAGGAGTCAAAAAGGACCGTGAGTATTTTGGGCACAGAGAATGGGCAAGATGGAAACTCTCTCAGTCACAGAGCCCAGCCCTAATGAGGGTGTTGGGGAAGACATCACAGTTTCACTTCTTGCCCCAGAGAAAGCCAGCTCAACCATGTGCCTGCATGGTTATCCCCTTCTTACTGAGTCCCTGGAGGCCAATTGTTAGCCTAAGTCTGAGTTAGGCTAGGTGCGCATAGATCTGCCCAGCATGAAACGTGGGTTTTTTGTTTTTTTTGTGTTTTTGTTTTTCTTTAGGAGTCATCCCTTATATTTTTCATACCCCAGCTCATTCAATTCTCTATCCCACATGTACATATCTGAAACTGGTAAACACTCCTTCCCCTATCAAATGATGTTCTCCCCTGTTTTCTGCCCAAGAACTATCCAGATGAACAGACCAAGGGCTCTCTTGCCCTCTGGTGCCCAGGTGGGTTCAGCCAATGGGGAAACTCAGCAGGAAATAGGTGAGGGAGAGTGGATTCAAGATATTTAGTCCCCTCGCTCCCTTGTGATCTCCTGACACCCAGCCCAAACCTTTCTAAACTGTTACTTCATTGAACTCTCCACAGATTTTCATAATTTGACTGTGCCCTTGATTTCCTGCTGATGGACTTTGAGGTGTTTAAGTCATCCAGAAGCAATGCAGGTTGAAATTTTACACCACCTTAGGGTATAGATGCTTGAAGTAATCTCATGACAAAGGAGAACAACCAACTCTAATGGGAGCCTTGGGGAGAAATCCTGTGATTTTACTCAAGGCAGCTGTATCTTATTAATAAATGTATCACTTAGTTAATGCAAAACTCCCATAACGACCAAACTCAATGTCCTATAACTACAACTCCCATATTGGAATTGCTTAAAGTCTGAAGATTGTAAGATTATTAGGAAAGGAGTAAATAATGTCAAAATTATTCTAAAACACACCTGAAATTTAGGATCATGAGCATTCTCAAACTCTTCCTCCTTCTTCACAAAGGGTAGCAGGAAGTCATGTTTTTGTGCCACTGATATAAGCAGCTCTACTATTATGATGGCTCAGCAGGCTGATTAAGTTTAGGTGAGGCCACGGCTCAGCTCGAGAAATAAGCCTGCCAAATTGCCCAGGTATTCTGCGTCCTGAGCATGTCCTATGTGCCAAGCCATTTGCCCAACGTGTCACATGCACTGCCACATTCATCCTCAGGTCACTCTTGTAGAGGGGCCCATAGTCCCCATGTTATGGAGGGGTCTTTTCCCCTCACTACCTCACACACCCCAGCTATGCTATGGGCTCCCCAGTTCCATGACAGGCTACAAAGGCAAATAGCCCTTGACTTCGAAGGAGATGCACAGGGGACACCACAAATAACTCACATAGGCCTTCCCACTGTCACCTCACCTGACCAGGGTCACCAAGTATGAACCCAGGACTGCTCCATAATACTGGGTGCTCATATCATGAGGTAACCCCAGAGACCAGAAGGTCCCATCTGGACAGTCTCCCAGAGGGAAACTGGTCTCTGTCAAAATATGTATTCCTTTTTCTTGCCTCTCACAGGGTGACATCTGAGCAAATAGGAAATTGAATGTTAGTGTCATACACAAAGGCTTTGGGGTGACTCTGGGACGCCTATGTCATAGATAATCATGGTAGCCTCATGGCAGCCTCTTGACAAGCTAAGCTTCCTGCTCCTCCCAGACCAGCCATCCCACGCACCTTCCAGGGTGGGGAAATGTTAACCTCTCCCCGCAGCAGGAATGCACCCTGCATAAATTTGAGCCAGGTTCAACTTGTCTGTTGGCTGCACAAGCCACCCCTGACTACTCAGTTATTTCCTCATAACTTGACCCTATATTTTATAACACTGAATTTTAGGTGCTCCCTCTCACTCCACCCAGCATTATGGCAGTTGTTCTTGTGTTCACTTTATTGACTAGGAGCCAGGCAGTTACAGATAGTATCCCAACGAAGGAGGAGCAAAGTTGGAGGTCCCAGCAGCCCCAGGGTTCCTTTGCCCCACTGGGTGCAAACCTTTTGAGGCCTGCAATGCTTTCGGAACCCTCCCTTCTTGCCCTGGGTTCATGGCCCCACGCATGGGAGTGACTTCGTCATGCCTTTGGAATGGGCAGCCTGTCTCAGCCAGGGTTTCCAGCCCAGGTTCCCTGCTGTGCCCTACAGAATGCAGACAGCTCAGGCTCAGCCATCCCCATGCCCTCCAAGAGAGCCAAGAGCTGATCTCAGCTATCAGGGACACTGCACAGTGAGAAGGAATCCCATTTTCAGAGCTCCCCTGGGAAATGTTGCTCCTATCAGTGTGGCTCCAGTCTTGACTATTGGCCACAATGCCCCCAGCCCCACTTCTGACTGCAATTTTGTGCTGTGGGACTAAGAAGCATTTAGCTCTCAGCTCCCCCTGCTTGTCCCAAGACTTGGCATCACATCTTACACAGGTGTACACACACACACAATACACATACATACATATACCACACACACACAAAATACATGCACACCTTTATATACATAGCACACATACATGCATACACATGTACACAGTCACACGTAAAAAACCACACTCTCATACATCTACACATACATAACACAAATATATGCATACATGTTTTCACACACACACATATTCATAAACACACAGCCACCTTTTCAAGTGGCTCTCTCTGTTGCCCAGGCAGAGACACACCAGTTCTGATTCAAACCTCCCCATCCCCCATCTCCCTTTGATGGGGAGTTGGGGGTGCAGAGGACAGTGGCCACTGGACCAGTGCATCCACACGACATTGAGGTGCTATTAAATAAATAAGCTCCAGTTTAAGAAGCAGCAGGCCATGATTTAGGGTGTGTCTGCTTGTGGCCGCGGCAAGTGTGTTTCTGAAGATCATACCTTCTCCTTCCTCCAGCTATAGACTTGTCCAGGGCAGAGACACTGTCTGACTTTTTATTTTTGTGTTTTGGTTTGTCTGTTTTTGTCCCAAGTTCCCATCACACACAGGCGGTGGCCACCTGGTTTTAGTGAATGGCTGAAAGAATGAATGGACAAACACATCCAGTTATTTAAAGGCAGTGACTGTGCATAATGATGAGGATGACAGCAGAAATAGATGTTTGAAAAGACAGTTGAGAGATAATGTGAGAAATAAGATAACTTGACAAATTGTTAATTTTACCTTCTAAATTTTTTTCTCTCACTAACTGAAGAAAAGTTTACTGCAAGGAAAAGTTGCTTGATTTTTTCAAGTGATAAATGAATAGCTGACTCCTAGCCCCAGATCTTCTGAGCTGCTGAATGACATGAGCTGTCCTTGCTGGAATGTTCTTCCCCTCCCCAGTTTACATAGTGCCAGGGTGTGTGTATGTATTGAGGGATAACTAGCTGTTGTCCTTGCCCTCAAATGGCCCTTCAGGTCCCAGGTTCCTTGGCAGCCTCTGTGCCCCAGGTACCCCCAGGAGTGGGAATCTGGGCCAAGGCAGCCTCTGGTCCAAGTTCCCAAGCAGAAACCAGGATGTGAATGGACATCGGTGGAGCCCACAGAGGCCCGGGATCGAAGAAGCACTGGTCAATGACAAACTGGAGTGACATTCAAATTGTTTATAACAACATGCTAAACAAGACATTGGTCTCGACAACCAAATCTGGCTTATGGTCTCTGGTTGGCAGCCTCTCCTCTCTGGGGTCCATCCATCTCTCTGGAGACTGCCAAGCAGCTCAGTGCAGACCTCACAGGTGTCAGGACTCCACAGAGCACTGTGGGGTGTGTGTGTGTGTGTGTGTATCTATTTATTCCTTCTTCCCTTCCACACCCTGACATCCTAAAAAGCATCCCCACATAACTGAGGCAACTAAACTGGTCCACTACCTTCAGCTCCGTGCTCAGGTTAAAGAGAAGGAAAGAAATTCAAGTAGAAGAGCTCTCTGAAGAGTTGTCAGTGACTGGAGAGGGATGTGGCCTCTCACTGCTGGGGCACACTGAGAGGTGGAGGAGGGAGAGCGAAGAGGACTGCCCACACCCCTGCCTCCATGCTGCGACGAGTGCCCTGTGCAGGGAAGATGGAAAGAGTTAGGATTAGATAGGGGGTGACATTTTAAGTTAAATGCCACTAGAAGTTTATAAACTAAAAGTAAAAGTTAGCCTGACATGTTAAGGAGTCAGGAATGGAAATTCAACTAAAAATGTTTCAAGACAGACAAAGAAAGTAAAATGAAGCCATTTCCTGTTCGCACCCCCGCTGGTTCAGCCTACTCAACAGACCATCTTTCTCCAGCCCTGGGAGATTCTGTCTAGCCTGGGGAAAATTCTTCTCCCTTCGTGCTTCTTCTAGAACTACCTGGGAGTGACCTAAGAGCATAGATTTTGAAAAGATAAAATTCAGTCAGATTGAGAAGTTACTCCACTCACCTGCCTGCCACATCCCTCCTGAGGGAAAACGAAGACAGGGTGAACTCCAGCTCAGATGAAAAGGCAGGAAAAAACATTTAGAGAGTCTTCTCATAAAACATGAGCCCAGACACACCAGTCAAAAACAAAATATCAGAGACCAGAGCAGTAAAGAGGAGGGCAGCTCAAAGCAGGAGGCTCCCTGGCCTTGCTTCCTAACATCCTCCCGTGCAATGGCTCCTTCGGCTCACACACACCCTCTGTGTTTAGATTGGTCAGGCAGTCTCTATCTGAGGCCCCGGGTTTCCTGACTGTCAAAATATATACCAAGAGCTGGTTCCAGACACCTCACAGAGTGGCACTGAGTCAAATGCGGTTTCATGGACTTAAACAAAAAAGAAACTCTGTAAACTCTGCAAATGTCCCCAGACGTCATCATTGCATATGACTGAGGCCCTTATGGAGACCAGTTCCCTCTGTAATTCTCCTAAGGATATATATATAGTGCATTCATGCTGTGTCACTCTCTTTGGGACTTCGCAATCCAGTATTCTACTAATTTTAAACATGCATGGCCCTAGCTTACAAACAAGTTGTGTTGCAAAAGTGCATTTGCAGTTTGGTTAGTTGGCACCCAGAATTCGGTTTCACATGAAAACCTTGCTAAAACTAATCCATAATGCATGTGCAGTCACACTGGTAGAAAACAATGTTGTTATACTGTGGTAATGAAGTCAAACGGAAAAATATGTATACCATATATGTAAACTAACCAAGTAATAGTACACTCACTAGCTTAAATCCAGGTACTTAACATTCTCTCCTAATGCTTGAATGTTGCTGTTTCCTGCATCTTGAGGTCTAATGTGGGGCACGAAGCCAGTCTATTATAATATGAAGGGATATGGAAAATTGTGATGGAATTTCTGACAAGTCAGAACCACCTACACATTTCTCCTGTAGGACTTCCCTGAGGCACCTCTGGCCTCCTCCACTGTCACTGTCTGCCCACTGACCACTTCCTGGCTCCACCCTACTCTTAACACATTTTCCCATCTTCATCCTGCAACTCCTGGCATGGATGAGAGCCACACACAAGGTGCTAAGGTTTAGAGGAAGGAAGAGTTGACATTTCTACTTTTAAATTTACTAAAAACAATTTAATTGCAAAGAAAAACAATTTCAGGGGCTCAATTGTCATAGTCTAACCCAGCCTGACCTGAGGTAGCCAGGGGTGCCCTGGTGGCACCACAGCCTGGACTCGGAGGACTCATGGGTCCACTCTAGAATCAGTCTTTCTCTACATCTAGAATGGGTATCACCATTTAGGGCTGCTGACCACATGCCCAGGACTGGCTACACAATTTTTGGGTTCCTGTACAAGATACAAATGCAGAGTCCCTTGTTTAAAGATATTAAACATTTCAAGACAGTGACAACAAAGCCTGGGCCCCTGTACATAGACTCTGTGTGACTGCCCAGGTGGCACAGCCCTGAAACTGGCCCTGAAAATGATACCAACTTGATGGACAACCTCAGCCTGTCTGGGTCATGTCCAAATTCTTGGAAAAGAATGGTCATTTCCTGTTCAGATTTCCCAAATGACCCCCTTTAGCCTCCTTTCATTCTGTGGACTATGCCCAGGGCCCTCAAGAAATTAGACTCTGATTCCTGGCCACAGATACTCCCTTTGCCTCCAAGTCCCCAAGTCTATGTGGTAGAGCAGATAACGCTCCAAACCAGCACTTACATGCCACCTCTCGCTGTGGTCCTGTACAAAATTCCTTCTGTTTACAAACTTTCAAAAATAAGAACACAGTGTTCCAGGGCCAAGGCAACAGACATAGACTGCAGAGGTCATCTGGGTCCTTTTCATCTCAGCATCTGTTTGTTCACTGTCCACACCTTCAGCATGCTGGCTGCATCCAGGTCTTTCTTTAGGTCTTTGGCCAACATCAAACCACAGTGTGATGACTAATTTCATGTGTCAACTTGACTGGGCCCCAGGGTGCCCAGACATTTGGTCCCACATTATTCCAGATGTGTCCATGAGAGTGTTTTTGGATCAGATTAACATCCACATTGATAGACTGAGTAAAGCAGATTGTCCGTCCTAATGTGAGCCTTATCCAATCAGCTGAAGCCTGAATAGAACAAAAGATTGACCCTCCTGTGTGTTAGGGGGAAAACACTCCTCCTGCTGACTGCCTTGAGCTGGGATAAGAATCTTCTCCCACCTTTGGACTATTGGGAAGCATTGGCTCTTCATGAGTCTCAAGTCTGCTGGCTTTTGGGCTAGAACTTATATCATTAGCTCTCCTGGTTCTCCGGCCTTTGGACCCAGACTGAAACCACACCATCAGCTCTCCTGGGTCTCCAGCTTGCTAACTATAGATCTTGGGACTTCTCAGCTTCAACAATGGTATGAGCTAATTTGTTATTTTATTTATCCATGTATACAAACATTTATAATATATTAGTATATTAGTTCATATAATAAATATGAATTTCATATATATATATATATATCTCCTATTGGTTCTGTTTCTCTGGAGAATCCCAATGAATACACTCAGTCTCAGGATTCAGAGTGCTCATAGCCAGGCATGGTTGGTGGCTTATGCCTGTAATCTCAGCACTTTGGCAGGCCAAGGCAGGAGGATTGCTTGAAGCCAAGAGTTCAAGACCAGCCTGGGCAACAAAGCAAGACCCAGTCTTTATAAAAATTAGCCTGGTGCAGTGGTGCATGTTTGTAGTCCCAGCTACTCAGGAGGCTGAGGCAGGAGGATCCCTTGAGCCCAGGAGTTCAAGGCTGCAGCGAGCTATGAGGGTGCCACTGTACACCAGCGTGGGTGACAGAGTGAGACCCTATCTCCAAAAGAAATTCAAAAAGAAAAAGGAAAAGAAAGTGCTCATGGTCAACAGGATATAAATGCCCTCCACCCAAAGGCCTCCAAGAACACACCTGTAGTTGACGAGGTGTTGGGTGTACTTCTCACAGGGAGATAGAAATACACCAGGGAGCCATGGGGCATCTCAATAAGAGTGTGTTAGAAAAATTCCATTATGGGATTTAGGCTTTGGGAGTTATTAAAAAGGAACCAAGAAGGCAGAGGCTTTCCCTGGATTGCGCAATATCAGAAAGTGAGGACAATTCTGTGATTGGTTATGTCAATAAAACTTATCTATGAGAGGGGTAGCTAGAGCAAGAATAAAGCTATAATTGGTAAAGAAGCAGCAGTCACTCATATTAGCCAAGGGAGGAATGCTTATAATTTTGTGAATGACACAATGACTATTTTTATCTGTGCCTAAGCAAAATTATGAAGTGGGCTTGTTTTGTCTAAGTGACCTTGTCTGATATTGGTGTTCTGAAAGATTGTACTCTGCTTCATGTTCTCAGTCATTTCTACTCCCCTGGTTCCCTTTGTTCTACCCCACACCCTGACCAGCCCCTTCATCCTGGAAGAGAGCTAAAAGCTCAACTTGCGAGGCCAGATGGGCTGAGTCTCCCCTGTGCTAGCTGGAAGGGCTCTGGGACCTTCTGAGGGGGACATTGTAATACACAGAGCTTTTCTCTTGCTTACTCTGACTCCCTTTCTTTCTTTCTTTTTTTCTTTTCTTTTCTTTTTTTTTTTTTTTAAGACAGAGTCTCACCCTGTCACCCAGGCTGGAGTGCAATGGCGTAATCTTGGCTCACTGCAACCTCAGCCTCCCAGGTTCAAGCGATTCTCCTGCCTCTGCCTCCCAAGTAGCTGGGATTGCAGGTGCCCACCACCATACTCAGCTAATTTTTGTATTTTTAGTAAAGACGGGGGTTTCACCATGTTGGCCAGGCTGGTCTCAAACTCCTGACCTCTTGGTCCACCCACCTTAGCCTCCCAAAGTGCTGGGATTACAGGCGTGAGCCACCGCGTCCAGCCCAACTATGACTCCCTTTCTAAAATCCTTCTACTCTGAATTACCAAAAACCGAGTGCTATGCTGAGGCCTTTAATATATATTCACCAATTCAATCCTTACAACAACCCTAGAAGGTAAGTAGTAGTATATTTGTAACCAAGGTACACATAGACTTAAAAAACAAAAGACAAAACATAGCAACAATAACAAAGACCCACCCTCCACCCATCACTGAAAGATCCTTCTTGTGCTTGATCTCTTATGCTTTAGGCAAGCATGATGTTGTGTCTATATACTGTGGCAAAATCAGAGAACTTCCCTTTCCAGTCTGCACACTATTTGCAGAGTAATATTCTTATTGCTTGACCCTGGATCAAAAACCCGCACTACAGCCAGGCACAGTGACTCACACCTATAATCTTAGTACTTTGGGAGGCTGAGGCAGCGTTTCTCTTGAGCCCAGGCATTTGAGACGAGCCTGGGCAACGTGGCGAAATCCTGTCTCTATTAAAAATACAAATATTAGCCAGGCGTGGTGGTGCATGACTGTAGACCCAGCTACTCGGGAGGCTGAGGTGGGAGGATTACCTGAGCCCAGGAAGTCAAGGCTGCAGTAAGCTGACATCCCCCCTACTGTGCTCCAGCCTGGGCAACAGGAGTGAGACCCTGTTCTCCAAAAAGAAACGAAAACAAAAAGCAAACCGAAAAAATCCTACACTGCTTCCTACTGCCTAGGGAATTAAGCTCAAATTCCTTCTATCAAGATTCTGCCTAATTTGGCTTTCAACTACTTTATAAATTGTCCTCAGTTCCTCTTTTCCCCCTAAGTGAGCTCTCTACCATGGTCAAAGCCGTACATTCGTTGGCCCCCTGAACACATCAAATGCATTTCCACATCTGCAGTACTCTTTCAAGTTGAAACATTCCCCTGCCTCCATCCAATCTCAGGCTATCTCTCCTGTTTAACTCAAGTCTGATTTCTGCTGTGAAGCTTTTCTGGCATGTATCTTGTGCTATTTCATATCATAATTTATGTTTTTATGCATTACCCATGTTGTCCCAAAGAGACCTAGGGTAGATAGTTTACAAAACGGCCACAGTAATTTCTCCCATGCCTGTATGTATGCCCCTTTGCCATTTCTATCCTCAAGAGGTCGTTGCTCTTTGAATCTGAGGTTGAATCTGAATATGACCTGTTTTGGCCATTGGTGTGTCAGAAACCCCTGAGACCACCAAACAGCTGGCCAACTACCAAATGTGTGAGCGAAGCCAACCTAAATCATCCAGCCCCTGATAAGCTGGCCTGGATCAGAAAAGCCATTCCAACTAATCCATGGAATTGCAACCAAAATAAGAAATGTTTGTTTTTATATGTCAGTACTTTGGGGGATGGCTTGTTATGCAGCCAAAGCTAACAGACACAAGATTCTAAGCCCCTTTGGGAGCTGAGCTACTTTACCTGAATCCTCAGAATCCAGCCTTGCACATGGGATCAAGTTCTCAATAAATGTTTGCTTTTGATGATAACAACTGAAATACAGAATACTGGAAGCTGAGGTTTGAAGGATGACAGGCCTAGCCTTCCCATGCTTAAAGCCTAGAGGTCAGGAGTTCAAGACCAGCCTGACCAACATGGTGAAACCCCATCTCTACTAAAAATGAAAAAAAAAAAAAATTAGCCAGGTGTGGTGGCACGTGCCTGTAATCCCAGCTACTCAGGAGGCTGAGGCAGGAGAATTGCTTTAACCTGGAAGGCAGAGGTTGCAGTGAGCTGAGATCGCACCACTGCACTCCGGCCTGGGTGACAGAGCAAGACTCCATCTCAAAAAAAAAAAAAAAAAAAAAAAATCCCTTATCTTACACAACAACTTACCTGTGCACTAACAGGTAAGTTGTGGATTCAGCTGCTGGAATGGCAGGAAGGGGTTGCCTTTGGGAAGAGATAGGCAGCATATGGCAGTGAGCTCTTACTGGTTTTATCGTTCTTTCATCCATTGATCAAATGTTTATTGAACACCTACTGTGTGCCTGGTGGTGTGCTGCGGACTAAGAATAAGGAAATGAACAGGCCGTGATCCTGTTTCTCAGGGGCTCTGGGTCTAGAGGGAGACAAGCATCAGAATACATCTGACCATCCCTGCTTTAAGTTCAACAAGAAAAGAGGTTAGCCAGAGGACTCCTTTGTGCCAAGTACCATGTTCCAGAGTATTTTCCCAAAGCTATAAGTTCATATTTTCTTAACCAGATTAAGCTGCTTATTAGGAAAACAAGTAAAAAAAAAAAAAAAAGTCCTTAATGATATAATCATCTAATTCCTTCAGAGGTAACAACAGTGTGCAGCTGGGTCCTGAGAAACACATGCTCTGACGATGTCAATACTTCAAACCTCGAGGCTGAAGAACAAAAGACAGGGATAGCTGTTGCCCTCCACAGTTATGGTGACAATCTGCTGATGGCCTAGGGCCTGAGTGTGGCTCCCCAGATGGATTACAGTAATAACAGTTATTGGGTATTGAGTGCTTACTGTGTGCTAAGCATTGTAAACACTTTATCTTTTTTAATCCTCCCAACAACCGCATGGGACAGGAACAATTATTATTTCTTCTTTACAGTTGAGGAAACTGGATCACCAAGAAGTTAAGTAACTTTCCCAGGGTCACATAACTAGTAATAGCAGACATGAGGCTTGAAGCCAAGTGTTTGGTTTTTGTTTTTCCTGAAGCTTGCACAGCTTTAGACCTTGTCTGCTAACAGCACTTGTCTGTTAGGAGACGATTCTGCATCTTTTCTTTTCCTCCTACTCAGTCCAGAGCTTCAGGGTGCCCACAGCCAGGCAATCATTTGGGTGTTAAGTAGCCTTATGCTACTTTTAGCTCGTAGAGGATTGGAAGTGCTTTATACACATCTCTTTATTTCTTGTTTGCTTTATATTTTCTTTTTTTTGGTGGTGGTGGTGGCCGGCCTGCCTTCCTTCCTTCCTTCCTTCCTTCCTTCCTTCCTTCCTTCCTTCCTTCCTTCCTTCCTTCCTTCCTTCCTTCCTTCCTTCCTTCCTTCCTTCCTGCCTTCCTTCCTGCCTTCCTTCCTGCCTGCCTTCCTTCCTTCCTTCCTTCCTTCCTTCCTTCCTTCCTTCCTGCCTGCCTGCCTGCCTGCCTGCCTGCCTTCCTTCCTTCCTTCCTTCCTTCCTTCCTTCCTTCCTTCCTTCCTTCCTTCCTTCTCTCTTTCTCTCTTTCTCTCTTTCTTTCTGACAGAGTCTTGCTCTGTTGCCCAGACTGGAGTACAGTGGAGCAATCTCGGCTCGCTGAAACCTCCACCTCCCAGGTTCAAGCAATTCTTGTGCCTCAGCCTCCCAGGAAGCTGGGATTACAGGTGCACACCACCATGTCTGGCTAATGTTTTTTTTTCTTTTTGTATTTTTAGTAGAGACAAGGTTTCACCATTCACCATGTCTGTTAGCCAAGCTGATCTTAAACTCTTGGCCTCAAGTGATTGCCCCCCGCCTTGGTCTGCCAAAGTGCTGGGATTACAGGTGTGAGCCACTGCGCCTGGCCTGTTTGTTTTAATTTTTCTAAAGCTCAAAACAAATAGGAAAGAGCTTCACCTGCTCCCCCGCAGGCAGCTACTGAATGAGAGTCTCTGCAGAGCTGTCAGCCAGCACTTAGTTGACACCAGCCCAGCTCCAGGCTGCAAGTGACTTGGGGGAGGATCCAAGACATGCCTGGCACACTACATGCCTGGCACACCACATGCCTGGCACACTACATGCTTGGCACACTAAAGCAGTCCTCATTTATGAGATGGGGAACAACCTCACCTGCCAGTCCTGTTCCTGCCTTTTTTACTTTTAGTTATAGAAATTTCTAAAAAAGAAGAGAAAACCCTAGAGAGATCACTCCTTGCCTCAGTATGGTCCCCGTCCTTGCTCTTCCTGTTCTGGAGACACCTTCCTCTTTCTCCTCTCCTTTCCAGCCCAGTACTTCCCTCCCTTCTCCTCCCTGCCATCCCCTTCACACATAAGCTCTTTTTTCCCTCTGGTGTAGTTCGACCCTATAGTAATTTCCTTCTAATTCAGATCAGTGTGCCTGTGTTACCATGGCAACGTGCTGCTACCAAGGCTTCAACAAAGTCACTTCTCCCCTAAATTTTTAATAGAAAATCTGCACTCTACATCTTATCCTATCCCACCTGCTACTGCCAGTTTGAACAAAACTCCAGCCCCAGATTCCCAAATGTCTTTAAGTATTTTTTTTTTTTTTTTTTGAGACGGAGTCTCGCTCTGTCGCCCAAGCTGGAGTGCAGTGGCCGGATCTCAGCTCACTGCAAGCTCCGCCTCCCGGGTTCACGCCATTCTCCTGCCTCAGCCTCCCGAGTAGCTGGGACTACAGGCGCCCGCCAGGTCGCCCAGCTAGTTTTTTGTATTTTTAGTAGAGACGGGGTTTCACCATGTTAGCCAGGATGGTCTTGATCTCCTGACCTCGTGATCCGCCCGTCTCGGCCTCCCAAAGTGCTGGGATTACAGGCTTGAGCCACCGCGCCCGGCCTAAGTATTTTTATACACCATCAATTGAGTTAATTCCAAATACATTCATGCAATTTTCTCCATGGGGGTATACCTGGCTTGCTCAGCGAGGGGTGGACAAGTTGAATTTGTACTTATGCAGTGGGATTGACAGGAGCTGAACAGTGACTACTGAAGAGGGAAGTGGTTCGGGTGGAACTGCTGCTGCCTCACAGGGAAGGCAGAAGCAAACCAGAAACCCAACCCAAGGACATTCTCCAGGCCACATGGGTCAGGCATGAGCTTGTGAAACCTCCAGCCATGGAAATACCCAGAACTCAGCATACTCTCCAGGCCCTTCTGAGCAGAAGGTCGCAAGTCTGGTGCAGAGGAAATGACACAACACACCCTTTGGAGTCAAGCAGAATTGAATCTTATTTTCAAGTCTGTCATTGAACTGGCTGTGCTGTGTGAGCTTGGGCTATTTCCTTCACCTCTCTGACCCTCAGCAGTTTGTCTTTCAGAATTACTGGGTGAAACACATAGGCTAATGCATGTAAAATGGTCTAAAATAGTTCTCAGTCAGTACATACTTGGTAAAGAGTAACTGTCATATTACAGTTATTATGGGGAAAACCCTCTGAGGAAGCACGGAGATACAAAGCCAGAGCTTGGGCACAAGAGGCATATACCAAGATGACCAAATAATCAGGCTAACTGCAGAGCTGATAACCCAGCCAGAAAACACGGTCCAGATACACCAAGATTCAAGATGTAAGCATCTTGTAACTGGGAACAACAGCACCAGTTCTCATTACAATTACATGCTGTCACAAGAGCAATAAGCTAGAGTTGACCCACAAATAAAGCACGTGTTAACTGCTTCCAGGTCCTCTCCTCTTCTCCTTGGCCTGTTTGCAGCTGATATATGAGTTATGCAGGCCAAGAACTGGAATGGAGCAGTGTAAGGGAGAGAACTTGCATTTATTCCATATGGGAGAGCCAAATGTGACCCAAAGCCAGGTCCCTGTTTGGGTCCAGAAAAGAAGGCTGGATACACACAGAAGCAGCCATTTGACCTGAGTTGGTTCCAAAGGACTCAGGAATATGGGACTGGTTCCAAGGCTTTGAAACTCCACCTCAAAAAATATGGCATGCAGATGACTATTATATATGCTTACACCTGTAATTCCAGTGCTTTGGGGAGCCAAGACAGGAGGATCACTTGAGACCAGGAGTTCAAGACCAGTGTGGGCAACACAGCAAGACCCCATCTCTATAAAAAGTAATAATAAAATAAAAAATTAGTTGAGCATGGTGGTGCACACCTGTAGTACCAGCTACTTGGGAGGCTGAGGTGGGAGGACCTCTTGAGCTTAGGAGTTGGAGGCTGCAGTGAGCTATGAGCATGTACCTGCACTCCAGGCTGGGTGACAGAGCAAAACTCTGTCTCAAAAAAAAAAAAAAAAAAAAAAAAAAAAAGTCTTAACTGAGTGCATAATAGAATGTTAAGACATTTCCTAATGTAAAGAGTAACAGAGACCAGACCAGCAGTGCTGTACATATGAAGAATGTAAGGAAACAGCCACTAGTTCAGAAACTCCTTCTGGGATGTGTAAGAGGAGCTTGGAGAAGAGTATGTCAAACTAGTGGTGGTTCCTTCTTTGGAGAGTTGTTTCCTAAGCAGCAATGGCAGGAAGTAGGACAGAAAACTTGGCACGTATATGTTGGAAGGTGGTGGACTGAAGGTGAGACATTGTGGCTAACGCTGCCTCCCATGATGGAGGAGAAGAGGCATGTCTCAGCTCCTCCTCCAAGTCACTTGCAGCCTGGAGCTGGACTGGTGTCAACTAAGTGCTGGCTGATAGCTCTGCAGAGACTCTCATTCAGTAGCTGCCTGGAGGGAGCAGGTGAAACTCTTTCCTATTTGTTTTGAGCTTTAGAAAAGATAAAGCAAACAGGCTCGATGAAGTGGCTCATGCCAGTAATCCCAGCACTTTGGGAGGCTGAGGCAAGCATATCGCTTGAGTCCAGGAGTTCAGAACCAGCCTGGCTAGCATGGCGAAACCCCGTCTCTACTAAAAATACAAAAAAAAAAAAAAAAAAAAAAAAAAATTAGCCAAGCATAGTGGTATGTGCCTGTAATCACAGCTACCCGGGAGCACAAGAATTGCTTGAACCTGGGAGGAGGAGGCTGCAGTGAGTTGAGATAACACCACTGCACTCCAGCCTGGGCAACAGAATGAGACTCTGTCTCAAAACAAAAACAAAAACAAAAAACAGCAACAACAAAATGAAAAGATAAAGCAAACAAGAAGTAAAGAGATGTGTATAAAGCACTTCTAATCCTCTAAGAGCTAAAAATAGCATAAGGCTACTTAACAACCAAATAACTGCCTGGCTTCGGGGACCTGAAGCTCTGGACTGAGTAGGAGGAAAAGAAAGAGGCAGAATTGTCTCCTAACAGACAAGTGCTGTTAGCAGATGAGGTCTAAAGCTGTGCAAGCTTCAGCAAAAACAAAAACCAAATACTTGGCTTCAAGCCCCACGAACCTGGGAGGCGGAGGTTGCAGTGAGCAGAGATTGTGCCACTCTACTCCAGCCTAGGCGACAGAGTGAGACTCTGCCTCCAAAAAAAAAAAAAAAAAAAAAGAAGGTGAAGGGGAGCTAGCATGTGCAGAGAGTACATGGTAAGAGATCAGGGAAGGTGGGTGGGGAGATGCCACATTCTTTTTTAACAACCAACTCATGCAGGAACTAATAAATGCCCAAGGGAAGGCATTAATATATTCATGAAGGAACCACTCCTATGACTCAAACACCTCCCATTAGGCCCACCTCCAGCACTGGGGATCAAATTTCAACATGAGATTTGGAGGGGACAGACACCCAAAGCGAAGCAAGCTCCAAGAGAAGCTGTCTCCTTCTGACCTGAGGATGGGAAAGGGAGCCCATAAGACTCAGAGAGAGTGGGAGAAATTCCCCTTTATTTTTAGTCATTGATTTTATCTTCCACCCAACCCTCCAGGAAACCCCCATGGTGGTGACAGTGATAATAACAGCAGCAGCAACTGAATAGGCACCTAAAACTCTGAGGGAGTAGAACCCTTCTCTCTACGCAGAGGGACTATAGTCCCAAGAGCACAGAGAAAATTTGAATTGTTTTTTATTTGTATCTATCATCCCACTGCTTGGCTTTGGAGGAAAGATGCAGTCAGAAATGCTACAGAGTTGGGAAGCTAAATTTTCAGTTTCCAGACAGAATACCAGGAGAAGCAATCCCTGGAGGCCAGAACATGTTGCAGAGATCATGGTAAAGAGAAAATTCAAGAATGCAATCCTCTAAAGTTATGTATGAGTATGTTGGTTTATTCCAGGAATGTAAATGCATCGATCTGACCCTAGACAACATACCAAAAGTTTGAAGAACTGAACTATGAACTAGGCAACCACCTGGTTCCCAGATTGGTCACTGGGAGGTAGACAGATGGGACATGTCTGAATATCACTGTAAAAACTTGGAAAACTGAACTGATATTAAAACCACAGCCCACTAAAGGCAGGTCAGACATGGGTCCTAACCAGGTTCATTGCTTGCTGAAACAAACAAACAAATCAACTTTCTCCATAAGAATCAATTAGGACCAGAGTCTCAATACAATATTCAAAATGTCCCAAATGAAGAACCAGAAGAATCTCAACAATTCTTAAGGATAAACATAACCAAAAGACATCAATCTCAAGATGACACATATATTAAAATTACCAAGGATTTTAAAGCAGCTATTACAACAATGCGCCAATAAATAAGAAAGAACAATCTTGAAATGATTGGAAAGATACAAAGTCAAAGCAGAGAGAGACATGATATAAAGGAAGAACCAAATGCAAACTTTAGAACTGAAATATACAACAACCAAAATAAAAAATGTATGGGTAGTCCTCAATAGGAGAACAAAAATGGGAGGAAAAAATCAGTCAACTTGAAGGTAGATCAACAGAAATTATTCAATCTGCACAACAAAGAAAAAAATTATTTTAAAAAATGGCTGGGCGCAGTGGCTCACACCTATAAACCCAGCACTCTGGGAGGCCAAGGCAGGTGGATCACTTGAGGTAAGGAGTTTGAGACCAGCCTGGCCAACATGGTGGAGCCCCATCTCTACAAAAAATATAAAAATTAGCCAGGTGTGGTGGCACACACCTGTAGTCCCAGCTACTCAGGAGGCTGAGGCAGGAGAATAGCTTGAACCTGGGAGGCGGAGGTTGCAGTGAGCTGAGATCCCACCACTGTACTCCAGCCAAGGTGACAGAGTGAGACTCAGACTCAAAAAAACAAAAACCAAACAAACAAAAACAAAAAAAAAGCAGTGTCACAGGGATCTGAGGGACAACAACAAGAACAACAAACTCTAAGTTTGAGTCATCAGTCCTAAAAGGAAAGAAAAAGAGTGTGGTTTAGAAAAGTATTGGAAGAAATAATGGCTGAAAGCTTTCAAAACTTAGTGAAATACTTAAACTTACAGATTCAAGAAACTCAGTTGTAGTAGTTCATTCTCACACTGCTATAAAGACATACCTGAGACTGGGTAATTTATAAAGAAAAAAGGTTTAATCTGCTCATGGTTCTGCAGGCTACCTTGGCTTCTGCTTCTGAGGAGGCCTCAGGAAACTTACAATTATGGTGGAAGGCAAAGGGGAAGTGGGTACATGGTCACATGGCTCGCAAGAGAGAGCGAGAACAGAGTTGGAGGTGCTACACACTTTCCATCAACCAGATCTTGTGAGAACTCTATCATGAGACAGCACTAAGGGGATGGTGCTAAGACATTAGAAACCACCCTCATGATCTAATCACCTCCCACCAACCTCCTCCTCCAACACTGGGAATTACAATTTGACATGAGATTGGGGTGGGGACATAGAGCCAAACCATAGCACTGAGCATACCATAAGGAGGATGAACCCAAAGCAATTCATATCCAGACACAAACAGATGAAAACTAAGAACAAAGGGGAAAAAACAGCCAGAGGAAAATAACACATTACACACAGGAAAAAAATGGTTATAATGACTGGATTTCTCCCCAGAAATCCAGGTCAGAAGGCAGTGGAACATTTTAACTACTGAAAGAAAAGCACTGTCAGTTCAGAATTCTGTAACCAGCAAAAATATATTTCAGGAATACAAGTGAAATAAAGACATTCTCAGACGAAGAAAAATGAAGAAAATTCATTGTCATTAGACCTGCCGTAAAAGAAATTCTTCAAACAGAAGGCAAATGACACCAGAGGAAAACTTGGAACTTCAAGAATGAAGGAAGAGTAACAGATGTGGTAAATACCTAATTCAGTATAACAAATTAGGCTTTTTCCTTGTGAATTCTTTAAAATATGTGTGATAATTAAAAACATTGTTTAATGGGGTTTTCTATAGGAATTGGTGTCAAACATGGAGAAAATACAATATAAGGGGCAGGTAAAGGAAACTATATAAGCTTTCTATAATCCACTTCAAGTGGTTAGATAGTAATTCAAAACAGACTGTAAAAAGTTAAGTATGTATATTATAATCTGTAAAGAAACCACTGAAAAGAAAATATATACAAAGAGATAAGAAAAAAACTCAAAAATTAAAATATGAAAAAATATTCAAAGAAATAAAAATAAAGCAAGAAAGGGGAATAGATGAAGAAATACGGAGGGAAAAAAGAGAACAATTAATAATATGGTAGATCTAAATCAAAACATACCAATAATTATTTAATAAAAGTTATCTCAACACATCAATTAAAAGAAAGTGATTCTGAAAATGGATAAAAAATGAAAGAACAACACACAATTATGTGCTGGCAACATAATTCTCAAATGTCAGTGTAAATATAATGATACAAGTAGATTAAGAGCAAAAGAATAAAAGAAATATGCCATGCAATCACTAATCAAAACAAAGCTGGAATTACTATACTAATTAATCTCAGACAAAGTAGACTTAAGAGCAAGGAAAAGGGATAAAAAGGGACATTATAATAATAAAATCATTGATTATTTGAAAACAAATTTTAATCCTAAATGTGTATGCACCAAGCAACAGAGCTTCAAAATATATGAAACAACTTACGGATTCAAGAAACTCAGTTGTATTAACTGACAGAACTTAAAGAATAGTGAAATATAGAAATAAACTTGGAGACTTTAACACTCCTTTCTCAGTTATTGATAAAGCAAATAGAACATCAGCAAAAATATAGAACAACTTAACGTCATGAAACTACCAGGTTTAATTAACACTGTAACATCATTTCACCCTACAGATTATGCAGTTTTTCCAGGTGTGCATTAAAGGTTCATAAAGATATATCATATCCAGAGTCATAAAACAAACATTAACAAATATAAAAGAATTAAACCAGGGAACAATTTATCCCTATTCATAATGGAATTAAACTGGAAATAAACAACAGGGATATATTAACAAGTGGGAAATTTCCAAATACTAAAAAGTTAAACAAAACACTTCTAAATGATCCACACATCAAATAGAAAGTCTCAGAGGAAACTGGAAATTATTTTGAAATGGAGGAAAATGAAAATATTATATATTAAAAATGTGTGCGATGCAATCACAGCAGTGCTTAGAGGGAAAATTATAGCATTAAATGTTATAGATGCTTTTCTATTAGAAAAGAAGAAATTTTTGAATCAACAATCTAAGGTTTCACCTTAACAAACTAAAACAAACAAGGTAATCGTAAACCCAAAGGCAGGAGAAGTAAGGAATTACTAAGGATGAGAAGAAATCAATTAGATTAAGAACTGAAAGACAATAGAGAAAATCAATGAAAATAAAGCCAGTCCTTTGAAAATATAAATAAAATTGATTAGTCTTTAGCCAGTCTGACCAGGTAAAACAGAGAGAAAATATAATATACCAATATCAGGAATGAGAAAGGAGACATTAATACAGACCTCATGGACATGAAGAGGAAAGTAAAGGAATACTCCCAACAACTCTATACATATACATTCAATAACTTAGATGAAATGAACAAATTACTTGAAAGCTACAATCTACAAAACTTACCCCCCCCCAAAAAATGCATAACATGCAGAGTTCTTTATTAACAAAATTGAATTATAGTTTTTTAAAGAACTTTTGAAAAAAATTTCCAGGATTAAATGGTTTCACTGGTGAATTCTACCAAGTATTTAAAGAAAAATGGCATGGATTTTATACAATCACTTCCAGAAAATAGAAAATAAGGGAATATTTTATGGGGTCAGTCTTATTCTGATACTAAAAGCATAGGTATTACAAGAGAAGAAAACTAGAGACCAAATCTATCATTAACATAGATGTAAGAAATCTCAGCAAAATACTAGCAAATTGATTCCAGTAATACATAAAAAGAATAATACTCCACGATGGAGATCATCCTGGTTAACACGGCGAAACCTGGTCTCTACTAAAAATACAAAAAAAAAAAAAAAAAAAAAAATTAGCCGGGCGTGGTGGCGGGCGCCTGTAGTCCCAGCTACTTGCGAGGCTGAGGCAGAAGAATGGCGTGAACCCGGGAGGCGGAGCTTGCAGTGAGCCGAGATCGCGCCACTGCACTACAGCCTAGGCGACACAGTGAGACTCCATCTCAAAAAAAAAAAAAAAAAGAATAATACTCCACAAGCATGTAGGGTTTATTTCAAGGATGCAAGCATGGTTTTAATGCTTGAAATCAATGTAGTCTACCATACTGAAAGACTAAAGAAGAAAAGCCACACAACTATATCCGTTAATGCAGAAAATAATTTGACATTCTTTTATGATAAAAACTCTTAGTAAAGTCGGGATACAAGGAAAATTAACCTGGCAAAGCACATTTACCAAAAATTTTTTTAAAAGCCAGTATCACGGCCAGGCATGATGGTTCACGCCTGCAATCCCAGCACTTTGGGAGGCTGAGGCAGAGGGATCAAGAAGTCAGGAGATGGAGCCCATTCTGGCCAACATGGTGAAACCCCATCTCTACTAAAACACAAAAAATTAGCCAGGCGTGGTGGCTGGCACCTGTAGTTCCAGCTACTCGGGAGGCTGAGGCAGAGGAATCGCTTGAACCCAGGAGGCGGAGGTTACAGGGTTACAGTGAGCGGAGATTGCGCCACTACACCCCAGTCTGGTGACAGAGCAAGATGCTGTCTCAAAGCAAAAACAAAAACAAAAACAAAAACAAAATTAGCCGGTCATGGTGGCGGGCGCCTGTAATCCCAGTTACTTGGGAGATGAGGCAGGAGAATTGCTTGAACCCAGAAGGTGAAGATTGCAGTGAGCCGAGATCACGCCATTGCACTCCAGCCTGGGTGACAAGAGTGAGTCTCTGTCTTAAAAAAAAAAAAAAAAAAAAAAAAAGCCAGTATCACGCTTAATGACAAAAGACTGACTGCTTTCCTGCTAAGATCTAGAACAAAACAAAAAGACACTCTCACAGCTCCTACTCAACAATAAAAGGTATTTGGATTGGAAAGGAAGACATAATACTAACCCTATCACAGACAAAATGATTATCTGTCTATGTAGAAAATTCTGAAGAATCTACCGAAAGAACCTAGAGCTAATGAGTTTAGCAAGGTTGCAATTATAATTCAACATTTTAAAAATCAGTGATATTTTTAGATACTCATAATGAATAATTGGAAACTGAAATTTAATAAAGCAATACCATTAACTAATTCAAAAATGAAATACTTACATGTAAATCTAACAAAACATATGCGGGATCTATATGCTGAGGACCACAAACTACTGATGAAAAAATAAAGAAAACTTAAAGACACAGAAAGGCATACTTTGCAGTTTAAAAGATTCAAGAGTTAAGATGTCAACAAGAGTTCCAAAATGGTCTATAGATTAAATGCAAATTCAATCAAAAGTTCAGAAATCCTTTTTCAGTATTAACAACCAAGTTTTAAAAATTTTATGGAAATACCAAAGAACTGGAACGGCCAAAGTAATGTTGAAAAAGAACAAAGTTGAAAGACTCACAGTACTTAGTTTTAACACGTATTATAAAGCTACAGTAATCAAGACAGTGTAATATTGGCAAATGGGAAAAACACATAAACTAATGGAATGGGATAGAGAGGCCAAGAATAGTCCCACACAAACAGGGCCAGTTGACTTTTTACAAAACCGCAGAAGTAATTCAATTAAGAGAGGAGAGTCTATTGAACAAATTAGGCTTAATTGAATTACATTGTTTAATTTGTCAATCATTAGATTGAATTAATTTTGTCAACCATATGAAAAAAGGGAACCTTCACCTAAACTCTGTATCTTATACGAGAACTAACTCATAAATCTAAAAGTGTACAACTGTAAAACATTTAGAAAAGAGAAAATTTTTATCTTGGGTTAGGCAAATATGTTTTAGATACAACACCAGAAACATGATACATAAAAGAAAAAATTAATAGATTATACTTCATCAAGATTAAAACACTTTAGGATTGGGGAGTTTCTTTTGAGGGTGGTGAAAATGTCCTGAAATTGATTATGTGGTGATTGCACAACTCTGTGAATATAGTAAAACACATTAAGCTGTACACTTTAAATGGGTGAACTGTAGGGTATGTGAATTATGTTACAATAATTCTCTCTTAAGAGTATAAAAAGACAAGTTAGAGGCTTGAAGAAAATATTTTCAAATCATGCATCTGACAAAAGAATTATTTTCAGAATGTTTTCTTAAACTCTCAAAACTCAACAACAAGAAGAAACACACCAATTAAAAAATAGACAAAAAGACTTGAACAGATACTTTACTGAAGAGGATGTAATGATGGCAAATAAGCACAGGAAAAGATGTTCAACATCATCGGCCATTAAAGAAATGCAAATTAAAGCCACATCAAGGTATCACTACACACCTATTGAATGGCTAAGCAACAACAACAACAACAAAAAAGGTAATGCCAAGTGCTGGTAATAAAAAGGATTAGCTGCTAACAATAAGGATTAGCAAAGAACTTTTATTCTTTGCTGGTGGGAATGGAAAATGGTACAGCTACTTTGGAAAACAGTGTGACAGTTTCTTGTAAAGTTAAACTTACACTTACTTTAAGGACCAGCAGTCATATTCCTAGGTATTTGTTCCAAAGAAATAAAAATCTATGTTTACACAAACACCTATACACACATGTGTATAGTAGTTCTAAACATAACTGCTGGAAACTAGAAATAACTCAACTGTCCTTTAACAAGTAAATGGATAAACAAACTGTGGTGCCTGTATATAATAAAATTGCACATAGCAACAAAAAGATGTACTATTGATACACACAACACTATGGGTAAATCACAAAGGTATCACGTTGAGTGAAAAAAGCTAGCCTGGCAGGATGTGGTGGCTCATGTCTGTAATCCCAGCCCTTTGGGAGGCCAAGGTGGGAGGATCACTTGAACCCAGGAGTTTAAGACCAACCTGGGAAACAGTGAGACCCCATCTCTAAAAAGAAAAGAAAAGAAATGAAGATAAAAGAAAAAGAAAGGAAAGAAAAGAAAAGAGCAAAAAAAAAAAAAAAAAAAAAAAAAAGAGAGAGAGAGAGAAAAGCTAGTCTTGAATGTTTATATGCGTATGATTCCATTTATATGACATCTGGAAAAGGCAGAGCTCTAGGGAGGTATATTCATTTTCTCTTGCTGCACAGCAAATTCCCACAAACTTAGTGGCCTAAAATAAAACACATTTGTTATCTCACAGTTTCTGTGGGTTAGGAGTCAGGATTTGGCTTAACTGGGTCTTGCTCAGGGTCTCACAAGGTTACAATCAACATGCCAACCAGGCTGCATTCTTATCTGAAGGCTCAACCAGGGAATAATTGGCTTTTGAGGTAATTCAGGCAATTGGCAGAATTTATTTTCTTGCAGCTATGTGACTGAGGGCACCAGCTTCTCAGGGGCTGTTGGCTGGAGAGTGCCTTCAGGTGCTACAAGCTGCCCACAGTTTCCTGCCACATGGCCCTCCTCAGTGGTAATCACACATGGCAGTTTCATGGCAGTTTGCTTCTTCACAGCCAACAGGGGAGAGTCTCTTCCTCCAATCTTCTAAGACAGAGTCTTGTATAAGACAGTGTAATTATGAGAGTGGCATCTCATAAACTTTACCATCTAACAACCTAATCAGGAAAGTGACATCCCATCATCTTTGCCATATTCTATTGGCTAGAATTACGAAATAGGTTTTGCTCACACTCCTGGTGTGAGGGATTAAATAGGGGATAACAGAACAGGACAAAGGTCATGGGGGCCATTTTATAATTGTGCTTACCTCGGTGGAAGAAGAGATATTGCAAGAAGTTAGGGGCAGGGGAAGGGTTTCACTACAAAGGAGCAGCTGAGCAAGTCTTCAGAGGTCATGAAGCGGTTTGCATCCTGATTGTTTTTGTGGTTATGTGCGTCTATACATGTGTTAAAACTCATAGAACTGTACACACGCACACACATACACACACGCACATCAATTTAACTGAATAAAAATGTTAAAAAAAAAGGAGAACACATTTTAAAAAGACATTTTCCCATTGATTACCATTTTAACATGCCATTGGTATCAATTTCACTCTTTTCTCATCATCAATATGCAATTTGAACACCATTTCCCCTCTCCTTGTCTATGGAGGATCCCCAAACAAGTGCCTCACAACCAGGGTTTAATGGCATTCATCTACAGTCAGGGGATTTCACAGCACAGGGAAGGTTGCAGATACTGATGGTAGAGAAATCCATTTTCATAAAACATTTAAGAACCCCTTCTTGTTATTTCACTCAGGTGTCATGGCGAGTAGGATAGGGGGCAGTGGCTACAGCCAGGCACCAAAAACAACCTTTTCCAAACTGCAGGTTTAAGTAAAATTGGTGTCGTGCTTTTTCGGTTCTGTATTCTTAACAACACGCCATTCTGTTGTTTAAAATCTGGCAATAATCTTTCACCTTATTGCAATAAAATCCAGACTCATCCTGATTTCTAAAGCCCTGCATCTCCTGCTTCCTTCCCAAGTCTCCCATCATCTCTGCATTCATTAGGCTTCAGTAACACTGGCTCCCCTTCTCTGTCTCCTTTACCTTTTTCTTTGGTAAATTTTTTTAGTGAATTATAACACATGTATAGAACAAGGATATATAATATGTGTGTATGTTGATGAATTTTCACAGAGTGAACACAGACATAATCAGCACCCATATAAAAAGACAAAAACCAGAACATGATAAAAGCTTCATAATTCTCCTTCTTCTTCCACTTACTGTCCCCAAAAGTGACCCTATCCTGAAGCTAGCCAATTTGTTTTTTTACTTATTCCTTGAACATCTCAAACTATTTAATTCAGGACTTTTGCATATGATGTTTTCCCTGCCTGGCTTATTAAGTCTACCTCCAGATACATTCATTCTTCACATGGCTGCTTCTCTTAATATCTCATCTTAAAAAGTCACTTCCTCCAATAGACTTTCCTTGTTCCTCTCCAGCTAAAGAAGTTCTCCCACACCCTCACTCTGTCACCTATTCATTCTCATTCCCCTCTTGGAAATTATGAACTGAATTCATTCAATTCTCTATTATTATGTTTACCTGTTTATTTTCTCTCTCAAATGTTAACTTACTTTACTGTAAACATTAAGAGAAAAAAGACCAATAGCCTCATAGAAAAAAATGGTCTGGAAGATATGAAGGCAGTTAACAAAAAGAAAAATGCAAGTGGTTCTTAAACATTTGAAAAGATATTTGAATTTACAATAGGAGAATCACTAATTAAAACCATGATAACTTTTCTCCCTGTCAGGTTGACAAAAAATCTGAAAGTTGGATAAAATATTCTGTTGCTTAGTCTGTGGAAGAACTGACACATTCATACATTACTAGTGGGAATGCAAAATAAAGGCACAATCTCCATAGAAGGGATTGGGAATTTGAAATATACAGCAAAACTACCTATACATTTACCCCATGACATAGCAATTCCTCTTATAAGAATCTGTTATACAGATACACTAACGAAAATATCAAATATATGTATACATTTATTAATTATAGCACTGTTTGTAATAAATAGCAAGAGCCTGGAAACAGCCCAATTTTCTATCAAGGGAAGATAGGAATGAACACAATATTGTACATCCATGCAATGGAGTATTATGCAGCTATAAAAAGGAACGGAGAAGATCTTTTAAACTGCTCATAATCACCAGGGTATATTGTTAAGTAAATCAAGGTGCAGAACAATGTGCATTTATATGTATGTTTGCATGGTTCCAAAGTTAAAATCATGAGACACATTCAGTCAAGTCTGTTTTCATCCTCATATTTCTTCACCTTGCTTCCTCCCTCCTCCATGAGGAATCAATTTCTATAGATTTTAATTAATTCTTTATTTTGGATATTATGAGCATGTATATTTTTGCTACACACACACACACACACACACACGCACACACACACACACACACACACACCCCTTTTCGTTTCCTAATGCTGCTGTAAAAATTTGTCACAAACTCAGTGGCTTAAAACAACAAATTTATTCCCTTTCAATTTTAGTGTCTAGAAGGCTGAAATGAGTTTTATGAAGCTAAAATTAAGGTATTGGCAAGGCTGGTTCCTTCTAGAGACTTTGAGGAGAACATCCATTTCTTTGTCTTTTTGAGCTTCTGGGTGGCCACCTGTATTCCTTGGCTTGTAACCTTTTTCTTCATCTTCAAAGCGCATCATAGCAATCTCTGCTTCCATCACCACATCACTTTCTCTTCTTTGATAGTCAAATCTCCCACTGCCTCCCTCTCAGAAAGATACTTGTGATTACATTTAGGGTTCACCTGGATAATCATCCAGGATAATCTCCCCATTTCAAAATCCTTGACTTGATCACACCTGCAAAATTACTTTTGCCATAAAGGTAACTTCCACGGTTTCCAGCTATTAGGACCTGGATATCTTTGGGGTCATTCAGCCTTAATATACATATTCTTTTTTGCTTATAATGTTTAAATAAAAGGTAAATTAAAATCTATTAGAAAATTGTTACTTAGGAGAAAGAAAACAGGATGAAGAGAGACAGGGATAGAAACTAGATTTCACCGACTGTATCTTGTTTTATGGCTTTGGCATTGGAACCATGTAAATGTTCTGTGCAAGTATAAAACAAAATGCAAAAAAAAATGGAAATTAAAAATGAAATATAGAAAATAAATCTAACCATACATCCTATTAATAGTTTAACCACATACCGCTCCCAGGTAATAATGTAACTTTAAAACATAGTAGTTTGACTGTATATCCCTGGTGAAGTTGATCTCAATGTCAAAGAATTGCAAAAACAAAACAAAACCCAGAGTATTCAATAAGCATACTTTTAATAAAAATATCGTGTTATTTGTAAACTATTATGTACGTATATAGTAAAATAATCAAATAATTGGATATGTTAATATTGTTAAAAATTGAGATTTTTAGCATACAAAAAAGAGACAAATATAAAATTAAAGAAGTTGAGTAAAAGTTATACAATCTTAAATTTGGATATACCAATATGAAATCTTAATATATTTCACCCTTAAAAAAAATTTCCTAGTTCTGTCCACCAAAAGGTATTGAAGCAATGAGCAACCCCATCTCAGTGAGCACCTCTAACACCCAGACTAGAGTCTTTAAAGACCATTTCTCACTACAGGGAACTAGGTCTCCATGGAGAAATGTTTGATTTCAGGTCTGAGACATGAAATGCACAAGATGAACCTGAAACATATTTCATAACAGAAAACAAGGCTACTAGGGTCATATCAGAGGATTCAAAAGATAACTTAGTTTCATTGGTCAAAGATTGGGTTAATAATGCCTATAGTACATTGAAATATATAAAAACATTAAAATCCATGTGCTTATACTAATACTTTTTAAAAATCTCATTGATTGCCTTTGAAGGATGCTAGGGCACTAACACGTTCTAAAATTGGTAAATGAATTAAGTGAATAATTCCTGCATTCCCTATATGAAATATATTTCAGAACAGCCACATAGTAAATGAGATAAATTTCTTTTTTATAAGAAATTCAAGCTATTAAATGCAAAATAAAAGATACAATTAGAATATTACTATTTTGCAGCTCCTAATGAAATAATGAGTGTAGACAATGATCACAAATAGCTTTAGAAATCACGAAGTATAAGCCAATAAAGGATTGTTAGGCTCTCTGTTTTCAGCTTTATTGGAGTATAATTGACGAAAACTGTGTATAATTAAGGTGTACTACTTGATGTTTTGATATATGTATACATTGTGAAATGGTTACCACAGTCAAGCTAGTTCACATATCCATCAGATCACATAGTTGTGTGTGTGTGTGCGTGCGTGTTGAGAATACTTAAGATCTATCCTCTTAGCAAATTTCAAGTATACAATACAGTATTATTAACTATAGTCACTATGCTGTACATTACATCCCAGAATTTATTCAGCTTCCATAACTGAAACTTTATATCCTCTGACCAACATCTCCCAAATTTCCCCAACCATCAGGCCCTGGCAACCACCATTCTACTCTGCACTTCCATGAATTCGACTATTTTAGATTCCAAAAATAAATGAGATCATGCCCTATTTGTCTTTATTTGTCTGGCTTACTTTACTTAGCATAATGTCCTCTGTGTTCTTCAGTGTCGCAAATGGCAGGATTTCCTTCTTTTTTAAAGCTAAATAATATTCCATTGTGTTTGTGTACGTGCATCAAACACACAAGTATATACACCACATTTTCTTTATTCATTCACCTGTCGACAGAAATTTAGGTTGAAACAACATTTAAGTTGTTTCCATATCTTCACTATTGTTAATAATGCTGCAATGAACATGGGAGGGCAGACATCTCTTCAACACACTGATTTCATTGCCTTTGGATGTATACCCAGAAGTGGGATTGCCGGATCCATATGGTAGTTCTATTTTTAATTTTTTGAGGAAACTCCATATTGTTTTCCACAATGACTTGTGCCAATTTGTGGTTCATAACAGCTTACATGGTTCTCTTTCTTCTACAACTTTACCAGTACATTATCTTTTATCTTTTTGATGATAGCCATTCTAACAGGTGTGAGATGATATTTGTATTTGTACAAATACAAATATTTGTATGATTTTGATTTGTATTTCCCTGATGATTAGTGATGTTGCACACCTTTTCTACATACGTGTTGACCATTTGTATGTCTTCTTATAGGAAATTTCTGTTCAGGTCTTGTGCCCATTTTAAAATAGGGTTTTTCTTTTTTTTTTTTTTTTTTGCTATTGAGTTATTTGCAGTTTCATATATATTTTGGATATTAACCTCTTATCAGATATATCATTTGCAAATATCTTCTCCAATTCCATATGTTGCCCTTTCAATCTATTGATTATTTCCTTTGCAATTGTTACGCTTTTCATATTCATTTTTATTAATATTTCTGATTATACACATCAGGTTTTTGGACCAGAGATAGATTTCTTTTTACACTCACAGAAAGATGAACAACCAAAGTAACATGGCAGCATTGGTCCTCCTCGCCCAGCATGCCCACAGAGTGCCATGTGAGTGCCAGATGGAATAAATGCCCTGTACAAGTGGTATGTTGACTCTGTAAGTGAGATACAGAGAAATATGTTTTTTTTTTGTTGTTGTTTATAAAAAGCAAAGACATCACTCTCCCTCTCACCTTCTGAGAATCCTTAGAGATCAGATGGAAGGATCCTTACCCTAACCCTCTGGTGTGAAAGTAAACCTCTGAGGGAAAAGAAGGGCACAGTGTGTTCAGTTTGACAACTCAGGGATGTCTCCAAGGCCCTGAGCCTCTTACTGCCAGAGTTAGGTCAATCTCTTTGGAATGTGTTCACTATCTGATCAGTCATAAATTGCCTTCTAAGCTTGCTCTCAGGCCAGGAAACACACTTTAGTAAAATCTATTCAGAAATCCCTAACTGTGCAGAAACATATTCTCTACAATCTTATAACTTTATAATAAATGGGTGAAGACAATATTACTTGAACTCATGAATTAATCTTACATCATCAAAAACAGATAATCAGATAGTATATGCATCATGATATGATATAATAGGAAGCTCACAATGCTGCCTTTGAAGTAGTCTTGTCAAATAATCAACTTGAATCTAATGAAACCTCTAGACCCAACTATTAGTTTAAAACAAGTACAGAAAAGAAGAACGTATTGAATGATGCCGCAGGAATGCAATCAGTCAAAGCCAGAATCCAGGAAATTCTACAAAATAAATGACTTGATTTCTACAACAAATAAGTTGCAAGAAGAAAGGAGGGAGGAGAAACTTAGAAATTAAAGAAGACTTAAAAGACTTACCAACAAATTAAGGTACATAGACTTGGTTTGGATCTTGATTCAAACATATCAATTGGAGTGGGGAGAAAGGCTATTTGTAGACAATAGGGAAATTTGAACATTGGCTGGGTATTAGATGACAGTCAGTGAATTACTGTTAATGAATTACTATTAATTTTTAAAGATATGATAATGATATTACGGTTCTGTTTTAAAAATAAGAGTTCTTATCTCTATTTGGAAATATTTACAGATGGAAGTTACATGATAATTGGGATTTACTTTAAAATAATAGGTGAAGATCCGGACAGAATGAGGGAGTATAGAAGGAACAAGAGTGGCCATATTTTGATAATTGTTGAAGCTGGGTCATGTGTAACTTAGGGTTCATTGTTCTATTATTCTACTTTTATATATATATTTTGTCCATAGCAAAATGCTTTTGTTTTTAAAAAGTAAGGTCTTTAAAAAGTAAGGTAAAAGTAACACTCCCCTCTCCTTAATGTCTTCTCCCTGCTGTAGTTTTAAGTTGGGGGAGGAGGGTCCTTCTCCTCTAGTCCTGAGCCTGAGTTTGTGGCAGTGGGGTTGGGGTGGGGACGGTTAGCAGAAAAGCAATGCAGAATCAACCAGCAGAGGGTTGGGTATGGCTACCACAGGTCTGACTGGCTCTTTTGTATGTGCTAATTACCTGGGAATGTGGTTTTAATAAGAAGCAAGATAATCAGACAAGACTGAATATATTGCCTCAGGTAGGGTCCAACAGGGCCTGACAGGCTTCTGCTTTCCCCCAACCACAATGACCACTTAACCTCAAACTAATGAGTACTCAGAACGCATCCCCTGCAAGGTGAGGGGAGACAGGAGTGGTCATGCATAGGCAGAACTCTGCTGAAATGTCTGAAATTCAATAAAGAATGCTATTTTGTCAGGCTAATTATTTTCTTTCCATTTCATTTCTGGCCTGCAAATCTTTAAAAAGCACTTTAATTTTAAAAAATATTTGCTCTTAATTATGAAGTAGTACATATTCATTGAAGAAAATTTTAAAGAAACAAAAAAGCATAAAGAAAACATTTAAACCCACTCTCAAAGAGATCAACTGATAAACCTTAGATTATTTTCTTCCCGTTATTCATTTGAATATTTACGGTGATGCTGTGCTCATTCTCCATACAGTATTTTGATTGTTTCCCATTTAGCATTACATGAAAATTTTCTGCATGCCATCATGGCTCACTGCAGCCTCAACCTCCCAGTTTATGTAACCCTCCGGCCTTAGCCTCCTGAGTAGCTGGGACCACAGGCACGCACCACCACGCCCAGCTAATTTTTTGTATTTTTTGTAGAGACAGGATTCTACCATGTTGCCCAGGCTGGTTTCGAACTTCTGGACTCAAGTGATCCACTCACCTCGGCACCCCAAAGTGCTGGGATTAGAGGTGTGAGCAATTGCACCCTGCCCAGTTTTGCCTATTCTTGAGCTGGATTTAAATGGAGCCATATCACAAGTACTCTTTTATAGCTGACTTATTTAATTAAATATCAGCTCTGTGATATCTGTCTGCTCTTTAGTGTCCTAGTACTTTATTCTTTTTTACTGCTGTGTAGTATCTTATGGTATAAAAATATCAGCATTTATTTATTCTACTATGATGGACATCTGGGCTGTTTCCAATTTAGAGCTATTATGAGTAAAACTGTTATGAACATTCTTGCATCTGTCTCCTTTTAGATGTAAGCATATATATCTCCTGGATCTGTATCCAGGAGTAGAATTGCTACAGCATATGATAAATGTATGTTTAGCTTTGGTAATTATTGCCAAACCATTTTGCAAAGTAGTATACCAATTTACCCCCTACCAGCATCATATGAGATTTCTAGCTATTCCCATTCTCACCAACACTTGATATTCCCAGTCTTTTTATTTTAGTCATTCTTCTGAGTATAATGGTTTCTCCTTGGGGTTTTAATTTGCATTTACCTGCTGACAAATGATGTTGAGCACGTTTTTACTTGGACATCCTTTTTGTAGAGTGCCTGTTTTGACTATTTTTTCATTAGGTTGTCTGCCTTTTTAAATTTATTTGCAGGAGTTCTTTATATATTATATCCTGGATATGGGTGTCCCACTCTGTAGTTTGCCTTTTCACTCTCTTAATGGTGTCTATTGATGAAGAAGAGTTTTTCATTTTAATTAAGTTTATATATCTAACTTCTCTGGTTTAAGCTTTTTGTGTCTTAAAAAATAATATCTTAATTACTTTTGTCTACAAGGTAATGAAGATGTTATCCTAAAGCATCATTTTAATGGCTGCATAATATTTTATTTCATAAATTCACCATTTTCCTATTTTTTAGATACTTAAGTTGTACCGAATTTTCCACTACTATAAATAAAAGTGCTAATATTATTGAGTGTCTTGTATGAGTCCAGTTCTGTGCTACATTTTTACATTCCTAGAAGAACTATCTACCAGAACTATTTTCATCTCCACTTTTTAGAAAGATAGAGGAGGACTGAGAGAAGCTGAGAAATTTACTCAAAGCTATATCACTGTTTAGTGACAAAGCTGGAATTTCTGTCTAGATTTCTCTGCCTGCAGAACCAAGGGTATAGGCCACCTTGTTATCTGCTTTTCAAATGATTATTCTCTCAGCATAAATTTCTAGATGTGGACCTTATTGGACTGAAAGTATAAAAGTATAATACCCTTGGTAAACGCTCTGAGTGTTTCTCCTATTTTAACTCACTATTCATTCACATTTGAGGATGCCAGTCTTTCTGGCATTGTCACACTGTAAGAGGTTGACATTTTCATAAATGCATATTTATACTTAGAGTAATGGTTACTCTCTCTCTCTCTCTATATATATATATATAAATATATAATATGTGTGTGTGTATATATATATATTTATATATATATATTTATATTTTTAAGGTCCCAGTTATTGAGAGCTAATTTTGGGCCAGGCACTTTACACACATAGTTTATCTCATTTAAAACCCACATCCTGCAAGCGATGCTATGCTCCCAACATTTATGAACGCAAAAACAGGACCAGAGAGAGGAGTCAGTCTGAAGGCATAAGAAGCAGGCTCCAAACTCAAAATTTGATCTAATTCCTATGCTTTTCTGCCATCCCTCACCCACCAGCATGGCAGGTGTGATAGATAACTTCTGCTGGCTCCTCTCCTCAGTCAGCCCCGCCCTGTCCTCCATGCTGTGTACCTCAGGAGGCAGCCTGGTTAGACCACACCACCCAGCTCCCTGGCTGTCTGGGTTCAGTCAAAGGGAGGGGTCTGCAGTGTAACCACAGGATCAGCCCAAACTAGGCCTACTCTTTTGATAACAGAACATCGAGTTACTTTGTAGGTACGACAGAGCCAAAATCGCAAGTCATGTAGCCTAGGCATTTGCAATAGAAAAACTTTGACCTCTAACAATAAGCCAATGAATCCTCCCTGTGGAACTAAAAGGACTGGGACATGAGCAGAACCTGAACACCAGGACTCTTTCAAAAGCGAGGAGGGGTCCACTGACCTAGAAGATCTGGGATTAAATTCTACCTCAACATACCCTACCTTAAATGCTCAAATATGAAGCCCTCCAATCAGACCCCACCAAAAAAGTTTCCAAATTCCTTAACCTGTGACCCTTTAAAACTGGCCTCAGACCCCATATCAAGCAGATGGATTTGAGCTGAGTCTCCCTCTTTCCTTGCCAACTGGCCTCACAATAAACCTTTCTTTTGTCAAAAGCTGGTGCAAGAGTATTGGCTTCTATGTGTTTCGGGCAGTGAGCCCATTTGCTCAATAACAGCAGAAGATTCTCAACAGGAATGAAGAGGATGAATTCCAGGTACTTTTTTTCCAGGCTTCCTTCCTGTGGGGTGGTCTCAGCTGGTCATGTCTCCAGAGAAGTCTCCATTCCTGTCAGAGGCTGTCTCCTCCCACAGCCACACTGCTGTCCCATGTCCCATGTCCAAGTTCTGATGACGGTGCCTTCCTCTTGTCCCTTCAATGGAATAACTGCACCGATTGTTCTTAACCCCAGAGTTCTAGATAATTCTTTGTGGTTTAACTTTTTTTTTTCTGGGACTAGGACTGAAAGAATCACCTGAGTGCCAACAAATCTCAACACTATTCCACCAACTCACCCTTGTCCCTTCACCAATTCAATGATTCTGGCATAATTCTTCTTACAGGTGTCTACTAGTTACATCCAACCCAGGGAAAGCAGTGGTGAGTCCCCTTCTCTCCCTGCAAGTGCTTGTCTCTCCTCAGTTATTGGGTCATTTAGTTATTGTGCAACCTCAGCTCTTCAAAAGACTTCCAAAAAATTATAAATTTGAAGTTAGTTTGCCTCCTTTTTGATGTTGTTTTAAGGATGGGAGTGATGCTTCTTCCAGCTCTCTAAATCCTGGGTGGAATAAATTGATTCTTCTAACACACTTCTTAGTATAAAATAATTTCAAATTTTCAGAAAAGTTGCAATTTTATGATACAGGAAACTCTTCTGGACTCTTTAAGTCAACCAGTTTTTAACATTCTGCCATGTTTGTTTTGTTATTTTCTCTCTCTTTATCTGTCTATCTGTGTGTGCCTTATCTATCCCAAATCATATGAGAAGAGGTTGCATGCATCATGCCATTAATACCTGTTAATACTTTAGTGTCCATTTCCTAAGAAGAGTGATGTTTCTTCCATAACTCCACTATAGTTATCAACTTCAAGATACTTAATATTGACACAATATTTTTATCATCTATAGTGCATGTCACAATTCTGTCAATCAACCCAATAATGTTCTTCATAGAAGTACTTGTGGGAGAGGCAAGAATTGGCTTAGAATCAAGCTTGTCCTACCTGCCTTATTTTGTTGTTCTTCTGGTTTGTTTTGTTTTAGGCTTTTAGCAGCCTGAAGCCATGGTTTTTAGTTTCTGCCTCTAGTGATAAGCAGAAAAAAGGAATGAGGAAAGGGCTTTGCTGGACCAACCAGAAACAGAAACTAAGAACCCATGACATATTCTCTCCCTGGACAACCCTGGTTAGATCCTTTGCCCCTAATCTTGCAAATAGAATGAAAGCCTTACTCTGTAGTGTTAATTAGATAAAGAGACAGAGAATAACAAAACAAATGGGCAGAGTGTTAAAAACTGGTTGACTTAAAGAGTCTAGAAGAGGAGGTTGGGAGGACAAGCACTGCTTCCTTTAGGGCGATGGTGAAAATTCACTGTAGCCAGGAACAGGAAAAAAAGTGACGCCATTCCCCCAGAGCTAAGGACTTGCCTAAATCCAAGCCTTCATCAAAACAACATAGAGTGCATTTCCTTTATGTTCCCCCATGCAAAGCTAATCAGTTTTAGTTAACAAGTAACAGCAGAATACAGGTCAGAGACAGGCAAGAAACAACACTATTCAACAGATCATCTTAAAGGCATAAAACAAGGGAAAACCTAAAGCTCAGAACTGAGCAGACATTGCTGTGATGAACCAACCTTCATCCTAAGCAAAAAGTAACACTACTGGAATTTGAAACATGCAGTGCACAGAAGGTGATCATAGTCACAGTTAACCTCACACCCCGTCCAATGTCTATCTATATCAAGTCAACCCTGGTACAAAAGACCTAAAGGGAAAGACATGTCTGTTGCCAGGCATAAAAACAATTCCCTCAGGACTTTTGTTCTATATAAGATGTCCAACTTCTAACAAAATATTCTAAGGCTTACAAAAAGTGGGAAAAAACATACTCCTAAGAAAGCAATTATCACAACCAGACTTAGATATGACACATAAGTTGTAAGGGATGGGAAATTTAAAATAACTTTGATTAATATTTGACTAATGGAAAATGTTGACAACATGCAAGATTGGATGAGTAATTTCAGCAAAGAGATGGAAACTATAAGAAAGTATAATGCCAGGCAGGTGGCTCATGCCTATAATCCCAGCACTTTGGGAGGCCAAGGCAGGAGGATTGCTTGAGCCCAGGAGTTCAAGACCAGCTTGGGAAATGTGGTGAAACCCTGTGTCTACCAAAAAATACGAAATTTAGCTGGGTGTGGCGGCACACACCTGTGGTCCCAGCTACTCGGGAGGCTGAGGTGGGGGAAGCAAAAGTTACAGTGAGCTGAGATGGCCCCATTGCACTCCAGCCTGGGTAACAGAGCCAGGCCCTGTCTAAAAAAAAAAAAAAAATATATATATATATATATATATATATGCACACATTTATATGTATATAATGCCATATATATATAATGCTAGAAAGAAAAAGCACAGTAACAACTGGCTCAATGGCAGACTCAACACTGCTGTGGAAATAAATAACCAGTAAACCTGAAGATAAGAAACTACCCAAACTAAACTACAAAGAGAAAAAAGAGTGGGGAAAAAAACAACCAGAACATTCAAGACCTGGACAACATCAGACTAACATGCATAATTGGAATTCCAGAATGAAAAAAGAAAAAGAATGGGGCAGAGGAAATACGTGAAAAGATAAGGGCTGAGAATGTTTCACAATTAATGACTAACACCAAATCATAGATCCAAGAAGCTCAGAGAACACCAAACAGGATGAATACCAAAACAAGAAAAACACACACTCGGGCAGATCGTATTCAAGTTACTGAAAAGAAAAACAGAGAGAAAATCTGGAAGGTGGACAGAAAGAAAAGAAACATTACATGCAGAGGAACAAAAATAAGAGTTACAGCGGACTTCTCATCAGAAAATGAGAAGACAATTGAGGAGGATCCTTAAAGCACTGAAAACAAAAAGGCTTTCAATGCATAATGCAGTACCTAGTAAAAAAAATTTCCAAAATAAAAGAGAAGGGGGATTAAATGCTTTTTCACACAAACACTGAGGAACTTCATAGCCAGCAGACCTACCCTAGGAAATAGTAAAGAAGGTTGTTCAGGAAAAAAAAAAAAAAGTATCAGACTGAAACCTGGATTTACACAAACAACTGAGAAGAAGCAAAAATGGAATAATGTAAAACAGAATTATTTTTAAATTTTTTACTTGCTCTAAGAGATAACTGACTGCCTAATGCAATATATTAGCAATGTATTACATGTTTAAAGCATATGTTAGAGCAGCCTGGTCAATATGGCAAAACCCCATCTCTACTAAAAAACACAAAAATTGGTCAGGCGTGGTGGCACACCCCTGTAATCCCAGCTACTCGGGAGGCTGAGGCAGGAGAATCATTTGAACCCGGGAGGTGGAGGTTTCAATGAGCCAAGATTGCACCATTGCACTCCAGCCTGGGTGACAAGAGCAAAACTCCATCTCAAAAAAAAAAGAAAAAGAAAAAGCATATGTTAAAGTAAAAGTTATGATGACAATAACACAAAGACAATGGGAGAAAGAAATTGAGAATATACTGTTATAAAGCCATTATACTATATGCAAATTGCTATATTTTCATTCCAAAGTAGTCCTTGATTAATTAAAAATGTATATTGTTGTGAAGGTTACAGATATCAGGATGAAATCACTTAAACATTTTTTTAAAGATGGGGTCTTGCTCTATTGCCCCAGCTAGAGTACATTGGTGTGACCATAGCTCACTGCAGCCATGAACTCCTGGGCTCAAGCAATCCTCCTGCTTCAGCCTCCCAAGTAGTTGGGACTATAGGCACATGCCACCACGCAAGGCTAATTTTTAAAAAATGTGTTTTAGAGACAGAGTCTCATTATATCGCCCAGGCTGATCCCAAACTCCTAGGCTCAAGCCATTTTTCTGCCTTAGCCTCGTAAGTAGCTGGGACTACAAGCACACACTGCCACAGCAGACAAAATTACTTTTGTCAGACCCAAGCAAATTAGAGCTGAGAAAGCACAAAGCAGGAGGGCTAATGCTTGCTGTTTGAGATTAAGGCTGTCTTAAGCACTTTCTAAAATAAACCCACGAGAAATGTCTTCTTTAGGACTTTTGCAATTCGGATAAGATGCTCTCCAAAGACCACTTTCCCAGTAATGGTATCTCCCACAAATGAACTGAGGACTCTGGCTTTGAGCCTGTAGAATCAATTCCAAACAGCTTATGCAAACTTCTCCTTTTGGCCCAAAAAGGTTTCTCTTTACCCTCCCCTATTCTGATGCACTGTGGCTTGCCATAGCTATGCATCCTGGGTTATAGTTCTTTTTGCTTACTCCCAAATAAAGTCATCATTTTAGGCGATATTTTTTAGATTTTTAGGAGATCTTATTTTAGGTCAACATTATAAATCCTAGGGTAATCACTAAAAAGTATTTAAGGAAGTATACATAATAATTCTAGAGAAGATGTAAAAAAATCATAAAAATGTTCAAATAACCCAAAAAGAAGACAGAAAAAGAGGAAAAAGGAAACAAAAAAACAGGTGGAAAAGAGAACAATTAGCAAGATGGTTTATTTTAGTTCAATCTTATCACTAATCACATTAAATATGCTTAAATGGAGAAAGACTGAACATGTAAACACTAAACAACAGAAAAAGCTAGGGTAGCTATATTAATCTTAGACAAAACAGACTTCAGAACAAGGAATATTATCAGGGATAAAGAGAGAGATTGCATAATGATAAAGAAGTAAGTTTTCCAAGAAGACAATCTTATGCACTTAATGATAGAAGCCCAAACTACATGAGCCAAAAACTGTTCGAACTGAAAAAAAAAGACAAATTCTTAATATAGTAGAGACTTCAACACTCCTTTCTCAGCTGATAGAACAAGTAGATAGAAAATCAGTAAAGATAAAAAAGACCTGAACAACATAAGCAAATCATTGTTCGTGTTCTGAAATGTCATGGTAAGGTCCTTCCGTGTGGATATTTTTTCATTTGTTTGGCTGGGCCTATGTAATCTGGAGATTCTGTGTTATTTCTTTGTTAATTCTTTACCTTCTGATTCCTCATTCTGCTTTTCTGGAATTCCTGTTAGATGTTGGATTCTTACACGAAGCCTCCAATTTCCCTATATTATCCCTCTTGCCTCCTTTATTTCCAATCTTTGTCTTACTCTACCTTCTTGGAGATGTTTTTCAACTTCACTTTCTAGGCATTCTACTACATTTTCATAGTACAGCTATAATATATTTTTAATTTCCAAATGCTCTTTCTTGTTCTCCAATTATTCCTTTTTTTCAAGAACTCCAGTTTTTAAAAAATCTTTTTGAATATGTTATTTACAGAAATTCCTTGAATTGCTTACTGCTTCCTCCATTGTTTCTGTTTTCTCTGGGTCCCCTTTGAGACTTTTCTTAAATGGCTGGTCATTTGCCAAGAAGGGACTGCTTATATTTAGGAGCTAACTCTAAACTTCAGAGTGCACGGAAGGATGAATTTCACTATGAAGTGTTGGGGACCTTTCTGTAGGTTACTCTCAAAGACAGCTCCTATAAGCATTTTGCCTGGGCCCTTCAGACTCTCCAGAAGAGATTCTGTCAATAAACATAAGAGAAGAGTTGTGATCCTGAGCCCAACCAAAAAGATGTATGAAAGGAATGTGGGGGAAATAGGCAGCAAAGAAATTATTGGAATCAAAGAAAATGGTAAAGACTATAGCATGAATGGAGGATGGGAATTCCTTCAACCCAAATAAGGAATCAAAACTGGAAAAAGTCATTTTTCCAGTTAAAAGTCATTTTCCAGATAAAAACTGAGGTGCAGGGAGGTATTGAATATGTGGATACTTGTATTCTGGACACAGGGCAGGGGAAGAGAGTGAGGTCTCACGATTCAGCGTTTGATGTTCACTTAATTTTCCCTGTTGCCAAGGCCTGCATGTCACCTCCAGCCGCCACTGCACCTGTATCCTTACATCTGAGCCTCAGCAGTTCACAAGACCATTAAACAATTTGAAGAGCCCAGTGCAAACTGAGCTCCTCACTCAGAAAAGTGGGACACTATTCAAAAATTACTAAGAATTCAACATGGCTCTAACAGAGAATTAACCCATATGCCACCTACACATAAAGCAAGCCCTTCTAGTACAAGTTTGCAAAGGAATAATCTCCCTGAGTCCCATTTGAGGAGGATGGTGGCATGGTGGAGGATGGATACATTTAAGAGAAGAATTGACCCGGTAGTCCCTCTGCCCCGGAGGCAGCCTCACAATTTCTTTGCCTGTAGTAATTTTTTGTTTGTTTGTTTTAAGAGATGGGGTCTCACTATGTTGTCCAGGCTGGCCTCCCACTCTTGGACTCAAGAGGAACCTGGTGAGGTTCTAGGGAAACTGTCTTCCTTCTCATTAGAAAGCTACTCTGCAGTCTCTGACCTTTCGTAAATCAGTTCTCTTTTCATCATCTTTCTCTTTAACTTTTAAACAAATGTGTTCGCATTCCTCATTTGTTGTTGTTTTTAATGTTCTTTGTCCTTGTGGGTGAATATAGTCCTGGTTTCTTTATCATAATTTAGTGGGGTTTTAGGAGGAGAGGCTGTAAGTGCATAGTACTGATCTGCCAATTATGACCTTGAAGAGGCATCAGTGAAGGGGTAACAACTTTGTGAGAGACCCGTGACAACATTGAGTCCATGGTGGACCTTAGGTGAAGCTGTTGGATTTAAATCTGCTACTCTCTCAGCTCTGCCACTTAGCAGTTTCATGACCTGGACATGCCTAAGTTTTCCTACCTATAACAACAGGGGCGTACTAATACTGTACTACTTGCCTTGTAGCATTGTTATGCGATAAAGGGAATCAGTACTTGCAAATCCTGAAAAGGTTTATTGTTGATGTAGAAAGGGGAAGGTGATTCTCGGATCATGGTTGGAACAAATGGCATCTCTGTGGAGAGCTTCCCCTTGAAATGGAGCCAATGGACTTTGAACACAATGAAGGGGGTCTGCATGAAGCTTGGGAACTGTTCTTATATTGCATTCTATAGATGCTGATGAACTAGTTTGCCAAGGTGACTGTGGCACAGAGTCTGAAGGAACCAACCACTACTTTTACCTCTGGACTGTTTGTTGAGCCCTCTCTCTCTTTTCTCTTACCTTTGGGTATACAAGTCCAGGACTGCAGGTCTAAAGAGTCCACATCTCACCCTGCCTTCCCAAAGGTCCAGTGACTGATGAGTGCTGTCAGCAACTGGGATCCCACTGATATGTGGGGCACATGGGCTGTTCAGGGTTTCCTTTGTTACTAGTGATGGAAACCCCGTGACTCACGCCTATAGTCCCAGTCGCTCAAGAGGCTGAGGAGGAAGATTACTTGAGCCCAGGAGTTCAAGGCTGCAGTGAGCCATGACTGTGCTTGTGAATAGCCACTGCAAATTCAGCCTGGGCAACACAGCAAGACCCTGTCTTGCTAAAAAATATTTTAAGAAAAAAGAAATATAAAATAATAATGTTTTGGCTAAAGTGAATCATTTGTGATGAGACAGAGCAGGCCTTGATGATGACAGCAATGGGTTCTCTCTCCACTCTCATCTTGGCACATGCCTGTAGGTGGCTCTTATTCACTCATAAGCCATGGCCACTGGAAATTCAAAGCCAGGTTCAAGCGAGCAGCCACTCCACTGCCTTCTACTCTAGTATGTTTAGGGCTTTGTGAGGTTACCTAAGATATTATTCACAAACCTAGAGGTATATGCATGAAGGTTAGGGTTTCGTTTTGAAAGATAAAGGCAGACTCTGTAACACATCAGAGTGTTCTTATCTGCTTGGACTTTGAGTGACTATAAGCAAAAAGTGAATGGAATCCAAGAGTGCAAATCAGAACATAACAAAATACTGTCTGCACAGACCTTTGATCCTAGTCCACCCAAGCTAACTTTGAAATGAGCTGTGTAACTCACCAGCATTAGAAATATTCTGGAGCAGAGGCAATTTACTGTACTGCACCTGAATAAACAAAGAGCCATGAGATTGCTTCCTCATAGCCCCTTAATCAAAAGCCTATTCCCTACTTAAAGGTGATACTCATGTTTCTGAATTCATGTTTTTCCTGTCAAAAGATTGATTTTATATTATTTTGATGCCACTTAAGAGAAGAGGTAAAATTCCTAGATATATTGGAAGAAATAATACACTCCCCAGAAAGAAAAGAAACTGGGAATGTAAAATTCTGAGAAAGTGAATAGAAATAAAACCTGAATCAAATGTTGTTGACTAAAACCAAAAGATGTCAGAGAAAAAAGAAAAAAAGCCAGCGAGTACTGGAGAAATATAACTGAATGAGAATCTACAAAATCTTCCAGAAAAGAAACACAGGATGGATGGACAGAGACAGACAGACAGACAGACAGACAGACAGATAGATAGATAGATAGATAGATAGATAGATAGATAGACAGATAGATAGATAGATAAAGATGCACATCCATTGATAGATACAGGCGTGACCAAGGGCCTGTGCCACCTTCTTAGTGGGACAGAATTGAGTAAGCTTTATCTCAGAACCACTTACAGATCTTCACATATGCTGATTTATAGAAAGACAAGTGGCACTGCTTAAAAGGAACCACAAATAATTTTTAATATTTGTAAATTATTAGGTAGAAAACTGAAGGCGTGAGGAATATAAACCATATTTTTGCTCTTTATTCCACGCTGTCTATGGGAACTGTGTGGGTTTTTTTGCACAGCAACAATTACTTCTTCAGACACCAACTTGGTGTCCTACAATTCAATTCAATTTAATTCTGACATTATCTACCTGGAGGTAACATTTGATCCAACAGCTTAAGGGCTCAGTCCCACAAAACTTACCCCACTTTAAGTGCCAATCACAAGTCCCAAGCTGTCACCTGTACTTCTGACCAACCAACTCTAAATAAATTCTGCATCCCCTTTTCAGGTTCAATCATTTGCTAAGGAAATATTTGTATTTGTATAAAATTTTGTAAGAAAAATAATGACTTGTGTTTATGGGCTTACTATAAAGGACATTACAAGGGACACATGAACAGCCAGATGAAGATGTACATAGGGCAAGTTTGCAAGATTCCCAAGCACAGGAGCTTCTGTCCCCATGAAGCTGGGGATTTGTCACCCTCCTTGCATGTGGATGTATTCAACTGGGAAGCTCTTCAAATCCTATTGTTTACGGTATTTATGGAGGTTGCATCATGTAGGCATGATTGGTTAAGTAATTGGCCATTGGTGAATAAACTCAATCTCCAGCCTCTCTCGCCTCCGTGGAGGTAAGGGGGTGGGGCTGAAAGTTCCAACCTTCTACTCACACGATTGGTTCCTCTGGCAATTAGACCCACCCTGAAGGCATCTAAAAGCTTTCTGCCACCAGCTATCTCATTAACATTCAAAGGGACTCTCATCATTCAGGTTTCAAGTGTCCTAGAAACTCTTCTGCTGAGAACTGGAGACTAAGATCAAATTTGATACCAAAGATGCTCCCATCACTTGGGAAGTTACAAGAGTTTTACAAGCTCTGACCCAGAAACTGGGGGATAGAGGCCCATACACATTTCTCATTATGCCACAAGGAATTTGAGAGATAAATAGAGGAGGGAAATAGTTTTTTACCAGCAGGTATGAGGCCATTTGGCATTCTGGACCTTAGCATAAAGGACTGGAATTAGAAGTTCCTAACGAGAGACGAAGTGGATCCCACAAAGACAGGGAAGAAGACGCTTGGTCAGAGACTGGCTAAGCTGCTCAGGAGGATTTTTAAAATATGTATTAGTTTGATGGGTTGCTTTTCATCAGAAATGTATGAAGATGAAAATAAAATGATTCAGAAGTCCACCGTGCAGAATAAATCTTAATGTTAAACAATAAATAAAGTAACCTACACAACTTGAAAAATGTTGAAACAATACACAAGAATTTTTGACACAAAATGTGGAGAGAGATGGAGGGAAATAAACAAGCATGGCATGGAGAGAGGAATAAGAGGGTAGGAGATTCCCATGACTCTCATGAGGAAAGTGGTTGAGAAACCACATGCTAATGGCCTCAGTTTCTCCAGTGTGCAGGGACTGGCCACTCAGGTAAATTCACAGTTTTATTTTTATTTATTTATTTATTCATTTATTTTGAGATGCAGTTTCACTCTTGTTGCCCTGGCTGTAGTGCAATGGTGTGATCTTGGCTCACTGCAACCTCTGCCTCCCAGGTTCAAGTAATTCTCCTGCCTCAGCCTCCCAAATGGCTGGGACCACAGGCGTGTGCCACCATGTCTGGCTAATTTTTGTATTTTTAAAAGAAATGGGGTCTCACCATGTTGGCCAGGCTGGTCTCGAACTCCTGACCTCCGGTGATCCACCCACCATGGCCTTCCAAAGTGCTGGGATTACAGGCGTGAGCCACTGCACCTGGCTAAATTCATAGTTTTAATTAACTAAGACTATATGATGAGATTGAAAAGTCGAATATGATGGGAGGGTGTATTTTATTCAAAAGAAGCACATATTAGGTAGCTTATTAAGAAGATATGCAGCAACCTTGATGAAGTGAACGGCTATTTATCAAGCACATAAGATGTGCCAGGAACTGTTATAGGTGTTGGCTTCCAACACCTGCTCTCAAGGAGCTTATAGTCTACAATCTCAAACTGCTTTTAGAATTCAATCCAGTATAATGGATATGTATCATTAAATAGAATAAGTTGTTCTAGTGAGAAAATAAGGTCATAACTGCAAGAAAATTATGTTGTTTCTTGAAAGTTCTGATATGCAGTCTTTTAAAAAAAAATGCATAGAAGATGGAAAAAAGGGGTTAAACCAAGGAAGACTTTACAGGCTTAGACAGATATGTAAGAATGATACCAGGAAAAATAATACATAAAAGGAGATGGAGCTTGATTTTTTAAAGTAAACATTTTTATTGAACTATAGCATTCATTCCTAAAGGCACAGCAAGCACAATTGTACCACTCAATTTATTTTCACTAACTCAACACATCTATGTAACCAGCACCCAGATAAAAAAACCAAAACATTGTCAGCATTACCAGAAACATCTTCCTGGCTCCTTAGGCACTCCAGTCACCCCCAACTCCTCCAAAGCTAACCACTATAGGTTAGTTTTGCCAAAACCAGTTCACTTTCTTACAATTACTTTATTAAGGTATAAACTACGCAGATTTAAAGTGTAAAATTAAGCATCACAAAATAAAAATACTGAACATTTTCTTCACCCCTGGAAGTTGCCTTGTAACTGGACAGCAGGTTAGTTGCTCGCTGCATGCAGAGTCCAGTTAACAAGGGCAAGGTCTGGTACAAAGAGAGTGGTTTACTCCAAAGCTAGTTTGGGGAGGTAGCACAAATGTCCATTCAACCTACAAATGTGCTGCTTCAGTTCTGGAGCATAAAGTGGACACTTTTATAAGGCAGGGGAGGGAGGGAGTGAGAGCAAAGGGTTCTCCTGCTAGCTTGGTGCCTTATCTACTGAGCAGTTGAGCCGGTGCCTTCCAGGACAGGGGTAAGTGGTAAAAGTGGCCAAGTGGGCATGCCTTTGACAAGCCCTCCTGGTGGGTGTGAGTTCTGAGGTGACCCCCACTGCCTGAAGGGTGAAAGTTCCGAGGTAAGTATGCTTTGGTCTGCAAATCGACTGCCAACTTTCAAGGAGATCTGTCTTGGAGCAGAGAGTTGGATGAACTTGCCCCATAAGGACTGTCTGTGGAGGGGGAGGTGAAAGGTTATATTTTCATTTCTAAAGGGTTAAGTAGGAATCTGGGAATGGGGGAGGGAGGGGAAATAAGAAAAGAAGAAAAAATAATTAAAAATAATTAAACTATCTCTAAGAAATATGGGGATACTTGGTTACAGCCCTACGTCCCTTTATAATACGTCCCTCCCCAAAAGAACTTTTGGTTTGTTTCCTTTTCTCTTCTTTCTTTCTTTTTAGAGACAAGTTCTTTCTCTGTTGCCCAGGTTGGAGTACAATGGTGCAATTATAGATCACTGCAGCCTTGAACTCCTGGGTTCCAGTGATGTCCCACCTCAGCTTCCCGAGTAGCCTGGACTACAGGCATGTGCCACCACACCCAGCCAAAATATACGTGTGTGTGTGTGTGTGTGTGTGTGTATATACATAATCTTTTTTTTTTCTTTTTGTAGAGATGAGGTCTCACTAGGTTGCCTAGGCTGATTCCAAACTTCTGACCTCAAGTGATCTTCCTGCTTTGGCCTCCCAAAGCACTGGGAATATAGGCATGAGCCACCTCACCTGGCCTCCGATCTATTTTCTGTCACCATATATTCATTTGTATTTTCTGGAATTTTATGCAAATGGTATTATACGATAAGTACTCTTTATTTTGTGGTTTGACTTCTTTCACTCAGCATAATGATTCTGAGATTTGTCTATGCTTTTGATTGCAGTGTTCCTTGGTATTGCTGAGTATCTTTCTATTGTGTTGGCTATAGCACAATTTATCCATTCATCTGTTGAAGAACATTTGGGTTGCTTATAGGTTTATGGTTGTTATAAATAAAGTTGCTATCAACATTTGTGACCAAGTCTTTGTATGAACATAAGCTTTTATTTTTCTTGGACAAGTAACCTAGGAGGGGAATGGCTGAGTATATGGTAGGTGTACGTTTGACTTTTTAGGATACCGTCAATCTGTCTTCAAAGATGGCGCAGCATTTTATAAACTCAACAGCAGTTTATGAAAATGCCAGTTGCACCACATCTTCACCAATACTTGCTATTATTAGTCCTTATAAATTGTAGTCATTCTAATCAATGTGTAATGGAATCTCATTGTGGGTTTTTTTTTTGTTTTTTGTTTTTGTTTTTTTGTGTTTTTTTTTGTTTTTTTTTTTTTAAGAAAGTCTTACTCTGTAGCCCAGGCTGGAGTGCAGTGGCAAAATCTCAGCTCTCTGAAACTTCGGCCTCCTGAGCTCAAGTGATTCTTGTGCCTCAGCCTCCTGATAAGCTGGGACTACAGGTGTTTGCCACCATACCCAGCTAAATTTTGTATTTTTAGTAGAGAAGGGGTTTCATTATGTTGGCCACGCTGGTCTTGAACTCTTCAAGTGATCTGCCCACCTTGGCCTCCCAAAGTGCTGAGATTACAGGCATGAGCCACTGTGCCCGGCCGCATTGTAGGTTTTTTAATATGCATTTTCCTCATTACTAGTCGGGTTAAGCATGTAATTATGTTCTTATTAGCCATTTTTATGTATTATTTTGTGAATTGTCTGTCTTTTTTTTTTTTTTAATTTCAAGATCATCAAAAGGACCTTAAATAAATGTTCACAGCCAAGAGAAACACGGATAATAGATGGGATGTTGGCAGATTAGAAGAACAAGGAAGACTCTTTATCACCTTTTTTTTTTTTTTTTTTGAGACGGAGTCTAGCTCTGTCTCCCAGGCTGGAGTGCAGTGGTACAATCTCGGCTCAATGTCAACTCCACCTCCTGGGTTCAAGCGATTCTCTTGCCTCAGCCTCCTGAGTAGCTGGGATTATAGGCGCCTGCCACCATGCCCAGCTAATTTTTATATTTTTAGTAAAGATGGGTTTTCACTGTGTTGGCCAGGCTGGTCTCAAACTCCTGACCTCAGGTGATCCACCCACCTTGGCCTCCCAAAATGCTGGGATTACAAGCGTAAGCCACTGCGCCCAGCCTCTTCATCATCTTCTTTGCTTTAGTCCTCTATTTCAAGGAGAAGTACCTTCAGGGTGAGATGAAGGAAAGCAGTCCCTCAAGCAGAAAAAAATGGCAGCCTCACAAGACAAACTGCAGATTGAGGAAGGATCTAGTGGCCCATCAATATCCATTTCTCCCGTCTCTCTGAAACCTACAAATTTTAGCTAGACCTAGGGTGACCAACCATCCCCCTATTTACCCAAGACTAAGGGGGTTCCCAGGATGCAGAACTCTGGTGCTAAAACCTGAAAAGAGCTGGGCAAACTAAGATGAGTTAAATGGAGATGATCATTTCCCTGCCTCACTTTCAGTTATATGTTCTGGCCAATGAAATAAGAGCAAAACATGATGTGTGAAATTGCTGGGTTATTCACACTGGAGGAAAGAGCATGCCCTCGCCTTCCTTCCTTTCCGTTTTGGTTGTGTGCTAATATACTATATTAGTTAGGCAGCTGTAAAAAGGACACCTAAATACAGGCGCTTAAGCAAAATAGAAGTTTATTTCTCTAACACATAAACACTGGGTAGGCACCACTTGTTGTTATGGCAGCTCCGTAATAATCAAGGATCCAAGGAATCACTAGGTTCTAAAATGGATGCACCAAGAACAAGTTTTGTTAAACTTGCCTTGGTTTCACTCTTTTGAGGTGGTTGCTATGCTGGTAGGTCAGTAAAATGTGTACTTACCACAAAGCTATTGAGAAAAAGATCCATGACAACCATGCAAATTTGTCCTGGGTACAAGTACAACTAGGTGGAATAATAATCGGTTGAGCAATCATACCCAAAGGATATTGAGTAATGCATCAACATCAGCTTGGAAGGAAATTTCAAGAGGTGTGCCTTGATCTGGCTCAATATTTTTATCAGTGATTTAGATATACAGACGGCGAAGTACTCATAAAATTGACAGATGACATGAAACCAAGAAACATAGTAAAAGCTAATGAAGACAGAATTGGGCCAAAAGCTCTTGCTGCCTAGAATGGCAGGCTGCATCTAACAAGGTGAAGTGATACATGTGTGTTCATGAGCTCAAACTTTTAAAAAACAAACAGACAAAACAAAAACAAAACCCCATTCAATTAGGTAAAAAATGAGAGAGAAATGAATTCATTATAGGTATGGAAAAGAACTGGGGTGTTTTAGGTGACAGCTCAAAATGAATCAACAGGGCAAAGCTAGAGCAGCTCTGGCTGACTGCATTAATGGAGTGACTATCTGTTGCAAGGAAGGTATGGCTCTGCTAGCAACATCTGAAGTGGCGGTGTCATGCCGCAATGTGAAAGATAGAGAGGCATGTCCTGGAGAAGGACCAGAGGTGACTTGAAACTGACCTCAAATATTGGAGGTCTGCTCTGTGGCACTCCTACCCTACATGGCTATGGCCATGACCCCTCCCTCTGGCTCTCACACTCCACTCCACTCTTTTGTCTGACTATCCACCTGCTCCTAAGCTTCAGCTTGGCACTCGGCTCCTGTTGTTTGTCCTCACATATTGGTTCCTCCTGCTGCTGTCTGCTTTGAGAACACTCTCTTCTTAGTGTCAAGGAGACTGGGTGATCTCAAGAGTAGAGGAGCTAAGTGTAAACAGTGAGGATGGTTAGGCCCAAGCATCTCCTCTTAAAGGGGGGCCTTTTCTGACTATCAATGCATAAAAGAAGGTAGTTAAAAGTGGCAACTTTTTAATGTGCAAATTTCTCCAAGCTGTAGAACTTGCTGTGCTTTTCAGGACTAGTTTATAGTATAGGGCAATGTAGAGCAGTTATTTTAGATATGTTCTGTACTTGTATGTTCAATACAGGTATGGAACATAGTGTTCCACATTTCCACATTATCGTACTACTGGCCATCATACTATCTAGTCATATATATAAAATATGACTAGAGACAGAGAGCTAAATAAAAATAGCCAGGCCAGGCCGGGCGCAGTGGCTCATGCTTGTAATCTCAGCAATTTGGGAGGCTGAAGCGGGTAGATCACCTGAGATCAGGAGTTTGAGACCAGCCTGACCAACATGGTGAAATCCAATTTCTACTAAAAATACAAAAATTAGCTGGGTGTGGTAATGCACACCTGTAATCCCTGCTACTCAGGAGGCTGAGGCAGGAGAATCGCTTGAATCTGGGAGGCAGAGATTGCAGGGAGCCAAGATTATGCCATTGCACTCCAGCCTGGGCAACAAGAGCAAAACTTCTTCTAAAAAATAAATAAATAAATAAATAAATAGTCAGCAATCAATGGGCATAAAGTTTGGATTATGCAGGATCAGTGAGTTCTAGAGATTTGTGGAACATTGTGCTTATAGTTAACAAGACCATGTTGTATGCTCTAAATATTATTTAGAGGGTGAATTTAATGTCTTTACCATAATAAAACAAAATTAATTGGGGAAAAAAATCTAGGTCTTTCTTTCCTCCAAGGCAGGCATTTCTCCCACAGCACCAAAACAAAAAACAACCGGGCCAGGCATGGTGGCTCACCTCTATAATTCCAGCACTTGAGGAAGCCGAGGTGGAAGGATCACTTTAGTCCAGGACTTCATGGTCAGCGTAGGAAACATAGAGAGATCCCATCTCTACAGAAAAAATTAAAAAATTAGCTGGGCATTGTGACATGTGAGTGTCTGTAGTGCCAACTACTTGGGAGGCTGAGGTAAGAGAATCACTTAAACCCAGGAGGTCAAGGCTGCAGTGACCCGTGATTAAACCACTGCACTCCAGTCTGGACAGTAGAGCAAGGCTCCACCCCCCCAAACAAAAGCCAAGAATAATTTTAAAGGCCAAAAAGAAGTCCTAGAAATGGAAAATATAATATTTCAAGAATTAGGCAGGCGATCTATTTAAAAAGATGATTTCAGCAACATTATAAACCAACTAGACTTAACAGACATGTATAAAACATAAATAACTCTCCCCTGGAAAACAATTAAAACAGCTGAATAAAAAATTTAAAATATATGCACTTGGCTGGGCACAGTGGCTCATGCCTGTAATCCTAGCACTTTGGGAGCTGAGGCAGGAGGATAGCTTGAGGCCCAGAGGTCAAGATCACCAACCAAGGCAGCATAGTGAGACCCCCATCTCCACAAAAAAATTTTTAAAATAAAATACATGCACTTATAAATGTAGCACTGAGCTTACAAGGCTGTAGGGAAGCTTCACAGGCCAAAATGAAATAAATGTTGAAATCCAGATAGGAAAGATAGCACTGAGATTGGCTTTCATCTTGAGGCCATTTGCCCAGCACTGGTGACCTTGAGTTTTCATTAGATAGTCCTTCATGGTATGACAAATAGGAGCTAAAATCCAAGACCTGCCCAAAATGCAGAATCTAAAAGGAGATTCCTGCATAAAGTTAGAAACCCAAGGGGTGTAGTGGCAGCATAATGATAGGCTACAAATAAATTCACCCTAAAGAAAAAAATAGTAAGGAAACTTGCCTGTCTTAACTTTGACATTGAGTGAAGGAGGAAAAATGCAGCCCGGATAATGTGTAATCCTAAGCGGGACTCATATGGGTTTTGGCCTGAATTCAAACTACCCATGAGGTTTTAAAAATCTCAGTTTGAAAATTTAAAGTAATCTCAAACATCCACAGAAGGAAACCAAATCTTTCATGAAAGAAAATACCTTAAATTGAAGGCTCAAAGTTCCAAAGAATAGGAGCTCTCTGTCAAATATTATAGAATATATGCAAGACAAGGTAATGAGGCTGGGCACGGTGGCTCACGCCTGTAATCCCAGCACTTTGGGAGGCCGAGGCAAGTGGATCACGAGGTCAGGAGATCAAGACCTTCTTAGCCAACATGGTGAAACCCTGTCTCTATTAAAAAATACAAAAATTAGCTGGGCATGGTGGCATGCACCTGTAGTCCCAGCTACTCAGGAGGCTGAGGCAGGAGAATCTCTTGAACCTGGGAGGTGGAGGTTGCAGTGAGCCGAGATCCCGCCACTGCACTGTCCTCCAGCCCGGGCGACAGAGCAAAACTCCATCTCAAAACAAACAAACAAGCAACAACAACAACAACAAACAAGGTAACAAGTGACAGCAGATAGTGTACTCAATCTACAAAGATGCCAACTACTGGAATTAAATTGATACTAAATATAAAATAAGCTTGTTTAGTGGGCATATAGAAATTTTAAAAGGGGGAGTCAAAATTAAACTAGAGAGAAAGAGCTAAAAGTAACCAAGCATGATTTTAGAGGACCAAAAGATTTTCTAGAAATAAAAAATAATATTTCAAGAATGAGGAAGATCAATAGAAGAAAGATGATGTATAATATAAACCAATAAGACCTAATAGACACAAATAGAACATTCCATTCAATAACAGCAGAGTATATATTTTTCTTAAGTGCACATGGAACATTCTCCAGAACAGACCATATGCTATGGCATATAACAAGCCTCAATAATTTTTTTTTTCTTTGAGATGATGTCTCACTCTGTCGCCCAGACTGGAGTGCAGTGGTGCGACCTTGGCTCACTGCAACCTCAGCTTCCCAGGTTCAAGGGAATCTCCTGCCTCAGCCTCCCAGGTAACTGGGACTACAGGTGCAAGCCACCACGCCCAGCTAATTTTCATATTTTTAGTAGAGATGGAGTTTCGCCATGTTGGCCAGGCTGCTCTCAAACTCCTGACCTCAGGTGATGCACCTACCTTGGCCTCCCAAAGTGCTGGGATTACAGGCATGAGCCTCCGTGCCCAGCCAAGCCCCAATAAACTTAAAAATCAATTTTGAAGTTATATGAAATATATTCTCTGACCACAATGGAATGAAATTAAAAATTGATAACAGAAAAAAATTGGAGATGTTCACAAATTCGTAGAAATTAAACAATATTCTTCCTAGTAACTAAAGAGTCGAAGAAGAAATCACAAGGGAAATTAGAAAATACTTTGCAATGAATGAAAATAAAAATGCAATATGCCAAAGTCTCTGGGATGCAGTGAAAGTAATGCTTAGAGGGAAAGGTATACCTATAAATTCTATATTTTTTTTTTAAAAATCCACATTTAGAACCTGATATTCCACCTTAAGATATTAGAAAAAGAAGAGCAAACTAAACCCAAAGAAGCAGAAGGAAAAAAAAAATCATAAACAGTAGAGAGAGAAATAAATAAAGAATAGAAAGATAATGGAGATAATCACCAAAAGTTTCTTTTTTTTAAAACAAGTTCACTGGTATCTCTTTCCTATTTGTAGCCAAAGTAGACTTCTCTGTACCCAGAATCTCAGTAAATGCCAGTTAAAGATGATTTCCTTTCACCGATTCTCTCAGGTAAATGTTAGAAATTTCCCCAAAATAATATTACTGTTTTACATTTAATGTAAATATTCTTCTAACCAAGCTCTAAAGTTGTTACCTAAAGTTACATCATTATCCATTCATCCTTTTGGATTAAATATTGCCCCCAAAAGATTCGTTGATTTGAAAAGATTTTTTTTAATTGACAAAACTTTAGCTAGACTGACCAAGAGAAAAAGATAGAAGGCTCAAACTGCTAAAATCAGGAATGAAAGAGGAGATATCATTATTGATTTTCAATCAATAAAAAGGAATTTAAGGAAATACTATGAATAATTGCAGGCCAACAAGTTAGGCTACCTAAAAGAACACATTTCTAGAAACATACAAACTATCAAAACTGTCTTGAAATGAAAAAGGAAGTCTGAACAGTGAGATAAGAAGTAAAGCGATTGAATTATCTGTTAACAACAACAACAACAACAGCAATGACAAACAAACAAACAAAAAAACCAAAAACTAACCACACAGAAAAGCCCAACCCACATGGCTAAACTACTGGACTCTACTAAGCTTTTACGGAAGAATTAACATCAGTTTTTCAAAAACTCTTGTAAAAATTAGAATTAGTATATACTTCCCAACTTACTCTCTGAGACCACAATTTCCCTGATACCAAAACTAGATAAAAACATCACAAGAAAGCTACAGACCAATTTTGAATACAGACTGAAATATCCCCATGAAAATACCAGCAAACTGAAGTCAGCAGCATATAGAAAGGATTATATATCACGACCAAGTGGGATTTGTCACAGGTATGTGAGCTTGGCTTACCACATGAAAATCAGTCAATGTAACATGTCATATTAATAGAGCAAGAGGCAAAAACTACACGATCATCTCAATAGATGTAGAAAAGCGTTCCACAAAACCCATCCTTTCATGAAAGAAAACTCTAGGGATAAAGGAGAAATTTCTCAATCTGATAAAAGCCATCCATGAAAAACACATAGCTAACAATGTATTTAAAGGTGAAAAACTGAATATTTTCCCCCTAAGATCAGGAACAAGACAAGGGTATCTGCTCTCACTGTTTCTATTCAACATTATATTGGAAGTTCCAGCCACAGCAATTAAACAAGAAAGAAATATAAAACATTCAGATTGGAAGGGAAGAAGTAAAATTATATAAAATCAACAACATTGCAGGATACAGTATCAATATACAAAAAGCAATTATATTTCTATATGTAAAAAATGGGCAATCTGAACATAAAATTCGGAAATACTATATTTATAATAGCATCAAAAAGAATAAAATACTTAGAAATAAACTTAAGAGGAGTAAAACTTGTACGCTGAAAATTACAAAATATCATGGAAAGAAATTAAATTAGGGCCGAGTGTGGTGGCTCATGCCTGTAATCCCACCACTTTAGAAGGCTGAGGTGGGTGGATCACATGAGGCCAGGCGTTCAAGGCCAGCCTGGCCAACAAAATGAAACCCTGTCTCTATTAAAAATACAAAAAATTTAGCTGGTTGTGGTGGCGTGCACCTGTAACCCCAGCTACAACCTGGGAGGTTGAACCTGGGAGGCAGTGGTTGCAGTGAGCCAGACACAAAAGGCTATATATATTATAGTACTTCTTTCATATGAAATTTCCAGAATAGGCAAAGCTATAAAAATAAACAACAGATCGGTAGTTTCTAGGGGTTGGGAGAGGAGGAGAATGGGGAATGACTGCCAATAAATATGGAGTTTCTTTTGCGGTTGATGATAATGTTCTGCACGTTAATAGTGGTAGATGCACAACTCTATGAATAAACTGAAAAACACTAAAATTCTGTACTTTAAAAATTCTTTTTGGTATGAGAATCACATCATCATAAAGTTGTTATAAAAATAATAATTGATATTAAAAACTCAAAGAATGAATTAAACTATTGGAAAGAATGAGTGAACTGGGATATAAATCTGAAGATATTACCCAGAATACAACAAAAAGATGCAGAAATGGAAAATACACAGGAAGAGTTATCAAGGATAGAGTGAGAACATTTAACATAAGTCTAATCAGAGCTCCAGAAGGAAAGGAAAGAGAGTAGGAGAGAGGCCATATCAGAAGAGATCATGGCTAAGTACTTTTCAGAATTGATCAATGATATCAATTCTCAAATTCAGGAAGCACAACAAATTCCAAGAACAACTAAAAAAAAAAAAAGAAAAGAAAAGAAAAGAAATTAACACCTAGACATATACTAGTCTGCAGAACACCAAAGACAAATTGAAGCTCTTAAAAATAGTCGGGTGAAATATAAGTCAGCAATAAAAAGGAACAAATTATTGAAACACCCAGAAACTTGATTAGATTTCAAGAATATTAGGCTGAGTGAAAAGCCATGGTACAATACGATGCATGTGTCTGCGCTAGTTGCCATAACAAAATACCACAGACTGAGAGGTTTAAACAAAATGTCTTTTCTCACAGTCTGGAGGCCAGAAATCCCAGATCAAGGCCCAGCAGGGTAGATTTCTGGTGAAAGCTCTCTTCCTGGCTTGCAGAAAATCACTATGTCCCTGTCCTCATATGGCAGAGAGAACAAGAGAGAGAGAGAGTGAGAGAGAGAGAGGAGTTCCCTGGTGTCTCTTTGTTTAACCTCATAAAGGCTGTATTTTTGAATACAGTCACACTGAGTGTTAATAATACAGTCACATTGGGGTTAAACATAATTCAGTTCATAGCATGCAGTATGATTCCAGTTATGTAATATTTTCAAAAATGCACATGTGTGTATATGTCTGAGTGTGATTATGTGTAAGCTAGGGTATGTATGTCACAAACACATACAGACACATGCGCACGCGTGCACACACACAGACACACACACACACACACAAAGTCCGTTATTAGGACTTCAACTTCCTCTGCTTTAAGATTTGCCTTCCAATCTTTTGTCTGAGAAGATACGTTAAGAAAACTCCTGAAGGGGCTGGGGCAAGGTGGCTCACACCTGTAATCCCAGCACTTTTGGAGGCTGAGGCAGGTGGATCACCTGAGGCCAGGAGCTCAAGACCTGCCTGGCCAACGTGGTGAAACTCCATCTCTATTGAAAATACAAAAATGAGCCAGGTGTGGTGGCACATGCCTGTAATCCCAGCTACTCGGGAGGCTGAGGCAGGAAAATCGTTTGAACCTGGGAGGTGGAGGTTGCAGTGAGCCGAGATTGTGCCATTGTACCCCAGCCTGGGCAACAAGAGCGAAATGCTGTCTCGGAAAGAAAAGAAAACTCTCAAAGGACAATGTTTAATGTTCTATCTCACCTGACTTAGTCAACATCAGTTAGTTATCTAAGTTACTAACAGACATCCAAAGAAATATAAACATTGTATTTCTTTGAACATGGCCTTCTGAACATGGCAACACCTTTTGAGGGTGGGGTGGGTGGCAACTCTTTGGCAAGTGCATGTAGTTATCCTTTTGCAATACAGATCTTTAGGTTTTTAATTTCTGGAACAAGATCTATCAAAAAACTGAGACTTTCTTGGAAGGTCTCCAGGAATGGGAGTGGATAGAGCCAGCTCGACCTGCCCCTAGATACTCCTAAGGGTGGAGCTCAGAGAACTATATTTTTAACAAGCATCTCTGGAGAATTCTGAATCACACTAAGGACTGGAAAATATGATTTTAAGGCACACTAAGGACTGGGAAATATGTTTTTAAGGGATCTCAAGGCTTTAGTATAAAAGAAGTAAGCTCTTTTTCTATGCTTTAAAATATCAATTTCTCTAGAATATTCCCTTTTTTTAATTGAAGACACAGAAATTATAAAGACATTTGAAGATGGTATTCTCACTTTATTCATTTTTTGGGAAACTGTCCTGGGTCTGTATTTCCAATCACATCTCATTCATTCTCTGCTACTTTGAAAGCAGCTCATGTCATTATTTACTGTGATGACAGGAATCTGGCCTTAGACCACATCTAGGAGTATAGCCTCAAGAAACAGACAAAAATGGTCATGGTTACGGGATATAATTTCTATAATCCTAAAAAGAGTATAGCAACAGTCTCAAGGAGACAAAACCTAGCCAGCAAGAAGCTTATTATAAATGTGATCTAGTTACAAGTCAAAAAGTGGAAATAAAAATAATTATTTTTAACTTCTGTAGTCATTAATTAAATGAGTGTCCTATTGTAATATAATTTGAAATATTTATCTGGAGAAGAATTACTAGAAAAACTAACTTTAGGTTTTAGCAAAATGAGGAAATAAATGAAGAAGTGGTTAACTTTGTTCCCCCTTCACAAAGTTCCAGAATTTAACATTTTTATCAGAAGATGCAAAAATAAGTAGCTTCTGTGCAATCTTATGAGACACAAAGTGAATGACTGAACTCAATTTGCCTTATTAAAATTTATTATATAACAGCCATTTAATCATTTTTTTAGCTGGACTGTAAATGTCCTCCTATAGACTGAAATTCTCTGAGAAATAATTGTGCTCTTCTTATATGTCACCCACGTCTTCAACACTGCTGACTATGTAATGAGACATTAAAAATGCCTGTGGGTTAAGTAACTCCTTTTTTAAAAGGACTCATTGTGAACTCACATATCCTTATGAAATTTTAGTATATCAAGTTAAAGAGAAAACTTTTAAAAGCTTTCTGAGAGCAAAAACAACTAATGTGCAGTGAGATGAGAATCATATCAACTTTCAGATTTTCCAGCTTTAGATGGACTACAATGAAACAATGGCTTCAAAGTGCTAACTGAAAGTGGCATAAGCCATAGAATTCTATGCCCAGCCAGTTTACCAGTCTATAAGTCAGACTGAAAGGAGTCAACATTTAATTCTTTTTCTGGAAAAAAAAATGTCACTTGAGCATATGCTCTAGGAAAATAAAAATGGAAATCAAAAAAGATGAATATATGGAATCCAAGAAATAATGGCCACAAATCAGAATAGCGGTAAAAAGAACTCCTACACGTAGTCAGACTTGGAGATGAATGTGCTTGATAAGAAAATAAATTCACTTCAACAATTAAATATGATTTAAGAAGGTGTATGAATTTACTAATAGAATGAAGGTAATTGCTTTGCTGTTAACAACAAAATAAAATAAGACAAACAGAAATTCCTTGAAAAATAAAAAGCTCTGCAGCAAAATCAGTCTATATAAAACAAATTAAATGTAGCACGACTCTTAATAGCGTATGGGGTGTAATGAATGATAAACCATTTGATCTTGGTTTCTGAAGTATTCATCTTGTAGCTACACATATTTAGGAGAAGTGTTCCATTTCCTTTTCTACAAGTCCAACTAAATTTTTTGGTTCTATGGAAAATAATACATATGCAATTACAGTATTGTAAGTGCCCTTTATTGGAGTCTAGTTTTTTAAATCAAGTTATATACAAGGCATAGAAGATAATAATAGTTCTAAAACATAATGGAAATGTCATAAACCTTCATGGTGTAAGAGTTGTGAGATAGAAAGGGAAAAGGAGCTATGAAAATGTAAAGGTGTATGCAGCCTCATTTTTTTTTATAATGAAGACTTGAGAGATACTGTCAAAAGTTGAATGCTCAAGGAAACACTTTACCTATCAATTTAAAGTTACAAAGTAAGCGAGTAGAAGAACTAGGTATAACACTACTAAGAAACTTTGAGAAGAGGAGGGAGACAGGAGTGGTGTTAATGAGCTCTATTGCTGGTCTTTGATACGTGGGACTCAATAGATATTTGTGTATGATAGCTTGGCTCATTGATCCCAACTCTGCTCCCTCCTATGAAGAATTATACATCCACACTCTTCGTCGTGTGATTTTTCGCATGCTTCCTGGTAGAGCACATATAGTGCCATCCCTACTCTGTTGACTCTCGCTTTGGCCACGTGAATTATTTTCAACAATGGAATGTGGGTGGAAGTGACAGTGGCCAGTTGTAAACAGAGGCTTCCAAAAATATCATGTGTTTGTGTTGCTCCTCTTGAGCTGTGGCCGTCTGCTATGGGAAGAACATGCCCTAAATAATGGCCACTCCTTTAGCCTAAGTTCCAAAATGAGAAGATGCATAGAGCCAAGCCTGACAAAGTCCAGCATAGCTGTAGACAGTGACTCATGAGCTTGAAATAAGTGTTTGTTGTTGTAAGCCACAATTTGGGGATTGTTTGTGCGGCAGCAAAAATTGATAAACATACTATCTGAAGTTGATAAATCAAGAATGGGGGCTATATTATATAGAGTTAGAGGAAGACTCTACAAGGAGAGGGAGGAGTGGCAACCACTACTTCTAAAGAATGTGTTGGCAAAGAGAGTTTACGTTTTTTATTTCATAGAAACCTGTCCTATGTGAATGTTTATCATATGCCCATTTCCCTTTAAAATATAAAAAGTAAAGTGCATACCATCCAGGAGGTGATACAAGCCTTTAAAATGCAAAACATTATAGCAACGATGTGATGAGACGTCTAGTTTGTGTCAGGAAAAAAAGTGCTGCAAATGATTAAATTGTAGGAATTCAGATAAAAGAAAAGATCAACCTGACAAGAGGTTGTAGACAGTAGAGAAAACTGCACTGGGATGAAAACGTTAGAGTAGAGAAAAGGTGGACGAAAGTAGGCAAGGAAGAAACAGTGTGATACATAACATGGAGAGCATGGGGAAGGACACCATGAGTGGTAGGACTAGACAGAGAATTCTTATGCGTGAGCTGTGGCAAGAGGTCTCAGGTAGTTGGGAGGGGGACCGCTTGTGAAGGGCCTGGAATGCTTGACTGATGTGTATGGACATGAACTAGATGTTTTGGAAGGTCAATATAGCAGTGTTGTGTGGGGTGGGGATATTGTATAGTGAAAACACGATCCTCAGAGATGGTGGAAACTAACTTATAGGCCATTTAGGCAACTGGTGTGGCAGATGTCAAGGTATTGCTATTAACTCATGTGGCTTTTGTTACTACATCCCGGAGGCCCAAACTGACAAAAAGCAGTGCCTCGTGTTTTTGTGGGTTTTGTTTTGTTTTGTTTTGTTTTTTGCTAGAAATATGTAGGCTGTTATTCAGATAGACTGGTTGGTTGCCCTGCAGGACTGCAAAGATATAACTTGAAGAAAGAAGAAGTCAGGAAAATGTATTTTATAAACCTTTGAAAGCCACTCCTAACTAAAAAAGACCTGCAGTTATCTTGCCTACCCTGTGCTACTTGACATGGGAATTTTCATTGAGGCTTTCTAAATGCTATCTAACAATATCATAAATTCATATGCATTCATAGTTAAAATGTTGGCATTCTTACTCTGTAGTATCTCTTTTGAAGCGATTACCCATTGCCTTTTCCATTTCGCTTTATTTGAAGTTTATGTCATTTGATTTTCTTTTTAAGTGATGCCTACTCTACTTTCCATAAATTTTATATTAATGACTTTGTGACTTTTTAAATTTTCAGCTTTATTTATTTATTTATTTATTTATTTATTTATTTATTTATTTTTGAGACTGAGTCTTGCCCTGTCACCCAGGCTGGAGTGTAGTGGCACAATCTCAGCTCACTGCAACCTCTGCCTCCCAGGTTCAAGCAATTCTCTTGCCTTAGCCTCCCAAGTAGCTGGGACTACAGACATGTGCCACCACACCTGACTAATTTTTGTATTTTTAGTAGAGATGTGGTTTCACCATGTTGGCCAGGCTGACCTCGAACTCCTGACCTCAAGTGATCCACCTGCCTCAGCCTCCCAAAGTGCTGGGATTATAGGCATGAGCTGCAGCACCTGGCCTCAGTTTCTTAGGTTCATTTTTGCTTACTGTCTTCTTCACCCTTGTTGACCTTGTGCCCAGATGGTATGTCTTGGGCCTTATCAAGGCAGGCCGTGTTCCACTTGCAGTGCCTCTGGCTTGTTTTCATTGATGTATCAACTTTTCCACTCCTCTCCTCCATGTTTGCTGACTTCAGGCTCCAGCTGGGCCTCTGATCTAGCAGTTCATAGCATTTTTTCCACTGCAATAAACGTGATAGCCCATTTAAATGTCCAAAGTATATATGTGGAATTCCCAATAGTCTAGCAGTAAATTTTCCCTTTCCTTTCTGACTCAAGAAAGTCTATTGGAATGCAAGAAATTGGGAGTGACTTATTTTTTTTTTCATTTGAGACAGAGTCTCACTCTATGGTCCGGGCTGGAGTACAGTGACATGATGTCAGCTCACTGCAACTTCTGCCTCCTGGGTTCAAGCAATTCTCCTGTCTCAGCCTCCTGAGTAGCTGGGATTACAGGTGCCCGCCACCATGCCTGGCTAATTTTTGTATTTTTAGCAGAGATGGGGTTTCACCATATTGGTCAGGCTTGTCTGGAACTCCTGACCTCAGGTGATCCACCCGCCTCAGCCTCCCAAAGTGCTGGGATTACAGGCGTGAGCCATTGCACCTGGCCCAGGGGTGATGTTTTTATAGGAATAATCTGCAATCTGACCTCATTTCTGTTTTAAAATTTTATTCTCAACTTCTGGTTCCACTACAAGGTGGAATAGTGGATGGAGTACACTGCCTACTAAGAATAGCTAAAAGCCCTGAGCATCATTTATGAAACAAACGGAAGAGTCTAAGAAGAGTCTAAAAGTTGGAGACAAGAAGACAATTGACTAGGGATCTGTAGGGATTCATCCACCATTGATCTTGGGATCCAAGGAATGACAGGGTAACAAGTTCCCTGAGGGGTCTTTTTTCTTTTCCTTTTTTTCTTTTTGAGATGGAATCTTGCTCTGTTGCCCAGGCTGAAGTGCAGTGGCATGATCTCGGCTCACTGAAACCTCCATCTCCCCAGTTCAAGCAATTCTCCTGCCTCAGGCTCTGGAGTAGCTGGAATTACAGGTGCCCACCACCATGCCCAGCTAATTTTTTTTGTATTTTTTAGTAGAGATGGGGTTTCACCATATTGGCCAGGCTGGTTTCGAACTTCTGACCTCAAGTGATCCACCCACCTCGACCTCTCAAAGTGCTAGGATTACAGGCGTGAGCCACTGCACCCAGCCAAGTTCCCTCAGTTTCCTTCTTGCCTCATAGATCCTGGACCAAGTGCTGGAGAAGTGGGCATCCTGGGAACGTCACAGGAGCATTTTTTTTTAAAACCCATAAATGCCTATTCTCTCTAGTCAAAGAATCAGGAAAGGGGCAACCTAGCAAGAGAGAAAACTTTTAGAAAATAATTACCCTATTCCAACCAAACATTGAAGAAAAAATATTTGACCTCACCCTATCCCTGACCATAGAGGCTGAATAGAGAGCCTAGACTGCCACGTTCACTCTGTTGTAACAAGGCACCCCTCATGACCTCACGCTCTGCTGGAAAGGAGTCAGAGAAGACCGAGTGGCCAAGAGGAGACCCAGGGCTTTCATCCCTGCCCAGTCAACAGAATGGACAGCACTAAAATAAACAAAAAACCATGACCCAATGATAGGTAACCGCGTTAAGTTGAATAAAAAAGCCAATTTCAAAAGGCCACTGTATTAGTCCATTTTCATGCTGCTGATAAAGACACACCTGAGACTGGGAAGAAAAAGAGGTTTAATTGGGCTTACAGTTCCACATGACTGGGGAGGCCTCAGAATCATGACAGGAGGCGAAAGGCACTTCTTACATGGTGGTGGCAAGAGAAAAAAATGAGGAAGATGTAAAAGTGGAAATCCCTGATAAAACCATCATTCCTACTGAGACTTATTTACTACCACAAGAACAGTATGGGGAAACCGCCCCCATGATTCAAATTATCTCCCAACGGGTCCCTCCTACAACACATGGGAATTATGGGAGTACAATTCAAGATGAGATTTGGGTGGGGATACAGAGCCAAACCATATCAGCCACATACTGAATGATTCCATTTATACAACATCCATGAAATGACAAAATTATGGAGACAGGGAACAGATAAGTGGTTGCCAGGGGTTAGAGATAGTGAGGGTGGGGAAGAGGGTGTGGCTATAAAGGAGATCTCTGTGGTGATGAAATATTTCTTGATATATTAGAATGATTTGGGATCCTAATGTCTCAACATGGAGTCACTCCTATCAAGTAGTATTGAGTCCATAGTGAAGTTGTTTACTCCTCAAAGTGCTAAATGTGTGTGTGTGTAATGGCTTGAGGTGATAACACCTGCTCTTGCCTGGTACTACCTGAGACCTGAAATGAACTGACAGAAATTGAAAAGTGGCTGAGTTAATGACAGTGGACATATCTGAGAGGATCCTGAAAGCAGCAAGCACCTGGCCTTACCCTAGATGCCTTCAGAGGCTCTGCCCACGAGAACTGTGAGGTCATCTCCCAACTTGGCAACTGTTACTGCAGGCTCTGCCTGAGAGAAGCAGAAGTGGTGACCCCCCCAACCCCACCCCTGACTGACATCTGAAAGACTTCTGTACCCGCTGGACATGTCTGTCAGTGCGTTGGTCTCCCAAGCCCATCACTGTGGTTCATTACCCACCTTTGATGACTGCCTATGTGTTAAATATTAATTACATAATTGATGGTGTGTGAAGACCTCACAACAAATCATGAATTTGAACATATATAATTGGCTACTGAGTCATTGTGAAACCTCTCTGCTTTGGTCAGAGTTAGCAAACCTAGGCCATAGGAAATTAACATAACAGTTCTGTATCTTGATTCGGGTGGTAGTTACAGGAATCAACTCATGGTAAAATGGCATAGAGCTACACACACATTGCACCAATGTCAGTTTCCTGGTTTTGATATTATACTACAGTTATATAAGGTGTAATCATTGGGGGAAACTGCAACTATTAGTCACTGTTACCTGCCCCATCTCCCACAAATGCCTAAAATGTGCTGCTCTGATCACCACAAGGCTTTGATGACATCCTGACTGGGATGCTACCTCCATCTCCCCAGGGCTGCCTTCACCTCGCTGACATGACATGATCACCACCCAATGGATGAATGGACCAAGGTTCCTGCCTGCATCCAATTTGCCTTCTCTTGTTCCTGGGCCTCATGACAGTGAGTGGTCATGACAGTGATGATGTCTATGGGCAGGGGAGCTATGAGAGGAAGAAGCACATGCATGTTCGTGAGGCTACAGCCACAAGACAGAGCTGCCAGGCCTCTGTTTGGCAAAAGCAAAACCAAGGAGTAAAAAATCATAAAATAATGGTGCTTATGCATTCTTCACGATTCCAAGTACTTCATATCATTGGACATCTGTGTGGGCTAGTTTGTGTCTGTCCCTCTCTCATCCATTACTCTCTTCTATTCCTTCCCACAAGTGGGTGCTTGACACACAATTCTGTATAACCAACCTCTACTCTTCTCCCTTTCCTGCCTACCATGTGGGTGAGTTGTTCCTAGGCAGTTTACCCTGCTTCAGGCAACCTCCCACATCTCTCCATTCAACCAAATCCACCCTAGATGCCATTCATTTGGTTTCTAGATAGGTGGGAACAAACAACTTGGCCTTATTCATAAACTGAAAGAGTATTAGCATCATTTAGATGACAAACATTTTAAAGGGGGCCTGATAGAAACAATGCCCTGAATTAATAAGTCTACTCCAAGGAGTAGCTCCCCTGGTGTGCTTCCTGGAGTCGGGGGCTGTGGTGAGGGGATGTAAGGGCAGATAGGCTACTTCAGGTAGGATTGTTCAATTTCAATGGTCTTCACTAATCACTCTTCTAGGGGTTAATTTCTTCTATGGTAAGATCAAGGAAATCATGAAAAATCCTTAAAAATCCATAAAATCATGAAACAAATCTTGAATCCTACCATTATCCAGCCCAAAGGCAACATCCTTTACCCCACAGGCATACCACGTGCATTACTGGAGGCAACCAATGAGTCCTGGGGCAGAGCCAAAGAAAAACAAGATTGACACTGGGAAAGAAAGCGTTCTTACTCTGGATTCCCTGCTCTATGCCCTTTCAACTATTCCTTGAAAGGGAATACTGCATTACTGGAGACAACCAATGAGTCCAGGGCAGAGCCAAAGAAAAACAAGATTAACACTGGGAAAGAAAGTGTTCTTACCCTGGATTCCCTGCTCTATGCCCTTTCAACTATTCCTTCTTGGCAAATCTTGACTTTGTTGTAAAGCATCTAGTTTTTTCCTGCTCTCAAGTATGCTTACCCTTTTCTTCCCCATTTTCTGTTCTGTTAGTACAGTGAAGACACATCTTGGAATGAATAGATGTAGACTTGGATTGTTGAAGGGTAAATGTGCTTGGTTATAAAAGCAGTTGTGAAAAGTGCATTTTATTACATGGTAGAATTATGTGGAAACAGCACACAATTTTTCATTTGTCTTACAGGTAGTTTTCATTGCAAAGAACTTGTTATAAGCAGATTAAAAAGGTACTATTTTCCTGGGCTATTTAATGGTACACAGTTATCTTTTTTAAAAATTGCTTTATTGAGGTAATTGTACATACCATAAAATTCACATTTCAAGTGCACAGTTCAGGTAGTTTTAGTAAATCTACAGTAGTACAACCATTACCACAATACAAGTTTAGAACATTTGTATCACTGCAAAGAGATCTCTTGTGCCCCTTTGCAGTCATTCCCCATATCTACCCCCAGGTCTAGACCACTGATTATGTGTATTGATTTGCCTTTTCTAGATATTTTACATAGTCATGTGCCACTTAATGACAGGGGTATGTTTTGGGAAATGCATTGTTAGGCAATTCTGTCATTGTGGGAATACCACAGCGTATACTCACAAACCTAGATGGTATAGCCTATTGCTCCTAGGCTGTAGACCTGTACAGCATGGGACTGTATTGAATACTGCAGGCAATTGTAACACAATGGTATTTGTGTGTCTAAACATAGAAAAGGTAATGCATTGCACAACAACATTATGAAGGCTACCTCACTTGGTGATAGTAACTTTTCAGCTGCATATAATCTTACGGGACCACCATTGTACAGGTGACCCATCATTGACCAGGGCACAGCTATAAATGGATCCTACAATACAGGCTCTTTTGCATCTGCCTTCTTCCACTTAAGTATTCCTTTTATTGAATAGTAGTCCACCGTATGGCATATACTGCATTTTATCTATCCACACAGCAGTTTCTGGACATTTGGACTGTTTCTACTTCTTGGCTATCATGAATAACACTGTTATTAACATGTACAAGTTGCTGTAACAATTTATCTTCAATTCTCTCAGGCATACACCTGGGAGTGGAATTGTTGGGTGATAGAATACTATGGGTGTAACTTTTTAAAAAACCTGGAAAACTGTTTTCCAAAGTGGTTGCACCACTTTACATTTCCATAGGCAACGTATGAGGGTTCTGATTTCTCCATCTCTTCACCAACACTGCTATTGTCTGTCTTTTGTACTACAGCCACCGTAGTGGGTGTCAAGAACGTTCTTGTTGTGCTTCTAATTTGCATTTCCCTGTTAACTAATGCTGTTGAACATCTTTTTATGTAATTGTTGATCATTTATATATCTTTGGTAAAATGTCTATTCAGTTGTTTTGCCCATTTAAAATTGGATTATGAGTCTTATTCCTGAGTTGTAAGAGTTCTTCATAACATTCTGGCTACAAGTTCTTTATCAGACATGATTTGCAAATCTTTTCTCCCAAGATAGAGTATTTTTTTAATGATGACAACTTTATTCCAAAGTGAAGTTTCCTTGTGGAACAGTAACAGGCTAGTCATGATTGACTTTGTTTCAAAATATTATATAAGTACTTTTAAAATAGTAACTTTTAACTTTTATTTTAGAATACTTGGAAGATGTAGATAAGCAAAAACAGGGATAATAAAATTCCAGAGATAATCTTTAGGTTTTTTTTTTTTTTTTTTTTTTCGGGACAGTCTTTGATTATGTGAAGAGACGCAATATAAATTTAAAAGTTTAAAAGTGGGACCACTTAAATATTATATTAAGTAATCTCTTATTGCAGCTCTTGGTTGGCAAGCAATAAGACACAAACCTCTTAATTATTTAAGTAGAGAATTAATTTATTAAAATAATGGTTGGTTATGCCTCGCGTGACTGACAGAGCCAGGGTTTTGTCTTCTATCTCCAGGGCATAGTACAGCTGGGTATTGGAATTGTACCAAGCAGTGTTTCCCAAGGGGGCACAGTGGGAGGGCCCATCTCCAGGCACTGCGCGGGAGCCACTTCCCCAAACAGTCCCCGTTCTGCAGGGGCCCGGGCGTTGTTGCCCCCGAGACCCGGGTGCCTGCCCCGGTGCTGCGGGTTGTGGGCCTCCGCTCTAGCAGTCCTCCCTCAGTCCCGGGCCTCCTGCATTGTAGTCGCCAGGCGCAGACTCAGCGCGCCTGACAGCGCTCCAGCTCCCGCGCTCGCGGCCGCCTCGGGCAGCCCACCGGGTTGGGGCGGCCCCGAGCTCGGCCCGGGGGCCGATCCGCTGTGAGGGCTCCTCCATCTCCTCCCACCCCGTGACCCGCTCGACGCGCAACGGCCCGAGTTGTCTTTAACTTGCTGCGGCAGCCTCTTTGTCCTGACCCACGGTCGGGGGCACCTCTCGGCCTGGCCTGGCCCTGCCCGTAGCTGTGTGAGCTGGGCCTGGGACTGGGCTGGGGGTCGGGGAGGGGCACTGCGCCCGACCCCGGAGTCCCGAGCCCGAGCCCGAGGGCAGCACCGCGGCCCCGCGGTGGGCTCGCCGCAGCGGAGGGGGCGCGCATCCGGGTGAGCGCCGGCGCCCCCGCCTCCCCCGCGCAGCCGCACGGGCCGCCGCCGCCGCGGAGCACGCAGCGCAGGGAGGACCGCGCCCGAGCGGCCTGCGGGGCGCCCCTGCGGCCCGGGCCCGCCGCGCGGAGCAGCCCCAAGTGAGCGGCAGCGGCGGCGGCGGCAGCATGCGGGGCAGCCCGGAGTAGCGCGCCGAGCCCGCGAGGCCGGGCGCGGAGGCGGGGGCGGGCGCGGCGGAGGCGGGGCCCGGGCCGGACCCGCCCGCCCGCCGGGGGAACCGCCGGCAGTGGCCGAGGAGGCGGCGCGGCGGACGGCGGCCCGAGAGTAGCGCCCGCGCTGCGGCCCGCGGGACCGCGCCGCGACCGCCCGGGCCGGCCCGGAGGAGCGCCTGCCGCCGCCGCCGCCGCCGCGCGCCGAGCGAGGTGAGTGTTCGCCCGCGGCCGGGCAGTCCCGGAGCCGCAGCGGCTCGCGCGGGTCGGAGGTGGAGGAGGAGGCCCCGCCGCGGCCGCGTCCCCCGTCCCTTTGTGGCCGGCGCTGCCTGGGGCCGGGGCGCGGGCACGCTCGGCGCGGGTTCGGGTCTGGGACCCCGGGGCCGTTGGACACGCGGCGTCTCTGGCTGGCAGCTTTGGCGAGCAGCGAGTTTCCGTCCTAGTTTGACATTGAGTTAGAACCGTTTTTCTTTAGAAGACGGAAGTTTGTTTTATTGACAAAAATAAAGCTAAATATGGCTTCTGGGTTCGGCCGTGTGGTACTTGGAACCGCGGTGCCAGCCTGACCCTCGCGGCGCCACGGGGGAGGGGAGGACACGCCGGCAGCGGGGGAGGGGGCTTCCCGGCCCGCTGCCCCGGAGGAGGACCCGGCCCTGAATTACCAAATGTTGGTGGTTGGGAAGTAGCGGACTTTAGGTAATGTGGCAGCTTTTCCTGAAAGAATGAATGAATGAGATGTCATTTACTCACCCATTATCAATACAATGACCATTTAAACATTTACCAGTACTTGGGATGATCTGCATTGTCATTGCTTCTCTCTGGTCAGCCTTGCTAGATGAGGTTCCCTTACCCCCAGATTTGTGACCTTGTCCTCTTTCTCAAAGCCACTAAGCTAACCAGCCCGTCAACCAAACTCACTTGGCATTTTTTTTGGTCGAGTGGGCAATAGGTAAAGTAACCTTTGTGAACTGTTACTGGAGGGCAGAGAATGTCACTTTGATCATATTTTATGTTTAATACATTGCTTTATAATAATTCATGTCAAGAACGCTGAGAGGAGGAGGTCTTGTCATTTCGCAGATGAAGTAGTGAAGGCCCTAAGAAGTTGCAACTTTTCAGGTCACAAGCTGAGCAGCAGAGTTGGGATTCAAACCTAGACCTTGTTAGTCCAGTCCTCTTTACATCACATCTGTGTCCAGAACTGGACTGTCCAGCGTGGGAGCTACTATCCACATGTGACTATTAAAATTAAAATTTAAATTTAAAAATTCAGCTTCTCAGTCACACTAGCCACATTTCAAGTGTTCCATAGTTTAATGTGTTTTTTTGCTACAATTGAACAGCCCTGGTCTAAATTATACATCCATTTGTTCTGTCAGTAAATATTTACTGAATGCGATCTGTCTATGAGGCACAATTTTAAGTTCTGGGTACATGGTGAATAAGGGAGACACAATGTCCTTGCCCTAATGGAATTTATTTACATTTTATATGATCCTTTGAAGATATTTCTTTCCATGGTACTCCGAGTCCTGCTATTCCAAGTGTGGATGGTGTACCAGGCAGCATCCCTGTCACCTCAGACTCAAGTAATGCAGAATGTGAAGCCCCACTCCACATCAACTGAATCAGTATCTGCTTTACCAGGGCTTCACGTTATTTGTATGCACTTTGAAACCTGAGAAGCCTTTATGCAGTGTGCTGTTGATAACTGGGTTTAATGACTGTTCTGCTGGCTTGTTTGGTGCCTCTTAAGCAGCAGACTGCAAAACTTTTGGGAGCACTCACCATTTATGCAAATACTTGTTAAATGCCTGGCTTTCTCATTAGAGTTTAAGCTTTATGAGAGCAGAGATTGTGGCTTCCTTTTCCAGCCTTGTGTCCCTGAAGACTTTATAGTGCCTGGTAAGCAATCAGCACTTGGTGTAAATGCTTGTTGGATAAACGAATGAGTGTGCTAGGATACTTAAGCGTGGTTGTTAGCTGGTTGTGGTGGCATGCATCTGTAGTCCTAGCTATTCCAGAGTGACAGAGCGAGACCCTGTCTCAAAAAAAACTGAAAACCCAGCAACAACAAAACTGGTTGTTAATCCCAAGCAGTTATAGGCAAGGTAATTCTCATGGCATCAGGTGAGAGAGCATGGGACCAGAGTCAAAATGAAGATAGATCTGTTTGTAACTTTTCAGTGGAATGCTCCAGCTACTCTGACTGGAGTTTTGCTCCTGGCTGACTTGCATGCCCTATCCCTCTTTTTAATAATATAATAATAATTTTGAATCTGAATCATACATTAGTGCTTCATATAGTTTTTAAAAAATTTTGTAGTTTTTTAGTTAGCTAAGTTCCAGACATTATTTGGATTTCACCAGTTTTTCCATTAATATCTTCTTTCTGTTCCAGAATCCAAACCAGTGTACTACTTTGTATTTAGACAGCATGTTTCTTTAATATTTGGTTTGTGACAGTTTCTATCTTGTCTGGTTTTCCATAACGTTGGTAGTTTTGAAGAATACTGTCCTGGCTTTCTTTGATGGACAGCTTTCCATACTCAGTCTCATGAAAGGTCACAATCAGGTTGACCCTGTTTTTGCTTTTACTTATTTATTTATGTAATACATACATCTGTCATGCTTATGTAACATACAACTTCGCTACTTTGTTTTCAGTAACAGATTTCTTGGATACAGTTCCTAATTGGTTGAGATTCAGCAGAGTGTTATACCCATGCAGTTATATACCAAGTTTTATTTTTTGATGGGTTAAGAGCTGGGCTGAGGTAGAGGAGGAAGGAAAGAGGAGAGATCAGTTAAAAGAGGCAGTTAGGCAAAGAGGGACCAAGGCAAAGGGAGTGACAGATAATGGAGGAAGAGGAGTACGGCAACTTCGTAGAAGAGAGTTAGGAGTGAATACTTACTGTTTGTTCATTTATTCAATTAATATTTATTGACTCAGCGGTCCCCAGTCTCTCTGGCACCAGGAACCAGTTTCGTGGAAGACAGTTTTTCCATGGACCAGGTTGGGGCCAGGGCAGTGGTTTCAGGATGAAACTGTTCCACTTCAGATCATCAGGCATTATATTCTCATAAGGCTTGTGCAACCTAGATCCCTCATATGTACAATTCACAGTTGTGGTTGCACTATGAGAATTTAATGCCGCTGGTGATCTGACAGGAAGGAGGGGGAGCTCAGGCAGTAATGCTCACTCACCCACTGCTCACCTCCTGCTGTGTGGCCAGGTTGCTAACAGGCCACAGACTGGTACTGATTCACGGCCTGGGGGTTGGAGACCCCTGTATGGAGCTATTAATGTGTGCCGCACCCAGTGCTGTAGTCTCAAGATAACTGAGGGATGGACAGCATTAAATAAACATGCAAATAAGTACATAAATACAATTCATGATTAGTGCTACACAGAAGTAAAGGATGCTGGAGAGATTGTAGGTAGGGGGTCCAGGTTGGCTGGGTTGGGGAGGAGGGCTTCTCTGGGTATGTAACATTTAAACTCCTGCACCTGACTTTTGGGGACCCTTCCGAATTACCCTCCACATTTCTTATCCCATTTTTATATTGTTTCACAACCCCCGACACATGCCTCTTTCTTCATAGGCACTTTGCTTATTTCTGGTTCTGTACCTTTTTATGTGATTTCTTTTCCTTCCCAAGATGTCCCCTTCTCCACCTCCGCTTGTGGAAGTGCTACCTGTTTTTCATAGATTTGCCGAAGGCCTTTCTCCTTGATGAAGTTATTCACTGTTGTTTTATGCCTCTTGAGTGTATGGTGTTTAAGGGCAGGGATAACCGTTTACATTTATATCTATGTGTCCTCATTTAGTTCTCAATTACCTGGTTGCTCCCAGTGGTATCATTTTGTAAAGCTATAGTACAATTTTCAGACCCATGATAGTGACATTGAAACAGTCAAGATACAGAAAATTTCCATGGTCACAAGATTTCCTTATGTTTTTTTGTAGCCACACCTATTACCCTTCTACCTCCACCCCCTCCTTAAACTCTGACAATTACTAATCTGTTCATTTCTGTAATTTTGCCATTTTAAGAATGTTTTGTAAATGGAGTGTCTTTTGGAATTGGCTTTATTCACGCAGCATAATTCCCTGGAGATTAATCCAGGTTGTTGCATGTATCAGTAATTACTCCCTTTTCATAGCTAAGTAGTATTCCATGGTATGAATGTACTTTTATGGATCTTTTAACCGTTTACCTGTTGAACATCTGGTTGTTTCTAGTTTTTGGCTATTGTGAATAAAGCTGCTGTAAGCTTTTGTATATGGGTTTTTGTATGAACAGAGTCTTTATTTCTCTGGGATATATGCCCAGAAGTACAGTTACTGGGTTGTGTGATAATTGCATGTTTAGTTTTTTGAAAAACTGGTGAGCTGTTTTGTGAAATGTTCTAGCATGGCTGGAACATCCCAAAGTGCCGGGATTATAGGCATGAACCACCATGCCTGGCCTGTCACCATTTAGCCATTCTGATAGGTGTGTAGGGATATCTCGTTGTGATTTTAAAGTGCATTTCCTTCAAGGCTAATGATGTTGAACACTTTTCATGTGCTTATTTGTCATCTGTATGTTTTCTTCATGGAACTATCTTTTGTTCATTTTCCAGTGGGATTGTTTGTCCTTTTTACTATTAACTTTTGAGACTTCTTAATATATTCTAAATACTGGTCCTTTGTTGGGTATGTGGTTTGTCTGTAGCTTGTCTTTTCATCCCCTTGATAGGGTCTTTTGCAGAGCAAAAGTTTTAAATTTGTTAAAGTCCAGTTTCTCAGTTTATTTGTTTATGGATCATCCTTTTTGTTGTCAAATCTAGGAACTCTTTGCCTAGCCCTAGATCCTGAAGATTTTTTTCTTGTGCTTTTTTTCCCTAATAGTTTTGTGGTTTTACATGATCCAGTTTATGAAGGTGAAATTTAGGTCAAAATTGTGTGTGTGTTTATACATGTGTCTATGGATGTCCAGTTACTTCAGCACCATTCCTTGAAAAGGCTGTCATTCCTTCATTGAATTGCCTTTGTATCTTTGTCAAAATGCAGTTGGAGCTGGGAGTGGTGGGCATGGGCCTGTAGTCTCATCTACTGGGAGGCTGAGGTGGGAGGATCACTTGAGTCCAGGAGTTTGAGGTTGCAGTGAGCTGTGATTGTGCCACTGCATGCCATCCTGGATGACGGAGGGAGACCCTGTCTCTAAAAAAAAGAAAAAAACTCAGTTGGGCATATTTGTATAAGTCTGTAACCCATTTGTATGGGTTCTGTAATCCTGTTCCATTGATCTATGTCTCTGTCCCTCTGCCAACATCACACAGTTTTGGTTACTGTAGCTCTATGATAAATCTTTAAATAGGGTAGACTGATTCCTCCTACACTTTTTTCCCCCAGTTATTTTAGCTGTTCTAGTTCCTTTGCTTTTCCGTGTAAATTGTAGAATAATCTCGTTTATATCTACAAAAAAAAAAGTCTTTCTGGGCTTTTGATAGAAATTGCAGTAGACCTATATCAGTATGGAGAAGATCGACATCTTTGCTATGTATGTTGCATTTTTCAATCTGTGAACACAGGTTTTCTCTCCATTTATTTAGATCCTTGATTTCTTTCATCAGCATTGTGTAGTTTCATCATGCGATTCCTGTACATATGTTTTGTTAGTTTTTATTGGATTTGTTTTGTTACATTTATATGTAAATATTTCTTTTTATATTTTAGTAATTGTAATGGTATTTTTAATTTTGATGTCCATGTACTCATTGCCAGTATATAGAAATGTAATTAACTTTCATATGTTGATTTTGTATTCTACGATCTTGCTGAACCTACTTATTAGTTCTAGGAGTTCTTCTGGAGATTCCTTGGGATTTTCAATGCAGACTACCATGTTACCTGCAAAGAGGGACGATTTTATTCTTTTCCTTTTTAATCGCATACTTTTTCTTGCCTTTTCTTGCTGTATTGCATTGGCTGAAATATCAGCACTATGATGAATAAGAAGGGTGAGAAAGGACAGTCTTTCTGATCTTGGGGAAAAGCATTCCTTCAGTCCTTAACTAGGAGTATAATGTTAACTATAGAATTTTCATGGATGCTGTTTATCAAGTTAGGGAAGTTCCTCTTTATTCCTATCTTCCTGAGAGTTTTTATTATGAGTGAGCGTTGAATTTTGTCGTGTTTTTGTTCATCAGTTGATCTGATCATGTGATTTTTCTTCTTTAACCTGGACATGGTGCGTTGTATTGATTTATTTTTTAAATATTGAGCCAGCCTTACATCCATGGCATGAAACTTGGTCACAGTATAACACTTTTTGTATATATGTTGCTGAGTTCCATTTATTAATATTTTGTTATGGAATTTTGCACTTAGATTCATGGGGGCATTTAGCAATGTTTCCCTCTCAGCACTGTTTCTCTGTGTTCCACAAGCTTTGGTTTGTTTTATTTTTATTTTCATTGAATTCAATGTCTTTTTTAAATTCCACTTTGAGCCATGGTATGTTGAAGTGGGCTGTTTAGATTCGAAGTATTAGGAAATTCTCCTTTCATCCCGTTTTCGGTTTCTAGTTTGATTCCATTTTGGTTGGAGAGCATACTCTGTGATTTCAGTTCTTTTAAATGTATTGAGGTTTGTTTTACAACCTAGAGTATGGTCTGTCTGTGGGTCCCTGAATGAAATGTGCTTTCTGCTCTTACATCCTGTTGATTGATGATGCTGTTGAATTCTATGTCTTTGTTTGTTTTTGTCAAGGCATTCTATCAACTGTGGAGAGAGAAGTCCAGTTATTTTCTTTGGGTATGGGATTCTGTGTTGATAGTTCTTTCAGCCCTTGAAAAATTATACCACTTTCTTTTGGCTTCCATGGTTTATCAGGAGAAATCCACTGTCATTCTAACAATTTTTCCTCTGTAGAAAGGAATCGTTTTTCTCTTACTGTTCTCAGGATTTTTTCTTCGTCTTTAGTTTTCAAAAGTTTCATGATGATACATTTTGTTGTGGGTTCCTTTGGGTTTATACTGCTTGGGGTTCACTCAGATTCCTGAATCTATAAGTTTATGTTACTTGCCAAATTTAGGAAGTTTTCACCATTTTTTTCGAATACTTTTTCAGCCTGCTCCCTTTCTCCTCTTCTTTCAAGACTCTGATGTCTGGAATGTTCAGTCTTTTGTTAGGATTCCACATGTATTTGAGGCTTTGTCAATTTTTCTTTAGTCCATTTCTCTCTTACTCATATTGGGCTCTTGTCTTCCAGTTCCTTTCCTGTGTCCTTCCCTCCCTTTCTGCTGCTGAGTCTTTTTATTTTCGTATTTTTCAGCTCTAAAATTTGCTTTAGGTTTTTCTTTATATCGTGTATTTCTTTGTTGAGACTTTTTGTTTATTTATTCTTAATTTGTTTCAAGCATGCTTGTAATTATTGAAGCATGTCTATCACAGCTGCTTTAAAATTGTTGTCAGATAATTCTAACATCTCTCATCTTGGTGTTGCTGTCACCTGATCTCCTTTCATTCAGTTTGAGTTCATCCTGGCTCTTGGTATGATGAGGGATTTTTAAATTAAAATCTGGATGTTTTTATGTTATACTATGAGATTCTGGATCTTACTTAAGCCTTCTGTTTTAGCTCACTTTGTTTTGATACCACCCTGGCAGGGGAAGGTTGGCGGGGAGGGCATGTGGCACTGTCTAGTGATCACTAGGAGAAATTAGAAGTACGGGCTCCCCATTTAGTCTTTTTTGACCCAAGAGGTATGGTATCTTGTTTCCACCAGGTGGGAGTGGAGGTCCAGGATGTCTTGGGGAGAGGGTGTGTGTGGAAGGATACCTTATTACCAGCTGATGTAAATGAAAGCTTGGGCTACCTACTTGGCCTTCTCAACACCACCCTGGTGTGTGGGAAGTGGATGCCTTATTATAACCCGGTAAGTATGTGAAGTCTAGGCTACCCACCTGACCTTTGTTGGCATGGGTCAGGGTAAGGCCACAGTTTTTTTCTGTGATGTTTGTCTGGAGTAGAGTGGTTTTTTTTCCTATCAGTTTTCTGTCTCAGTAGGATGTCCCTTTCTTGGTCTTTCGACTTTTTTTCCCTTCTGCTCCTGTTAATATTTCCAGGTTTCAGGTTGCTGGCATTTTCAACTCCAGAAAGCTGGGATGTATGAGGCAAAAATAAGTCTCAGGGAACTCACCATTTTATTGTTCCTTGCATCCTGAGGTCCCTAGCCAGTCTGTCTTCTTCTCTCCACAGTTAAGAATCTTCTCATGTTTGTTTTATATGTAATATTCAGAGTTTTCAGTTGTACTTAGTGGGAGGAATAGGGAAAATACATCTGCTTCATCTTCCTGAAATTGAATTCCCTGAAGGATCAGTTTGTAACATTTCTTCTTTTCATGGGCTGATGTTTTCCTAATATATGTAAACCATGAATTGCAAGAAAAATGAAATTAAAAACCACAATATATAATTTCCATTTCAAAAATTACTGGATTCAGTAGATGTAACATTTATTATCTGTCAAACTGCTATCAAAGTTTCTAAACTCACTCTCTCACCCTCTCTCCTTACCTTCTCATGGACTAGGTGAGTGCCAGTTTGCCATCTAGGAACTAGACTTTGACTAGCACTGCCCGGAGTGTTACTGTTTGATTCTTTTTAAAATGATAAACTAGTGATTAGCCATTCAGTTGAACTTCTCTGCTGTTTTCCGTGGATTTTTGTAGGGACACCTTCAGTGTGAAGCCTGTTTTAGTCCTTAATGTGAAGGTATGTTTGGGATTGTTTTGAGGGCAGATGTAGCAGCGGTGTTGAGAGTTGAGAGTTCATCTCTGATTTCAGGTGATCCATTTGTTCTTCAGTGTTTAGAATTCTTACAAACTTTTACAAATTATACATTCTTATAAATTCTTATAAGAATCCTTTAAATCCTTCGTTGTAATTTATGACTTCTAATGTTAGAGAACATATGATTGGTTTTGATTCTGTAAAGATGTCTAAGTATTGGCTTCCAGTATGTTAATCTTTTGATTGACAGCATTGAGTATAGGACAAACTTCTGTGGGAACCAGGAGATGATTTGAAGACAGTTTTTTAGGTTTAAGCATCATGGAAGTTATGACTTCTCATTGAAAAAATAATATTTTTAAAGTATCAGTTCATTTGTAGAAAGGAGTAGAATTTGCATTGCATTGGTAGAGACACATACTAAGTTATTGGATTGTCCTTTGGAAACTGCACATTATGTTTTATAATTTATTGTTTTCTTTCAGCTCAAAGGGTAGGAGAAAATTTCTGGGAATATTGAAACTCTCATTTGTCCATCCCTAAGAATTAGTGAGTTATCAGTAAACACTTTACTAACATTTATAAATCCCCGTGCATGGCAGGGACTTTAAAAAAGGTAGGAAGGTGGCACTGTCATAGTGGAGAGGCCTGATGCTTTGGAGATTGAAGTCCATATTCTGTTCGTATTAGTTTTAATTATTTTTAATTTGTTTTAATTATTTTAAGTGTTTCCATGCAAAGGAAACACTATCTGAAGTAATAGAACTGATATAGGGAGAGTAGCCGTGAGAGTTTCAACTTTTACTTAGACTGGGGGCAAAAGATGACTAAAACAGCTCTGCCACTGGGGACAGGAAATAAGGGTAACATGTTCTCTGATCTGAAACCTGTGAGGGGATTGAGAAAGTAGAGGGAAGAAAAGGGTGGTTAATTTAGACTGAGAGTCTTTGAACAGGGCTGGAAGTCCTTTGATGAGCAACCTCTGGGGCATTTCAGTGCATGAGATGTATACATACTCCTGGAGAGAAAGGACCTTTGTGGCAGGAGCTTTTCACTCAAAATGCTTTGAGGAGGGGATGCAACACTGGCAGCTTATCAGCTGGTCCTTGTGCTGTGGTCCTGCCCTATGCAGTGGTAATAGTTAGTTGGTTCAGACAGATGTGAATGTAGGCTGTTGATAATTGGAGATGGGGAAGCAAAACACAAATGAATCACAACTTAGAATAGCTCTGGCCATATACCAAGCACAGTTCTAAGTGCTGTACTTGTATTAATTTATTTGCCGTTTATAACAAAATTAAATGGCACTGAGAAAATAAGTGGTAAAGCTGAACAGGTAAACCTGTCCCCATGTCTGTGCATTTAATGTGGCAGTCTGGCTCCAGAGATTATGGTCTTAACTGTCTAACTAGACTACCTTGCTCTGATAGTTTGGGCAAGATTGAAAGGGGCTTTGAATACCAACAAAAAGAGTATGGATGTTCTCTGGAATGCAGGAGGGAGCTGTTGAAGGATTTTGATGAGGGCATTTATTGACATAATCAGAATTAAGCTTTAACATACATGTAGGTGAGTGATTGCTATTTCAAAAGACTAGAGGTAGGAAATGAGGCTAATGCACTAGTTCACATGACTTTGTATGCAGGAGCATACAGGTGCATTTTTAGATATGGAATCAGATGGTCTCATCAATGGGTAAAGGAAAAATAAGTCAGTCACTTGATTTGTAAGAGGTGTCACCATTAACAGCAATGGAAAAAAACAGAGTTTGAGAATAGTTAATGAGTGTGTTTTGGGACATGTCCAGTTGCAGGTGTCAGAGAAGGATTCCAGTTGGAACTGTCCTGTAGGCATCATAGTTGGAGCACTGCCTCTTGTTGGGAGAGGTCAGGTCTGGGGGTACAGATGAGCATCATCAGCATTGAAATGATGAAAACAGGGAGTGGTAGAAAGGGGTGAGTAATAAACCTGAGGGGATACTTACAGTTATGGGCCCAGAGGAGGAAAGTGACTTTTACATCCTCACTGGGCAAATATTTATTGAGTATCTGTTTGTGCCAGGCACCGTGACTACAATGGGAAGTAAACAGACATGGATCCTGTCTTTGTTGATCATACAGTTTAAAGAGGAAGATAAAAATAGAGACAATTAAGTAAACAATGGGAGAAATAACATTTCAGCTGAGACCCAGAGGTCTAAAAGATTTAAATAATACAAAGAGTATGGGCAAGAGGATTCTGGTAAAAAAGAATGCTATGCACAGAGACTGTGTAGCAAAGAAGACTCATTCTGTTGAAGGAACTGAAGTACCAGTGTGGCTGAAGGGCCATTGGTGCAAGGGATGGGGGGGGTGAGATGAAGGTGGGAAAATTGGCATGGAGTAGCTGATGCAAGACCTCATTCTCAGTGCTGTTGAAAGGTTTTGAGTAAGAGAAAGCTCTGCTTCTGATTTTAAGCAGATCACCCCTGCTGCAGTGTGCAGAATGGATTTGGGTGAGAGGGTGGAATGGGTAAAGGGGAGGCATGGAGATCAGTTGGGAAGCTCTTGCAGGAGACCTGGACTGAATGGTGGTAGTGGATATGTCTGAGGCTGGGGATCAGGCTCTGGTGTTTCTCTCGGCAAGCTCCTCTGGCTTTCACTTAGTACCTCTGTTTTTCTTTATCATCGTATGTATCACATTACCCCTCTCTGTTTATCACTGTCCCTTTTAGACTGTGAATCCCTTAGGTAGGGATAGGGACCTTCTCTAACTGGTCTGCCTACCACCTAAAAAGTGATCAGTAAATGTTGAATAAATCAATGTACTTGTCTTCATACTGAGGTCGTTTTCCTGTTGCCATTGTTGTTTTTCCTTGAGAGGAGATGCAAGACGTGGGAGGCTGTGGGCAGGGTTCCACGGGAGAAGGAGCATGCTGCATGTCTGGGACCTGTGAGGAGGAAGCGCTGAAGAAATCTCTGTGGCATGCAGAGGTGTTTTCAGGTGTTGAACCACAGGGAAGTCTACGTGATTTGCTCATTAGGATTAGAGAGGGCAGAGTTGGGAAAGCCAATAAAGGAGGACTTAGAAAGAAGACAGTTGCTGATGTCCAGTGCTGCTGAACAGGCAGGAAGGTGAAAAGATTCTTTCCCTGCTCTCTGTAGTTTTTGCAGAGGGGGAAGAACAGAAATCTATTACCAGGGGATAGGAGTGACAGCAAATGTAGACCATTCCTTGAGGAAGTATTTGGGAGAGGAGAAAGGAGGAGATTGTAGCTTGCATTTGGGCATTTGGGGTAGTTGAGGCAAATGGTTTTTAGGATAGGAAGGAGCAGAACCTATTATTTGTAGGTAGTAGGTTATGTTGAGTCAGGATAGTAAGGTGTATGAGAGTCACTGAGGGGTGACTGGGCACAAGGAAAGTCAACTGTGGTGACTGGAGATAGCAAGCACCCCATTGCAAGAGGGCAGCTAATCAGCTACTAGGATTTTGCTCTTTGGGTATGCTCACTCAGTGGTGGCAGATGATTTTTTTTTTTTTTTTTTAAACCAGAGAAGCTAGAATACAAGTCTTTTTTTCTTGAGATGGAATCTTGCTCTGTCACCCAGGCTGGAGTGCAGTGACACGATCTTGGCTCACAACAACCTCTGCCTCCCAGGTTCAAGTGATTTTCCTGTCTCAGCCTCCTGAGTAGCTGGAACTAAAGGCACGCGCCATCACACCTGGCTAATTTTTATATTTTTAGTAGAGACGGGGCTTTTGTCATGTTGGTCAGGCTGGTCTTGAACTCCTGACCTTAGGTGATCTACCTGCCTCGGCCTCCCAAAGTGTTGGGATTACAGGAGTGAGTCACCATGCCCAGCCTATAATACAAATCTTGATTTTTCAAGTGTAATGTCCTGATTTTTAAATGTTGGCAATTAAATCAGTTTTTCAATCTTTTTTGGGCAAGGGGGCAGGAATAGGGGACAAAACCCTCGTCTCTGGCATAACTGCCTGAAAGTTACCTTGGGAGAAAGGGCTGATGGCATTGGTTGGTGAATGTAAAAGAGAAGAGAAGAGGAGTTATATGTGAAGCAAGGCTTCCAAGGCTTTGTAAAGGAATGTAATTAAGTGTACAAGTAAAGAGTATTATCCTTAAAAAGGAGAAAAAACTCAGAGGAACAAGGGAATGTGAGGTAAAAGTGAAGTGGAAGGAACTCCGGTCTGATGAGGTGGGATTTCTCTGTAGAGAGGCAAGGATTATGTTGGCTGCTCTGTGGGGGTGTGCACAAGGGAAAGTAAAGGGCGAGAGAGGGCTTCCAGGAGAGGAGCTGTAAAGAATAGTAAGGCTTGGTCTGGCTAGTTAGTGTAGGTTTACGGGGACTCCGCCAGTGTTTCAGAACTTTCTAATGTCACTATCCTAGAAATTGAAGCAGAAAAAGTGAAGAGTAGAACTTACTGAGGGTTAGAGATTGTATGTAAGGCTGAAAGGTCCAATGAAGTGAGGGATTTTTTGTGTGTCAAAGAGTACGTAATTACAGAGGTAATATGACTTCTGTGTTGGAAGCTGAGCACATGAAACTAGAAGGCTGATTAAGTATACTAGGAGGCAACTTCCTGCAGACGGAGAAGAACGAGTTTGGCAGGGGTGAGGGAACCTAAACTCCAGTGGTCAGGAGACCATGATGGCGGTGTATTTTATGTCTGGGTTTGGTTTTGGCCGAAGAGTAGTTTATGGTATAAACAGGCAGGTTGGTGTTGAGACTCGAGATGGACAAATCAGGATTGAGGCCACTGGGGACTATAAGCTTGGGTGTTGCTGCTAACAGAGGTTTGAGGTGAGCTTTGGAAATGGGGAGGAAGATGGTAAATCTAGTGTTGAAATCAACTCATTAGGGGAGGCTAGATGGTGCCTTAAAGATCAGTGTCAGTATGAGGATAAATTTTTTGGGGTGGGGCCTAAATGAAGAGGCAGATTCTGACAAATACACAATTCAAATTCTGTTGTTACAATATGATTTTTCAATAGCATGGAAAATATCCCATGTAAAATACTCTTAATATATAACAAAAAAGTAACATAATATTTAATAATAATACAATTTACATAATGAAATGATATATGAAAAGATTTTGCTTAGAGGAAAGAGAGGTGGAGTCTGCCTGGAACACATACACAGAGAAGCTATCCCTGACCTGGTTTGTTCTGATTTACTAGCAACTCCCAGACTTGTGGGAGGTGACAGTGGCTGATCCAATCATACCATCACTTGGGAGCCTAAAAGTACTTGCAGTACCAACTTTTTGAGGGATGACTGACTTGAAGAAGGTCTTCAGATTTCCCTTAAACTTTTAACAGTGGAAGAACATTGATTTGTTTAGTAACTAGATCATAAACGTGTGGCAACAAGGTGCTGCATGTCCACTCTCCGCCCTCCAAACAAAACTAAACAGAAACATTGTGAATTTAGGGATGCTCTTTTCTCTTACCTAGTGTTAACATGTTTTTGCATAAAAATACTATTGGCAGAATGGGACAATAAGATAATTTTTTTTGCATTATTAAATAATGGCAGTTTTTTTCTTGAGAGAAAAAATAACATGTTTACATAGTAAAATGTCCTGACAGTACCAAAAAGTATACAGTGAAAACTAATTGTTCTATTCTAGTAATTTTTTCTTAACGTTGTAAATGGAAGTCATAAATATTTCTGGGCCAGATGAGAGTTGCCTCAAAATTCTTTTCTGAATTAGAATATTATGAAAAGATATGATAACTAAGGTAGATGGGAAAGAAATTACCAGTTGGGTGACTTGCTGGTAGGCATTTTTAAAAAGTTAAATTTGGGATGCATTTGAGAAATGGAAGGAGGTAGGGAATGTGTATTTGGGAGAGAGGGTGCTGTGAAGACTAAGGATAACAGCAGAGAGTTTGGAGAGAATTTAGGATACTGATTTTAAATATAGAGATTAGGGTAGATTATGTTGGAGAAGAAAAAAGCACAGAGTCTTTCACAGTCAGTGGGAGTTTATCTGAGCCCTGAACTAGAAAAACTATTTTCCCCGGAGACCCCAAATGGGAGCTCTAACTGTAGCTTGATTCAGATTGGGTCAGAAAGGTGGAAATAGGTAGACAAGTCAAAGTAGACAGGGATCTAGGAGACTATGGTAGTAATAATGTCATTCCTGGAAAAAAAATTGTTGAAGGCTTTAAACCTGAAGCAAGCCAGCTGGGTAACTTTTATACTCTTCTCTCACTTCTGAATGTTCTTTGCCTTCAAATGCTATTGAACTGTAATAGAGTTTCATTATGAACTTGAACCTTATGTATGCTAAAAAAGTGTGTTGAACTAGAGAGGTGGGAGTTAGGGGGAAGGGTATAGAGACTTGGTTCTTTGTAAAAGGTTTCCACCCCTGTGTACTTGTAGATACCTGAGAGTGAGTGTTATTTTTATTTTTTTTAATCATCACAGAACTGTTTGAAAGGGACTTTATAAAAATACACCCTAGAATTTCACCAGGCAGAAATTTCAGGTCCAATGTAGGTGGGCCCACTTCCTCCCATGCAACTCAATTCCTCACACCGTAGTTCCTCACTTCTCTAAGGGAAGTCTCCATACCTTACTCCATTGCTCATCACATCTTAGCCTCTGGCTTTCTCACTGTACTTACTAAAACATCTTTTGAAGACTTGCTATTCTTATCCTCAGCAGAGCTTCCAGTTCCAGCATGAGCCCCAACATAGTACCTTTATGTTGTACTCCATTGACTGATCTTCATTCACTACTCAATTGGATTCTTTGGTTAGAGGCAGTAGAATCCACCTCTGCCTAACTTAAGCAGGGGGTAATTTATTGGAAAGGAATTAGAATCTCACAGAACTGATGGAATTCTAGAGAACCAACCTTGTGAACAGGTCAGTGGAAACTAAGGCAACTCTTGGGGGCTAGGAAGCAGAATTGCAGAAGTGATCTGATCAACAGGTTACCACTGGGATGATTGAACCCAGTCTCTTCTTTCATCCTTGCATGTTACTTGCCCAAGATTTAAGAGTCCTGGAGAAAGCATCTAGTTGGTGAAACCTAGGTCATGCTTGATGTACCAGTGGTGAGAGTAGGGATTTATAGTATTTACAAGAACCTCCAGGAATCTCTTTGGCATCCATTAGTGGGAGGGTAGTCATATGAAATTACATTCTCACTGGGATTATACAAGGACAGGTAATTTTCCAGCAGGAAATTAGGACGGGGGGAGTGATGGATGCTAAGCAGCCAAAATGAAATACTTCCTCCAGACCCCTTGTCAACATTAAATAATTTTATGACTCTTTACATTCTAGTAGTTTACTTATATAAGACAAATAATGACAGTTTATTTAGTGCTTTTCTCAGTAGAATTTATGTTGTGTCTGATATTGGCCCTTTACCTGCTGCTCCTTTAATTATCTCAACAGTCTTGTAATACAGGCAACTTGTATGAACTGACCTGGTAGTAGGTGTCAGAGTCAGGGTGCAAACTCAAGCAATCTGGGCTGCCTTGCTTGTATGTGGTTTAAAACATTATCGTGAATTAGTTAATACTTTTAAATGAATTTGGATTCACTGGTTGTTAGCATAACTGTACTTTTAAAATAATAGTCAAATTCATGTAATAAAACAGTTTACATCTTTTAAGTCACAACTTAAGTTCATCTTTTCAACATATATATGTAAACGTCTTGAAATTAGGCGTTAAATGCAGTGATTCTTTATGCTGGGGACATTCTGAGACTTCACTTCTAGCTTTTTTGAACTATACAAGACATCATTGTTAACTATAGTCACCTGACTGTACTATCGTACGCTAGATTTTCATCTAACTCCCCTCCGCTCCCATCCCCTCCCCTCCCTTCTCTTCTCTTTCAACAGTCTTGCTCTGCTGCCCAGGCTGGAGTGCAGTGGCGTGACCTTGGTTCACTGCAGCCTCCGGATTCAAGCAATTCTCCTGCCTCAGCCTCCCGAGTAGCTGGGATTACAGTGCCCACCGCCACCCCTGGCTAATTTTTGTATTTTTAGTAGAGATGGAGTTTCACCATGTTGACCAGACTGGTCTCGAACTCTTGATCTCAAATCTTCCTGCCTTGGCCTTCCAAAGTATTGGGATTACAGGCGTGAGCCACTGTGCCTGGCCAATCTAACTGTATTTTTGTACCCAGTAACCAGTCTCTCATCTCCCCTTCTCCTCTCTACCCTTCCCAGCCTCTAGTAACCATTCTTTCACTCTGTACCTCTGTGAGATCCACTTTTTTAGCTCTCACATACGAGTGAGAACATGAGGTATTTGTCTTTTTGTGCCTCGCTTATTTCACTTAACATAATGACCTCCAGTTCCATCCATGTTGTTGCAAATGACAGGATTTCATTTTTTATGGCTGAATAATATTCATGTGTATCTGTGTACCACATTTTCTTTATCCATTCATCTGTTGACGGATGCTTAGGTTGATTCTGTTATTTTGGCTATTGTAAACAGTACTGCAATAAATACGGGAGTGTGGATATCTCTTCAATGTACTGATTTCCTTTCTTTTGGATGTATACTGCACTGGAGTTGCTGGATCATATGGTACTTCTGTTTTTAGTTTTTTAGGAGCCTCCATGCTGTTTTCCATAATGGCTGTACTAATTTACATCCCCACCAACAGCATATAAGGGCTCCCCTGTCTGTGCATCCTTGCCAGCATCTGTTATTTTCTTGTCCTTGTAGTAAAAAGCCATTTTAACTACGGTGAGATGATACCTCATTGTGGTTTTCATTTGCATTTTTCAGGTGATGTATCCAGGCATTTTCTTTTTCATGTATGTTTTGGCTATTTGTATGTCTTCTTTTAAGAAATATCTATTGAGATCTTTAGCCCTTTTTAACAGTTGGATTATTTGTTGTTTTGCTTTTGAGTTCCTTGTAATTCTGGTTATTAATCCTTCATTGGATGGATAGTTTACAGATATTTTCTCCTATTATACAGGTTATCTCTTCACTTTGTTGTTTCCTTTGCTTTGTGGCAGCTTTTTAGCTTGATGTGCTCCATTTGCCTACATTTACCTTTGTTGCGTGTGTTTTTGAGATCTTACCCAAAAAGTTTTTGCCCAGACCAATGTCCTGAAGCATTTTCCCAGTGTTTTCTTCTAGTAGTTTCGTAGTTTCAGGTCTGAGATTTACATTTTGTTTTTTTTTTTTTTTTTTTTTTTTTTTTTTTAGACAAGGTCTCACTCTGTCATTCAAGCTGGAGTGCATTATGGCACAATCACAGCTCACTGCAACCTCAAACTCCTGGGCTCAAGTGATCCTCCCACCTCAGTCTCCTGAGTAGCTGGGACCACAGGCATGCACTGCCGCATCAGGCTAATTTTCTGTATTTTGGGTAAAGATCTCGTTTCACCAGGCTGATCTCAAACTCCTGAGCTCAAGCAGTCTGCTCTTCTTGGTCTCCTGAAGTGCTGGGATTACAGGTGTGAGCCATTGCGCCTAGCCAGATTTAAGTTTTTAAATCCATTTTGAGTTGATTTCTGTATATGATGAGAAATAACGATCTAGCTTTATTCTTCTGTGTATGGTCATCTGGTTTGCCTAGCTGGATTTATTGAAGAGACTGTCCTTTCCCCAGTGCATATTCTTTGTGCCTTTGTCGAAAATGAATTGGCTGTAAATGTGTGGATTTCTATCTGGTTTTCTGTTCTGTTCCATTGATCTTTGTGTCTGTTACTATGTTAGTATCATGCTGTTTTGGTTACTATGGCTTTCTAATACATTTTGAAGTCAGGTAGTGTGATGCCTACAGCTTTATTCTTTTTGCCTGGATTGCTATGGCTGTTTGGGGTCTTTTGTGGTTCTAATTTAGGATTGTCTTTTCTATTTCTGTGAGGAATGTCCTTGGTATTTTGATAGGGATACATTGAATCTGTAGATTTAGTATGGACATTTTCACAATATTAGTTTTTCCAATTCATGAGCATGGGATATTTTCCCATTTTTAAAAAGTCCTCTTTAATTTCTTTCATCAGTGTTTTATAGTTTTCCTTGTAGAGATCATTCCTTTCTTTCTTTACATTTATTCCTAGGCATTTAATATTTTTTGTATTTAATAGCTATTGTAAATGGGGTTGCTTTCTTAATTTCTTTTTCGTTTTGTTTGATGCTGGTGTGTATTAATGTTAGTGATTTTTGTTGTTGATTGTGTATTCTGCAACTTTACTGGATTTGATTATCAGTTCTAATAGTTTGCTGATGGAGTCTTAGGGTTTTCTAAATATAATACCATGTTATTGCAAACAAGTATAATTTGACTCCTTTCTTTCCAATTTGGATGCCCTTTATTTCTTTTTCTTTTCTAATTCCTCAGGCTAGGACTTCTAGTACTGTTTTGAAGAGAAATGGTGACTATGAGCATCCTTGTCTTGTTCCAGATCTTAGAGGAAAGGCTTTCCATTTTTTTCCCATTCAGTACAATGTTAGCTGTGGGTTTGTCACATATGGCCTTTATTTTTTGGGGATACGATCCTTCTATACCATTAACATTTTATTAATGTAATGTGTCAAGTTTATTGACTTGCATATTTTGAGCTATTCTTGCATTAGTGGGAAGAATCTCACTTGATCATGGTGAATAATTTTTTTTAATATGTTGTTCAAGTTGGTTTGCTAGCATTTTCTTGAGGATTTTTGCATATTATGTTCATCAGGGATATTGGTCTGTAGTTTTCTTTTTTTGTTGTGTCCTTGTCTGCTTTTGGTATATGAGTAATGGTGGCCTAATAGAATGAGTTTGGAAGTATTTCCTTCCTTCTCTTTACTTTTTTGGAATAGTTTGAATAGAATTGGTATTAGTTCATCTTTAAGTGTTTGGTAGAATTCAGCAGTGAAGCCATCAGGTCCTGGGCTTTTCTTTGATGGGAGACTTTTTATTTACAGATTTAATCTTGTTACTTTTGATTGGTCTGTTCAGATTCTCTATTTCTTTATGTTCTAATTTTGATAGGTCATATGTGTTCAGGAATTTATCTCTTTCTTCTAGGCTTTCCAAGTTTTTAGTGTATAGTTCTTAATAGTCTCTAATGATCCTCTTTATTTCTATGGTATCATTTGTTAATGTCTCCTTTTTCAGTTTTCATTTTATTTATGTAGGTCCTCTCTCTTTTTTTCTTAGTCTACCTAAGGGTTTGTTGATTTTATTAATCTTTTCAAAAAACAACTTTTTGTTTTGTAGGTATTTTGTATTTTTTGGTCTCAATTTACTTTTTTCCTGCTCTATTATTTTTTCCTTCTATTAATTTGGAGTTTTTGTTCTTGCTTTTCTAGTTACTTGAGGAGTACTGTTAGGTTGTTTATTTGAAATATTTCTACTGTTTTGATGTAGATGTTTATTACTATAAATATCCCATAGATTTTGATATGTTATATAATCCTCATTATTGATTTCTGATTTTACTTCATCATGGTCAGAAAAGATACTTGATATAATTTTGATGGATTTGAATTTGTTGAGACTTGTTTTGTGGCCTGCCAGATGGTCTGTCCTGGAGAATGTTCCATGTGCTGATGAAAAGAATATGTATTCTACAGCAGTTACATGTTCAGTAAATGTGAGTTAGGTCCCTTTGGTCTAGTGTGATTTATATTGTCTTATGACTTAACAGGTTGCTATAGTTTCTATTTTTGATAGATTTGTTTTTTAGTCGTCCTTCTAGTGATATGAATGGATTACACATTGCAATTACAGTATTGAGTATTCTGAATTTGTCTGTGTACTTTTGCCAGTGAGCTTTATACCTTCAAATGTTTTGTTTTTGCACAGCAGCATCCTTTTCTTTCAGATTGAAGAACTCCCTTTAGCATTTGTTATGAGTCAGGTCTAGTAGTGGTAAATACCTTTAGTTTTGTTTGTCTGGGAAATACTTGATCTCTCCATGTCTGGAGGAAAGCTTTGCTGGGTCGTTGGGGTTGGTAATTTTTTTTCTTTAACACTTGGAATATGTTGTCATACTCCCTTTTGGCTTGCATAGCTTCCACTGAAGTCTCTTGCCAGATGAATTAGAGCTCCTTTGCATGTCATTTGCTTCTTTTTTTCTTGCTGCTTTTAGGATCCTCTTTTTGTCGTTGAACTTTAAGAGTTTGATCGTTATATCTTGGGGTAGCGTTATTTGGGTTGAATTGTTTGGTGATCTCTGACCTTCCTGTATCTTTATATTTATATCTTTCTCTAGGTTTGGAAAGTTTTCTGTTATTTATTTGAATAAGCTTTCTACCCCCCCTATTTCTCAACTCCCAGTTGAACACCAGTGACTCTTAGATCTTCTGTTTGAGGTTATTTTGTATATCTTATAGGTGTTCTTTGTTCCTTTTTATTCTCTTTTTTCCTCCTGTGACTGTATTTTCCAATATCCTGTCTTTGAGCTCACTGATGGTTCTGCTTGATCCGTTCTCCTATTGAGACCCTCTAGCACATTTTTCAGTTTAGCAAATGTATTTCTCAGTTCCAGGATTTCTATTTGATGTTTTAAAAAACATTTCAACCTTTGGTAAATTTCTCTGATAAATTTCTGAATTGTTTTTCTGTGTTATCTTGGAGCTTGCTGATTTTCCATGGAATTGCTATTTTGAATTCTTTACCTGAGAGCTCACACATTGCTCTCTACTTGGGGTTGGTCTCTGGCTTCTCACTTTGTCCTTCTGGGGAAGTCATAATTCCCTGTTTGCTGTTTCTTGTGGATATATGTCTATGACTTCACATTGAAGGGTTAGTTTTTTATTCCAGTCTTCTCTATATGTCTTGTCGTTCTAGCGTATGTTTCCTTAGAAGTTCTTTGCAGTTGACTATAATTTTCATTTATCCTAGATCACTGCCTCCTTTTTGGCACTGGATGGTTGGTGCCTTAAGTCTAGGTTTTCCTTGGCTCTTGCAGATACTCAGAGCACTGCCTGTCCCAGATGGAGGTGGGAGGGTTTTTCTCCTTACAAGCTTCCTGTGGGTTGAGGCAAGAACAGGGAACCCAAGCTGGTGGGGAAGCTGGCCTTTCACCTTGATCTCACTTTTTCCAGTGTAGAAATTGTGAGACGGAGGAATTTTCCATGTGCAGTGCCTAGCAGATTGGGGGAGGGGTATCATGGATAGAGAAGTCTGTTTCTCTTACTGTCTGCTTGGAGTTTTTCCACTTCTCTGTGGCCCTGGAGATCTTACTAGCCTGAGATTCAAGTTCTGGGATATTGCTGGTGTTATTCTTGGGACTGAATATTTGTTTTTGGTTTTCTGCAGAGGAGGGTAAAGCCAGGTTGCTGCAATTTTGGTAACATCACTTCCTCTGTACATATTTTGAATGGTAGCATCATGTATCTGTGACACACACACGTTAGTTTATTAATTTGTTTTGAAAGTGTTAATGAGGCAATTCCTTACTTTCCCAAGACTTGTAGACTATAGATTAGGAAACCCTGGCTGTCCTCTTAGTGGCATGTGATTATCTCCCAATGGTGACTTCTCTTCTTCCCCACTGTGTGGCAATCATTGGTGGACCCTGAGCTCCATCCCTCTACAATTAAGCAAACTCTGAACTTCACTCTCCCCTGGAACTAACAGTTATGTGAGCCAGTAAATTTCCTCATGTTTAAGTGGTTTGAGGTGGAATTTCTGATCTAAAGCTAAAGGGATCCCAACTGATGTAGTAATGCAGAATTAGAATGTAAGGAAATAAGAGGGTTTTTCTTTATTTTTTTCTTTCAAACTTTTAGGTTCAGGGGGTACATGTGCAGGTTTGTTACATGGGTAAATTGTATGCCGTTGGGGTTTGGTGTGCAAATTCTTTCATCACCCATGTAGTGAGCATAGTACTTGATAGATAGTTTTTCTATCCTCACCTTCCTCCCACCCTTCACCCTCTAGGCCCCAGTGTCTATTTTTACCCTTCTTTGTGTCCATGTGTACTCAATGTTTTGCTCCCACTTATGAGAACATGTGGTATTTTGGTTCCTAATCTTAGGATAATGGCCTCTATTTGCATTCATGTTGTTGCAAAGGACATGATTTTGTTCTTTTTAATGTCTGCATGGTACTCCATGGTGTATATGTGCCACATTTTCTTTATCCAGTCTACTACTGATGATGGGCATCTAGATTGATTTCATGTCTGCTGTTGTGAATAGTGCTGCGATAAACATAAATGTGCATGTGTCTTTATGGTAGAATGATTTATATTCCTTTGAATACATACATGCCCAGTAATGGGATTCCTGGGTCAAGTAGCAGTTCTAAGTTTTTTGAGAAATCTCCAAACTGCTTTCCACTGTGACTGACCCCATTTACATTTCAGCCACCATTGTATAAGCATTTCCTTTTCCCTGCAGCGGCACCAGCATCTGTTATTTTTTGACTTTTTAATAATAGTCATTCTGACTGGTGTGAGGTGATATCTCACTGTGGTTTTGATTTGCATTTCTCTAATGATTAGGGATGTTGAACAGTTTTTCATATGTTTATTGGCCATGTGTATGTCTTCTTTTGAGAAGTATTTGTTCATGGTCCTTTGTCCATCTTTTAATAAGGTTGTTTGTTTTTTGCTTGCTGATTTGATAACAAGATTTTTATGTTGGGTATTTATAAGTTGAACAGCAAGATACTGCTAAATAGGCTAGTCTCTCAACCTGGCATTTAGAAACTGCATAAATTTAGGAGTCAGAGGACCACCTGGGTTTTAGTTTCTACTTTGCCACTCCCTACCTATATCACTAGACCTAAATTTCCTGAACAATAAAAACAAGGAGGTTACCCTCAATAAGCCATAATTTACTTTTTATCTCAGATATTCTTTAATTTCGGAACCCATGTAAAATATCTGGTTAAATTTAATTAGGAGTTAAGAAGGTGAGGATTTTGCAGAACAGGCATCTCAGATCTTTACTGTATTTATTATGGTTTCATAGTCTAGTAGCCCCAAGATGTTCTGTTTCTGCAACTTTTCTGTAAATAGCACTGGCAAAGTCTGTTAACAGTGTTTTAGAAACTTTTTTTCTGACCAGGGCACGGTGGCTCACGCCTATAATTCCAGCACCTTGGGAGGCCAAGACAGGTGGATTGGAATTCAAGACCAGCCTGGCCAACATGGTGAAACCCCATCTCTACTAAAAATACAAAAATTAGCTGGGTGTGATGGTGGGCATCTGAAATCTCAGCTGCTCGGGAGGCTGAGGCAGGAGAGTTGCTTGAACTCAGGAGGCAGAAGTTGCAGTGAGCCAAGATTGCACCACTGTACTCCAGCCTGGGCCCAGACTCTGTCTCAAAAAAAAAAAAAAAAAAAAGAGAAAAACTTCTTTTTCTCTCAGGTGCTTAAAACAAGTACTATTTTTATTTTTTAAAACTCTCAGATCTCCCTCCCTCCCTTCCTTTTTCTTCCTTTTTTAAAACTCAGATCTTCCTCCCTCCCTTTTTCTTACTCTTTTTTATTGTGGAAAATTTCTAATATATGTAGAAGTATAGATAGTATAATGAACCCTCATATACTCATCATCTAACCTCAGTAATTATCAACATTTTAACAGCCTTAAAACCAGTAGCTTTAAAGTGCTTGCATTTGACTCTTCTAGATAAGAGACTTTTTTCCTGCTGAACTCTAGACCTAAGCTAGGCATCTCTTGCTTCAGTGTTTCAGTTGCCTGCATGTTTGTTTAAGGTACTGTTCTTTTTAGCATCTTAAGAAGGTATAGCACTGTGAAAACTAGTCTTTATATTAGCAGTTCTGGCCAAACAATTATGAATATTTAGGCATTCATATTTGTACATATCAAGGTAGGATGGGTTATACTGTGCTAACAATCTACCCCAAAACCTTAGTGGCTTAAAACAGTCACACGACTTGTTGGTCTTGTGACTGATTGACTGCAGCTTCTGTTCTGCCTCACCCTCCCTCTGGAACCAAGCTGAAAGAGCAGTTACTGTCTTGATTTTTGCCAGCACCATTGTAGAAGGAAAGAGAGCAGGGCAAATTGTGTGCGGTCTCCTAAAGCTTCTGCATGGAAGTGAGTCATGCTCATATTTGACCAAAACAAGTCACGTGGCTAACCTGTATTTCTAGGGGACAGAAAAGTGCAAACTCATCATGTGTTGATGAAAAGAACCAGAAATGTTTGGTAGGCAACACTAATGACTATCACAGTATTGTGAGAAATACATAATTTCACCTGTCTTTCAACTTGATGTATAACATAACAGCTAAGGCTTTAAGAATTGTTTACCCTCATTCGACGAGTGTAGGTAATAGTATTAAAGTTACCCTCATTATTTTCTTAGCTGTTATTTTAAAGCCAATTTTAGACTCGTTAATTAGAAGTCCTCAGAGAGGGAATACCAATTTCTAGATTGGATCCCAAATTCTTTCTAGGAGGTACAGACTTTTCCCTTCTCTAAGGTGATACAGTCAGTATACCAGAGAAGGGGCAGAATAGTTATAACTTCTTTACTTCTTATTATAGGAAGACCTTGCCCATCGCTGTCCCTCTTCCTTTTTAAAGTAGGATTTTGATTTCAGTTGTGACATGGGTAAAATCCCTGGTCAGACTCTTGGATGTCTCAAGTGGGGTTTGGGATTCCAGATCAGATCTCTTTGTTGATGTCTTTTTGGGCTGGGATTTATAGATTGTGACCATCCACTGTGAGAGACATAGTCGTAGCACTGGCCATATTTCTATCACATTCCAGAGGAATCTGCCTGACCCGCACAGTTCCTGCTCAGAAGTGCTCTTGGTCATATTTTGTACCCTCAGAAGTGAGCACCAGACTCACGGCAGCCAGGTCAGTAGCACCTGCTGTGATATGACCTGGCTTGAAAAGATAAGTAGGCCAGCCACTCTGCCCTCTTCCTGAGAATTTAACTTCCCAGTCTAAGACAGAGGCGCTGAGTCTAATACAGTGCATGGGAGAGTAAAAAAGCCATTATCACTCATAGGCAGTTTGAGGAAATCAGAGGAAAAACGTGAGGGCGGAGAAAAAAGAGAGAGCAGAGTTGACTGGGGATGAAAAGAGAAGGAAGAAGCTCTTGGAGTGTGGTCCTCATGGAGTCCTTGAGAGACACTAATCCTGCTGGGGTCCTTGGTGGGGCCTTGTGTTCTGCCAGAGCCGCTGCATTTTTGCTTCCTTCTGCGATGCCTTACTCTATGGTTGTTTCTGCCCTGTTTGGCTTGGGATTCCTGGTTTCCTTGCATGCATGCTGTAGGATAGGATTGGGTGTTGGTACTAGTTTCATGCAGAGGCTTAGTATAAGAGTAGCTGAAGCAAGGAAGAGGTACTTCTCTCTCATGTCTAAATCTGGACTTACACAGCTTATGTATGAGGCTGGGGGCTAGTATGGTGACTCCATGGTTTTCTGGGATCTTAGTTGTTCTAACTTTCTTATTTGCTGACTCAGGGGCTGGTCTTCATCCTCATGGTCTCAAACGAAACTTCAACTATCATATTCGTGTTCCAAGCAGTGGGATGGAGGAAGGGTGAAAGAAGGGTCATGCTGCAGTCCTTTTTAGACACTTGTGTGAAGTTACACTCAAGGCTTCCTCTCATATATCAACTAGAACCTCCAACTAGTCATTCCAAGGGTAACTTGGAAATACATCTTTATTCTGGTGGTCCACGTACCTAGCAAAAATTGGGGGTTCTGTAATTGCTGAAAGGGACATGAATATTGGGGGATGTCTTGCAGTGTGCTTCAAATATGTTTTAAAATTTTTTTTTGATATAAATTTAGGGTCACTGCCAATTTTTATTTTAAAAATAGGGATTTGGGGAGAATTATCTTGAATCTATACAGCAGTTTTTATATTTTAACAATATCAAATCATCTAATCGCCGTTTCTTAGATCCCTCTCTATTTAGATATTTTAAAATTTTTCTCAGTAATATTTTTTATTTTTCAATGAAGTTGTCTTACTGCTAAGTTTATTCCTACAATTTTGTGGGTTTTGTGCTATTATAAAAGGATGTTTTAAGTTGCATTTCTAATTGTTTGCTGCTAATCTGTAGAAATGCAATTGATTAGATTATGTTGATCTTTTACTTTGCATGCTTATTAAATTTAATTTTTTTTAGGTTTCTAAGAATTTTGCCTATAAATAACCATGTAATTTATAAACAGAGATAGTTTTAGTTCTCCCATGCTTCCTGCATCTTAAAAGTAAACTCCCTGTTGCTTGAGGCCACCTCTGTGTCTTGGTATGAAAAGAGTGTAAAACACCACTCAGAATCTTCTTGTTTGGTTTAATGCCTGTTTGTACCTGAGTTTCTGCTGTACTGATTGTTTCAGCCAAACTAAACAAAGATTCACTTTGTTTCTTCATTTAATAAATGTTAGTGTCTATTATGTACTCTAGGTGTGGTACTAGGTATTGTAGACACAAAAGAAAGACACGAAAATGAAATACGTGATCTTTTCCCTCAAGGAGCTCACAGTTTGGCAGAGAGACAAATGAGTAAGTAAAAATAATATAGTATGATAAATGCAGTAACAAAGATCAACATTCAGGGTATAAAGTATACATATACTACTAGAATGATGGAAAAGAAGGACTAGCTTTCTGCATCTTCCAGCTCTCTTATTTCTTCAAGACAGGAAATAACTAAGCACTAGCCATCACAGGAGCACTGTAAGTCCAAATACAGGTGTTCTTTCTTACGGGAGCTTTCCAGTTCTTCCTTATTAGTGAACAGAGTAAAAGCTTTCTCTAAACAAATCCCTAAACCTACCACAGTAAAGAGCAGTCACATATGTATAATGCTTTATGTTTTAGAAAACTCTTCTCATTACAAACCTAGTTTTCCAGAAATCCAGTAACCCAGTTTTGTCAGACTAAGATATCTTTTCGTGTTTTTAAAATAGCAGTCTGTGTTTATTGACCAGTTTGCCATTGGTGGTGTTTTACTTTATATCTTATCCTTCTTTACTTTTTTTCTGCCTTTGTCTTTAGAAAGTTGGTCTTTGATTGATATTTTGGTGCTTTAGAGGATAGCTATGCTAAGCTTAGATTGAAATGGAATTTTAATGCAAAAAAAAATTTAGGTCAGTTAAATCTCTGTCCGTTTATGCAGAATATATGGGATAGCATGAGATTAATAGAGCATTGTTTCTGCAGCCCATCTCTTGGGATGTGGAAATAGCTTTGCTTTTCAGACCTCTTGTTTGAGAGGGTGTTTTTGCTCTTGGATAATTTTGTCTGGAGCACCTTGCTGCCCTTGAGCCTCTTCTGTGTGTGCTGTCATAGTATGTGTTAAATGTGTGAATTGAAAGCACTGCTATGCATGATAGTTTACTTAGATAAGCTGTAGCTCTAAATTTTATGTTTTAATTCTTCACTGTCTTGGCATCATAAATGTTGTTGAACAGTCCAAAAAAAGGAAGTTTTCCTATAAGATAATTATTTTTTAATGGAGGACGGGCACAACATTTCATCAGAAGCATATTTCATCAGAAGCATTTGGGAGAAAACAGTGACCAGGAGACAGAGTGAATTAAAAAAAAAAATATTGATTGTAATCATCTGCCCGCTCTTTGCTTAGTATTAATATCCTTAGATTCTTTACATTGAAGACATATATTTTAACACTGACATCCCAAATAATAATTCATGTTTTCATTATTTAAAAATGAAATTAATCCCTAGGATTTGGTTATTCTTCAGTATACATTTGATCCTTTCAGATCAAGGTGGAAAATAGTTCTGAAAACCATTTTTCTGAAATGAGTGGAACACAGATCATTTCAATTTTTTTTATTTTTATTGTGCCTGGAACCATGAGGATACACTTTTATGGATCACATAGTGTTCGGATTTCAAAGAATAGCACAGCTATATAATTTGTGAGGCCATTTCAGACAGAGAAAGCAACACCTGTGCAGACATGGAAGCCAGAGAAAGCGTGACATAATTGGGCAACTGGGAATGGTGGGATGTGAATGAAGAGCAGGGCATGGGAAAGAGGTGCAGAGTGGAGCCAGGGTGTGGTCGCAGCTGTGATGGGCAGAGTTCCAGAGGCCTCTGCCTAGAAGGCCCTTCTGCGGGATCTTCCCGTGTCTGGCTCCCTTCCAGGCTCCTTCTCATTGCCTTGCCTCAAAGAAGCCTTTCCTGATCACCTGGGATAAAGTAGCCACCCAGTCACTTGCTAACAAGCCAACTCCTCTTTTTGTTTGTTTATGGAGCATTCCTTACTGGCTATCACTTTTTGTTTATTGTCTGTGTCCTAGTGCTTCACTACAGTTCCATGAGAGCAGGGACCTTGTCTGTCCTGTTTATTGCTGTAGATCTAGAGCCCAGCATAAAACGCATTTAATAAATGTTTGTGATGTGAATATAAGTGGATTTTTTTTATTATGGATTTTGAATTTTAGTCTGTGGGCTAATTGTTCTCAGTCATGTAGTTCTCTAAACCCTTTTGCACTTTTAGAAATTACTGAAGACCCCAAGGAGTTTTGTAGGTTTATATGTATTGATATTTACCGTATTAAAGATAACCTAGACATTTAAAAATAATTCATTTAAAATAATAGACTTGTGATGTGTTAATGTAAACTTTTTCATGAAAAATAACTTTTCCAAAACAAAAATAGTGAGAAGTGTGGCATTATCTGACATTTGTGCAAATCCCATTAATGTCTGACTTCTCATGGGTGGATTCTCATACCTTCTGTTTTCCATTCAGTCTGTTGATACTGCATATCATGTAGCCTCTGGACCTCAGCCACATACCTAGGAGGGAATGAGAGTAAACAGGCAAATGGTGACTTGGCATAGTATAAAAATAGTCTTGACCTTTTAGACCTCTTGGAAGGGTCTTGATGATCCCTTGAGTTGGATAGGATGGGGGGTCTTTGTACTACATTTTCAGAACTGCTGCTGTAGGTGGATGATTTTCAAACTTTATAGTAGCAGGAGTATGTTTTCAAATATCTCCTAACAAGTTCCAATGCATAGAACAGATAAAGGTGGAGCTGTTTTGGTTAAAGTGCATATGTGGTGGGAGTAGGGATTCAGGAGCAGGGGAAGTTCCCTGGAGCCATGCTTTCCCTTTCTTTCTGATTTTTTGGCTGAGCTACTAAATTGGCCAAGGGATTAATACCTTTATGGCAGGACTACTGTGTGAGAGAAAGTGAAGCAATTGAACATGCTGCAGAGACTTTCCACCCTGTGCCATAGTTTAACTTTCAGTTATTTAATAGCTTTTTAATATTTTATATAAGTCAGTAGAAAACTTGCTGTAATTTGCAGCAACCTTATAGAAATTTTATGTAATCAAATATTATCTAACTCCGGTTTTTAAAAGACAGTTTGCTCTCTTTGTCCATCTGAGAGTATGTAAAATAAAATTCAATCAAAGTCCAATACATAATCAGACAAAAGTAAGGATGTGGAGGAAGTTTAATATTGGGAATTGGTCATCTAATTGTATGTGCCAAATGGAGGAGGAATTCTCATGGTCTTGTGAGTGGAGGGAATGGCAGCTGGCCAGAGGCTCCCTAGAGCTTGGACTGTGTGGTAGGCAGCACCACCACCAGCTGATGGTAATACATTGTTGTGATAAATGCAGTGTTTGACTGCCTTGGGAAGCATTCTCAGCTCAGTCTATTTTGTTTCTGTGTGAAACTGTTTCTAATCTTTTTTGTCTCGAAAAAAGGATCCTGACAAAAGTTTCCCATAAAGCTTTTTCTTTTCTTTTTAACACAGAATCCTGTCTCTAAGTTTTGTAGGCCTTGCCCTTTGGGAGTTTTATCTGACAGGCAATGTAAAGTGGCCTCATTACCATCATTATTTATTACCTATTTATTACCTGTATCATTAAAAAAGAGATCATTTATTGTATATAATTGTATTACAGTGTTTATATAAAATATGAATTCTAGCTTTGTTGTCTGCCTTTTAAGAGAAGGAAAAATTGAGAGATAAAGAGAAAAGTAATGAAAATATTTACAAGGCTGCAAAATACTGTCTTAGGTTTGGACTTAAATATTTTTAAGATGTGATTTAATAACTTCACACATGATTCTTATGAAAAGAGAAAAAACCTGTTTTAATGAGTTAAAAATAGGGTACGTCTCCATAAAAGATAGAAGGAGATATAGTTGGACAATTTGCCTTCTGGATTAGGTTTAAAATTCAAAAGAACTTTGATACTAATTAAATTCTAATTATCTTTAGAAATGTGAAAGAGAATTCTGCTAATTTAACCATTTTTTTCAGTAAAGGCTTCACTCTAAACCTATTATGTTTATTTTTATATTTCTTTAATTTTTTGAATAAATAGCATCATAAGTTTTTTAGCATTTCCAATTAATATTAAAGTGTGCCCCAATTTCTTTTGAAGTAGATGGAGTTATGTAGTATTAACATATGTGGGTCAGGCGCAGTGGCTCACACCTGTAATCCCAGCACTTTGGGAGGCCAAGGCATGGATCACCAGACATCAGGAGTTCAAGACCAGGCTGGCCAACGTGATGAAACTCTGTGTCTACTAAAAATACAAAAAAATTAGCTGGGCGTGGTGGCAGGTTCGTGTAATCCCAGCTCCTCAAGAGGCTGAGGCAGGAGAATTGCTTGAACCCAGGAGGTGGAGGTTGCAGTGAACTGAGATCACACCATTGCACTCCAGCCTGGGCAACAAGAGTCAAACTCTTGTCTCAAAAAAAAAAAAAAATTCTGTAGGCAACTCTCCATCGTACCTCAAACCAAGAGAGGAGGGAAGTACCCATAGTTTCTTAAAATTTTATGTTTAATAAAAATTAATTAGTGGTATGTTATAGGGAAGTAAGAAATGTTTTAGTAATAGCTATCTTGTTTAAGATCGCAGCTCCTATCCACCAGGCACTCTTGGTCCTCCCTACCTGACTACTCAGTTTTTTCTTTCTTTCCATTGCAATACCTTCTGTGCTATAATCTAGTTTACTTATGTTTATTATTTCCTGTCCTTGATTCTCCTCCTACAGAAGTGCTTTGAATGTGTTGATCTTTGTTTAGTTTACTGATATGTACTTAGTGCCTAGAACGTATTTGTTAATTCAATGAATTGTTTTTCCCTTGGCTTCTAGAATTGAATATACATTTCTTTTGGGGAAAAGTACTCAGCAGACTATTTAAAACTTTAAGAGGCTTCTGTTTTTGGCAGCGTGGCAGAATAGAGGTTAAAAAAAGGTCCCACATTATGAAATGTTAAAAATACTGGACTTAATATTCAAAATATCTTTTAAATGCATCGTTGAGCTGACAAGAAGTAAGGAGACTTTCCAGAGACCCAGAACAAGAAATCTTGAATCCAGGGAGGTAAGTTAGTAGTGATACTGGCTGCCGTGCTAAGGGTTCTGGTATTTGTAAATCCTTGGAGACCTAGAACTTTGGCTTTTGCAGGGTGGCCACAGGGTACCAGACGATGTCTAGGGATCAAGCAGTTGCCAAATAAGATCCAGAGACCTTTATGTAAAGCTGAAACTCCCTGAAAGGTGTCAGTGGGTAAACTAGGAAAAAACAAAAAACCTGTCCCTCGGGGTTGGAAAAGTGTAGGGTGGGTAGAATAGGAACAAGTTTGCCTGTTTCAGCTTTTCACCAGAAGGGTAGAATAACCTTCCCTGAAAAACTGTAACTGCAGTTCCACTCTAAACTGGACTTGGGGTCGGAGTTCATACTACCTTAATGGTGCGGAGAGGGGGAAACAAAGCCAAGAATTTAGTGAAAAGTAGTCTCAGGTCTCAGGACATTGAATCAAATGAAATCCTCACTGGAGAAATATGGGAACACAGGCCTCAGAGAATTGACACAGGTAAAGTTTCTTCCTAGAAATGCATTCACCATTTAAAAAGCCAAAAACACTTTAAATAAACCATGAGTTAATCAGAAGAGCAAGGAGACCATGTAATCAGGCATTCAAATATGGCAGATATTGTAGTTGTCAGATATGGAATATAAGATAAATGCTTAATATGTTTAGAGAGTATAAAAATATGTCTAAAGAGCAAAAGACTATCAAAAATAATTAGGCAAGTTTAATTCAGCAATATATAAAGGAAATACTGTATATTGAACAAAGGGTTTATTCCAGGAAGGCGAGCTTGGTTCTGCATTAGAAGGACTATTAATGTAATTATCCACACAAGCAGTTTAAAGTTAAAAAAACTGTATCATCCTAAAATATGCAGAAAAAGAATTTATTAAAATTCATCTCTCTTTTATGGTAAAAACTCATAACAAACTAAGAACAGAAGGGAAATTCTGTAACCTGACAAAGGGCATCTGTGAAAAACCTACAGCAAACATAGTATTTGATAGAGAAACATTAATGGCATTCCTTTGAAAAACAGCAGCAATATAAAGATGCCCACTGTTACCCTGCCTCTTCATAATTGCACTGGAGATATGAGTTAGTGCAGTAAAGCAACAAAGAGCTACAAGGCTGTGAGGAATGAACAGAATGATCATTCCTTAGAATGAATATAAATACCTTCATAGAAAATTCAGGAGTTTATTAAGTTGCTGAATATATGATTGATATAGTAAAATTTAAAGACTGATACCCAGAATCTGCAAGGAATGCCAATTAATCAGCAAGAAGATCAATATGGTAAAGTCAGTTCTATTACTCTAAACTAGCAGCATACAATAATAAATGTAATAAAAATATTTCTCAATAGTAAAAAAAAAAAGCCACATAAGAATAAATAGAAAAAGAGAGGGCAGGACCTTTAAATAGAAAGGTAAAGAAATATATCAAAAGACATTAAGAAGACCTAAATAAATGTGAGGACATACCATGTTCATAGAGAGAAAGATGGTTTCCTATAAACATATCAGTTAATCTGTCTTTAATATATGAATTTATTGCTATTTTAAAAAACACCCAGCAGGGTATGGTTTTGTTTGTTTTTGTGGAATTTGACCAGTTAATTCAAAAATTTGTTTGGAAATACAAAGGGTCAAGAATGGCTAAGACATTCCAGAAGCAAGTACTTGTCTTACAAGATTTTAAGACAGTGTAAAACTTTAATCATTGAGATGGTGTAATATTTGGACAAGCATAGACAAATAGATAGTGGAAGGAAATTAAGGCAAAAACCAGAACTGTAAGTACATGGAAACCTAACACATGACAGAGCTAATGTTACAAATCAAGGAAATGGAATACTCTTTAAATGGTGTTGGGATTATTAGCCACATTTTAAAAGATGGTAACACTGTGTTAGAAATAAACAATTTCAGATGGATTAAAGACTAGATTGTGAAAGGCAAAACTTAAGCCTTCAGAATAAAATATTAGAGAGTATTTTAGACCTCAGGCTTTGGAAACCGAAAGCACAGTTGTTGAAGGAAAAGGTTTATTAATTTGGCTGTACTAAAATTAAGATCTCTTGGGTTTTGTGTACACGAAAAGGAGAGTGTAAAGACTAGTCACAAATACACAAGTAGAAGATATTTCTCATACAAAGGACAAGGATTTTTAAAGTCACAGTAATGCACACACCCTTTTGTCAGTATGCTTACATATGTAAGTGTGAAAACAGTTAACGGCAAAAGAAAGCAAGAGCTGTTTCTTAGGAGAAAAATGAATAGCCAGTGTTGTTTTCAGGGAAATACAAATTAAAGCTACATTGACAAAATTGTAAAAGTTAGACATTGTCAGGTATACCACTGCACTACTCCATGGCAGAGGTTGGCAAACTTTTCTGTAAAGGGCCAGATAGTAAGTATTTTAAGTATTTTAGCCTTTGCAGGCCATACAGTCTCTGTAAAGGCCAACAGCTTTGATGTTGTAGTGCAGAAGCAGCTGAAAAACCATACATAAATGAATGAGAGTGGCTGCATTCCCGTAAAATTTTACTTACAAAAATACTAGTTTGCCAACCCTTGCTCTATGACACCAAAGTTAGTGAACTATGTCAATATGGATGAGTCTTAAAAACATAATGTTGGATTTAAAAGGTCGCAGAAGAATACATTATAATATGATTTAATTTATGTAAATTGCAGAGGTAGACAAGGTAAAGGTTACAGGTTTGTGGGTTTCATCATAGTTGCTGGGATGTGACTAATTTTGAATTCTGGCCTTGATGTTTATAGTCTATGTGATGCTGGCCAAATTACCTAACTTTTTAAAGTGTCGGTTTTCCTGTCTGTAAGATGAGGTACATGATAGTACCTGACTTACTGGGTTGTTGGGAGGATTGTTAGACAGTGCCCATCAAAGTGCTCAGCACACAGTAATTGCTTGGTAATTGTTGTTATGCTTTTATTCTCCTCTTTAATTTATATCTCTATTAAAAGAAATATAGCCGTTATTGCTTTGGAAACTCTGGGTTTTTTTTGTGTTTTTTTTTTTTTTTTTGTCTGACCTGCGTTGCATATGGCTAATGAGAAGTACTAAGACTTGAAATATCCTCACCTGAAGTCTTGAGTAATGTTTGATTTCTTTTGCTTAGCACAGGTTGTAAAAACCTTCTAGTGTTTTAGTGTTGTGTTTAAATCTCCATGTTCATGGTAGCTTGCTGAATACTTGGCAGAAACAGCTTCCAGTGTCACGTAATCTTTCTCTGTGGCAGTTAGCATCATCCCGGACTCCTTTTTCAGAGCTCTGTCCTCCTTTGTATTGGCACCACTCTTCAAATTCCATGAGTTCTCAGACCTTCCAGTCCTCTAGTATGATCCACCCCTCAAACTTCTGACTCTTCAGCTTCTACAGCTGAAAACGAAGATAAAACCCACTTGAAAGGGTTGTTATTACAATAAAATTCTCTCTCTAATGCCTAATCATCCACTGAGGAACCTTGTAACCATAGATCCTGACTCATTTATGCCGGAGTGAGGTGTGGTGTGAAAACAAACAAAACTTAATGAGTAGTTCCTTCCCCATTTGAGCAGCAGTGATGGGTGAATGTAATGCAAGCGGCACATTGCAGGCATTCAGACAGCTCCCCCCTCCATTTCCTGTCTGTGGCTACTATTCTCTAGGCTCTTCTCTCACACCACCAAGAATCATTTATTACAGGTATTTATATTGACCATTTCCTCCCTGAAGACAGTGACATTGTATAACTCATCTTTGTTCTCATATGGTCTGGTAAAATGCTTGGCATATAGTAGGGCACTTACCAAATTTGTTAAGTGGACAAATGTCTACTATATACCTTGATTTTGTTCACAGAACACCAGTGTATGCAGTATTTGGCCTGCCAAAGTAAGATGTTAAATCCAATGATAATCCTAATTTAGCTTTTAGCTCTCTGAAACAAGTTTAAAAGTTACTTCTTTGTTTTAACATCATATTTTGAGAAATTCTAACATATATAAAAATAGACAGAACAGTGAAACAAGTCCCCTTAAACCTGTATCCATCCTCCACATTCAGCAAACACATTTTCCCACTTGTGCTCCACCTCTCAATCTACCCTCACTCCCCTGCTCTCAAGCCCAGGTATTTTAAAGCAATAGAGGACATCATGTCATTTTACCTCTAACCTTCTTCAGTATAGATCCTTTAAAATGAGAACATTTTGAATATGACCACAATGCTGTTATCATTCCTAATTAACAGTGATTTCCTAGTAGCATCTATAACCCAGTTCATAATCGTATTTCCTCAGTGGTCCCTGAAGAGTCTTTTTAAGTTGATTTGTAGATTCAGAACTCAAAACAAGATCAACATAGTACGTTTAGTTCTTTTTAAAAAAGCTTTCCTTAAAAAGAAATAAAACAATACCTATTTTAAAAATTATTTCTCTCCCTTTCTCTTCTTCTTTTCTTTTTGATAACTCTTCAGGTTAGGGTTCTTTATAATGAAACCATAAACTTTGCTCTGGCAGATAAAGGTGTCATCTTTTAAGACTGCTTTGCTGCTGTTTTTTTTTTTTTTTTTTTGATAGCCAAGCACTTAACATGTATAGAGAGCACTACTGCAGTTAACAGCATAGCAAAATGCAAAACTGTTAACTGTTTTCTGATCTTTCTTGTGCAATGAGATAGCATTATGTGCAGTACCGTTAGGAAAATAATTTTACATCATTTTCATTCATAATAATTTTACATTATTTACATTAAATGCAGTCTAAACCTGTAAAATAATCTTGTATTCATTAAAAAGTATATGTTCTTTGGTATGTTTAAATAGTTTAAATATGTCTTTAAATTTTTTAGTTATTCCTCTTGAATTTATGGTTAGGGTCTCAAGAAGGAAGTTTGAGACCAGACTGTAATGTGTGTTTGAAAAAGACTGCTCATGGATGAACTTAATTTTTAAATTATCTAAAGCTCAAGTGGAGAAATGACATCTGCAAAAAATTTGTCTTTTAGTTTTACATTATGGGTAATAAAGACAAACATGTGTAACTGTTTAGTGTATTTAAAAGGAAAGGAGAGATAGCCCAAGTGATGAGAGGGTTTAGTAGCATACAGTTTTGAGAATTAGAATTTTAAAAAATAATACAGAAGAAATGTTTGAGTTATTGATGTGAATTAAATAGCAGGTTTATTTCAGAGGGCTTTTTTTCCCCAACAGTTTACTTAACTTTCCTATTACATTGTTAAGTAAGATGTCAACTTAATTGTACTGCACTGTTTTTGTTTGTTTGTTTGTTCTGAGAGCAGGAACCAAATCCTGTAATCAGCCCCCTAAAGAGCTGAAACAAATATCAAGAAAAGACACTAGAGATTATCCCCTAGAATGGATCTTAACTGATAGCAATGCAGAAGCAGTCTGAGACTACAGGGCAGACCGAACTGAAGGAGGGAGGCAGAGAATAGCTTTTCACAGGAAAATCAGCAGGCAAGAATGCAGAACAACCACTAACGCTATAAACTAAGAGAAGTTAAATGACATTAGGGAGAGACTAGTAAGAGAGAAACCAAGTTAGAAAAAACAGCAACTCAAAAAATATACCAAATTACTGATTAGTTAAGGGAAAAAGGAAGGGTATGGTTGTTTTGCGGTGTCTGGTACCTGCGATAAATCTGTTAAGGTAGAATTTGTGACTAACCAGAACACTGTCTTTCTGTAACATGCTAATAAATGAAAAGATGTTTTGTTTTGTTTTTTTCAATGGTAACTAAATATTTCAGGCCATTATTAGGGCCCAAAATCTAAAATCTGCCCTAACTCAAGTTTTGGTTTTTATTTGGTCTGTTGAGCAAATCTGAAAACTTTCTAGATCTCAAAAGTCGCTTGTCAGTAACCAAGTAACATCAGACAGTGTATTAAGGAAAGTAGTTCTCAAAGGAACCTTCATGCATACAAAAAAAAAAAAAATTCATCTAAGGGTACTACTGTCCTTTGAGATTTTTTTCTTCTTTTTCTCCTCACAGATCTAGTTAGGGAGGAGGAAAAGTATGGCACTGAGCTCTGGGGAATGCATGGAAAAAAAAAGAAAATTGGGAAAAGGGAGTGACAACAGAGATTTCCATTTAGTCTGCAAATTGTTTTTAGTCTTTCTCATCCATAGTGCAGCGCCAAGAGACTGTGGGATCATACAGTCTTGTTTGTTATCCAAACTGGCAGTGGCAGTACTGATGACAACAGTGTAGTAACTGTCTGCGCTCAGTAGTGTCATTGGCAAACTTCTAGTGAATTCTTTATCCACTCCGGTGGCCCACCTCATAGAGTATACGTGTTGTCTGCTTTTTAACTTGATCTATGGACCAACACTTGTTTGTGGGTAACATTTAAGAATCTCTGTTTAAAGTTTAGAAAGTAAAAGGTTTTTTGAAATAAAAAATGTAAAGCCTATACAAAAGTACCATTAGCAAATGATAAGGAATAAGCCATGAAGCCACCTCTCCCCTATGTCTTGTCTTATTTTTCTGTTTTGACTGATTTCCTTCTGTGTTTGTTAGCATTGGTTTGGCAGCATGGAAAAGGTCTCTGTATTCCCTCTTCCCCCACAAAAAGGTGCTTTAAACAAGGTAGAGGTTTTTTCCTCTCAGGAAATGGCAGCTATATGGTCGCCTAAGACCCAGCTCCTTTTATCTTTCTGTTTTGCATTCTTTAGCTTATGACTTGCCTTCTCAGGGGTTATCTCCTGGTTGCAAAGAAGGTCCTTGCAGCTCCATCTGTTGTGTTTGTTTTCCAGGCAGCAGAATCAAGGAGGGGTGAGGGCAAAAGGGCCCTTCTCTCCGTGAAGTTGGTCCCTTTAAAAATCTTTCCCGTATTCCCACCCAGTGATTTCTGATACTGGCCACCCTAATCTTCAAGGCAGGCCAGAAGATGTAAATTGTCACTTTTAGTAATACAGCAGTTTGATTTGTTAAAAAAAAAGAAGGGGAAAATATTGAATGAACAACTAGCAGGCTGCCACAATTTAGATCTTTTATATAAAGTAATTTCTGTTATAGTTGAAGTCCTTCCCTCCCTCCCTCCTCAGAAACAACCGCTAGTAAGAATTTGGTAAATTATTCTCGTTCATATTATTTTCTACAGTGTTTGTGTCCATAAGCAGTCTGTTTTATTTTAATATGTTTTAAAGCTGTATATTAATGGAACATACTGTGCATATTCTGCAAATTGCTTTTGTCTCATTCAACATTGTTTACTGATAGTGATGCACATAATTCTAGTTTGTTTTTCTTGCTATATAGTAGTCTATTATATAGTTCATGTGTACATTTAGGTTGTTACTTTTTTTTTTTTTTTTTGGCCGTTGTAAACAATCCTGCAATTATTTCTCTTTATACTCGTGTGTAAGAGTTTCTCCAGGGACTGTAGCTAGAAGTGAAATTAGTGAGTGAGAGGGTAGTGCTTTCTTCAGCTTTATGAGATATTTATGAGATAATACTGCCAGATTGCTCTACAAAGTGGCTGTGCCAAATTACACTTGGAACAACAGTGTGTGAGTGTCCCATTTCCTTGTTTCTTACTAGTTGTGTTTTTGCCAGTTTGATGAGGTCACATTCATTTTCCTGAGTACCACAGAGATTGAGCATATTTTTGTATGTTGTCTTATATGTTCCGTGTTTATGATTCTTTGTCTGTGATTTGCCCATACATATCTTTTGGCCATTTTTCAATTGTGTGTGCCTTTGTTTTATTTATTTATTTATTTATTTATTTATTTATTTATTTATTTATTTATTTATTTATTTTAGAGACAAAGTCTCGCTCTTTTGCCCTGGCTGGAGTGCAGTAGTGGGATCACAGCTCACTGTAGCCTCAGACTTACAGGCCCAAGTGATCCCCTGACCTCAGCCTCCCAAATAGCTGGGACTACAGGTGCATGTCAACACACCTGGCTAATTTTTTTTTTTTTTTTCACTTTTTGCTTTTTGTAGAGATGGGGTCTTCCTATGTTGCCCACGCTGGTCTCGAACTTCTGGGTTCAAGTGATCTTCCTGCCTTGGCCTCCTACAGTGCTGGGATTATAGACGTGAACCACTGCAATTGGCCTGTTGTTTGTTTTGGTTTGTAGAAGTTTTTAATACATTTGGATACTAATCTTTTGTTCATTATCTGTATTATGAATATTTCTTCCCAGGCTTTCGCATATCTTACGATGTCTTTGGTTATATCAAAAATTCTAATTTTTATGTAGTAGAAATTATTCATTCTTTTGTGGTTTGTGCTTTTTGAATATTGCTTAAGAAATTCTTCCTGATCTAATGATGTGACAGTAGTTGCCTATAGTTTAGAGTATTAGAGATTTATGCCTTTAAGCCTTTAAAATGTTTTTTTGTATGGTATGAGGTAGGAATTTTACTTTTACATATGAATGAACATTTACTGAATAGCCCCCCCTTCACATGGATTTATAGTGCCATCTCTGTCATATATGAAGTTTGCATATTCATGTGGGTCTGATTCTGGGCTGTCTTCTGTTTCATTGGTCTTTTCATCTGTGTCTGCCTGCGTATCACACTGAAGTAGTTACCATATCTTGACGTATGGTAGACAGAGTTCTCTCACCTTGTTGTTCAAAATTGTAATGGCTTTCTTGGCTTTCCTCTTCCATGTAATTTTAGGATCTACTTTTAAAGTGCTATTTAAAAAACTATATTGAGATTTTGATTGGAACTATAGTAAGTACACAGATTAATATAAAGATAGTTTTTTTCTTTACTATAGAAAACCTTCCACACATAAGGATAATATTCCTTAATTTTTTGATAGATCTTTCTAAGCAATTTTCTTCTTTTTCTTTTATTATTATTATTATTTTTCATTAAGAGACAGGATCTCTGTCACAGAGGCTGGAGTGCAGTGGCATAATCACAGCTCACTGCAGCTTCGACTTCCTAGGCTCAAGCAATTTCCCCCCCTCAACCTCCCAAGTAGCTGGGACTACAAGCATGTGCCACTGTGCCTGGCTAACTTTTGTATTTTTTGTAGAGACAGGGTGTCCCTGTGTTGCCCAGGCTGGTCTCGAACTCCTGGACTCAAACAGTACTCCTGCTTCAGCCTCCAAAGTGTTAGGATTACAGGCATGAGCCAAAGCACCTGGCTTAACAATTTTCTAGTTGTTATTGGTACAGAAGACTTCAATCGAATTTTGTATGTTCATCTTGTATCCAGCAACCTTGCTGAATTGTCTTATTTTCTTGGATTTTCTTTTACTTTTTGTTTGTTTTCTTTCTGATTCTAAATCTTTTTTTTTTTTTTTTCCTTCTTTTACTGTGCTAGATAGGGGTTCTAGTACATTTTTGACAGGAAGAAGTAATAGAAGACATTTATCTTTGTCTTTTTCCTAACTTTAACAGTGAGTAGTTTTTTTAACTGTAGATTTGGGGCAGATATCTTTTGTCAAGTTAACCAAATTCTTATTTCTAGTTTTCCATGAGTTCTTTCGTTTTAAGTGTCATAAAGGACTGCTGAGTTTTACTATTTTATATAATATGTAAGTTGTTTACAGCTGTATATTATAGTTCCTCTTACCTACACCTCCTTTCTTTGTTCTAATCTTGTCATCTTTCACATCTTCATATAAGTTGTACAACACAGAATTATAACTTTTGTTTTAATTGGTTATACATCTTTTAAGAAATTAAGAGGGAAGAAACCAGGCTTTTATATTTATTCATATATTTACCATTTCTGGTGTTCTTCGTTCCTTCTCAAAGATCTGAGTTTCCATTTTGTGTCATTTCCCTTTTACCTGAAGAACTTCCTTTTTAGCATTTCTTATGGTGCACATCTGTGAGAGATAATTTGTTTTGACATTTCTTTACTTGAAAATGTCTTTGTTATGTGTAACGAGAAGTCATCCTTTTTTTTTTTTTCCTGTACATAATTTTTTTTCCCTGTGGATGCTTTGAATATTTTCTCTTTATCTTTGGTTTTCAGCAGTTTAAACAAGATGTGCTGTGGTTGTGGTTTTCTTTGTAGTTATCTGCTTAGGTTTCACTGGACTTAGATTTGCAATTTTGTTCTTTCCCAAATGTGGCCATTATCAGGGTGTTTTTTTTCCATGTATTTTTCTTTGTCCTGTTTCCTCTGTTCTCTCCTTTTGCAACTCTGATTTCACGTATGTTAAATTTTATGCTATACCACAGCTCACTGAGGCTCTGTTCATTAAAGATTTTTCTTTCCTCTTCAGATGGGATAATTTCTTTTGATCTGCCTTTAAATTGACTAACCCTGTATTCTGTTGTTTACAATCTGCTATAATCCCATCAAGTGAATTTCCCATTTCAGACATTATATTTTCGTGTTTTACATGATTCTGTGTGGTTCTTCTTTTATAGTTTTAATTTGTTTGATAAGAGTTTCTTCTGTTCATTTATTATTAATTTCTTGAACATATTTATAGTAGGTACATTATAGTCCTTGCCAGCTGATTTCCACATCTGGGTCATCTTCTGTTCAATACCATTGACTGCTTTTTTTGACTCAACTTTTCTGTTTATTTTCATGCCTAGTAATTTATTGTAGGCTGGAGATTGTGGATAATATGGTTTTTTTTTGTTGTTGTTTTTTTTTTTTTTTTTTTTTTGACCCTCAGTTCTTTCTTCTCTTAATGAATATTGATTCCTTGCTGGCTAGATTTAAATTCCGAACTCTGCCTCCCTGGCATTGGGCAACATCATGGATACCTCTGTTCAGTTCTTTCAGCCATCTAAATGTTCCTTTTCTTTGGAGCCTCTGGAGTCTGCCCTGTGTTATATGATTCAAGGTCCAACTAAAGATGCTAGTGAAGTTTACATACATATTTTAGGGTTCTTACTTTTCTAGTATTTCCTCCCTCACTTTCCAGTTGCCTGCTAGTTCCAGACCTCATCCTTTGATGCTTCAAGCCAATATGATTGTGACTTCCTTCTTGAGTTTCAGTAACTCTGCACAGTGTAGGCTGGTAACTGCCGTTATTTGTGAGTAGGTTAGTCTAGAATAAGCTCCTCTACTTTTCTGTGTGTAAGTCTCTCATGCTTTCACTTTCAGCTTTTCTGAATCCTTATGGTTTTGGTGTTTGTTTCGGAAATAGCATTTAGCTTTTTTTTTTTTAATCCAATTTGACAATTTAGATATATGTAGTCATTTTGTCTTAATTTTAATAACTAATGTTTTGGGATTTATTTCTACCATTTTGTGCTGTCTATAGGTGTGGTTTCTCTATTATTTTAAATTCCTTTCTCATTTGCTTTTAAAGTGATTGATTTTCTATTTTCTCCTTTTTCAACTTTGATTTTTAACTTACACATTCTGTTTTTATTTAATTCGTTGTTACCTTTTAATTGTCAATGTATTTGCTCTTTAAAAAAGCTGAAATTAATCTTTCTACCCTATCCCTAAATACAACGACCTTAAAATGCTTTCATTTCAATTGCCTTTCTTCCTTCTCACATGATACTGTTTCTGGCATTTTTATTTATTTACTAAATAATTATTGAACTCTTCTATCTTGTGCCAAGTACTGTTCCAGATGATGTAGTAATAACATTAAACAACATAAAGCTCCTGTCATTTTGCAGCTTACAAGATAATTAATAAATTAATTAAGATACATTTTGATATGTTAGTAGTTGGTGCTACAGTGGAAAGTAAAGCATTAGGAAAAGATAAAGAATAACATTGGGGGTGGAGATGCTGTCTTGTAGATTAGTTTCTGCTCTCTTCAGACATTTCATAACATCTGTAGGGCTCAAGTATGAAAAACATAATTCCCATGCTGGGCATGTTTACAGTCTAACCAAAGAGTCCTGGGGAAAAGATACAGATAAGGAAGCCACTGGCACATGGTGGGTGAAGCTGTGCCACCGATGAACGTCCCAGGGAGGATGTGTATAGTGTCAGGGGGCTTGAGAACAGATCCGGAGAAGAGTGGGGAGCCAATAAAGAAGACTTCAAAGCATGGTCAGAAAAGTAGGAGAACAAGAAATGACCCTGGGAACCAAGAGAAGAGGCTTTATTTTATTTATAGCCTGTCTGTGCTAAAAATAATTTAAGATGGCTAAGATACCAAGTAGAGTGAAGCTGAGAAAGAGACTTGTGTTGCCAGGTAGGACGTTACAGTGACTTGATTAACAGACGGTTTCGCTGAAGTGAAGACTTGCCTTAGGGATAGAGAATAAAGATTTCTTGTGCAGAAGATGGTAAAGGAAGGAAGAATGAATAGAATGATAATTGGAGAGGTTGGTGTTATATCAAAAACATGTAGAAAATCTTAGAGATTTGGGGGATTCCATGACCAGAAAATAACATGGGCCCCTGGCCTGGAGGAGGTTCCTGCTGGATCCTTGACTTCCCAGACATTGTTCCCCTGGTAGGCGATGTATTTTCCTGTGTCTGAGTTCACAGTGGGGAAAATATGCATATTTTTCTGAAACTCTAACGCAGTGTTCTGTTGTAATGATCTGGCATTCATCTTCGTGCGATTAAAAATTAAAATATGAGGAGAAATGAATGACTTACCTGGCCTTTGCTCTTCATACTCCTTAGCATGACAGTTAAGATTTCCTTTGTTCTGAACATACCCCTTTAGTCGTATCTCCCAATTAATTCTTCTGTTTGCTGTTCCCCAGACATTCCCTGCAATTTCTTGCCTCCCTATTTTAACTCACACTGTTTTGTTGACTTGAGATATTATTTTGCCTTTTCTTAACTCATACCAGTTCTCCAGTCATTCTCCCCACCAGTTTCTCTTTTTTGTGCACTATAGCCCATCACAACTCTTGGCGTCTTTTGCAAAGATTAAGTTGTGAAATGACATGCAAACTCACTTTATTATCTCTCCTTCTATATTGCAAGCTCGTTGAGGATAGGGACTGAACATTTTTTATGTTTGTGTGCATCAGACTGCTTAGTGCAGTGTTTTGCACATATTTGAGAAAGTTTGAGTGAATTAGGGATATGTGATTCTGTGATAGACTAAGTAATGCCATGTCTGAGATGAGCAGGTCATATACCAAGTTCTAGTTTGTAGCTCTTAAAGTTTATGTTGACGTTCTGCTTCTTTGCAGTCTCCTATAAAAGTAGAGTCCTTAATTTAGGTCCTCCACTGATTTGTATCTTCATTTTTTTCTTCACAGGATATATACCTATATAAATCAGTAATTGTAGGTTGTAGATTGGTGTGTCAGGATGCTTTTCACTGTAGTAGCAGAATACCCACTGTAGCAGCAGTTAAATCAGTGAGGGCTTTATCATCTTGCATAACAAGAAGTTCAGACGTGGGGAGGTCTGGTCTTAGGGTTGGTCTGGCTCCATGAAATCATGAGCGTCCGGTGTGCTCTCTCTTTTTTCCATTTGTCATCCTCAGCATGTCAGTGATGGCATGTTGGTGATGACTTCCTTCATGGCCTCAAGATGGTTACATTATTTCTAAGCATACACTACTTCTGTACTCTCCAACAATAAACAAAGGTTGAAAAGTGTAGTTTCTCCTTCAACATCTCTGTGAGAGATATAACTTTTTCTGAATGCTTCCTAGCAGACCTCCCTTTGGGTCCCATCAGTCAGGATTTGGTCACTTGTATTAGCTAGAGGAATGGAATGACCGTGGTTGGCTTGGACCATTCAGGAATAGGTGGCCTAGCAGAGAAGAATCACTTGAACTCAGCTGGGGGTCCAATGCAATGAAAAATGTCAGGGTGGGGTAAGGAACAGTGTCTCCCACAGTGCTGTGTAGGTGTCTTTGGCCTTCCCACCTGGAAAGTTAAGATCCTCACAGTTGGCCGGGCGCGGTGGCTCACGCCTGTAATCCCAGCACTTTGGGAGGCCGAGACGGGCGGATCACAAGGTCAGGAGATCGAGACCATGGTGAAACCCCGTCTCTACTAAAAATACAAAAAATTAGCCGGGCGCGGTGGCGGGCGCCTGTAGTCCCAGCTACTCAGGAGGTTGAGGCAGGAGAATGGCGTGAACCCAAGAGGCGGAGCTTGCAGTGAGCCGAGATCGCGCCACTGCACTCCAGCCTGGGCGACAGAGCGAGACTCCGTCTCAAAAAAAAAAAAAAAAAAAAAAAAAGATCCTCACAGTTTTCTAAGAGGGAGAGAGATAATTTTGTATTTCCACTGAGCTTGGTGTTGGATCTCAGTAATAGTTTATTTATTAACTCACTAATTCATGTAATATACATTAACTCAACACATTTTGTGCCATGTACTGTGCTCAGTATTGGGGAAGTAGCCGAATAAGGCACGATCCTGGCATCAAGTGGTAGCTGCCTACAGTTAAGTGGAACAGGTTGGCTGACTAAGGGGGGAGAATAGAGTTATTCTGAAACAAACTGATTTTAGGACATTTATTTTTCAACAGGAGATGTGGGACATGTGGATTTGGGATATGAATTCATTTGAAAAACCACTTTGGGGTAAGTTGATAGTTGGGAGTGAATGACTTTAGGGCTCTCCTTCTCTTACATTAGGGTTTGATCTTACAGCTAGCTTCTTAGGTTTTAAAAATTATGTTGATTGGACTTTATGCCTCATAACAAACAAGAGTTGGCTTGCACTAAAATCCCAGTTTAGTAATTTCAGAAATGTAACAATAAAGCATAGTCCCAACACTAATTAATTAGTATACATACTTCTGATTAGGGAGGTCAATCTGAAGGCTAAATAAGGACCAGGTTCAGAAATTGAAAATACTTGTTATATAGGATTTAACCTGCTTGAACTTACCCAGTAATCCTGTCATGTGATCTGGAAATCATTCCCAGAGCCAGTGTTGAAGATACAGGGTGAAAGTTTGTCTATGGGCTTTGCTTTGCAGTGTTCCAAATGACCATTTGAGTTCTTGTTGCGTAAGTATACATGAGAAAGGCTCTCCATTGTTTATTTAATCTGAGAAGGTGCCTCTAGAAATAATACCATTAAAAATTTACCAAGTGTGTACTGTCATGTATGAGTGTGTTGTTCATTTTCTCATTTAGTTTAGTGCAATGGGACTATAAGGAAGATACGTTTTTCTCATTTAAAGGAATGAAGAGGCTCAGGTTTTTGCAAATATAGTAACATTGCAAGGAGTCACATAACTAAAAAGTGTTGGAACTGAAATTTGAACTCATATTTAAATTTCAACATTTGGCCTAATAGACACTTACTTCTGTCTTAATATGCTGATTTTGTGTGGGTTCCCAAGACCCACCCCAGGTTCAGTGATTGGCTAGAAGGACTCACACTATCCAGCATACAGTTGTACTAACAGCTAAGATTTATTACAGCACAGGAAAAAGGTGCACGGGGTGAAGTTCAGAGGAAAACAGGCACAGGCTTCCAAGACTCTTCTCCCTGTGGCGTCACACAGGATGTACATAATTCCTCCAGCAATGAATCGTGACAACATGTGTGAAATGTTGTCTACTAGGGAACCTCATTAGAGAGTGAGTGCCCAAGATTTTTATTGAGGCTGGTCATGTAGGCATCTTCTGCCTAGCACATACCAAAATTCCAGATTCCCAGAAGGAAAGCAGGTGTTCATACAAACAATGTTGTTTCTCAAGTTTAGGCACAGTGAATCACATTTATCATTTAGGGAAAGTTTTATATCAGTGTAGGGAACTGTTCACCATTCAAGTGTCCACATGCCAGCCAAGGGCCAATCTCGATAACCAAGTCCTTCTAAGGATAGCAGTCTTATGCCTGTTAACTTTTTTCCTGTACGCTGATTTATTCATTTGAAGAAGTTGTGATTATGATCATTCAGCTTTTGACAAGTAAAGAGAAAAGTAGGCATGATGTCAAACTAAATTCTTTAATGGAATCTGTTTTGTAGAGGGTGGTGAAGTCCCAGTTGCCACTGATTTTCTGGAAGGATGCACGCAACATAAAGTTGTACCCACAGCTCAGGTTTATTACAGCAAAGGATACAATGCAGGAAGAAGGTAAATGGTAGCGAGGGTAGGCATAGGCTTCTAAGTCCTCTCTCTGTGAGAATCATAGGGACATGCTTTTCTCTCCAGCAGTGAGTGATAGAGACACATGCAAGATGTCTCTAGCCAGAGAAGCACACAAGTGTTACAGTCCAGAGTTCTTACAGGGAGCTAGTCACCTAAGCACATTCCTACCATATGACCAGCTCTGGTAACTGAAACTTGGGACCCCACACCAGACACCAGGTATACATCATAAATCTTAATGATTACTTTTAAACAATGCTGACAGCCTGGTACATCCTGACTCACTGCCTGGAGCACACACAAAAAGATCATTAACAAGTGACTGTGAACAATCCAGGAACATAGTTCTCAGAGTTTGGCTAGGGTCATTGCTGTGACTCCAGGAATCTGCTAGAGATTAGCACGACCTAAGTAAAATGGACCTCCTGTGTTAACTCTATTCACATAGTTGAAATACTGTTGCATTTGTTGAATGCAATATTTAATGCTAGATATAGTCTTTATAATATGATATTCTAAATGTATAAACAATAATTGGTAGTAAAATAGCTGACCAATTTTATTTCTCTGAGAAGTTTGTAGATTTTTTAAAATTAGGGATTTGTAGGTTCTTTTCTTTTAGGGTGACTTTTGGATTTCCTATTTTTGTCCACAACTATTTGTATTATATAATGATATGTGTTATGTTGAAGAGTAATACAAAAATATTAACTTAAAGACAGTTATTTCAAAATTAACCTTCACTTTGTGAAGGTCTTCCTTGTGATTGGCTTTACAACACAATGGGATCCTTTTTTACAGAATTTGTAGATTTGCAGAAATACCAGTTTTGCAGAAAGCACATCAGCCATGTTTTTTTTTTTTTTTTAAAAAGAATGTCTGATTCTAGGATATGGAGTCAATCTTTGCTGCTTTGTTTATTGCTAATTGAAACCTGCTTTCTGTTATACAAAAACAACAAAGTGGATGGGGACAATCCCATGCTTAAAAATGGGACATTGTGAGTTAACATAGTTAAATAGATTCCCTTACTTTTCCTTATTGCAAAACTTTACAGACCCTTTAGTAGGACAATATGCAATGTGAATCTACCAGGACAAATAGAGTATAAACTATATCCTCGTCTTACTTGACTCTGGAATCTCTTTAGTGAGAACTGTCTCAGTTATTGGTCCTGCAATAACTGTTGTTTAGAACAAAATGGACCAGAGGGAAAGAATGTCTTAAGGACAGGGAAAGCCCATTAGAGGGTTTTAGGTCAAAGAGAGACAGAAACAAAACAACTGTAGAAAAAACTTACTTTAAACAAACAAAACCTTGTATCATATGCTGCTTTCTGGTAAAACCTTTTCAGAAACTTCCGTATCTTGATGTTTCTTTTCCTGTCAGGTTTCCTTAGTTGATATTTCTCTTTTGTAATGTGAATGACATGTCTCTTAGATTGGTGTTTTAACAGTGTGATTAGATGTGGGTCATTACCTTCATGCTTGTACCACCTGTGATACCTGATGCAGTATCAAGAACATCATTTGCTGAGACTTAATAAATATCTGGAGAGCATGAAATGAGTTGTGACTCAAAAATACAGGCATGTCCATGTTATTGTGCTTTGTTTTATTGTACTTCACAGATACTACTTTGTTTTGTTTTTTTTTTCCCAACAAATGGAAAGTTTGTGGCAACCCTACACAGAAAAAGTCCGTAGGCACCATTTTTCCAACAGCATCAGCTCACTTTGTGTCTTTATGTCACATTTTGGTAATTTTTAGAGTATTTCAGAGGTTTTCATTATTATATCTTTTGTGGTGATTTTTGATTAGTGATCTTTGTTGTTATTATTGTAATCGTTTTGAGATGCCACAAACTTGTGCCCATACAAGATGGCAAGTTTAATCAATAAATGTGTCTTTTTTGACTGCTCCACCAACCAGCCGTTTGCCTGTCTCTCTCCCTCTCCTCGGATCTCCCTGTTCCCTAAGATACAACACATATACCACCACACTCTGCTAAGCAACAGTATTGAAAGGATGCAAATTAATAACCCTACAGTGGCCTCTAAGCATTCAAGTGAAAGGAAGAGTTATGTGTCTCTCACTTAAATCAAAAGCTAGAAAAGATTACACTTAGTGAGGAAGGCATATCGAAAGCAGAGATAGGCCAAAAGCTGGGCTTCTTGTGCCATATAATTTGAAAAGTTCTGAATGGCAAGGAAGAGTTCTTGAAGGAAGCTACTCCAGTGAACACACAAATGATAAGAAAGCAGAACAGCTTTATTGCTGATAAGACAGTTTTAGTAGTCTGCATAGATCAAACCAACCACAATGTTCCCTTAAAGCCAAGCCTAATCAAGAACAAGGCCTTAACTCTTCAATTCTGTGAAGGCTGAGAGAGGTGAGGAAGCTGCAGAAGAAAAATTTGAAGCTAGCAGAGATTGGTTCAGGAGGTTTAAGGAAAGAAGCCATCTCCACAACGTAAAAATGAGTGCTGATGTAGAAGCTGCAGCAAGTTATCCAGAAGATCTAACTAAGACCGTTGGTGAAAGTGGCTACACTAAGCAACAGATTTTCAGTGCAGACAAAACAGCCTTCTATTGGAAGAAGATGCCATCTAAGACTTTCATAGGTAGAGAGGAGAAGTGAGTGCCTGACTTTAAAGCGTCAAAGAATAGACTGACTTTGTTAGTAGGTGATAGTGCAACTAGTAACTTTAAGTTGAAGCCAGTGTTCAGTTACCATTTTGAAAATTCTGGGGCCCTTAAGAATTGCACTAAATCTATTCTGCCTCTGCTCTATATATGGAACAACAAAGGCTGGGTGACAGCACATCTGTTTACAACATGGTTTATTAAATAATTTAATTCCACTGTTGAGACTTGCTGCTTAATAAAAAAGATTCCTTTCAAAATATTACTTTTCATTGAGAATGCACCTAGTTACCTAAGAGCTGTGATGGAAATGTACGATGAGATTAATGTTTTCATGCCTGCAAATACAACATTTATCCTGCAGCCCATGAATCAAAGAGTAATTCTGACTGTCAAGTCTTATTTAAGAAATACATTTCATAAGGCCAATACATTTCATAAGGCCATAGCTGCTGGGTCTGACCCTCAGACCCTTACTGAGCGACACACTTAGACACAGGTATCTAGTGAAAGAGCAGGCTGGTGGACCGGGGCTGCTCATGTATCCCAAGGAGGGTGTTGTAAGGAGTTGTAGCAGCCGTGGCCCTGATAAACTGGTGCTGCAGGAATTTATTTAGTACAGATTTATTGACAAAGGCCTTGAGTCAACACACTTGTGGGTAATTAACATGGTGTCATCCCCCCCAGAGCAGTCCTGCACTCAGATGATTAAAGGCAAGGTTCCAAGGCCTAAGTAAACTAACTTATCTAGATCAGTTTCTTTACATCTTCTTGTTATCTAACCTAAGCTTTCAGGCACAGGGTAAGAGAATCTGGCTGCCTTCAGTCAAATCCTTTTCCGAAGCTTTTATAAAATCTCCCGGCCTTCCAAGAAGGTTTGCATCTTTCTACAATTTTTCCCACCACATTGATCAACACATAGCTACCACAGACAGTGATTCCTCTGGTGGATCTGAGCAAAGTAACAGAAAAGAGTTTCACTGTTCTAAATGCCATTAAGAACATTTCTGGTTCATGGTAGGAGGTCAAAACATTGATAGGAGTTTGAAAGAAGTCTAGTTCAACTGCAGATGTGGTGGCAATAGCAAGAGAACTAGAATCAGAAGTGGAGCCTGAAGATGTGGCTGAATTGCTGCAATCTTAAGATGAAACTTGAATGGATGAGTAGTTACTTACAGATGGGGAAAGAAAGTAGTTTCTTGAGACAGAATCTACTCCTTGTGAAGATGCTATGAACATAGTTGAAATGACAACAAAGGATTTAGAATACTCCATAAACCTAACTAGATAAAGCAATGGCAAGGGGTTTGAGAGAATTGACTTCAATTTCGAAAAACGTTCTACTCTGGGTAAGATGCCATCAAACAGCATTGCATGCTATAGAGAAATCTTTCATGAAAGGGAGAGTTGATGTGGCAAAGTTCATTTGTATCTTATTTTAAGAAATTGTGACAGCCACTCCAGCAGCAACCACCCTGAACAGTCAGCAGCCATCAACACTAAGGCAAGACCCTCCACCAGCAAAAAAGTTACGATTCACTGAAGGCAAAGATGATTGGTAGTATTTTTTAGCAGTAAAATTTTTAAATTAAGGTATATACATTACTTTTAAAGACAGTGCTGTTGTGTACTTACACTACTATATAGTATCAACATAACTTTTATTTGTACTGGGAATCCAAAATATTTATAACTCATTTTACTGAATATTTGCTTTATTTTGGTAGTCAGGAACCAAACCTGCAATATACCCGAGGTATGCCTGTAGTGAAACTTTGTTTTTTTAAGGAACAACAATATAGTAGACATAAAAGTTAGGTGCTATGCATTTATTTTTAGTAATGATATCATTTTGAGAAACATTTTTGGAATTTTATTTTAAACTTCTCTTAGACTTCTCTTGAGTTCGGCTCTTTTTCCCATCAACATTAACTTACTTTTTGTGATCTTTATGCTTGTTTGATTTGTAGAATTGTTCCACCATAAATATTTAAATACTTCTAACTACTAGATTTCTTTCTTTTTTTTTTTTTTTGGTCAGACAAAATCTTGCCCTCGTCTCCCAGGGTGTAGTTCTATGGCGTGATCTCGGCTCACTGCAACCTCCACCTTCTGGGTTCAAGCAATTCTGCTGCCTCAGTCTCCCAAGTAACTGGGATTATAGGCGCCTGCCACCACGCCTGGCTAAGTTTTGTGTTTAAGTAGAGACAGGGTTTCACCATGTTGGCCAGACTGGTCTCAAACTCATGACTTCAGGTGATCCGCCCACCTCGGCCTCCCAATGTGCTAGGATTACAGGCGTGAGCCTCCGTTCCTGGCCTTAACTACTAGATTTCTTTTGCAGTATTTGGATTATTATTTTAAGTAATTAAATGATCAATCATAGCTACTGCATTTTTTTTTTTTTTTTCCTTATTAAAACCTACCCTTTAAGATCAGGAATAAAACAAGGATGCCTGTTGTCACCTTGCTTGTTCAATATGATGTTAATACTGGAAATCTTCACAAGGTAGCCGAGTTTAAAATCAATAAATAAAAGTAGAGGTGCATTTCTATAAATCAGCAATAAAGTGATACCATTTCAGGTAGGAAAAAGTATAAAGTATCTAACAAGTATTTTGTAACAAAACTTGTGTTAAACCTTTAAAAGAAAATTATAAAATTTTATTGGAAGATGTTAAGAAAGGTCTAAATAAATGGAGAGAGAGAATATTTTTATAAATTTGACGATGCTATTAGAAAGATAGCAGAGCTCTCCAGTTATTTATATTTTTATTTCAATCTAGTCAGAATCTTGACAACTTTTCTTTTTGGGTTGAAAAGTTGATTCTAAAATTTTTGAGGAAGACTTAACAGGTCAGGAGTAGCCAAGGCACTCCTGAAAATGTTGTGATAGGTGAGAAGACTTATTTTTACCATATATGAAGAATTAGTATAAAACTATAAAAGTTAAGATGACATTATGGTATAGGGAGAGGTAGATCAATAGAAGAGAATATGGAAACCCAGAAACTTGGCTTGTGAAAAAGTTGGTATTGCACTCCTTTAAAGAGAGCTTTTCATAAATAGTTCTTGACAACTGGTTATCCCCATAGGAGGGAATGACATTGAATCCGTGCTTACATGGAAAAAGCAAACCTTTAACATTTTTAGATATTAAAACATTGTTTGTAATGATTTCTAGATAGAGAAGATTTTCTTAAAACACAGAAAATATGAACCATAAAAGATGCTCCTTTTTTTGTTTTTACAGATGGGGGTCTTGCTATGTTGCCTATGTTGGTCTTGAACTTCTGGCCTCAAGCAATCCTCCCAACTTGGCTTCCCAAAGCATTGAGACTATAGAGGCATTAGCCGCCATACCCAAACAAAGATACTTCTTTTTTATTAACATTGGGAAAAGGGCTGGGGACAGTGGCTCATACCTATAATCCCAGCACTTCGGGAGGCTGAAGCGGGAGGATTGCTTGAGCCCAGGAGTATGAGAACAGCCTGGCCAATATGGGGAAACCCTCTCTCTACAAAAGAAAAAATACAAAAATTAGGAGGGCATGATGGCGTGTGCCTGTAGTCCTAGCTCGGGAGGCTGAAGTAGGAAGGATTCATTGAGCCAAGGAGGTTGAGGCTTCAGTGAGCCATGATTGTGCCACTGCACTCCAACCTGGGCAATAGAGGGAGACCCTGTCTCCAAAACCGTGGGAAAAGATATTGCAGTACATTTAACTCACACAAGGCTACATTAGGATCTTCACAAGCTAACAAGAAAAACACAAAACAACTCATCTAGTAGAGTAGTGGACCAAACTTCAGTAGGCACATTAGAGAAGAGGAAATGGAATGATCAGTAATGTCAGGGATGGTGGGGAAATGCAAATTAAAACTATATTAAGATACCAATTACATCAGATTGTCAAAAATAAAAATGTCTGACAGTAAGTGTTGTCAACGATATAACACATCCACCACATCCAGTGATATAACAGTTCACATCTGGTCGGTGGTTTCAGCCACCCTGGGAAAACAAATTAGTGATATCTGATCATACTGAAAATATGCATACTGTGTGACCTAACAACCATACATATATACTTTAGATCAGGGGTCGGTGTGATGACTCATGAGTTTAGAATGGTTTTTAACATTTTTAAGTGGTTGGAAAAAAATAATATTTTGTAATTTATAATGTGAAAATTATATGAAATTCAAGTTTTGGTGTCCAAAAATAAGCTTGGAATATTGTCACTCATTTACATACCTCTTACAGATGCTTTCATGGTACAACACTAGAGTTAAGTGATTGCAACAGACATTGCATGGCTCAAAAAGCCTAAAATCTTTATCATCTGGCCCTTTGCAGAAAATATTTACTGACCTCTTCTCTAAATAAATAGTCTTGCACATGTGTACTAGTAAACATGTTCAGGAATGGTCATAGCAGTATTGCTTGTAATAGTGGAAACCTAGAAAGAACCCAAATGTCCGTTAAGAGTAGAGTGGAGAAATATGGTTTGCTATGCCAGTGGAATACTATTCAGTAGTGAAATGGAATTGGATGCATGAATGGATCCGAGCATATGGATGAATCTCAGAAACAGTGTTAGAAAAAAGCAAGTCAGGTTTTTCCACCTATAAGCAGTTCAGAAACAGTGAAGTATAAACAAAGGATTGTTAAAGATACTCGTGAGGTTAAATTATCAGGACAAGGAAGGACCGTAAGTTAAGAATAGGGATTGCCTTTGAAGAGTTGGGGAAAGGTGGGATTTGAAAGGGAATTTTAAAAGTCATGTTCTTATTGTTAACCTAGGTGGTGGTGATGTATGTTGTATTGTGATCATTTATTTCTGTGACACATTTTATATGTACTTTTTTGATATTTTATAAGTTTTTGTGATCTGGGGCATTAAAAAGTATCTTTTCAAATAGTATAGTCTGTCTCATAATATATAATTATGACCCACAGAGGGGAAGCTCATCAGCAGACTAGAAGCTGCTTTTTACCTGTAGCCCCCTCTTCCCTGGTTCCCCAAGCATTCTGGTTGTATCAGGAACCCAATTCAGATTTTCTTAAGCAGAAAAGGGACTAATAGGAGGATTCCTTGGTGGGTCACCGAAGCCAAGGAAGAGTCAGGGACTTGGTCACTGTCAGGGCGCTCTGCCTCTCACCTTTATGTCTCTGCTTGGCCTCGTTCTTTTTAGCTGCAAGTGGCCTTCTGCATGTCGGGGGCAGTGTGACTGAGTGCAGTCCTAGAGCACAGCCTTCCAGGTCTGTGACTCAAGAGGCCAAGAAGGAGTCAGGTCCTGTGGTTAGCCTGGCTAGGTCATTTAACTATACTGTGGCCAGGCAACTGGATCTGTTACCAGAAGAAACCCTTCAAGGAGGAGAGGAGAGGTTAAGGGTCAGAATCATGAGCCAGGGAGCCACCTTTGTTTGTAACTGTTACATATGTATTAAGTGTAAAGCACTATGTGTGGCATTTTGTCACACCTTTGTGTGGATATTAGGGCTGTTTTGACATTAACACTAAGATGCCGTGATGTTGCCTAAGACATGACACTGAGACATGGCTGAGGTGGGAAGAGGGGTTAGAAATGTCTGTTGAGCGTATTACCTCTTAAAAATCAAAATACAGCATGATCAGCTGTCCTGCCACTTTACAGTCACACCTGTCTCCTTACCTTCTTCCCATGAGGACATTTAAGGCATTAAGTACTTGAGTTTAAATAGATGTTACAAACTTGGTTTAAAACATAACATGTATCTGGCCAGGCATGGTGGCTCACGCCTGTAATCCCAGCGGTTTGGGAGGCTGAGGTGGGTGGATCACGAGGTCAGATTGAGACCATCCTGGCTAACACAGTGAAACCCAGTCTCTACTAAAAATAACAAAAAATGAAACAGGCGTGGTGGTGGGTGCCTGTAGTCCTAGCTACTCAGGAGGCTGAGGCAGGAGAATGGCGTGAACCCAGGAGGCGGAGCCTGCAGTGAGCTGAGATCAGGCCACTGCACTCCAGCCTGGGCGACAGAGTGAGACTTCATCTCAAAAAAAAAAAAAAAAAAAAAAAAAACCACACACAAAACAAATTTACTATTCTGAATGATTGGAAGGGCATTTAACCCATTGGTGTTTAATTGAGATGCAAATTTGTAAGGTAGTTTGTATCTTTTGCTTTTCTGTTTGCCAGGTTCTTTGCTTTGAACATACATTACTTTACAAACAGGAAAAATATAAACTTTTAAAGGTATTGCTGGAAGTCAGTTTATCGTCTTAAAAACTGACACTGCACTCAAGACACTAAACATTGTATTCCCTAAATTGAAACATTTGAGCCAATAAATTTTGTAGGAGTTTATTTACATGATGACTACCCAAAATGATAAGCTTGTTCTTCTGACCTCTAAACTTGAGATAACACCTGGGAAATAACTACAGAAAGAGAATATCCAGGTTTTAATGAAATTTTGTGGACATCAATCTGGGCAGGAATTTTGGATTTTTTTTTTTTGCTAATTTTTGTTAAATGCTTATGTTGAATAAGAAGATTGTAAGACCTGAAAATTGGTTCTCCTTTTTCTTTGTCTAGTGAATGAGGCTTCTCAGTGCTAAATTTTGATCAGTAATCACTTGACACCTCAAAAACTGTGGCGGAAGTGTTGGCCTGAACACTTTATAGGAAGCTGGGAATATAAATTGAAGCCTACGGGACTGGAGCTGTACTCACTTTGGCTAGTAGGGTTAGGCCGAATAGCTGCTACTTGGTTTTGACAATTTTGGCTTCAGTTATCTTTCCACAGATTCACTTTTTTATTGCTATAAGGTAGGATCCAAGTTTATTTTTTTAGTTATATGGAAAGCCACTTGTCCCTGCATCATTTTTCTTTGTAGTAGCATCTTTTTAGTTTTCAGACTTGTATGAATTTGTCTTGGGGTACCATATAGTTTTAAGTACTTCTGCTTTATAATTAAATCCCATCCAGGCCATGTGCGCTGACTCACACCAGTAATGCCAGCACTTTGGGAGGCCGAGGTGGGCATATCACTTCAGGTGAGGCGTTCAAGACCAGCCTGGTCAACATGGTGAAACTTCGTCTCTGCTAAAAATACAAAAAGTAGCTGGGCATTGTGGCACGTGCCTGTAGACCCAGCTACTTGGGAGGCTAAGGCAGGATAATTGCTTGAACCCAAGAGGCAAAGGTTGCAGTGAGCCAGGATCCCACCACCGCACTCCAGCCTGGGTGACAAAGCAAGCCTCTGTCTCAAAATAGATAAATAAGTAAATGAACAAATAAATAAATAAATCTACTCCCCAGAGCCTCATTTAGGTTTTGATCAGAATTATATTGAATTTATAGATTAATTTTGGGAAGAACCTGGTATTCATTTTCTCATCTGTTAGTTAGTTGTTCTTTTGTATCCTTCAATAAAGCTCCACAGTTTTCTTCACCTCTTGTACCTATTGGGTTTTTATAGCTATTTCGAATGTGGTTTTTTTGTATTGTTTTGAGATGGAGTCTCACTCTGTTGCCCAGGCTGGAGTGCAGTGGCGCAATCTCAACTCACTGCAAGCTCTGCCTCCCGGATTCACGCCATCCTCCTGCCTCAGCCTCCCGAGTGCTAGGACTACAGGTGCCCGCCACCATGTCCAGCTAATTTTTTGTATTTTTAGTGGAGACGGGGTTTCACTGTGTTAGCCAGGATGGTCTCGATCTTCTGATCTCGTGATCCCCCTATCTCGGCCTCCCAAAGTGCTGGGATTACAGGCGTGAGCCGCCACGCCCAGCCAGTTTATTTATATATTCTAGTTAGTTATTACTACCATATAGGAGCATGACTGATGTTATATGTTCATCTGTATTCATCTGTCTTGATGAAATCAATAATTAGCTCTAATGGTTTATCTATTGATTCTTAAATAATTTCTATGTAGAAATCATACCATCTGCAGATGATAATTTTGGCTTTTTTCCCCCTAAGCCTTATTTCACTTTCTTGTCTGTTGCTTGGACCTTCAGTACGGTGTCAAACTGAAGTGAGGATACATACTTGCCTTGTTTCAACTGAAGCTCCATCATTAAATATGATGTTTATTGTAGATTAAAGAATTCCCTTTCTAGTTCTAGTTTGCTGTTGAAGTTTTCTGTTGCTGAGTAATGAATTACCTAAAAGTTTAATGGCTTTAAGCAATGAAGTTATCTCCTATTTTCTTTGGATCAGGAATGGAAGAGCAGTATGTTAGTGCATTTTTACACTGCTATGAAGAACTACCTGAGACTGGATAATTTATGAAGAAAAGAGGTTTAATTGACTCACAGTTCCACAGGCTTACCAGGAAGCATGACTAGGAGGCCTGAGGAAACTTACAATCATGGCAGAAGGTGAAGAGGAAGCAAGCATGTCTTACCATGGGGGAGCAGGAGAGAGAAAGAGGTGGGGGAAGTCCCACACACTTGTAAACCCTCAGATCTCCTAAGAACTCACTCATTATCATGAGAACAGCAAGGGGAAAATCTGCACCCGTGATCCAGTTACCTCCCTCCAGGTCCCTCGCCAACACTGGGGATTACAATTCAACATGAGATTTGGGTGGGGGCACAGAGCCAAACTATATCAAGCAGCTTAGCGGGATATTGGCTCAGGATCTTTCATGAGGTTGTACTCAAGCTGTCAGCTGGAGCTGCCGTCATCTGAAGGCTTGCCTGGGGCTGCTTTAAAGGGGGTCCCACTTGCATGCCTGGCAGCATAATGTTGGTTGTAAGCAGGAGGCTTCAGTTTCTTACTATGTGGACCTCTCCATAGGAATGCTTAAGCATCCTTCTGACATGGCACTGGCTTTCCCCGGAGTGTGATCAGAGAGAGAGAGCTAGGGGAGGCCATAGAGGGTTTAATGACTCAGTCTTCACTTCCATCATATTCTGTTGGTTAGAATCAAGTCACTATTAGTCCAGCCCACACTCTAGGAGGAAATTAAATGACACAAAGTTTTTGTGTGTTTCTTTTAGTCTGTTCGCCCTCACAGAGTAGCGTAAGTCAAGGGCTTCTGTCTGGAAATCTTTACCTCAGGCCTCTCCTTTGAGCCCCCGAGTGTGTATCCAAGCAGCCATGGTAGCATCTCTCATTGAAGGTTCAAAGGCAGCTCAACATGTCCAAAATCACACTTCCCATCTTCTCCCCTCCAAAAATTGGTCCTTTTTCACTGGTCCCCATTTCCATGATTGACACCATTCTCTATCCAGTTGTACAAGCCAGGATTGAGTTTGTCCCGTCATATCTCTTGAATCTTCCCACTTTTATCATCTCCAGCTTCATCTCACATCACAGTTTCCTTTTCTTTTTCTTCAGTTCACTAGCTTTTCAGTGTTGGGCTCCTTTCTGCTATACAGCCTTTACTATTCACTGCCTATAATGCTTATTTTCCCTCAAACCATGTCTTTCTGAGGGAAGCCTTTTTGACAAAGTCAAATCTATTATAGATGTGTATAGAGCTGTATACCTTCTTTCAAAGCAGTTGTCACAATTAGAATTTCACATTTATATGATTGATTAATGTCTGCTTCCCTGGAGCCAACTCTGAACTTCATAAGATCAGGGAGTGTGTGCATTTTGTTCACCCTTGTATTCCCTGCATTTGACACATTCCCTACATTTACTGTTTGGGTGATTGAATGAGTTAATAAGTGAATGAATACATTGTTAGATTCTAGTTCTGTTTGAGAAATAGAGCAAATAAAATATAAAATTAATAAAATAATCTAGACTCTATTGTGTTAGAGGATAACACTTGTCTTTTTAAGTCTTTTAGTTTTCTTGGCAGAAACTTTAGCTGTTAATTAAATGAATAGATTTGTTGAAGGGTCTCATATGTAATACCCCTGTCTGGTTAGTATGATGTAAAACTAGTGATCCTGGCTCTGGGTGACTGGGAGAATGCTGTGTTCTCAGGAGAGAGGAGTAAAGCGTGGATCCAAGAGAATGAAGCTTTGTTTTCTTAGAAAGTTACTGTCGAGCTGAGATTCTCTCAGAATTTCTGCAGAGCTTTGGTTAGAAATATGAGGGGTAGGAGAAAATCATTTGGCCCTAGAAAATACTGATTAATCTTTGGGAAAATTTGGCATATGATATTAAGAACAGGATCAGGGTTGGGCGTGGTGGTGCATGCCTATAATCCCAGCACTTTGGGAGGCCGAGGCGGGTGGATCACTTGAGACTAGGAATTCCAGAGCAGTCTGGGTAACAAAGTGAGAACCTGTCTCTTACTAAAAAAAAAAAAAAAAAAAATAAGAAGAAGAAAAGGAAGGAAGGAAAAAAGGAAGGGAGGGAGGGAGGAAAGAAAAGAAGAGAAGAAAGAAAAGAAAGAAGAAGAAAAGAGTTGGATCAGAAGTTTACTGATATGCAAATGGGCCCTGACTTAAGATTTTTTGTCTTTACAAGAGTGTAAAACCATCAGAATTTATATGTAATGTATGGTATTCAGTAAATTGCATAAGATATTCAATACTTTATTGTAAAATAAGCTTTGTGTTAGATGATTTTGCACAACTATAGGCTAATGCAAATGTTTTAAGCACCTTTAAGGTAGGCTAGGCTAAGCTATAATGTTCTGTTGGTTAGTTGTATTAAAGGCATTTTCGACTTTCGACTTAAAATGTTTTCAACTTATGATGGGTTTATTGGTACATAACCCCATCGTAAGTCAGGAAGCATCTGAAATTAATCACTATACTTTGATATTAACTCTACTTTTATAACTTTAAAAATAAGTAGTTAAATGCATTTTAAATGGAAGGTTTTAAGTTACTGTGGTTGGAACAAAATAAACAACTTTAAGTTACTTCCAAAATGAATTTTGGTATGCATCTTTTGAGAAAACATAAAACAGTTTCTCTCTTTGTAAAACTGGCATTATTTCTTTGAGGTTTCCTCTCCCCCATGTTTATTTATTTTTAAGTTGATTGAGATTGAATTTATTTACAGTAAAATTCTTTTTAGGTTTAGTTTTATAAGTTTGCACAGTGGACACGGTTGTATGATCACCACCCCAAGGAAGTTATGGAATGTTTTCATTGCCACAAATTCATTTATGGGCAATCCCCTATTCCTTTTTCAGCCCTTGGCAGCCACTGTTCTGATTTATTGCTGGTTGCTGGGTGGTGTTTCATTGTGTAAATATAGCGCAATTTGTTTATCCATTCATCAGATGATGGACATTTGGATTGTTTCCAGATATTGATGATTATAAGTAAGCTGCTATAAAGATTTGCGTACAGAGCTTTGTGTGGATATATTTTCCTTTCTTCTGAGTAAACAGGAATGGGATTACAGATTCTTCTGGGGAGAAACTCAGCTGTTTTTCAGAGAGCCTGTACCATTTTGCATTCCCACTGGCACTGTATTAGAGTTCCAGTTGCTCCAATTCCTTTCCAGCACTTGTTATTTTTCTTTCTTTTTTTAGCTGTTTTCATCAGTTCATAGTGGTGTTTCATTGTGGTTATAATTTAATGTTGAACTTCTTTTCGTGTACTCATTTGCCATCTGAAAAAAGTGTTTGGCTTTTTTGGTAAAGTGACAATTCAGACCTTTTGCCCATTTGATTGGATTGTTTGTTTTCTTATTGTGTTCTGACAAATTTTTTACATATTCTGGATACAAGTCATCTATTAGATATGTAATTTATAAATATTTCTCTCAAATTTGTGACTTTATTTTCTTTCAAAGAAAAATTGGAATTTTTAACTTAATCAATAAAGGTGTATCACCTGAGCATAAACAGATATTTTCTTAATGGTGTCTTTTGAAGATTAATTAGGAAGTCCAGTTTTTTTTTTAATGGTTTGTGCTTTTTTGTTCTATCTAGGGAATCTTTGCCTAAGCCAAGGTCTCAAAAGGTTTTATTCCAGATCTAGTTCAAAAATTTGAGTTAATATTTATATGTGGTATAGGATATGGGCCAATATTTGTGGGGTTTTTTGTATATGGATATCTAATTGTTCTGGGACCATTGAAATAACTATTAACAATGGACTGTATATGTGTGGGTCTTTTGTAGAGAGCAGGGCTTGGCTTAGTGCTAAGGTTAGCACTCACTGGTGCACTGTTGTCACCAACAGTGTCGTCTGTGGTGACAGACAGTGCTTTGGCTGTGCCAAAGATTCCCAAATGATGTTGTCCGTCTTCTCCTCTTGGAAGAGTGGGAAATTGCTCAGGTGAAGGCAACACCAGCAGTCTCTGAAAAATGTGGGACGTTCATTCTTCAAACTTCTTTTGTTTCCTGAACCTTATTAAAGGTCTCTGGGCCAAATGTAAAATTCCTTTTCAGGGCCTCCTAGATTATGGCTCATCTTTTTGAACAAGGAGATCATGTTAATATTAGTTATTAATGGCTACCATGGACCTAAAAATATGATTTATGACTTAACAATGCATTCATAATTTTGCACCATAACTTTTTATAAAGAAACTGCCTCCATCCCTTTACCTTGAAGAAAAAAACTTCAAAATGTAATTTTAAAAGTCTGATTTTGTAATATATTAATTTTTTCTAGTGATGAAAAATACTGTACCAAAAATGTAAAATTGGCCTTGAATTTCTTGGAGCAAATAATGAAGTCTGAAGACATTTTTAGTATATTACTTTGGGGTTTGATGTCCTATAATCTCTTAAAGGGCGGAAATTTGTTGTTAGACAGTTCTCTTCAGCTCTGACTCTTCTCCGCACCTGCTGATTTGTTCTGCGACTGAGCTTTGTGTGCCTTTTGGAACAAGGACTTGGTTTTCTTTGTATCCTTCATTTCAAGGACATTGAAGGACACACAAAAGTTGCTTAGTAAGTGGAGAATAAGGAATAACTTTACAATAATGGTGCCAATAAAGGTAGCAATTCTTTCCCTAAATACATTGTACTAGCTTTCATTAAACAAATTGAAATAATAATTATTTAATTATATATGAAAACTAGAATCTTACCTGCAATGCATCATGCAAATTAACAATCTTTTAGGCCGGGCGCGGTGGCTCAAGCCTGTAATCCCAGCACTTTGGGAGGCCGAGACAGGCGGATCACGGGGTCAGGAGATCGAGACCATCCTGACTAACACGGTGAAACCCCATCTCTACTAAAAAATACGGAAAACTAGCCGGGCGAGGTGGCGGGCGCCTGTAGTCCCAGCTACTCGGGAGGCTGAGGCAGGAGAATGACGTAAACCCGGGAGGCGGAGCTTGCAGTGAGCTGAGATCCGGCCACTGCACTCCAGCCTGGGCGACAGAGCGAAACTCCGTCTCAAAAAAAAAAAAAAAATCTTTTAAACAACTCTTTAGAAAGAAAAATTATCTGCCATATTTAAATAAATGTTTTTTCATTCTTTTACATCTTACATATTTGGCAACATACTTGGAACTTTATCTTCAATTTTCTAAAGACATAAGTAGCTTTATTTTTTTTCTTGAACATAAACAACAGAGTAAAAAAATTCAAGTTCCTTACATGTTATTTGCTCTTCACCAGATTTCTTCCTGATACAGTTATGCTGTTTTAAATGAATCTCAAAGAAACATCTCTTGTGCCGTTTTGTCTTTTTCTTTCCTTCTTCATTTAGAAGATGTTTTCTAAGAGTTTTCTCTGAAGCTTGTAGAGATGAGCAAGCCTTCTATGACTTCATTCCCTTGCGGGGAACAGTAATAGAAACCCCAAATTACCAGTGGCTTCGTCCTAAGAGCCAAACCCTGTGGACATTCTTTCTTTGTTATCTCAGCCTCATAGAGGGTCTAACATGGCTTATCCATACTCCTTCCTTCCTTCTCATGCCTCTCTCAGAGGGGTCTGTCTTCTTCAGTATGTGGAAAGTGATGAGTTTCCTGGAGTTTCAGCCCCTTTTTTTCTCTGCCTTCTTCGTTGGCCACCTCATCCCCTCTGCCAACCCCAGCTGCTGCTTGTGTATGTATGTTTAACAAACCTGCCTTTTCACATCAGACTCAGTTACTCCCCTGACTGCCTGTTGACACCTCGACTTGAGGCCCCTCACATTCAGTGTGAACTAACTCAACTCATGATTTAGTCTGTATTTCCTTTCATTATTGTATTACCATCATCCATCTAGCTAGTTATCTTGGCCTTAAATCTGGGAATCATTTTTTTGCCTCTCCTTTATCTTCCTTTCTCCTCATACCCCATGTAGAATGTGCCAGACACCCCTCTTCTCCCAAACACTTCCCCTTCACTGCACTTCACCTTCAATCTTAAAAGCTAATTGCACACCCTTGCAAAACTTAAGTAGAAGTAGATGAAAAGTTATATTTACATTTAACTATTCTGAAGGCATTTTTTAAAAATAGGATTTTAGAGATCGTAAAACCGCATTTGAAATTCAGATACTGCACCAGCAATCAGGCTGCTTTGCCAGTGATCAAAAGAGGCAGCTTTTCATATGAAATAACACAAAATATAAATGTATGTATATAGTTTATCTGGTGAGAACTGTTGTTCCATGACATTGTGCACTCTAATGCTTTAGGTTCTCCCCTCACCTCAGTTACCATAGTTATCAGTAGTTGCTCACTACAGGTGACCCAGTATCAGGTATTGAGTAAGCATGATTTTCAGGTAAGAACATGACAGTAGCATCCTTGTTTTCATCTTGCAGTCAGGGAGTATTGGTTTGGTGAAAGGAGGAATGTGGCAAGTGATCAAAGTCCCTAGAGAGAGGAGCATAAATAGTGACTTTACATTTATAAGTATCACTTAGTGTTTTCTCAGGTTGCTCTCTAGCAACCTTGTGAAGTAGGCAAGAACTGCTGTATGTATTTCATGGATAAACTACAGGCCTGCCCTGAATTATTCACGTAAGTGCATCTCTGATGGCTACCATGGAACTTGTTGCATAAAGTTGTCCTTGTAAGAAGCTGCTACCTTGCCCACACTCTGGTCCGTCCAGGGCGTCTGCATTTGTAGCTTTCAGCATGGACACAGTGCGAACTCTTGTTTCCTCACTCCACTTCATAGGAATGCACTTGATTTATATTTCCCCTGGTCTTCAGTGACACAGGCTTTGAGCCTCAGAGTCAGCTGCTGAGCGAGAGATTCTCTGCCTCTCTGAGGTCTCTCAGGCTGCTTCAGCATGCTCCACGATGAATTCCTTATGCATAAGACGCCTATGCTCAAACTACCCCAAATGACTTTTCAAAATTGTTAACAGTTCCTCTAGTCATTTTCTCATCATGGTATAGCATAATAAAGGGCGATAGCAGAGTGGGAAATGGAAACTAAAAACAGGGAAGTATATAAAATTATTGTCAGAGCCAAGACTAAATGTCAGATCTTGTGACATATACTTTTCTTTCCCATTATACTTTCCATGAATCTGTTTCCTGAATGATTGGTGACTGTTGGCAGTTTTAGATTGAGATTCAGTGTAAAAGAGGAATGAGAGTTAGCTCGGGAAGCTACTGTAGTGCAGGCTCCAAGGAGAACTCTGTTAATTCTTGAGCCTGGGTACTGAATGCGGACAGTTGAAATGCACTTGGAATCACTAGTTGCCTAATCCCCTGTGGTAATTAATAGCTTAACTTTTGCCTTAACACATAATGTAGCAATTGAGTAGAAAAGTAGTTAAGACCCAGGTGTTTGGTGAGTGTGAAATAGTAGCTCACTGTTGTTTTAATTTGCATTTCCTAATTGTAGGGAATTGAGCACTTTTCTACGTGTTTGTTGGCTGTTAGGTTTCCATTCTGCAAAGTACCTGTTTATATCCTTTACCTATTTTCCTATTGGATTGTTGTATATTGATTTGTAGGAATTATTTATATAGTCCTGATACTCTTTATATATTTTATAAGCATTTTTCCAAGTCTGATTTTCAAACATAGTCTTCATAGTGAAATTTCTTATTCTTAATGAAATTAATAATTTATAGTATTTAATGTTTATAATATTAAATTAATTTTATAATTCACTTTTGAGGTTCTGAATTTTTAAGTTAATCTTTTTTCCTTTCTTTATAGGGTATGAATGTGATTTCTGATGAAACTGGATTGGAATAATTTTCATCTTTGTATATTTATATATATATTTTTAAATTTTGCATTTGACTTAAAGTGCCATGAGAAAATTTGCATACTGCAAGGTGGTCCTAGCCACCTCCTTGATTTGGGTACTCTTGGATATGTTCCTGCTGCTTTACTTCAGTGAATGCAACAAATGTGATGAAAAAAAGGAGAGAGGACTTCCTGCTGGGGATGGTGAGTGACATTTTATAATACAGCTGTTTAGATCAGTATATCACTGGTTTTTACTAACTAATTTGGGTAATATAAAATTTTAACTTTTTTAGATTAACAGATGTCCCTGACTTCTGTAGGAGATATGATGATCATATTGATAGTTCTCAAATGGGTTCATCCAGCAGTTAAAACCATTAAAGTATCGTGTATAGAATTGCTAAATTCGACTTTTGTGTTCAATATTCAGTGTAGTTAATTTCTTACAAGTTACTTTATGTTACTTAATAATGTGGGTATCTCATAGTTGGGAGTATCAAAGTTGTACAGAAGATTAGTCGAATGCTGAGTGGAGCATTAAAATTGCATTATAAGGTATCAAAAGAGATTACTCCAGCCCTCCCATCTCAGTCCTAAGGGGAAGAAGTTTTTATAGTTGTGATCTGAAGAGGTTTTTGTTGTTGTTGTTAATGTTGTACATAGCTCCAGTTAGCACTTCTAGGGAGAACTTTTAAAAAGATTGGGTGATAGAGTAGAGGCTGGAGTGTGAGATCATTGCAATATCTAGTATGGAAAGGAAAGAAAATATACAAATATAAAGGAGGGAGGGAATAGGTGGTACTAATATTTTTGTCAGAGGACTTTGGAAAATTCAGTTTTAAACTCCTTTTATTCAACAAACAAATGTTGCCCTTTAAAAAAAAAATTTTTTTTTTTTTCATTTTTAACTATAATGAAAATGACTGCATAGCAAGAGTCAGTAATCCAGTTGTTCTGGGCTCTGAACTCTGTGATTAGTTATAGAATACATGGCTGTACAGCAGTTATACTATTTTTAGAAATTATATACAAATAATTACTCTTTCAACATGTTTTCTTTAAGCATATAGCCACATTTAAATTTTTTGCACTTTTATAATGAGAAGGGCCTTTGATACCCCAAAATTTACAATAGAAAAAAATATTAATTTGTATTGTTAACTGTACCAACTTAACTGTAATTGCTATATGTGGGCTTACGTAACTGGTTCTATTTATATCTTCCTGGGAAATCTGCCTAAAATTAGGCTCAGTTGCTAGCACTGAATTCCAGTAATGCCTAGGCTAATTCCTAACTTACATTTTCACTTTTTTGAAAGGTTTTAATACAATTTTTCATCCAAAGTCAGCCTGTTAGTTTGTATATTTACTTTATAGCTCTGCTGTTTAGTATCTTTGTTGGGTGACAAAATGTTGCCTCCTTAACTGTTGCTAGAGCTGTACTCATGCCGTCTATGTTTAAATCAAAGAACAGGTATTACTATTCATCAGTCAGAAACTTGAGTATTCTTTTCCCAAACAGAATGGAGTAAATTTCCCTTCACCCTACCTTAATTCATTGCCATTTACAATAAGCTCCTGGTGTTCTATCTTAAATGTAAAGACTTGACAGTGAGAAAGAATAGGCTTTGTAGCGTGTGAAGATTCACTTGAATGTTTTTTTGACTTTTATATGTGCTGGCCAAGGTACTAGGTTTTGTTGATAAACAGTTGAACAAAAAAATAAGACAAAATTCCTCCCTTCAGGGAACTCACAGTCTAATGGAAGAGAAATAACAATAATAAATACCAGCATAATAAATACCACTTTAGGAATATGCACAAGAGTAGAAAGGAAGGAATGCCTTGGGGTGTCTGAGAAGCTGCAGTAAGGAAGTATGTTCCAGCTGAGTATCAGCTTGAGCAGGTGTTTGTTAGGTCTGTTGGGAGAGGGGAAGACCTTCCAAGCAAAGGAAAGAAAGATGTGCAAGATTAGCAAGTGAGAACAGAGTTGATAGGAGAACAAGAGCACAGGATGAAGCTTGGGAGGTGGCAGAGGCCATGTCACACAAGGCCTTTTATGGCATTGTAGGGATTTTGGACTTCATCTGTAGACAGCGGCATGGCGCTGAAGCATTTTAAACAAGGGAGTAAGGCCTGATTGGACCTGGACTTCTGGAAGAATGCTTTGTTGGTCATGTGACTGGTGGACTGGAAGAGAACAAGGCAGGTAGCAGATACCAGTCTGAGACTGTTGTGAGAATTTGGAAAAGAGCTTGAAACAGACACTAAAATGACATTGGAGACGGAGAGGAAATGAATATATATGAAAAGTATTTAAGTAGTGGAATTTACATAACCTGGGGAGCCATTGAATATAGAGAATAAGAGAAAGAGAAAAGTCTAAGGTGGCTTTCCTGTCTCCATGGTTGGAAGAATTGATGTTCCTCGGAAGAGGAGCAGCTTTGATAAAAAGGTGGATGCATGAAGTTGAATTTGGAATTTTTTTTTTCATTTTTCTTTTTTATTTATTTATGAATGAGATGGAGTGTTGCTCTGTCACCAAGGCTGGAGTGCAGTGGCACGATCTTGGCCCACTGCAACATCTGCCTCCCGGATTCAAGCAATTCTCCTGCCTCAGCCTCTTGAGTAGCTTGGGTTACAGGCGCACACCACCACACCCAGCTAATTTTTGTATTTTTAGCAGAGACAGGGTTTCACCATGTTGGCCAGGCTGTTCTCGAACTCCTGACCTCAGGTGATCCACCTGCCTCGGCCTCCCAAAGGGCTGGGATTACAGGTATGAACAACTGCACCCAACCTCAGTTTGGAATATTTAACTTTGAGAAACTGGTAGAGTTGTTCTGCAGTAGAGGATGGTCGAGATGGAGAAAACAGATGGGAATTTAAGCCTTGTCTATACATGAGGCTGTGCACGGTATGTGTAGAGTTGGAAGACACAGACTCCCTGTTGGAGAGCCCCTCCTGGAGGGTCACTGAAGGAAGAGAAGGCTTCCCAAGAAGTCAGAGTAGAATGAAAAGCCCCAAGGAGTAGGTCATAGAAGCCCAGTCAAGGGTGGTGTTTGCTCAGAGATTTTGCCTGAGATAAAGTGTTTCTGATAGGTTTGGGATAGGGCTTCTCGTGACCCCAGCAAGTGTCATTTCAGGGATGGTAACTGTGGAAGTCAGTGGATTCTGGATTCAATATACCGGAGAAACAGTAGGGATGTGGCTGTTCTTTAGGAAGCTTCAGCATGAAGGGAAGCGTGTAGTATACAGTAGTTACAAGAGAGAAATGGAGCCGAAGTTGGTTTTCTATGTATTTATTATTTGTATATGTTCAGGAAGAGGTTTAAACTATAGGGGAAAGGAGGGATACTTGAAAGAACAAATTCTCAGCAGATGAGACAGTGTGGTATCAGAATCGTGAAAAGGATTCTCCTCAAAGAGCATTCACAGATTATTATAATTTTGACAGCCACTAGTGGCATGAGTTTCAAAGAAAAAGACTGGGTTTTGTACAGAAGTACAAGCTAAAGGAACAATAATCTGAAAGTAGCAGTGTAGAGGTATGAGATGGCATCATTGCCTCTGGAGGAAAGGAGAATGAATCATTCTCCCAGAAACAGTTGTGAGGTTAATGGACTCTGGAGGAGAGCTAGACTTCAGTTAGGTCTGAAGATGGAGCCTGTGTGTTGTGGAGACCAGACAGTGGAGAGGCTTTACAACAGCCTGGGGGTGTCAGGGTGTTCAGGGGACAGACTGAGAAGGACGTCCCAGTGTGAGAGAAGGGCTGAGCAGCCGGAGGGGAAGTATATAGCTAAGGGGAGATAATCTTTGAGGTCCATGGTAGTCTTAAGGGGAGAAATGATTAGGGGAAGAGCACAGTTGATGCTAATAAGCAACGGTTTGAAAAATCTGCTTTGATGTGAAGTTTCAGTGCAACAGGTGCTGAGAGGTCCTAAGTCCTTTCAGAGCCCAGAATTTATTAAGGTTCTGCTAGTGAAAAATTGCTGTGGTGAATTTGAAGAGGTGTTTACTAAAGAGGATCAGGGAGAGGGGATGGGTAATGGCACCAAGGATGCCAACTTTCTAGTGGAATTAACATGTGCATGACCTCAGAGTTTCCCTCTTTTTTTTTTTTTTTTTTTTAAGATGGAGTCTTACTTTGTCACCCAGGCTGGAGTGCGATGGCGCAATCTCGGCTCACTGCAACCTCTGCCTCCCGGGTTCAAGCGATTCTCCTGCCCCAGTCTCCCGAGTTGCTGGGATTACAGGCAACTGCCACCACGCCCAGCTAATTTTTGTATTTTTAGTAGAGTCGGGGTTTCACTATGTTGGCCGGGCTGGTCTTGAACTCCTGATCTCGGTTGATCTGCCTGCTTCGGCCTCCCAAAGTGCTGGGATTACAGGTGTGAGCCACCATGCCTGGCATCAAAGTCTCTCTTGATAGAACACATAGGGCCTCCTGGATCTTTGTTTTGAAACAACCAAAACAACAACAACAACAAAAAGCACTGAGCGTTGTAACACTCCAGAGTGACTGTTTCAATATTGGAAGCACCTAATTTCTGAACGTTCTACTCTACAGCTCTGATTTCGGTGAAATTTAGCAAATTCTACTCTCTCTGGTGTGAAAAAAAGTTTCCTAGGTTTGAATAGAATGGATTGATGTCATTGTCATAATGCTGAAGGCTTCCTGTAACGTTGTTGTTGATATGCTGTACTTAAAGAGTTTTCTAAGATTCTTCTATTTACTTGTTACTTGCCTGCTTCAAGGAATAGTGGGCCAGACTTCGGTGATTCCAGAGGGGTTTGTTTTTTTCTGAGTAGTTCTCTTATAGGTCTGTACTTGTATTTTATACCTAAGGCTATCTGAAAATAGCAGAGTTCTGCTGCTGCTGGAGTTAGATTGGGCTCCCTTGGAAAGAATACGAGTGGTGGGGGTTATGGCCTAGGAATATTTTTACTACTCTTCTGCTTACCAGAATTAGCTCATTTATCCACTTTATGGATTTGGGTGTTATATAGAGTGTTCAATATTTTTAAAGATGCAGTTTCAAGTAGTGATTGATTCTTCCTGTCAGTACTGCATTTTCAGATCATTAAAATATTAATTATTTAACTTTTCATGTACTTATACTGGAATTATTTCAACTGTTGAACATTAGGAAGCCTTGGAGAACATGGTTTATAGAAAAAACTTCCAATGGTTAAAAACTTTAAAATATTACTAGTAAAGGCTATAATAATTTTATAACAAATTTTTAAGTGTTGATTTTTATAATATGCAGCACAGGTAAATTGAACATGAAATTGGAAGTTGACAAAGATGTTGAAGTAGCAGAAAGTTACCAGTGAAAGTTATAGATGATATTTTGATGTTTAAAAAATCAGATAGTGTGCTGCATTGTATTGCATCTTACATACCTTTGCTTATAGAATATTCTGTATACCACTGTAAAAGTGATAACATTCCAGTTACCATTGTGAGCCACATTCCAATTTCAGAGATGTTAAAATGTAGGAGGAAACATTTTGAAATAGTGAAATATAGTGCATAAAGACAGTAAAGATGTTAATTGTATAGTAAGATCAGAAAATAGTTTGGGAAAAATGATTTTAGCCTTTTATTAGTATATTTACCCCCCAAAAAGAAGTCATATAACTTTATACCTCTTTACTTTCATGAGAGAAACACACATAGGAAATTTGAAAAATACCTTAAAGTGTATTCAAAGGCATGCCAGTGGTTTATGTATGTTAATCTTGTTTGGAGACTTTCAGAGTGAACCTCTGGTTTTCTTGGTAAATACCTTTTCTAAATCATGATAGTTATCTACAGTGTCATGTAAATAAAACTTAACTGAAGTATATAATAAAATATGTTTGTTCTCACATAATAGTTTGGAATGATACCTTTGTCCCTCCCTTGTCAAAGTGATTTGATTCTTAGAAATGAGCTGCATGTAGAATTTTATGCAAAGATATTTTATTTAGTTCATGAAATGACATCCAAACTCATTTCAGTTTCTTTCTAATAAAATTTTGACAGAACTAACTTTTAATATACATAGAAGACTGGCAGTAGAGTACATGGAAACTTAATGCTTACCATCTTTTTAGTTGCTTTCTAATACTGTAAATGCATTAATAATAGCATATATTCACTAACCACATGCATTTCATCCAAACTCGTTTGCCAAGAAAATTCGTTTAATGACAAATTTAATTCTGTAGGATATTGTAATTTCTTATTAATAATTAGAGTATTGTGGATTCTCTAAGTCATGCAGTAGACATATAACTTTTGATTAATGGTAATTTTAAATGTGGCTCTGAAATTTCATATGTAACAGTAGGTTAGAGTACATAATACAGGTACTGTGTTAAATTTTCAGATTATCAATAATTATCAGGTGATGAAATGTGCAAAATATTTCATCAGCAGGATTGTATATGCTGTACATTTTTGCCTGATTCTTTAAGATCTCAAGACCAACTTTAAGTTTCTAGTTATACAGTTACATATGTAATAAGCAATTAAGTTTATGTTTTGTAGTGTTTATAGTAATAATTTCTCCAGTCGTCCTTAATGCCCCTCCTCCACCTTGAAAATTCTCAAACAGAAACAAAAGTAGGGAGAATAGAAAATTATGGCTGGGCGCGGTGGCTCACACCTGTAATCTCAGCACTTTGGGAGGCCGAGGTGGGTGGATCACCTGAGGTCAGGAGTTCAAGACCAGCCTGACCAACATGGTGAAACCCCGTTTCTACTGAAAATACAAAAATTAGCCAGATATGGTGGCGCACATATGTAATCCCACCTACTGGAGAGTCTGAGACAGGAGAATCACTTGAATCTGAGAGGCAAAGGCTGCAATGAGCCAGTATTGTACCACTGCACTCTAGTCTGGGTGACAGAGTGAGACTCTGTCTCAAAAAACAAACAAACAAAATTTAAACTCTCATAGATCCGTCATCTGGCCTCAAGAGTTGTCAACTCATGGCTAGTTTTGTGGCATGGATACCTCATTCTCTTTGTCTCCCTCCGACCTGTTTTGTTGTTGAAGAAGAAATTGAGGTATTTCTCATTTCCAGTTTCCTGCAGTCTGGATTTGCATCCCTTTAATGGTGCATGCCATGTGCCTTTGCCTCGCATATATCCTGTGAATTAGGTCTAGAGGCTTAATCAGGTTGAGGATCTTTTTCCCCCTAGCAAAAACACAGATGGTATATGTATACGTTAATACTCTTCATTTAAAAATTGAGCAGCTTGAAAACGTTTCTATTTTCATTTTTCTGTAAAGCATTATTTTATACTAAAATAGGGCATGGGCAACAGAAGCATATTTATAATCAGGGCCACTAGATGTCTCCCACCTACTCTTTATGTTTTCTGTGCCATCCACGAAAGATCTTTGTCACCTTCAGACCTCTGCTGGTTCCTTTTGACCCCTGATATACCAGTCCCAAAATCTGTTGGTTGTTCTTTACTTTCAGAGGAGACTGCAAGCAGAAATGACTATACGAGTTTTACAATTTATGATTTTTAAAGCTTTAAAGGCTTATTTTATATGGAGCATTACATTTCTGTACTTGTATTATAGTTTTTGCTACTTGTTGATGATTTTTGTCATTGAGAATTTTTTAAAATTCTACCAACCATTATATTTAAGGAGCTTACTTACTGGGCAAATATTAGGCAGGACTTGTTTTTAAAAACTTGTTTTTAAAAACTTGTTTTTACTTGAGTTTCCTAAAATTTTTAAAGTGATTTGTTCCTCATAAAAACACAGTTTATCCTGAGAACAGGGGAACACTAATGCACACTTTTTTCATCATCATTCTCTGAAGTCTGTTTTTAAATTCTGGACGTGGTTGAGGACACAATGAATAGTTTCACATCCTGCAGCTCTGGTATTGGTTGGTGGCTTTGTACCACTGGCCGAAACAATCACCCTAAAGTCAACTTTACCAGTGAGTCCTGTTCTTGCACAGATGAAGCCTGACTGAAGAGAGATGGCTTTTCTGCACCTTGATGCCACTATTTTTGTTTAGAAATGTTTTGAGGATGCCTAAAAAACATTCTACAAGAGAATAAAACTTTAGATTTTAAAATAAGTAATGCATAAAATGTATTTTCATCCCGTTTTTGGCCCCACCCCATTCTTTAGCCATCCCTTTTAGATGAGAAGTCTAACATAGCACCTTCCAAATTTAATGTATCCCAGAACCTGTTTTTCTTGGATATTTATTAACATCTTAAAAGCATATAATCAGGAACAAAGCTTGGGAAGTGCTCATCAGGCACATTGCTCTTTTTATGTCTATATCAAGAGATAACATTACTTTTGATGAGAATACTTGTTCTAATGGGAGGGGTACATGAGACAGGTTTGACAATCATTATAATGAGAGATAGTAATTGGTTAGAGACATAAGAACCCTGGATGAAATAACGTGATAGTCAAAAGTAGTAAATAACCACTGTAGAGAGATTCAGAAAAGCTACAGGCAAGAGAAGCCATTTTAGTTGGGCATGGGAAGGCAAATAGGAATTTGGTGTTGCAGCGATGGAAGCGGGAAGGGGATGTGAGCAAAGGCATGGAAGCAGGAGAATGTGAGGCACATTGGAAGGAAGGCAGTGGGTGGCTGTTTGACCAGAAGATGAAGTACTGTGGGGGTGGGAGAAGAAGGCCTAGCAGGTGATAGGTTTGGAAAATTAGGTTCAATTCCACATTACAGAGGTTGGACTCTAGGAGGCCATAGGAATAACAATGAAGGCTGCACTTTAGGGAGGTCATTGTGGGAGTAGTTTTTGAGATGGGAGCCGACACCATGCAGTGACTCAGGTGAGTGAGGCAAGGTGAGGAAGTCTTGAATCAGGACACTGGTGTGGAGGTAGAAGACAAGACAGCCCCTTGGAAGGGTTGACACCCTGGGAGAGGGTGGGCCCAGAAAGGGGTCTGGTTGTTGAGGGCACAGTTCAAACACAAATGTTATTAAATAGAATCATTAATCAATCAATTGCTATGAAATTAATGTTTGTTAAGTTTCCTCCTATTCTTAGTTCTAGAGCCAGTACAAAAGCCTCATGAAGGTCCTGGAGAAATGGGGAAACCAGTCGTCATTCCTAAAGAGGATCAAGAAAAGATGAAAGAGATGTTTAAAATCAATCAGTTCAATTTAATGGCAAGTGAGATGATTGCACTCAACAGATCTTTACCAGATGTTAGGTTAGAAGGGTAAGTACCTATTGTGGTCCTGATAGTATGTGAATGAAAAGTATGTTCTGAATTTTCAGTAAATTGCACTTGAGTGCTGATTGTTCTTAAGGCAAATGTTATATCACTATGTTACTACTTACTCCACTTAGAAAATAATTAAATGCTGATAGAAATAATATCTCAAGCTTCTACTGATTATTAGCACTATGTATTTCAGGCATTGGAAGATAATTCTTTATCTTAATGGATTAGTAGGGGATTTTAAACTTTATTATTACCAAAATACATACTCAACTTTTTACAAAAGATTTAAGTTGTATGTAACTTGAAACAGTGAAATACACAGTCATAAGTGTACAGTTTGCTGAATTTTTGCTATGTATGCACCTATGTAACCATCAGCCAAATCAAGACATAGAATGATCCCATCACCGGCCGGGCGCGGTGGCTCAAGCCTGTAATCCCAGCACTTTGGGAGGCCGAGACGGGCGGATCACGAGGTCAGGAGATCGAGACCATCCTGGCTAACACGGTGAAACCCCGTCTCTACTAAAAATACAAAAAGAAAAAACTAGCCGGGCGTGGTGGCGGGCGCCTGTAGTCCCAGCTACTCGGGAGGCTGAGGCAGGAGAATGGCGGGAACCCGGGAGATGGAGCTTGCAGTGAGCCGAGATTGCGCCACTGCACTCCAGCCTGGGCAACAGAGCGAGACTCCGTCTCAAAAAAAAAAAAAAAAAAAAAAAAAAAAGAATGATCCCATCACCCTTGAAAGTCTCCTTGTGTTTTTTGTAGTCAGTACTTCCATCCCCAGAGGCAGCCATTATATTGACCTCTCTAAACATAGATTAGTTTTGTCTCTTTTTGAACTTTTTATAATGGATCCACACCATTTTTTTGCCTTTAAGATCCATATTGTTGCATACATCAGAAGTTTATTCTTTTCTCCTATAGTATAGTGATTTGTAATATGAATATGCCATCGTTTATTTATACATTGATAGACCTTTGGATTATTTCTACTTTTTGACCACTATAAATAAAACTGTGTGACATTCTTGTTCATGTCTTTTGGAGGACTTAAGTGCCTGTTACTGTTTGCTATATACTAGAGAAAGGAATAGATTATGCATTTATATAGCATTAGCATGTGTTACCAAACATTTTCCCAAAATGTTTATACCAATTTACACTCCTATCAGCAATATGCAAATTAGATGTCTACTTGCGCCATAGGAAGAAGGTAATAATACAAGGTACTAGAGTACAATAGGCCCAGTTAAAAGCAAGCAAACTACAGAGAATAGGTAGAGTAAGTGAACATACACATTCTGTGCTGAGGCCCCCTGCACTCCTTGCTCCCATTGATGCTGGCAGCCAAGCTTGCCTCCTCCAGGGAAGAGACTGAAAGATCTTTCTCATCAGAATTGGATAGCCCTAGAGAGAAGGGTAAGTACCTAGTGTGGTCCTGAGAGTATGTGAATGAAAAGTATGTTCTGAATTTCCAAGAAATTGCATTTTAGTGCTGATTGACTTGGGAAAGTTTCCAACTTAATGGCACAGCCTGATCACCCTTATGGAAACGCATAGTCAGTGAGTCCTACTCATGTGTTTAGGCCTCATATTCAGCCTCTTGGTCTTGCGTTCTTAGTAACAAATAGATAAGCAAGGAGTACTAGACATCTCAGGAAGCCCTCAACAAACAGAAAAAAGCAACTTTGAGGGAAGAAAAACTATTAAGGTAGAACACATTCAGAGAAATAACTAATAACCTCAACAAAATAGAGAATATATTACAACCATAAAATAAGAATAGGATACTATTCAAAAGATACACTGAGAGAACCAGAAAGAGCTTTTGAAAATAAAAAAATGAAAATAAAAATGCAACAAAGAGATGGACAACAGTAAAATTATATGAACATTGAAATGACAATCAGGAAATCCAATATTTTAATAATAGGAGTCTCAAAAAGAATTTTAAAAATAGGGAAGAGAAAATTTATCCACAAAATTTTCCATAACTGAATTGCACAAATTTTCAAATTGGAGGAGCCCACCAACTTTTTGTAACAATAGATGAAGATAGACTGCACTCCAAGACATTGTGACTTTCAGAACACTGAGGATTTCAACTCCCAAGGGGAAAAAAAAAAGACCTTTTACAGGTTTCTTAAGAGGCGAAAGCAGGTCACGATCAAAGGGTTATTAATCAGGATGCCTTCAAACTTCTCAGCAACAACTCTAGAAACAAAGGAGCAAAATTCTAAAGGAAAATAATTTCCAATCTAAAATTTTATATTCAGCCAAACTTGCAATAAAGTGCACCGGTTAAATAAGGATATTTTTGGACATGGAAGATCTCAGGACATTGAACTGCCAAGCATCCATTCTCAGGAAGTTACTAGAGATAGGACACTACCATTTAAAACCTTAGTTTTAAATAAACCAAGGACAAGAAAGACATAGAATGTAAAAAACAGGAGATTCAGCTTGTGTGAGAAATGGTGAGAATGACCAGAAGATGATGAAGGGACAGCCTGAGTGAGAGTTGCACAGGCAGAAGCGACCAGCCCAGACGGAGCCAGTGAGAAAATTGCAGAAGAGACTTCAAGAAGATGCCATTGAAGTTACACCTGATATGGCTGAATGTCTAGAGTAGATTTAGACAATTGATGGGAAGTTTGGGATTGAAATACGTAGAAAACCATAGTAAGAAAAAAAATTAAATGGGCATTACCTTCAGGGAAAACTTTAAAAAACTTGTTCAGAGAAAACAAAAGTAATCATAGTTTACTACTACATGGCTTAGCCATGAATAAGTCATGACAAGGTAACTGTTGAATACTGTGCATGTAAAAATTAAACAAAGGAGATGAAGAGTATCTCTTTATCCAGCAAGTTGATTAAGTGGAGATCCGTCAGAAGAAGCTTAATTTGTAAAGATTTTTCACAAACTGTTTGCTTTCCTGAAAATTTAAACATTGTTGAAGAAAACTGTAGACTCTCCACAGTCTACAGTTTAAATGATGCCTGTATTATGAACAACCTTACACTTCGTTCAAGAGCCTCAGCTATTATTGCTTCTGGTAGAATTGTTTTTGTCATTTTAATAACTCCCCTAAGTATATCACCATTCTCAACACATTTTCTTAAACATTTATGTCTTTTTGTCTTTATGTGGTTTTTGAAGATACTTTTATTAATGAATACCTTTTAAGTGCATTGTAAGTCACCAGGTTTTGGACATTGAACAGCTTTATGATATTAGGAACAATGTTGAAATGGTGTGATACAAATGCTTATGCACCAAGTTTCACACTTGATGATCAAGACTCCTTAGACCCGACAAAGTCCACTTTTGTGAAAGCTGCCAGTACATAGTCCTTCTGGCCAACCGCTGGGTCTCTGTGGGACTGGGCTGCCTAGGAGGTAGCGCAGAGTCACTACTACCACTGAGTAGCCTTTTTATATCTTCCCTCCATCTCTGGACTGATACCCTTTTTAAAAAAAAAAGTTTTAGAAGACTTTATTATGGAAAATTTCAAATGTATACAAAAATAGAGATAATAATGTAATGAACCCTCATGTATTCACCACTCAGCCTCAGCAATTCCTAACAGTTTTGTCTTATGAATTCTTATACCCTCTGAGATGTCCCCCAACAATCTTTGCCTCCTGGTATTTACATCTCTTTGTAGTCTCCATGTTGCACTAAGATTGGTCTGTTTGAGCAATAGAACATGGTGCAAGTAAAATGAAGTATCTCCTTCAATATTATGTTATCAAATATGCTGTGGCTTCCACATTGGTCTTTACTCTTGCTGTGATCATATGTTCTGGGATAAGCCCCTGACACAGCAGCAGCCCTATGTCGACACCTGTGTGGTTTATGGCTTTTTGTGAACAACCAGGTAAGTAAGATTAGAAGCATATTCTCCATCCCCAAGCAAAGACAAAACATTTCTAAATATTTCAGTATGTAGCTCTGAAAGATAAGGACTTATAGAAAAGAAAAATAAAAATCATGATACCATTTTCACCCCTAAAATAACATAAACAATGATCCCTTCATATCATAAAATAGTTAATATTCAAACTTCCCTAGTTATGACATACATATTTCTTTTTTTATAGTGTAGGTGTCAGGATCAAAATTGCAGCTGGTGGATATTCTCTTAAGTCTCTAAAGTCTGTAGGTTCCTTCTCTATCTTTTTTCCTTACAGTTTATTATTTGAAGAATCCAGGTAGAATACCTCACATCTTTTCTCAGCCTGCATTTTGCTGACTGCATCACTGTGGTGTCATTGAACATGTTCTTCAGTTCCCTGTCCTGTGAATTGGTAGTTAGACCTAAAGGCATATTGTACCAATATCCTTAAAGTCAAGTAAATTGTGTGCTTGTGGTATTAAAGGTGTGAGATCTGGCCCATAATATGCATTGTTATTGGACAGGTTCATTACATGTTTCATTTGTCTATTTTCTCTTTTTGTAGCTCCTGTTAGCTAGGAATTAAGTGCATTGAGGAAGAAAATACGTTATCAAAGTTGATAGTGTGAATGAATGCTGCATATCAAAACTTGTGGAATGAAGCTAATTCCGTGCTTAGGTGATAATATGTACCTTTAAATGCATATGACTTTTTGAAAAGAAGATGGAAAATTACTGAACTAACCATCTTAAGAAATTAGAAAAGGAACAAATTAAAGAGAATAAGTAGAAGGAAGAGTGGAAACTTAAAGCCTGGAAACTTAGGAAATAAAAACGTACAGTAGAGGAACAGCAAAGTCAAAAGTTCATGGGAAAAAAATGTTAAAATGGACTAATCAAGAAAATAAGGAGAGTCACAAATCCATATAAGGAGTGAAAGGTGGTGTCATTACAGATCCAGACCTTAGAAGATAATATATCACAAAGATGAGAAATTATAAAGTAGAATACAAACATCAAGTATAGAGGCTCAACAAAGCTGAGAGTTCTTTGGAAAAAAATCAATAAAATAATAAAATCAAAAAATGCCTTCCTATATAGCAAATAATGGTATGAAAAAGACAGCATCCCTGCACATCTTGCAGACATTTGAAAGATTATACGTAGATTTTATGAGGTTTTTTAAATAGTCAAACTCATAGAGGCAGGGTGTAGAATGGTAGTTGCCAGGGTCCCGTGGCAGGGGAGAAAGGAGGAGATGCTGATTAGTGTTTCAGTTATGCAAGATGAATAAGGACTAGATATCTGCTATACAGTATTGTGCCTGTAGATAACAATACTGCATTGTACCCTTAAAAACCTAGATCTCGTGGTAAGTGTTCTTACCACAATGACATAAAGATAAGATTATAAGTGAATATTATAAATAACATCCCAATTTTTAAAAATTTAGATGAAATTACTAGTTCCTAGAAAAATATAACTTAGTAAAACTGACATCAGATAAAAGTAGAAAATATAAGTGTTATAGCTATTAAGTATTAAGTTATAGCTATTAAGTGTTATAATAATAATATAAGCTATTAAATTAATTATTTAAAATCATTACACATGGCTGGGCATGGTGGCTCACACCTGTAATCCCAGCACTTTGGGAGGCTGAGGCAGGCAGATCATGAGGTCAGGAGATCAAGACTATCCTGGTTAACATGGTGAAACCCAGTCTCTACTAAAACTACAAATAATTAGCCGGGCGTGGTGGCACATGCCTGTAGTCCCACTTACTCCGGGAGGCGGAGCTTGTAGTGAGCCCAGGTCACGCCACTGCACTCCAGCCTGCGCGACAGAGCAAGACTCCATCTCAAAGGAAAAAAAAAATCGTTACACACAGACACTCACAAAGTCGGACATAAACACAGACATCCAGGCATAGATGGCTTTGCCAATGAAAACGAAGCAACATATCAAACTTATTTCATTAAATCAGCATGATCTTGATATGAAAATCCAACAAGGTTATTACAACAAAGAAATATTACAGACCAGTAATCTTGATATAGATGCAGATTTACAAGTGAAATCCAGCAATATAAATAATACATTAAAAATCAATTGATTTATTCCAGGCATGTGAAGTTGGTTTAGGATTTGAAAATCATTTAGATTCACCACATTTGTAGGAAAACAGGTGGTAAGTTATGTGATCATTTCGTTAGCTACAGGAAAAACATTTGATAAAATTTGTCACTGTCACGATAAAACCCCTTAGCAAACTAGGAATAGAAGGGAACTTCTTTAATCTGACAAAATGTTTCTGGAAAAACAAAACCCTCCCAGCAAATATCTATATTTAATGATAATTTTGAAAGCTTTCCCTTTGAGATCTGGAACATGACACAGATGCCTGTTAACACCACTTCTGTTCAGTGTCGTACTGGAGGTCTTAACCAGTGTAAGGAGGCGAGCAAAATAAGTAACTGTTACCAGGATTGGAAGAAAGGAATTAAAATTTATTAATTTAAGAAGTTCATTAAAATTTTATTATTTGCAGTTGACATGATTGTGTATAACAAAAATCCAAAAGAATTAGAGGATTAGAATCAAAAAGTGTTTAGAGACTGGGCATGGTGATTCACACCTGTAACCCTAGCACTTTGGGCACCTGAAGCAGGAAGATTGCTTGAGTCTAGGAATTCAAGACCAGCCTGAGCAACATGATGAGACCCCATCTCTACAAAAAAATTAAATAAATAGCTGGACACAGTAGTTCATACCTGTAGTACCAGCTACTCAGGAGGCTGAGGCAGAAGGATATTTTGAGCTCGGGAGTTCGAGGTTGCAGTGAACCATGATTATGCCACACTGCATTCCAGCCTCGGTGACAGTGTAAGACTGTGTCTCAAAAAAAAAAAAAAAAAAAAAAGTGTATTCAGCAAGGTTGAAGGTTTTAAGGTTAATATTAAAAAGAAAAATAAATTGCATTTCTATATGTTGTTTTCTTACAAAAGCTAGGAAATAAAACAATTTTAAATAATACTTATAATGCAATCTGAAAATATCAAATATCCAAGAAAGGCTCTTCAGAGTAAATTCTAAAGCAAAGAAAAATTAAATACCTAAATAAATGGAGAACTATCCCACATTCATGGGGTCAGACTCCTTGATACTATAAAGATGTTGGTTCTTTCCACATCTTTTAATGCAGTTCCAATCATAACCACGTTTGCATGTGTAATTTGACAAGTTGATTCTCAAATGTGACTGGAAATGCAAAGACCTGGTAGAGCTAGACATTCTTATAGAACTATTAAGATTTCTTAGAAAACTATAGTAATTAAGATAATGTGGTATTGTTGCAAGGATAGACAAGCAGATGAGTGGAACACAATAGCGAGTTCATGACCAGTCCCATACATACTTGAACACTTGGTTTAGGACAAAGGTGGCACTATGTGGCAGTAGGAGAAGGATGATCTTCTAGAAAATGAACAAATGAATGATGCTGGGCCAACTTGATATAATTCAAGACAAAACTGAAACTGCATCTTTACCTCACACCATACAGAAAAATCAATTTTATATGTATTACCTGAAATAAATGTGAAGGCAAACCAGCAAAGCCCTAAAAGTTCACATAGGAGAAAATATATTTGTGATCTTGGTGTAGGAAAGGACTTTGCTTTAGGTGTATTTCTACTAGATGGCTGGACTTTTTTCTTTTAAACGACAGCCTACCATTTATTTATTTAATATTTTGCTTCTCTCGTGCTCATGTTCATAGGCAGCCTACCATTGAATGGACTCTCACTATGTATATACACGCGTATATATTTTTGAGAAACAGGGTCTTGCTCTGTTGCCCAGGCTGGAGTGCGGTGGCGCAGTCACAGCTGGCTGCAGCCTCAACCTCCTGGGCTCAAACAATCATCCCACCTCAGCCTCTCGAGTAACAAGGACTACAGGTACATACCACTACATTTGGCTAATTTTTTAAATGTTTTGTAGAGATGGGGGTCTCACCATGTTGCCCAGGCTGGAACTTTGTGTTTTAAATTTAATCTTTGGTTTTTAATAGATGACTTTTATGTATATTATGACTTGATCTACATGTATTATGACTTGATATATTTGAACTTCTTTTAGGTTGAACCATATGAAACTGATATTCAACCACTTTTGACCCATGAAAATGACAGTTTCATAAACTTTGACCTAATAAATCTTGCTTTCTGTTTAGTATCTTCTTCATTTTTTTCCTCTTTTCCTGCTTTTCTAATTGATACAGTTTCAACTGGTAAAGTTTTAGTATTCATGTTTTTCTGTCTCTTGGTTTGGAAGCTGTATACTTTTCCTTTCTTAGTAAGACCTACGTATGTTGTAATTGTGAAGGTGTAGATTTATCTTTATGTGTCTACATGTTCAGTGCACATAGTATACTTTTGATGTGAGCACTGATATTATTCTTCAATTGTGGGACATTCCTAGCTGTAATCTCAAATACTGCTGCTTCATTATTTCCTCCTGTCTGTTCTTTTGGAGCTACTTATATGCATATACTAGAGCTCCTCAATCTATACTCTTATTTTTTCTCTGTTGCTTTTCAAATTGTCTCTAGGCAAATTTCTCATTTATATCTTGATAATGGCAAAGTCCAGGTCTGGCTCTGCCATTTACTGGCTATGTGGTTTAGCACAAGTTGCCTGACTTCTCTATACCTCAGGTCCTTAACTCTAAGATAAGGAGAATTACAAGGGTGGTTGTGAGGATTTGTAAAGTGCTTTGCACACTTCCCGCAATCTAGGATACAGAGAAGGCCTCTGTTCAACAGGTCTCTGTTCAGCGAGTGAGCTCCACGTCCCTATTTGATTCTCAGGAGAAGCTGACTCCAAAGGGACTTTTCCATCTCCACTTTTTTTTCTTTATTTTACTAGTCATTTCCTGACTTCCAAAGCAGATTCACAATGAAATGCCAAGTGGTAAGTATTAGATAGTATTTTCTTAAGCCTCAGCTGTGCCGGACAGAGGTAGTCAGCTGCTTTGCATTCCTGCTCCCCTACGTGGAAGGAATGATGCTGTGGGATGGCCCCTGGAGTGCAGCTTTTTCACCACCTTTTGGAATCCAGAGAAACCTTGCTTATGTTCTAAGACATGGGCTTAACTGGTGTGTAGCTGGCTGTGTCCAGATCATCCTGTCTGCCAATAACTTCTACTGCCTTGTACAGTCTCTAAGGGCACGTTTCCTGAAGGAAACTGGAGGGAAGAATGACATTATTACACTGTTCAGGAGAGTTAAATAGAACCAACAGTCCCTGAATAACTTTTCTCATGTGTGATCTTAGGGAAGGAAGTGTAAGACAGATTCCAAATCATCTAGTAAGCCAATTCCATCCTATATAGTTAGTCTTAGATATTTAAAAAGTAATTTTAATAGCATTTATTGAATGCTTTATTATATACCAGTATTATACACATTGTCATATTCAAACAGATGGGCAAAGTAGTAGTAATGTGCTCAGTTTACAAATGGGGAAACTTGGACTTAGGGAAATTAAATGATTTGTCCAAAGTACAGTTAGTAAGTGACGCAAGTGAAATTTGAACCCTAGGTCTCAGGGTCAAAATATGTGCTCTGAATCACTGTGCTTTGCCCTTACTTTTATGGTTAGATCTTAGTTGATCTTCTCTGAATGAGAGTATACAGAGGAGTAATTTTGTAACATTGCCAAACACTGCCTGGCAGGTAGCCAGACATTTTATGAAATATTGAGTTGTCATTGATAAATGCTAGTGACAGATGAAATTTAATGGGGGAAAAAGAATACATTGAAAATCATAGCTTGAAGGGACATGGAGGAGAGCATTGGATTATACATGCATAGTCACCTTGGTGTGGAAATTTCTTGAAAATTCTTTTCTTCGCTTTTCTTTCAAACTGTAGTTCTTGACATATATATGGATGATTGATGAGCAGTACAAGTTTTATCGTAAGTTGTGGATTCAGCTTGTAGTTCTGTTACTAGCTGCTATCATGAACAATCTACTTTATTACTTTAAGCCTCAGTTTCCTCATCTGTAAAATTTGGAGAGTAATAAGTCTGTCTTAGGGTTTTTACAAGCATACATGGGATAATATATTTAATCCTCTTAATGCAGTTTCAAGAACTTAATAAAAAGTCAGCAGGACCTTTTCAGGCCAGTGCCCTGAGATAAGATAAATAGAGTAGGACTTTTTTAGAAATGGGGTCTCACTTTGTTGCCCAGGCTGGTCTCAAACTCCTGGGCTCAAGTGATCCTCCTGCCACAGCCTTGCAAAGTGCTGGGATTGTAGACGTGAGCCACTGCATCCAGCCAGAGTAGGACTATAACAATTGAAAAATATTAGTAATAGTAAATTCCAAGTGACTTCTGTAGCTCTGTATTTCTGAATTGTTAGGTACACTTATGTGTTATTTAATGACTGGAGTATGTTCTGAGAAATAGGTCATTAGACAATTTTGTCATCGTGTAAACATTATAGAGTGTACTTACACAAACCTAGATGCTACAGCCTACTACACACCTAGGCTATACAGTATAGCCTATTACTCCCAGTCTGTAAACCTGCATAGTATATTTCTGTACTGAATGCTGTAGGCAATTGTGTAGTACAATAGTGTTTGTGTATGTAAACGTAGAAAAGATATAGTATAAATACGGTATAAAAGATGAAAAATGGTACACGTGTATAGGGCACTTACCATGAATGGAGCTTGCAGAAGTGGAACTTGCTCTGGGTGAGTGAGTGCTGAGTGGATGTGAAGGCCTAAGACTTTACTGTATACACTGCTGTAGACTTTATCAACACTGTACACTTAGGCTCTACTAAATGTACTTTGCATATTAAGTAATTATGCTAGTATGTTGATGGTGGCCACAATGACACTAGGCCATAGGTATTTTTCAGCTCCATTATAATGATATGGGACTACCATCATATATGTGGTCTGTTGTTGTGGGGGTGCTGTTGAAGTTCAGCGGGGTGAATGCCCTGGTTATCCACCACATTCCACTGGCAGCCGCACAGTTTGAGGGAGAGGAAAACCAATGGAAGCACACTGGAACCGGGGAGGGAAGTATCTTCCTCCTGCATTGTCCCTCCAGCACCTTTTACCTACAGAGCTTAAGTATGCATCATGCGGACTGCAAAGGAGAAATGCTTATAGGGGCCAGTTCCATTATTACAGTGCAGGTAATAAAAGGTGTATTTCGAACTAAGAGGCAATACATTGATAATGGGTACACTACATGGCAATGATGAGTCATCTCCAAGAGCTAATGTATTATGTGTTTGTGGATGCCTGCGCTTTAAAAATGGTTTTAATTTATAAGATGGTAAACATTAATAGCCATAATCCACATAAACAAAAGCCCTTTGGGGTCCTCAGTTTCTAAGTGTGTAAAGGGATTATAAGTCAAAAAGTTTGAGAACTGTTGCTTTATATTACTCCCTTTAAGTAATGTTCAAAAAGTCAGGCAAAACTCATCAGTAGTACTAGAAGTCCTGTAGAGTGGTTACCTTGGACAGGGGCACAGAGGAATCCTCTGGGGTATTGGTAATCGTCTGTTTCTTCATCTGGGTGCTGACTGCTTGATGCTTTCACTGTGGAAATTCATTCAGCTGTACACTTATGATTTGTCAACTTTTTGCATGTATATATTTCAATAGAAAGTTTGACTCTTCCATTTCTTCCTAACCTATACCTTGCTGTTAAACCTGTATGTAACTTTTAGAAATTAGCATAAACTGGCCAGGCGCGGTGGCTCACGCCTGTAATCCCAACACTTTGGGAGGCTGAGGCGGGTGGATCACGAGGTCAGGAGATCGAGACCATCCTGGCTAACACGGTGAAACCCTGTCTGTACCAAAAATGCAAAAAATTAGCCGGGCGTGGTGGCAGGCGCCTATAGTCCCAGCTACTCAGGAGGCTGAGGCAGGAGAATGGCGTGAACCCGGGAGGTGGAGCTTGCAGTGAGCCGAGATCACGCCACTGCACTCCAGCCTGGGTGACAGAGCGAGACTCCCTCTCAAAAAAAAAAAAAAAAAAAAATTAGCATAAACTTACAGTGGCTAGTTTTCATAACTGAGGATAAAAGTCTCACTTGGGCCAGTGTGGAAGAAAGCTGCTTCCTGAACATGGCCTGTGGCCTTTCTGCTCATCCTCAGCTCTGTGTTCTATGAACCGGTCCCCCTACCCACTTCAAACCCTGAAACACAAAAGGACAGGTGGTTTCTTGATTGGAAAAGCTTAGCTAGAATGCTAAAAGGCTCTTTGGTTCTTCTCAGGTACCTTGTGGCTCTTCCAGGTTAGGGATGTGTGTTTGTGTGCTTTTGTACCTGTTCTGAAGTTAATTGTGGTTGTTTAATATTTTCTCTATGTTTTCTCGTTTGCTTTGAGAGAATATTAACTTTTATGAACTTGTTATGGCCTCTGATTAACCATTTGATTTAAAAAAATTATTTCATTTTTATCATCTGTCTTTCTGGATTGTAATATTGCTTCTCCCTCTGATTCTTCCGTCCAGTTTCTTTCTAGTGTTCTTATACTCTTATAATCTTACTTCCTTTCCATACAGTTTTAGAATTTTATTCTTAAACATATTATACAAATAGTAAATTTGGGTTATCACTTCTCTTCTGCAGAACCTGCTGTCTCCACATTTTTCTGTCTTCCTTTCTGTTTCCTAGCCATAGACATGGCTAACAGTACCATTTGTACACTGTACCTCTTTCATGCATCACTTGATTTTATTATTTTATTTTATTTTGGTAAGGTAGCAGCTTATGTGGCCACTTTGGCTGTTTCCTGCTTCCCAATTCTACGATAATAATAAGTAGGATTCACTTGGGAAAAGAGATTGTATGTGGCGTAATAAGATTCAGCTAAATAATATAAGAAACTCTTTTTCTGACCCCCTTTTACCCATACATAGGCCATTCCTGACTTCAGAGTCTTATTCCAGGAGTCTGTGCATCAGGAATTCAAGATATAGCTTGCTCAGCTATGATGTACCTGAAACTAGTACTAGTTATAATACATAAATATTGTAGCCACCATTTATAACAGAGTTTTGATGGGAAACTATTTTCAGAAGTATTATTAGGACTGCTAAGGACACATCTTTTCCCCTCTAGCCTAGTCTTTTGGGCCCCACCTCTTTAGTCTAGACTTGGAAGGAGGGAGCTGCAGACAGGGTGGCAGGCTGTGTGGGCTTTCTTGTGGTTGTTAGAGTGAACATAGGAAGTGGGCAGTGAAGTGGAAATGAGGCTGTGGGTAGAGAGGAGGTTACTGGTAGTAGGAGATGGAGACCATCCTGTGAAAGGGGTCTTGGGAGTGGTGAAGAGGGAGAGAGGGGCTGCAGTGGAATATATCGAAGGACGGGAACAGCTACTTGTTGCTCCTTGTCTCCTGGGAGAGAGAAAGGACAAGGGCTGATGGGGCCCCTATGGTGACTTCTTTCAACCCTCTTACTTTGTCATCTTTTTACTCTTCCTTTTTCCTTTTCTTCCAACTGCCAACCGGCAGCCCTAGGGTAGAGTGTTCAATAAGAAGAGTTAATTCAGCAGCTTCAGAAGAGGAGTCTTGTTTGTGTTTTCTTCATTTCCTCCCCATCCTTCCCTTTTTCCACTCCCACTGACAGGCGATTACAGTTGAGACTGGGGAGTGGAAAGTTTGAGGAGCTTGAGAGAGAGCAGGGAATAAAGGAAGAAAGAGGAGGGTGGAGCAACTGTTAGAATTGGGGATACCTGGGAGAGAATTATATATGCACTGTTTAGAGCGGGCTTATGTTCTAAAGCACATCTCTTGATCTCAGGTTACCTACGCTGTTACTTTCTCTAATAGGCTGTTATCTAGTAATTTCATCTAGCTAACAAGGTTGAAAAAAGAGACCATGTTGCCTAACAAAGTGCTAGAAACACAATTATTGTGTGGATTTTGTGTGCGTATCTTTTGAGTGTGTTTGGTATTTCTGATGATTGCATGCTCAGGCATAAATAGTCTTTACTGAACAAGATACATGTTGATATTTAATTGTGGAGGTGGCAGCATCAAGAATTGGAGCAGCAGGGCATGGGCTGTGGAGTCTTCAGTCAGATTCTGCTGCCTCCTCGCTATCCCTGCCCTGTTTCTCATCTGTGAAATGTGGCTGCACACATCTGTCTTACAGAATGACTAGGAAGATTAAGAGCCTGGTACATGATAGGTACTCACTAAATATTTATCTTCTTTTGTGGAAGACATATTTTTGTTTAGATTATTAAACTATGTAAACTCCAGTGGTTCTGATTTTTTTGTCTAATAGGGTCCTTGAAGTACAGTCAGTTTTGGGTAGATAGCTTTATTTCATTCTCTATTAAAGTGAATCACCTGAAAACATTCATCAGGAGGAAGTACCTAATTTTAAGAATATAAATGACATTTTTGAAATAATTTTAATCTATATCATTTTAAATAGGTGCTATTTATTAAACATGTAACATTAACCAAGACTTAAATAAAAAGGTACCAAGGATCCCACCCCTAGAGCAAACTGCTTTTATTGTTCTATCACCCCTTCTAGTCCAGATTCCTTTATTATGCAATCTTAACAGTCACTTTTTATAAAGGCATTTGCTTTGTCTCTAGGTGTAAAACAAAGGTGTATCCAGATAATCTTCCTACAACAAGTGTGGTGATTGTTTTCCACAATGAGGCTTGGAGCACACTTCTGCGAACTGTCCATAGTGTCATTAATCGCTCACCAAGACACATGATAGAAGAAATTGTTCTAGTAGATGATGCCAGTGAAAGAGGTAAATTTTAAATTTTAATGCCAATAATTTGCTACACCTTTTGTCACTAACGGTTAAAGCTAGTTGCTATAATTTTTAACCTAATAATTTTATACAAAATTCTAATTTATCCCAAAAATACGGCATTTGGATTCATTCACATACGTAAAAAAGTACACTCTTGTGAGACTTAAAATATTTAATTAACATTTGATGTGTATTGCATCTTAATCTTGTTTCAAAAGGAAATAATGCTATATAACATAAACTATTATGCAGGACAGTGAAAAAACTCATCATTTTGTTAGGATTTTCTCTGTGGGAAGCTGCAGGACTGAGTCAGTAGAGAGAGACTGGATTCTGCTTACATCCATGAATGGAGAAATGTAGTTCTATGTTTAGTAGGAAATATCTCTGACAGCAAGATGGAGCCTTAGCTGGGTGAACCTTTGTTCTCCAGATTTTTCTTAGATTTCCCTATTTTCTCCATTTCTGAGTTTCAGGAATGATCTATAGCTAGGTACATAAAAGGGTTAGGAAGGATGAAAAGGTAGGATGTAATATGACTCTCATAATAAATCTCTACCGACTGTTGCCTACATGTCCTTCTAGGAATCTCAGAATTTTTCACAAGCCTAAAATATCCCAAACTATTGCATGAAATACTCTTTGGGAAAGGACATATTAATGAAAGGTGCCTGGGTCAATATTATATATTCTGAATCCTTACTAGAGATTTCACACTACAGAGTACCATATAGAAAAGGCTCCACTTAGTCCATCAGTAAAGAAACTAGCTTAACTTAGATACCCAGCATTTCCTAATTTTCTTATTCATATCTCATCTCTGTAGGAATCATTGGTGTCATGTGTTCCACCAATGTTCCTGTGTTCACATGAGAAAAATTTAGAGCTACAGAAAATAATTTCCTACTTCTTTTCTTCATCAGCCTTAAATGATCTACCATTTTAACCTCTTTTGCTAGTATCTTCAACTTTCTTGCCTATTCTCCCGTTGCATCTGCTATGATTTAGTTAAGTATCATACTTTCTCCTTCCTGTGCCCACACTGAATACATGCATTTAATAGAAATTAAGTTTATTCATGTCAAATATCAATTATTTGGAGTAATTAGTGCAATAAAAACTATTTAAATCTTGTTACTTTGCCAGATTATACAGATGCAAATGAAGAATAAGATAAATCCTACCTTTTAAATTAGCTTATATCTAACCTTTTTAATCAAATTAAAGAGATAGTTTATAATCACACAAGACATTTAAATAGTATAATACATGACATAATTACATGTCAAAAGGAATAAGAGCTGTTAAGAATACCACACATAAAGAAAGAATTGTTGACAACAGAAGTATAAACCTCATGTGGATAATCTACTTGCTAGGAGTTAATTCCTCTGTAAGAAAATTAACCTAAGTTAATATAAGGAGGAATATATACAGACATCCTGCAAATGACTTGTGCTTGGTTTACTTATATGTTAATATTTGCTGGATTAAATATATTCTTCCAGAAGAGATACTTAACCTGAGATAAAATTGATTATTTTTTCATTTCCTCCTTTGTTTTTCTCTTGTTCTGTGAATGCCCAAGAAGGCTGTGTAGAATAATAAATTTTTATAGGATATGGCCTAATTTAAAAGGTGCAGAGTCCCACAACAAGTGACAGAGAAACTCACCTATACCAGTTCTGTCTTTCCTTCCCCTCATGCAGACCTCACCTAACACCCCAGTCTGTGTACATCTGTGAGAGGAAACTGTTGTGAGCAGGTGTCTACCTCACTGCTCCACCTGAGGCTTAGTCTCTAGGTGGGGTCCTGGAGTGCCGCTCCAGAGTCCCTGCTGAGGGTTGTGTTTCTCCTTTATCTTCCTGCCTTGGAAGCCTCAAATATCCAGGTTACCATTTCTGATATCTGGGAGACACTAGATCTTTGTTTTTGTGGTTATAATTTGCAGTCTTGCTTTCCAGGTTGAGAATCATCTAATGTGTTTTTCTTTGGCTCCATTGTTTAAGTCGTAATTGTTAGACCCAGAAACCAGAGCAACCTCTTTGCTTTTATGTAACTCTTTAAATCTGCTTTTTTTCCTATTCATGAGACACATCCAAGGCACCATCATTTCTCACCTGGATGTGGAAATAGAGTAACAAGTCAAACTAATGCCCCCATATACTCTTACCCCCTCCCATCTAGATGTTCATCATGGTGCCTCCAGAGTGAGCTTTTTTAAAGCATGCAAATCTGATCATTTCACTTCCATGATTTAAACCCCTCCACTAAGGCTTGTATGACCTGGCCACACCTGGCAACTCCAGTCACATCTTGAACCATTCCCATACTTATTCCCACTGTCCAATTTTCTTCTTTCAGTTTGTTAAAGAGTATCATCTTCCTATCTCAGGGCCTTCACTTGTACTGATTCTATTCCCTCTCCCTGGAACATTGTTCTGTAGGGAACATTCGTCTCCACCATCTATCTCCCCAGCGTTGTCAACATTGAATCATCCATCCATCAGAGTTCAGCTCAGATGTGATATATTTAGAGAGGCCTTTCTTGACCTCTCCAGACCTTTCATGTCTCTCTGAAAACATCTCATAACACTCTACCCCTCTGCAGCCCTAACCAGGGTTTGAATTATTTATTTGTCTGTTTAATAGGTATCTTCCCCCAATAGACTGTATACTTTGTCAGGTCTGTTGGCTCACCATTATCACCTCACTTCCCACAGTGCCTGTACATAACAACAGTCTAGAATTATATAATGAATGGGTGAAAGAATAATGTATGCTGGTACATTTAATCGTCACATTTACTTCTTTTCTGTGCAAACTTCGTAATTGGGTTGTATAGCATAGATAGTGTGCCCATGGCCTCTGAATACTTGATTTCAGGTTAACCTGCTGAGTAACTCTATTAAAAAAGTATGAAGTAGGTGCTGTAATTATTTCTGTTTTATTGATGAGGAAAATAAGGCTTAGCATGGTAGATGAGTATCCAAACCCTGTATAAATCCAGAGCCTGACCTCTTAACTGCTGTGTACCTCACTTCTGATTGCTTCTGGTGCAACTTTACTGTTACAGGATCTGTAATGAAGTCAGAATTTGGACGAATCCCTAGTTTATGTCAGAAGTTATGTAATTTTCATCTCAGAAAGTTATCTTAAGACTTAGAATTTATGTAATGTTTCTAATCTGAGAAGACTATTATTTTTTCATTTTATACAAAAAGCAGAGGTTTATATTTAGTAGAGGTTAGGCGTCAGATTTATTAGACTCTGATTTCCTTATTCTTCCCTACTACTCTTTAGAGTTTTGGCTAATATTTCTCAGGCATTGCTGTGAACAGTGAAATTTTTCCCTGATGTTCACACTCTCTGACAACCTCATACCCTGAGAAATGCATAGGGATCTATTTATAGGCCAATAGTTATAAAGATGTCCTAGTAAGAAGATTCTCCCTTGTTTTTAGATGTAATAGTAGCTTCTAACTATAATCTCTTAACTCATGGCTTCATTTTTGTAAAATGAGACTTGGATAGTTCCTAATCCCCCACCTAGCCCTGAGTCCATAATTCTATATTGACTGAAAAGAAGACACCTGTATCCTGATGTTATTGTGTGAAAGCCACAAAGATGTCAAACAAAGATGCCAAGAAAATTTGTGGAAGAACAAATTTTGTGAGTTACCAGACCACAGAATCATGCATCTTTTTTTAAATTTTGTTCATAAACAAGATAGTATAGCTTTCAAAGACATGTGGGACTTGGGGACTAGATTGCTTTAGTTCTGAAGAAACATTTTAAACTGATATTTTTGGAAAAACTTGTTGGGAGACACATTGTTTATGACACACCCAGTCTTGATTGATCTAAGGTACTAGATTATATCTTATACTCTACTGCATGAAATTCTATCAAATTCTGGATACAAAGTATTTTAAATTTGCGCTTGATCAGGTGCTTCCACAGACCTGAATTGTTCTCTCTATAGAGTTCCCTTCTAGGATTCTCTTGTTGTAGATAAAAAGATGGGCTTTAAAGTCAGGCTGACCTGGGTTTGAATCTTGGATCCATCCCTTACCAAGCTGTATCACCTTAATCAAATTCATGTAATATGCTGAGCCTTAGATTTTCATTTCTAAAGTATGCATAATAACACTTAACCTCATAGGATCGTTGTGAGCATTAAATGAGATAAAATACATAATGAGACTAGCATTACATATGTTAGCATTGTGCTAAACAGACACAAAATGTTAATAGGTACCACAAAATGTTGTTCTTCTCTGGGATTGGCACTACCTTTACCTTTTTACTCAGAATCAAGTTAGATCCTTTTGACCCTAAGACTTGGTTCATAAAATCACAGTGATATCTTTCAGGTAACTTTTTAGCTCAAATATTAGAAAATATATTAACAGAAATGGGAAAGATCAGTGTTTTGGTGCAGTGGGACACACAGGCCTTTCTCTTTTACAGCTTTTATATCCCTGATTGTTTCATTATTGAGTCATTTTGTCTTGTTGAGTCAAATAGGCAAGAATCATTTTACTCCCATTTGTCTTTTCCACCTCACTATGCAGGACGCCTTTTGGATCTCTACTTTTAGTATTTAATTAATAGATGTAAGGATAATCTCTCTAGGGGTCCCAGTAGTTTCATCTCAAATATTTTCTTCCCTAGAGAGATTATCCTCATACTTACTGTATGGTGACTAGTTGGAAAGGCATTTGGCCATATTACCACCAATAGCTTCTCTAGCATAAATTCTGTAAACCTACCTGATCTAAAAAATACTTTCTCTTTGCTTTGAGGAAGTTGCACCTTTTCTGCTTTTTAAAGTCAGTTGTGAACTTTGGAGGAAAGGTTTGCCTTATCCTATATGCTTGCCTGTGTCCTGAGGAGCATAACCTCTTATCTGAACTCTCCAGGATATTTATTGATTTCATACACCCACATACTCTCCCTTTCCCCTGTTGCCCCCTTTTTCTCTTCTCTTCTTCAGTTGCCCTTTCCTTTTTAAACTTTTTTTCTTAACACCTAATTGTCGGTTTAAGGATCTCTATTTGGCCTTGCAGTTAACAGTCCAGCATTTCTTTTCCAAGCATTACCTCACTTTCTGCCTCCTGATTTAAAAAAAAAAAAAAAAAAAAAAAAAATGCGTCGTCAAAGACTATGGTAATCAACAAGACAGTTTGTTTCTGCTTTCACAATTTTCTGAACTCTACATATTACATATTCTGTGTCTTCTCTCTGTTGAGGTCTGGATTTAATGCCTTCTTTGTATTGCTGATCCCTAAGCATGATTAGGAAAAGAATTGAGTCTGACAGAGTTACTTAGTGAAACGTAGGAGCATTCCTATCCTTGGTTAAGTCTGATCCCAAAGGCACTCTCCTAATTCTGCATGTAATAAAATAGAGGCAGCTCTAGTCCATTCTCTCGGGAAATATAAAGGCTTCCTTTAGCAAAATGGGTTTGTGAGTCAGGGAGCCTTGCTGAGAGTGTTCAGTAAGGGTATGTTGAATAAATATTCCAAATCAAAATTACTTTAATCTGAATAGCACCAGGCCACACCTGTTTTCATATTTTGTTTTGTTCATTTTCCAGACTTCTTGAAAAGGCCTTTAGAGAGTTATGTGAAAAAACTAAAAGTACCAGTTCATGTAATTCGAATGGAACAACGTTCTGGATTGATTAGAGCTAGATTAAAAGGAGCTGCTGTGTCTAAAGGCCAAGTGATCACCTTCCTGGATGCCCATTGTGAGTGTACAGTGGGATGGCTGGAGCCTCTCTTGGCCAGGATCAAACATGACAGGTAATTTTCTGGTGTCTGTAAGTTTGTTTTTAGTACATTTGTCCTAAACTATCTGGTGAATTGCCAAATTCTATATTTTTAAATAAATATAAAAGTAATTTCCTCCTAAGTTTGCTTTAAAATATCTGTGTAAAGGACTCTAAAGAAAACATCCAGAAGACCACATTCTGAAGCCTGGCATGAATGTTTGCAGACTGTCGTGCTAATAGGGAGTGATTAGGAAGCATGTCGTTGGAATGTATACTATATGCTCTGTTCACCAAGCTGGAGCAGAACAGATAGACAGTGACCTCAGGGAAGACAGCATAAAACCCTTCACTTGGGCCGGGCACGGTGGCTCAAGCCTGTAATGCCAGCACTTTGGGAGGCCGAGACGGGCGGATCACAAGGTCAGCAGATCGAGACCATCCTGGCTAATACGCTGAAACCCCGTCTCTACTAAAAAAATACAAAAAACTAGCCGGGCGAGGTGGCGGGCACCTGTAGTCCCAGCTACTTGGGAGGCTGAGGCAGGAGAATGGCGTAAACCCAGGGGGCGGAGCTTGCAGTGAGCTGAGATCCGGCCACTGCACTCCAGCCTGGGTGACAGAGCGAGACTCCGTCTCAAAAAAAAAAACAAAAAAACAGAAAAACAAAAAACAAAAAAAAAAACCCTTCACTTGTCCTTGCTCTCTAAAGCTAACGCTGGAGCAGGCAGATCCTCTCAACTTGTAGTGCAGCAAGAAGTAGAAGAGAATGGAGAGAAGCACATTGTGTCCCGAAATGCTTAATTTTATATGGAAAGCACCATAATCTTGGATAACACAGGAAGAATAGTGGTGTCATGAACACCTATGGTTATAGTTTTTCATGTTACACATTTTTCAAATAACTCCTTATTTCTGACTTAGTTCTTTTGCATCAGGAGAGAACTTGACTTCAGTCTGCTAGATATATGTTGGTTGAATTTCTGCTTGTCATTGTGATTTGAGGTAGAGACTATCCTTGTTAACATTTAAGTTTAGATTTTAGTGGAGTGAACTTTTACTAATCAAGTGGAGCACGGTGGGAGCTAAAGCCACAGCATCTATTCTATTTGATAGCAAATGCTGGATCTACATTTTTTTCCGGAAGATGAATAAATAGGAAAACTCAGCATTGGGCCAGTCACTGGGAAAGTAGAGCAGCTTTAGAAAAAAAAAACATTCCCTGAAGAATCAAAAGAATAGGATATCCCTGTAAATTCTTTTCTTTAAATAATAGATGACTGTTTTAGGGAATATTTGCTTGCCTGAAGATAATACATAACCCATAGAGAGAAAGCAAGATGAGGTGATGACAGAAGTATGGAAGGGAATCAGCGGAAATAGCAACCACAGTGACTTCCCGTTTGGGCTGTATGGTGGACTCGATATTCTGAATAACTTTTCCAACTGAAAAAGCTGGATAAAAGGCCAAACACATTTTAAATGCATCATTGAGTTGGCACAAAAGTAAGAAATTTGCAGATCTTGAAAAGAAGTGAGAGCAAATGTGCAGTCCAAACACTAAAGCCAGCTTTCACTGGTAGGGTTTCTGCTGAACTTTGGGGACACTAAGCTTCTGCCTTGAGAGACAAATAAGATGGAAGGATAGGAGACAAAAACCTAGGACCTGCCTCAGGTGAGAAGGTTAATAGCAAACACCTGTATAAAGCTGTATCTTAGTATAAGGCAAGAATGAAAAATAAATCCCACCACATCAGAGAAAACTTGCTGTCTCAACCTTGGTATGCAATGGCAGAGGGGAAACAAATCTTCCCTAAGAATTTGTAAACAATATAGAAAAGGAATGAACAAAACTCTTTTTATGAGGCTGGTATAACTGTGATATGAAAACCAGAAAATACTACAAGGAAAATTACAGGGCAAACCTGTTCATGAATGCTAGTGCAAAAATCTCACAATACCAGCAAACTGAACCAGCAGTACACACACACACGTGTAAAAAACATATCATGGGCCGGGCGCGGTGGCTCAAGCCTGTAATCCCAGCACTTTGGGAGGCCGAGACGGGCGGATCACGAGGTCAGGAGATCAAGACCATCCTGGCTAACACGGTGAAACCTCGTCTCTACTAAAAAATACAAAAAAAAAAAAACTAGCCGGGCGAGGTGGCGGGCGCCTGTAGTCTCAGCTACTCGGGAGGCTGAGGCAGGAGAATGGCGTAAACCTGGGAGGCGGAGCTTGCAGTGAGCTGAGATCCGGCCACTGCACTCCAGTCCGGGCGACAGAGCGAGACTCCGCCTCAAAAAAAAAAAAAAAAAAAAAAAAAAAAAAAAAAAAAAAAACATATCATGATATCATGCCTGCTTGGTTTAGCATAATATTACAAAACTAATTCATTTAATACATCCCATTAATGTATTTTTAAAACTGTGATTACAAACTTATTAAACACCTCTGATCACTCCCATAGATACTGAAAAAGGGTTCACTGAAATTTAACATGAATTTATTATTAGAAAATACTTAGCAAACTATTACACAGTGGAAGTTGAATTCAAGAAAGGACAGCTTTAAAAAAAAAAAAAGCCTTTGCAAGCAGAAATCATGTTAATGGAGAAATATTGAAAGCATTTTTTAAAAAGATGTGGAACAAGATGTTAATGCCCTCAATCACTTCAAGACTTCAGGTATTATTAGAAGTCTTCCGTAGGTTTTGCTGTACTACAATAAATAAAGAACATTTATTTATTGGAAAAAGGAAAAGCATTGTTGTCAATTATATATGTGTTTGTGAAGAAAATGAATCTGGTACATAAAATAATAGAAACAATAAGAATTTAGCAATGTCGCCAAACATGAGATTGCTATAGAAAAGTTCAGGCTGGTGCAGTGGCTCATGCCTGTAATCCCAGCTCTTTGGGAGACCAAGGTGGGCAGATCATTTGAACCCAGGAGTTTGAGACCAGCCTGGCCAACATGGCGAAACCCCATCTCTACTAAAAATACAAAAAATTAGCCATTCATGGTGGCTCCTGCCTATAGTCCCAACTACTTGGGAGGCTGAGGCGGGAGGATCACTTGAACTCAGGAAATCAAGGCTGCAGTGAGCCAGGATTGCACCACTGCCCTCTAGCCTGGGCAACAGGAGTGAGACTCCATCTCCAAAAAAAGAAAAGTTTATTTCACACCAACAAGGAATACTTAGAAAATATAATGTAAAAAGAAAAGATACCATTCGTAATAGCAGTGGAAGTCATAGACTACACCTAGGAATATGTTTACTGAGACTGACTGAAATTCACAAAAAAATCTTGAGAGAGAGGTGGTGTTCATGGATAGGAAAGTCAGTATCATAAGAGTATCAGTTCTACCCAAATTCATATATAAATTCAGTGCATTTCCAATTGAAATCTTCACAGAATTTTGTTTGAGAGACTGTACAGGCTGATTCTAGCATTAATATGGAACTGTAAAAAAAAAAAAAAAAAAATAGTTGGGATGCTTCTGAAGAAGAATCAGATCTAAGGGTGCTTACCCTACTAGGCATCAAGACTTATTTTAAAGCTGTGTTAATTACAGCAGTGGTATGTTGATGCAGGAATTCACAAAGAGACTAGTGAAACAGGGTAGGTTCTAGAAACCGCTCATTTTTGTATATAATCTTCATTTATGGCAGAACAGGCACTCATAGTTATGGCAGAAGGAAAAGGGACCATTACATAAATAGTGGTGGAACAATTGGTTATCCATAGAAGAAATAAATGAAGTTGGATACTTGCTGTATATCATAGTTAAAATCAGTCCCTTGAGGATTAAAGACTTAAATATAAAAAACAAAAATATGCTTCTTTTTAAGACAATATAGGAGTATGAATGAAAAGGGGAGGGATTATCAACCAGTAAATAATTATGACGCTAGTTTGATGTGAGATAGAGCATGAAAGTTTTCACCATTGCCTGTAACATTATAGAATGTAGTTTTATTTTAAAAACACTTAGGCCCAGGTGCAGTGGTTCATGCTTGTAATCCCAGTACTTTGAGAGGCTGAAGTAGGAGGACCCCTTGAGCCCAGGAGTTCAAGACCAGCCTGGGCAACATAGGAAGACCTCGTCTCTACCCAAAAAAAAAAATTCTTTTAATTAGTTGAGTGTGGTGTTATGTACCTGAGGTCCCAGCTACTCAGGAAGCTGAGGTGGGAAGACCATTTGAGGAGGTCGAGGCTGCAGTGGGCCCTGATTGCACTACTGCATTCCAGCCTGGGTGACAGAGTGATACCCTGTCACAAGGGGGAAAAAAGTAAAAACACTTACTATACAGTTGTTCTATAGTTGGCATTAAACAGGAATGTTTTGAAAGATTTTTTAACTTGCTTTTATGACATCAGGAGAACAGTGGTGTGTCCTATCATCGATGTGATCAGCGATGATACTTTTGAGTACATGGCAGGCTCTGATATGACCTATGGTGGGTTCAACTGGAAGCTCAATTTTCGCTGGTATCCTGTTCCCCAAAGAGAAATGGACAGAAGGAAAGGTGATCGGACTCTTCCTGTCAGGTAATTAATTTGTCAAACATTTTCCCTAAAGTGTCATTGGCAGAAGGTTGTGGAGCTTTGGGAATCATATCAAATGGATAAGTGTATTTTGAGAAACATGAAGCATTCGTATACCTTATGGTAGTTAAGAGCCATCTTTCACATATGTGAGTGTTATAAAGAAGCATTTCTCCTCTAATAAAATTAGAAATTTTTACTTACTCTGTAAATCTAGTGCACATGAGAAATGATGACATGCATGTTTTTTCATTCCTTTATGAACATTTTGCAAATGTGTAAGTCACATCTATTCTTTAATTCAGTTATTAAGGATAATAATACTTAGCTTAATTAATTGTGTCAGTATGTGAAAACTATTACCTAAAACTGGGTCCTTGCATTATAATGTGAGATTTTAAATTCAGACTTGTACCATCTGGATGAGTTATTGACTGGTAAAGTTAGAAAAGCTTGTATCAAACCTAAAAATAGCTAGAATTGACACAAAGTATAAAAAAATTCATTAATCCATTTATTTTCTGATTTTTTTTCTCTACTTGGTCATATATAGATTTTTTTTTTCAGGATGGAATAAAAATCCTCATGCTCTTTTTAGAACATGAAATTGAGACCTTTGAGCTCTTCTGAGCCATCCTAAAATTTATCCCAATTATATCAACCTGCTACTTCTGTATTAAGAGTTCCTTCAGAACCAGGCTTCAGCTGTCTTCTGTTTTTGGGCCTCCTGCATCTGCCTTCCCTTGAATTCAAGTCCAGTTCTGGCAATACTGAAGAAATTTTCCACTGACTATGTGCTATTTTCCTTAGCCTGAGTTCTTAGTAGTGCAAGGGACTTTTCTTCTCTTTAGCTGTTAGTGCAATTCACTATCTAAATCAGGGGTTCCTAAACATTTCAAAGATGGCAAACTTTTTTGAAAATCTGGTGAAAGCTATGGGTCTTCTCTAATGGAGAAAAATGCACATGTACATACAGAAGATTTAGCACACAAAAAACTCAGGTCAAGAAACCCCTGTATTAAATGATAATTCTGAATTTTGGGCTGTTTCTTTTAAACCCTTTTCTCATTCTTTTTTTCTCCTAAAATCAAAATAAGTGCAAACCTTTTTTTGAAACAACTGTTTCCTCTAGAAAGGCAATGAGTACATTTTAGGGTTCATCTTAAAATACAGTTTTCGTGGTATCTTTGGTCCTTGTAACTTAATTATTTTTTCTCCTGGTTGGAGTTCACTTTTTCTCCATACTTGTTCTTTATAAAAATCAAATGGGCTGATACTCATTTATTTAAATCTTCCTTCATTTCTTAATCATTTTTCTGCTCAATTTCACATGTTCCCACTCCCTTTGCCTACCTGAGCCCATTTTGATGAATTAGGCTCCTCTTTTGCAGAAATACCATACAGTCAGGAAGGAACATACTGATTTTATTCTATATTTTGTCTCCTGTCCTTAAAGATTTCTTGTGGGTATTGGGAAAAGACCTCATTGTTTCCATCCTGTTTATCTTATGTGTTTAAAATATTTGCCACCCTTTAGAATGTGGCATGGTAACTCTAACCTGAATCTGCTTGGTTAATATAGTCAACTGCCTTGAAGTTACCAGGATCCATGGAGTGGGTGCACAGTCAGATGGAGAGGATTGTGAGGAATAGCTTTAATTTAAGGAGTTTGAGATCTAAACTCAGGACCTGAGGACCAAGCCAAGAAAGATAGAAAGTACTCTTAGAACTGTGACAGAGAGGGATGTCTGGGCAGAAGCATGACCACGGTGCAGGTCATGTCTGAAGACCAAATAACAGCATAAAACACAGAAAACCCCTAGGGCCTGTGAAAGTTTATGAAGAGTGTGAGAATAAGTACTTACTCAGTAGTTATAAATAGTTATGAAACTGCTTTTAAAAACAAAAGCTGATTGTAAATTTTAAATTGCTAATGGTATAGCGTTATTGAATTTCAGAACACCTACCATGGCAGGAGGCCTTTTTTCAATAGACAGAGATTACTTTCAGGAAATTGGAACATATGATGCTGGAATGGATATTTGGGGAGGAGAAAACCTAGAAATTTCCTTTAGGGTAAGTTCCCTTCAATCCCTTCAAAAAAATTAATCTTTTATTTAACCTCAAGTATAGATGTGCTTTGATTATTCATGTATCCCTATATAAAAAATAAAAATTGAATTTAATACAAGTTTAATGTAACTTCAGAACCTTCGGTCCATAAAAAAGACTGATATTAAGGGTTCATTATAAACTATTGAAGCAAATAATTTCGTTACCTTTGAAGTCCAGCTATAAAACTTACACAAGATTCCCTAGTTGTTTTTAATTTTTATTATTTTCAAGGAAGTAATTTAAGCTCTAAAAACTAATATGTAGTTTGAATATGCTACTTTGGTACTTTACTCTCAAAAACATAAATTTCACATTTTGTAATATGCTTTTTAGTGTGAAAACTTTTCTATATAAAACCTAGTCACTTTACCAGCTTTATATTTTTCAATAAAAAGAAAAACGCAAAAGAATTCTAAAATGACTCTAAATTGATTTAACCCAGTCTACATATAAAGTCTTTCCATTTCATGTTCACTAGAATCAACATATCATTTAAATGGCATTGCATATTTTTGAAAATAACCAACTTTAGACACGTAACTTATTATAGTGGAAGTCACACTGACGTGTACTGTAATCTGAACCAGTGAGCTCACTTTGTTCCCAGTGAATCGCTTTGCCTTCTTGTCAAAGAGAGGGTTGGACTCTAGATCATCTTGGAGATCCTATCCAGCTCTAACACTTTATGATCCTGGGAAAACTTGAAGGTAGGAACACTGAATATTTAACAAAATCAGAACTTTCCAAAATGTTATTTTAATTGTAAAGAGTTATGAGAGTTTTAACTTGGTTGGGGGAATATATTTTGAAAGGAACAGAAGGATTTCATTAAATTAAGGATGTAAGCACATACTTGATCATCTTTCTTTTACCCCTTTTTTTGTTTTTATTGTTCTAACAAACACAACAAAACATGCTTTTACTGTCTCACTGAAGAACTTACAATGGATCTAGTTTAGATTCATAGGTTTGGTTTCATGTATAAGCCGTGACACAGGTTTGGAAAGGGGTGAACAGATGAAAATCTGGCTGGCTACTCCATGGTCAGGTTTTGTTTGGTGGTTGCTTTTAACCATGAATCACATTAATACATTATATACTCTGTACACACAAAACATAAAATTTAAACATTTTGTGAAACAGTATGTCCTTGTTAACAAGTACGGGTTGCAATTCATCAATTTGAATGTATGATTCTCTTAGGAATAATGGTCTGCAGTTAGAAGAACACTGCTCTAGATCTCATGTCTTTTCTGTATTTAGCCTGTAACCTATGTTTTCTTTGTTTTAGTCTTCAACTTTTGGTTTGATCAGAACCTAAATTAGAGAAATGTTTCTCTTGAGGAAGCACTGACTTTGTAACGTAACCCTACAGTCAGAGCCCACCATGTGCCCCTGATATTGCGAAATTCCAACTGTGGAACCCAATAGATGTCAACACTTTTTTTTTTTAAACTATCAATGTCATGTATGGTCTTAGCTGTTATTTTCAGATTTGGTAGTATGGAGGTACTTTGGAAGCTTTTTACCAGTAACTACAATATGTTCCATTTAAGTTTAAACAAAAGCCAAACCCCTATTTAATTGAAAAGAAAAATGCTATGGGAAAACTAAAGTGAACATTTCCTGATTACTCAGCTACATCTTACGGTCATCTCTGCTGTTTTCAGATTTGGCAGTGTGGAGGAACGTTGGAAATTGTTACATGCTCACATGTTGGACATGTGTTTCGGAAAGCTACACCTTATACGTTTCCAGGAGGCACAGGGCAGATTATCAATAAAAATAACAGACGACTTGCAGAAGTGTGGATGGATGAATTCAAGAATTTCTTCTATATAATTTCTCCAGGTTAGCATTGTTTTGCATTAGAAATACAAGACTGTACCTTTCTTGACCCTGATGCTGGAGGAGAATTAAGAAGCATGGAAGTGAAGCTTTGAGCAGAGGTGAACACCTACCTCGTAAGGTTATTGTAAGGAATGAATGAAATCACACACAGTATAGAAAGTGCTTGGCAGAATGCCTAGAATAATACATAATTAACAGTAGTAAATTATCCAGGTCAGTGTTGCTAGCCCAGATTTTACAGATGTTCTATTTTTTTAAAAACCTAACCACAACATTTAATATTTATTCCTGTGAAGTTTCATCTTGTTAAATTTTCAGCTATTTTTCTAGCTTGCATGACTTTTTCTTGATTCTTGGAGTTTTCATTCAACATAACAAAACCACTGTTTTTGCAGTGGGTCATAAGCATTCTCTATAAGCAGCCCCTCGATGCTGTCATAGGAGGCTTTCATCAAGTATCACAAGGCCACCGAGAGCCCAGAACATGTCACAAGAGCCTTCTTTCCAGGAACTTTGCTATTCAGACTTTTGTAGGAAGAGTTGTTCCATCAGCTATAAGTCGGCCTGACATTGTTACTAGTCCATCCTTATTTTTTAGTTACTGCAAGACTGTCAAGTGGCAGAGTGAACAATTCAGTGAGTTGTGTGAGAGAAGCCTGACTGCAAACAATTGCTCTGTTTAATATTTGAGCAAAATAGACCTTGATTTTTTTGTTTGTGCCTTAACATATATTGAAGTTTACTGCTCCCATATCACTTATATTTCATTCTCACATAAATGTCATTTTTCTTTGAAAAATTAAAACACATGTTAATGTCTTTTCCTTGCTTTATACTTTTGGTGGATTCATAGTGTCTCACTTGGTATAGTCACATATCACCCAACTGATACCACTGTTCTCATTCATCTGGCTTATTAGATTCAGTAATAAACATGTGTTACCTAAAACCACACTAATAATTCAGAGTCAATTATTTCAACAGGTGTTACAAAGGTAGATTATGGAGATATATCATCAAGAGTTGGTCTAAGACACAAACTACAATGCAAACCTTTTTCTTGGTACCTAGAGAATATATATCCTGATTCTCAAATTCCACGTCACTATTTCTCATTGGGAGAGGTAAGAAATATATATATATTCTATGTGGTTATTATGTTCTTACTTTTTTATAAAAAAAAAAAATAGAAGTTAAACTTCCAATAAGGAAAGTCTAAACAATATTCTTTTTCCCATTCCTCCTTCCTAAAAGTTGATTTCCACTGAGTTGATGCATCTGGAGATAAGCTGTGTACTGTGGAGTCTGTTTTTCCCTATTCTGTGTATAGTGATGTGTTTCCTAAACAGACTGTACCATCTGCAATTGTGAATCCGTAAAATCTGTATATATATATTAAAAAAAAAAAAAAGACTCCTTGCAGGTCTTTGTGAACTTGTAATTATAAGATGGCTTTTAGAAAAAAACATGAAGCCAAGTAGGGAAAAAATCCAACCTTTTTGCGATAGAAATCAATAGAAGGACAAGATTTCCTTTTATAAATCACAGCAGGAAATAATGATATGTGTAGACAGGGCCAAAACCAGGCCTATCCCAGGACTAAATCTCAGGAAAAGTGGCCTCCCACTCTGAAGAAGATTGTCACTTCTTCAGTCCTTTCATTCATTCAACAAATATTTGAGTAGCTAGTATATGACAAGTACTATTTTAAGTACTAGGAATACAGCAATAAGTAAAGCAAAGATCCTGCTCTTGTTGATCTTACAGTCCACGAGTAAGATAGATTATGAAAGGCACACAGTATGTCAGGTGGTAATAAGGGCAGAAGAGATAGAGAATGACTGGCAAGTAAGCATGGGTAGTAGTACTGTTTTATGTAAGGAAGTTGAAAGAATAAAGAAGTTGAAAGAGTCCTGTCAAGGTGATTTTGAGCAGAGATCTGAAGAAAGTGAATGAGCAGGTCATATGAATTTTTAGGGAAGGAGTATTCTGGACACAAGAAAGAACAAGTATAAAGATTTCTGGTTTTTGTTTTTTTGAGATGGAGTCTCGCTCTGTCACCCAGGCTGGAGTGCAGTGGCGCTGTCTCAGCTCACTGCAAGCTCCGCCTCCCAGTTCATACCATTCTCCTGCCTCAGCCTCCCGAGCAGCTAGGTCCACAGGCATCTGCCACCACGCCCGGCTAATTTTTTGTATTTTTAGTAGAGACAGGGTTTCACTGTGTTAGCAAGGATGGTCTCGATCTCCTGACCTTGTGAGCCACCCGCCTCAGCTTCCCAAAGTGTTGGGATTATAGGCGTGAGCCACCACGCCCGGCCTAAAGGTTTCTAAGATGATGATGTACTAGTGTGTTCCAGAAACAGCAGGGAGACCAGTTGTCTGGAATAAAGTGAACAAGGTGGAGAGTAGTAGAAGGTAAGGTCAAAGACATAGTGAGGTTCAAATCATATAAAGCTTATAGGTTATAGTGAGAACTTTGCATTTTGCATTTTATTCTTAATCAAATGGAAGCCATTGAGAGATACCAGCAAACTTCCATTAGAAAAGGATCACATTGTCTGCTATGTGGAGAAAAACTATATGGAAACAGGAGTAGAGCTGGTGTATTGTTGGAAGGAAGAGAGTAAAGGATTATGTAAGGTTTCTGTCAAGCTTGAGACACTGTAAAGCTGCCGTTACTGAGATGGGCAAGCCTACAGGAAGAGCACATGCTCAAGGGAATCAACAGTGTAGTTTGGGACACATTAAATTTGAGATCCAAGTGAAGATGTGAATTGGTCTTTACATTTAAGAATATTCAGTTTGGGGGAGAGGTTGTGATAGAGATGTAAACTTAAAGGTTGTCAGCATATAGGATGGTTTTTAAAGCCACAAAACTGTATGAGGTCATCTGAGGAGGAGAAAATGTTAAGTATGAGAGAGAAGACCGAGGACAATGCCAGAGGGAACGCCACAGTTTAGAAATCATGGAGATGAGAAGGAATCAGCAAAAAAGATTGAGAAGGAGTAGGCATTGAAATAGGAGAACCTAGAGAGTGGTGTCTCCAAGACTAAGGGAAAGATGATGTTTCAGGAAAGAGGAAGTGATGAGCTGTATGGAATACTGCAGAGAAGTTGAGGAAGATGAGTACTTAGAATTGGTGATTGCATTTGGCTAGGGAAATGTTATCAGTAGCCTATCTCACAGTGTTGAGTTTCCCATGGATGTTGTTAAAAACCGTGTTTTCAAGAGAGAATGGAAGAAGCAACATAGATGAATGTTTACAAATCTTGCAAGAAATTTTGTTGTAAAAGAGGGAAGAGAAATGGCTGGTAGCTGGAGGAGAATATGGGCTTAAAGGGGTTTTTATTTGTTTATTAAGATAAAACTATGCTGATATGAGCAACCCAAAAGAGAAAATTTAAAGATGCAAAAGAAAGAGCCAACTTAACACCCATTAGGATGGCCACTATCAAAAAAAAGACAGACAGTGACACATGTTAGCAAGGATACTGAAAAATTGGAACCTTTGTGCATTGTTGGTGTGAATGTAAAATGGTACAACTGCTATTTAAAAACAGTATGGAGGTTTCTCAAAAAAAATGCTCAAAAAGAACTACGATGTTATCCAGCAATTCCACCTCAGGGTATGTATCCAAAGGAAATGAATGCAGGGTCTGAAGAGTTATTTTTACTTATATGTTTATAACAGCACTATTCACAATAGCCAAGAAGTGGAAGCACCCCACGTGTCCGTTCTTTCTGGTCCAGCTACCAATGCACAGGCATTGTCCAAAATTGGGTCAGTTCAAAGGAAAAAACTCCTCATTCTTGGTTCTAAAGACAAGCTACAGAGTGACTGCTGTAAATCTTGATAGAACATACAATGGAATATTATTCAGTCTTAAAAAAGGAAGGAAATTCTGATACATGCTACAACATGGATGAACCTTGAGGACATTACGTTAAGCATAAGACAGTCACCAAAAGAGAAATACTGTATGATTCAGGCAGCTAGAATAGTCAAACTCATAGAAACAGAAAGTGGAATGGAGGTTACCAGGGCTAAGGGAAGGGGGTAAAGAAGAGTTACTTCATAGGTCTAGAGTTTCACATTTGCAAGATGAAAAAGTCCTGGAGATTCATTTTACAACAGCATGAGTATATTTAACAGTACTAAACTGTACACTTGAAAACAGTTTAGATGGTAAATTTTATGTTATGTGTTTATGTACCAGAATAGAAGGAAAGAAGGGGTCTGTTTAACAGGAGTCGTGTATTTGGATGGATAGGAGGTGAAATCTGTACACAAGTAGAGGTTGTTGGTTGGGGGTGGGAAGAAGAGAGGTCATCTCTTGTCATAGGAAGGAAGATAGGGGAATGGGAACAAGTGCAGGGCAGCTGTAGGTTTGGAGGTGGACACTGGCAGTTTGTGGTGGAAGTGTGAGGACCTTCTAATCTGGTGGCTTGTTTCCTCAGTTGAACACAAAGATTATGGGCTGAGAGTGAGGAAGCTGTTGGTGAGGGGGAATTGGGGAAAGAGAAGAGGATGTAAAATAGAAATGTAAGATAAGGGAAAGCAAGTAGATCCCCGAAGGAAGCCAGATGGTGGAGAGTTGGTGAAGCCATCTGGCCGGGTGTTTTTTCCAGTGCCAGGGCAGGCACAGACTTCTGCATTTATCCTTAACAATTACTAAGGCTATTTCAGGATTGACTTGAGCTCCCTACCTCTGAACTTTGTTGTGATTTAAGGAATTTGTTTTCAAACAAGTGAGGACTACATTGAGTTTCTTGAGCCTTTCATTCTCACCGATGCCTCATTAATGGGAATGTGTTTTCCTTTGCTATAACCTCGTACTGGTCAAAGAAGGCCCAGGGTGAGTGGTGCACCAGGGAAAGATTTCTAGCAGTCATTCTGCAGCTTGTCTTTAGAACCAAAAATGAGTTGTGGTTTTTTTTGTTTTGTTTTTTTTTTTTTTTTTTTTTTTTGAGCTGACCCAATTTTGGACAACACCTAGGCATTGTTAGCTGGGCCACAGTTTGGGCGTGTGACAAAGAAACACTTGTCTGCTCCATGGTAGATGGCTGCCAAGGCAAGCTTGCGTCTTACCTGCCTCTTGCCAGCTGGCTTCTGGGCAAGTCACAGCATTTACCCTCTGTGGCCTGCTTGTTGTCGCCTTATTAACTTAGCAGCTGGTCTTAAGCCTTGTACGCCGTTAATCCCAGGCCACATCCTCCAGGTTAAAAGTGTCATTTCTAGATTGGAGGTCATTCTTGAGAGTACCCACCATAGTGCAGCCAGGGATCTTATGCTTCTGATCACAGCTTCACCCATGTCAGCCTTCCTTTGCTAGCAACAGTAATTTAGCCTTTCATAGATCTCTTGCCATGCTTCAAGGGTCCAGGGAAACCTGAAATCGTAGGATTTTTGAGCAGAAAGGGAAGTCAGAAAATGTAAATATGACTATGGTAATAGATATAATTTAGAGCCTCTGGCTTCAGCTAACTCTGACTTTTGTAGTTCCTGTAGAACGTGAATAAGTGTGTTTCATTGTGGTATCTGATAGCTGTTAACCCAGGAGCTGAGTATTCTAAACAACAACAAAAAGTAAACAGTCTAGACCTTTATTGGTTTAGTCAGTTTTAGGGGCTGACCAATTGCTTTTCCAGGCAGATCTAATAATCCTAACATTTACTGAGCATGTACTTTATGTCAAACACAAATCTGAATGCTTTATGAATATTAAAGCACAGTACTATAGAATTGTGCTGTTATTCCCACTTCACAGATAAGTAAATTGAGACACAAATAAATAGTTTAAAAAACACGGCTAAACTCACAACCATCTGGTTTGAGAGCCTGTGCTGTTAACCCCTAATGTCGGTATTCTTTCTCATATCTAACCAATACTTCCCTTGCAGCAGAGAGTGGAAAAGTGAATCCAGATTCACTAATACTAGATTATAAAAATACTTTAACAAAGCTCCTATATTGTCCATTCTAATGAGATAAGATACTGATTCTGGAGGAGACTAATAGTAGAAACAAAGGAACTTAAGCTCTCACCCTTGCCTGGTTTCCCAAGAATGAGTGCATTCACAATTATTTTCAATTCCTAATGTCAAAAATAGTATTTTTAAAGTAACAGTCAGGTACAGCTAAGTTGCCACTTCTGAAATGGGGTTGAAGAGTTGCTAGGTCTGTGGAAAAAGGAAAGAAAACCAACAGTTACTGTGTGCCTACTATGTGTCTGTCTGTATGTATTATCTCAATTAGAGCACTTAACAAACCCGAGAGAGAGAGATTTATCTCTGCTTTACCAATGAGAAAGGGTTCTTATAGCAGTGTTTTCAATTCTGTGTTATAAATAATATTGATGTCTGATGTCCCCAAGGTGCTCAATTAGAAAGGCGAGGTACTGGGGAGACGAAGGTAGATTTTGAGGTCAAATATGTTTGGGTAATACTATTTTACATCTTACATCCATCTGTACCACCATTCCCCACTCCTACCAAGAGTCGTAGTATATTAAAAGGCTTTGAGAAGTCCTTCAACAAAGAAACCAATTTAAATTTATTTATTTGGTATTTTCCAAACATATCTGATCATAAATCACCTTTTTTAGTGGGGCACCTTGCAAGATGCTGTTCTTCAGATTGTGGTTTTTGGAATCACAATCTTAGAGTAAATAACTTGCTAAAGGTCTCATGGCTAGTTGGGAATGAAGCCCATCTGCATGTCCCCAAAACCTAAACTCTCACCCCTACAGACTCTTTGAAAGTGTGGATATTCACACACTGTAAGTCAGACATTGCTATGATTCAAGTAGAAAAGTTTGTTTCTAACAGCTCCTCACCCTTTATGATACTCTCAGTCTGTACATCATTTCTAGATTGTTTTGGCTTGACCCAGTGTCGTGCCTGGCCACGTAAGGAAAGATGTGTTAATCAGCCATAAACAATTCCTATGAAGAGTGCCATTAACCCACTGATCTCTCCCCTTGAAACAACTAGATGTCCTAGGATTTACACTGTTTCAGAAAGTACAAACCAAACTTGGGCACTTTCCACATGACTTTCATAGGGTGGCCAAGGGTGTGAGAACTGGGGTTTATTAGCATGTTGTGCAACTTTTCCCATCATTGACAAGTAGCTCCTCACAAATGGTGAATGATTTTCTCCTATGTGTCAGGATCTGGACATGCACATCCAATGTGTCAGCTACATTGAATTTAATTAAAATTAGGCCATGCCTGGTAGCTCACGCCTATAATGCCAGCACTTTGGGAAGCCAAAGTGGGTGGATCACTTGAGATCAGGAATTCAAGACCAGCCTGGCCAACACGCTGAAACCCCGTATCTACTAAAAATACTAAAAATTAGCTGGGCATGGTGGCACGCATCTGTAGTCTCAGCTACTCGGGAGGCTGAGACACAAGAATTTCTTGAACCCTGGGGGTGGAGGTTGCAGTGAGCAAAGATCATGCCACTGCATTCCAGCCTGGGTGACAGAGCAAGAGACTGTTTCAAAACATAAAATAATATAAAATAAAATAAGTTTAATTAAAATTAAATAGAATTTAAACCCCAGTTCTTCAGTCACAATAGCCACATTTGAAGTGCTCAATATCCACACATGCGTAGTGGTTACCATATTAGCACAAATATAGACATTTCCATCATCTCAGAAAGTTGTACTGGATGGTGCTGGAGACATTAACATCTGCTGTTTTAAAATAGCCACACGGCCAGGCGTCAGTGGCTCATGTTTGTAATCCCAGCACTTTGAGAGGCCGAGGTGGGTGGATCACGAGGTCAGCATTTCAAGACCAGCCTGGCCAAGATAGTGAAATCCTGCCTCTACTTAAAAAAAAAAAAAAAAAAATTAGCCAGGTGTGGTGGCAGGCGCCTGTAATCCCAGCTACTCGGGAGGCTGAGGCAGAGAATTGCTTGAACCCGGGAGGCAGAGGTTGCACTGAGCCAACGTTGCACCACTGCACTGCAGCCTGTGCAACAGAGTGAGACTCTGTCTCAAAAATAAAATAAAATAAGATAAAAAATAAAATAGCCAACCCAGGAGGTTACCCATCTGTCTGTATCATGTACTGCTACCCTGTCATTTCACTCATTTCTCCTTCCCAGGTCCTAAGTTGAGGTGACCATATTTGCCTTGTCAAATCTAGTGTTTTCAGATCTTACAACTAATGTGTGCCCCCTCTAATTCTCTCTACTCTGAAATCATTTGGAATTATCATAATTCATAAGGATGTACCATATCAAATTCCCAACCCACCCTGTCAGTAGATACCCTTCTACCTGGTTAAGGAGAATATCAGGACCATATTGATATTCAGGAGTATCTACTTCAACCAAGAAAAGCTCCCTTCTTTTCCCATATCAAATCTGCCTTTTATTTAAGGGTTCCTGATAATTTAGAATCTCAGTTGCCATTAGATGTTCTGATGACTACTGAATACGTTACCAAACAAGGCTCACTTCTTGCTTTTCTCTTTCCAAGATAGTCAAGAGGTGACTTGAAAGGAGTGAACTAAAAGGAATTGGTAGTGTAATAAGACCACTAAGCAGTTAGCTGTAGACTTGTGTGTACACCAAGAGATGGGATAAAATCCTCTGAAGAGTGTAAAACTCCAGAAGAAATCTGGCCCATTTGTTCCTTAGATTGAACTTCAAAATACCCCTTATCAGAAGGTTGTCACTATTTTTAGAAGTCCAACAAATAAGACATTTGCATAGAACATCCTTACAAGCTAGTCCTCAATTCTTGAATATATTTTTTCTTCCTTCTATGTTTTCCACATTCTGCTGTTTTAAAATTCTTTTCTCAAATGTCAGATTTTGAATAACCAACCCAAATACCTATTTTCATCCCAGATAAACTTGAAACAAGTATGTGTTGTCACCATTTCTGCCCTCCATGTCTCATTAGAAAGCTGGTAATTGGTTATATAGCCTTTTATGGAATTACAATTTTGAACATTTATTCAGCATCCCTAGAAAATGTTTGTTCCTCATTTTCCCCTTCTCCAAAGGCTCTTCAAACTTAACTCCCAGCAAACAAACCTATTAGGTGGTCCTCTCCCTCCTAGAATCCTAAAGGACAAAACTTACCCCATAGTCATCTTAATTTTCCATGTCCTTGAGAAAAACATCTTACACGCCCCATAGATGAGGTAGTCCACATGTATCACTACACAGAAAAGAAGAATATTCTCTGAAAACTCTATATTCTCTAGCCAGGCAGTATATAGAAGGACCCACCTGGAGAGCAGATGTCCCTTCAGCTACAAAGAAGCCACTTATTTGTTGAGCCAAACAGAATCCTCTGTCCTCTAATGTGAAATTCACTTAGGGACTCAAACATCATAGCTGTGCTCTTTCAGGAGTGTAATCTCCAGTTTCTCCCCTGTACATTGGAGGACTGCCTCCAGGCCCCACCACGAGCCTGAATCTGGGTCTCTGACCACGCCACCCACCTCACCTGGGCCTCACTGACCACATGTTGATGCAGTTTAGTTGCTCTTCAGTCTTTTTTTTTTATTATTATTATTTTTTAAATTTTAAGTTCTAGGGTACATGTGCACAACATGCAGGTTTGTTAACGTATGTATACATGTACCATGTTGGTGTGCTGCACCCATTGACTCATCATTTACATTAGGTATATCTCCTAATGCTATCCCTCCCCGCTCCCTTCTCCCCACTCCCCGCGACAGGCCCCAGTGTGTAATGTTCCCCTTCCTGTGTCCAAGTGATCTCATTGTTCAGTTCCCACCTATGAGTGAGAACATGCGGTGTTTGGTTTTTTGTCCTTGCGATAGTTGCTCTTCACTCTAACAGCTAATGGGAAGCAGTGGTTTCCAGTCCTTGGAGAAACTCCACTTTGAACATCTAATGGTCAGTAGTAACCCCAAGAGATAGAGGCCCACATCTTGCATGTTGGGAATTAGTTGTAGGAATCTTGTTAAGGGTGGTATAAGCTGTTACGTACAAATCTCTTACAACAGTGCCTAGCACAGAAGCACAATGAATTTACTGTAATTATTAGCAGGATCACTTATAGAAACAAACTAGCTAAGTTTATTTATTAATAAGATACTTAAAACATGATAGGAAATCCTATTAAATTTCAGGAGAGTTTCATTTTTAAAAAATTTTATTTATAATTATAAAACAGAGGCAGGGTCTCATCATGTTGGCCAGGCAAGTCTCAAACTCTTGAGCTCAAGTGATCCTCCTGCTTTGGCCTCCCAAAGTGCTGGGATTCTACATGCATGAGCCACCACGCCCCACCATGAATTGCCTTTTTTAATTTGTTTTGAATTTTGGTAAAAGGCAATTATTTAAACAAATGGCCATTCCATATGAGAGCAAGAGAAGCTGAAGATAACGATGGTGTTAATCTAATAATTCCTGTGGCATTTATCATCTTTCTTTAGCAACCTTTACATCTGCATTTGGGGGAAGAAATAGAGGAAAACAAAATTGGAGAGTTTATAATTTTTATCAAAAGTATAAGGAAATGATTATTTTATGTGAATGTATGAGATAAAGACTCATCTTGTCACAATATGAACTCTTTTTTTTTTAACAGGGCCTTGCTGTGTCACTTAAGTTGAAGTGCAGTGGCACAGTCATAGTCATAGCTCACTGCAGCATTGAACTCTTGGGCTCAAGTGATCCTCCCACCTCAGCCTCCCAAATAACTGGGACTACAGGCGTGAGCCACCGTGCCTAAGTTTTTTTATTTTTATTTTTTGTAGAGACAAGGTCTTGCTGTGTTGCCCATGCTGGTCTCAAACTCTTCATCTCAGGCGATCCTACTGTCTTGGCCTCTTAAAGTGCTTGGGTTGTAGCCATGGGTCACTGTGATTGGCCCAATCTGAATTAAATTCTTTTTCAAGTGAGATAGCCATCATCATCTGGTATTAGTTGATCACCTACCAGGATGAAGGAAGGTGTGCTTTATGCAAATTGGTATTTAACCATAAAATCTTTTACACAACCTATTTATGAGGTAATAGGTTTCACAATTAAAATAATGGAAAAAATGATGATGTAAATTATGTGGTAAAAGAACTCCTGGAAACTGATATGATGTATTGGACCCCAAGAAAAAAACATTTTGAAATTTCTAGCTTGAATAATTGGACAAGTTGTAGGAATATTAATAAAAATAGGAATATCAGGAAAATGGGAAATTTTTGGAGGAATGATAATGAGGTTTGTTTCAGGTAGCAATTCTCAAGAGGGGATGAGGTGGGGACGTATTAAAATGTGAAGATGATTCAGTGTTCATATTAGAAAATAGAAAAATTCTGTTTTGAATGAGCCAAGTTTGAGATTTTGATGGAATAGCAAGATGGATGTGACTAGTGGTAAAGTAACAGTGCAGATTATTACTGTCTCTGAGCCTGCTCATGCTGGACTCTGAATTAGGTGCCTGGATACGTTGCCTTACATAGCATCAGCATAGAACTGACATTACCCCCCAGTTCCTGATCTCAAAAGGTTTAGGTAACTTGTATTTAAACCTGAGTCTTTTATGTCAGAACCCTAGTTTTTATTCCTGGCTGCCTGGGAATATTGGAATAATATGCAGACTGTATATTTGTTTATAGAAGTAACTGGCTTTTTTGTGGTTTTAACTTTACCCCTACTTTATCTATCACACAAAATTAGTTACCTTTTTAAAAAAGTCTACATGACAGATGTAGTTTCTCTTCTGGCTTAACCTGCTGACAATACCATACATGGGAATAGATTTAAGACTTTCAGATGTCTGTTAATTTACCATATGCTTTTAAAACTGCAACAGTTTAGAGGAAACAAAATATCCAGGAGCATTACCTAAAATATTCCTCCTAATTCTGATGACTAACTTAAATTCCTTTTACGTAATCCACAAATGTCTAGTGAAAGAGTAGAGTTTGTACCACACTACGCTTCAGCTTCCAGGAAAGAAATTCCAAGCTCTTTGACTAGAGTCACCTTAGTCTCTCCTAAGTCAGAGTAGTTATCAGAATTAATGTTCGTGTCTTCATTGATTAATAGTGTCCTCAGGGAGTTAATTGCTTTAAATCATTAGCCAAAGTAGAGTTTTTTGAAGTCAATACGAATTTGAAAGGAATAACTTGAAAAAAATGAAAAAAAAAATTTTAAGGATTTTCCCCCATAAACACAGAAATTACATAAACAGTTTGTAAGACCTTTCTAGACAAATGAATTTTAGATAGCCAGACAGTGATAGGCCAGTAGGCCATTTCAGAGTAGTGTCAGGAAAAGTTTAGGTTGCTTTTTAGTGTATCTGTGTGTTTGTCTGTCTAATTAACTTCTCCAACTCCTGATATTTTCATTATTCATTGTCCCATAGATACGAAATGTGGAAACAAATCAGTGTCTAGATAACATGGCTAGAAAAGAGAATGAAAAAGTTGGAATTTTTAATTGCCATGGTATGGGGGGTAATCAGGTGAGTATCTTAGAAAACTCTTAAAAGGGATATTTTTCAGATTTGTTTTTACTTTGCCTTTTTTATCCCATGACATCATTCAGGAAATATTTTCCTTCCTTTAAAGAGAAAATAATAAAGACTTTTAGGTGAAGGGAACTTTCAATCCAGTGACTTTTTTTTTTAATGAAACATTTGTGAAAGGCCCATTGTGAGAACTGTATTTACATTGCTGAGCACAAAATTTATTTTGCCCTTTTTATTCAAACAGATGACAGCCCTTGGCAATACATTCAGTGTATACAGAGAGCTCAAGGTCATTTTCACTTCACCTTGTAAGCAAGAAAATTAGTAACATAACATCAGTGTAAATTAGTGGTAGCTTTTCTGAGTCACTTTATTCTTCATTACTTTAATAAAGTACATAAATCATGTACCTTGAAATACTTGTATTTTCCCTGACAGGTAATTGGGCATTTAAAATGCTGACTAATTTATTTTTTCTGTTTATGTGTGTGCATTTTTATTTCCAGGTTTTCTCTTATACTGCCAACAAAGAAATTAGAACAGATGACCTTTGCTTGGATGTTTCCAAACTTAATGGCCCAGTTACAATGCTCAAATGCCACCACCTAAAAGGCAACCAACTCTGGGAGTATGACCCAGTGGTAAGTTATTTATGCAGTTGCCTATAGTAATAAAATTATGTGTGTCACTGGGTATATTTATATACTTTATAGCTAAAGGAATGAATTCTTGTGGACCTTGAATATGGATCAAACTTGTCTTATACACTAAATATTGACAGGTGGGAAAAATAAGTAACATAAACATGTTTTAATTCTCCCTAATAGTTAAATTTTAGTCTTATAAAATCACAGTTGCCGCCAATCCCTGGGTCCTTGTTTATTGAGTAGCCACCGTTCCTTCTGTATGTCTTCAAGTTCTATAGTCTAGTTTGGGAGAAATGAGGCAGAAAGTAGGCTTTTAAAATTACTTACTTAAACACTTAAGTGAAAGATAAGTTTTAATTAATAAAGTTCTCTGGCTTGTGATGATTTCTCAGTGACATACATAACAGAACCTTTCATATTTATCTTTCCTTTTGTCTGGAACCTTTCTCTCCACCCACCATCAAATGAGCTCACATGGAAGTATTTAAAAGGTATTAGTTCAATTAAAGCATCCATGGTAAACTTACCTCTTTCCACCTATTTGCCTGATTTTTCAACTTGTGCTTTTGTCTTGTGGTTCTGGAACCAGCACCAACATCTTTAATATCTCTTTCTCTGGTTCTTTTTATTTTGGCTTAACTTCTCCAAGGCATTTGGTGCCGCTAAACAGATGATTTTTGTTTTGTTTTGTTTTGAGACAGGGTCTTGCTGTGTCACCCAGGCTGGAATGTAGTGGTACAATCACAGCTCACACAACCTCCACCTCCCAGGCTCAAGCGATCCTCCCACCTCAGCCTCCAGAGGAGCTAGGACCCAGGCACATGCCATCATGCTCAGCTAATTTTTGTAATTTTATAGAGACGGAGTTTCACCATGTTGTCCAGGCTGGTCTTGAACTCTTGGACTCAAGCGATCCACCTGCCTCACCTTCTCCGAGTTCTGGGATTACAGGCGTGAGCCATCATGCCTGGCCTGGTATTTTCTAATTTTTTTTTTTTTTTTTTTTTTTTTTGATGGAGTCTCATTCTTGTCGCTCAGGCTGGAGTGCAGTGGTATGATCTCGATTCATGCAACCTCCACCTTCCCGGTTCAAGCTATTCTCCTGCCTCAGCCTCCTGAATAGCTGGGATTACAGGCACCTGCCACCATGCCCAGCTAATTTTTGTACTTTTAGTAGAGACGGGGTTTCACCATGTTGGCCAGGCTGGTCTTGAACTCCTGACCTCAGGTGATCTGCCCGCCTCAGCCTTCCAAAGTGCTGGGATTATAGGCATGAGCCACCGCACTCAGCCTGACCTGATATTTTCGTATCTTCTTATCCCTTGGCCATAAGATGCACTACTGTTTATGTTCTTCTCTTAGTTTGCTCTCTGTTCCTTTTGTTGGCCTGGCTGTCTCTCCTTCCTCATCCTACTCCTTAAATGGAAATGTTGTCCAAAGTTACCGAGTTTGGCCATCTTTCTTCCCTATACTGTGTCATACACCAACCATGGTCTACTTTAATCATCAATATGCTGTTCTGTGAACATACCTTATACTTTCCTAGTTCACAGCTAAGATAATATGCTTCCCTCTGCCTGACAAACCTTACCCATTCTTAAGAATCCAGCTTTGACATCACTTCCATGAATCCTAGCCTGAAATTAACTCTGTCAATCCTAACTTAATTAGTCGTCTCTGACCTCTATAAAGCTGTACTTCTTTGTAGTTATTTATCTAGCAATCTTTTCTCCACTATTAGATTGTTACATCCGAGAGGACAGAGATCATCTTTTATAAATCCTGGGTCTCCTTTCACAATGTCAGACTATAGAAGAAATAATATTACCTATAATAATAGCTCAGTTAATATGGCCATTGGAAATGGCCTGAATGTGCTGTTCCAGGGTTTCCCATGGTATGTGCTGCTGCCATTTTGGGTGTGACTACCCCATGCATTGCAGGGTGTGTAGCATCTCTGGCTCCAGACAGTAAGTGCTAGTGGCAGCCCATAGCCATTGTGACAACCACAAAATTTTAAAAATGAAAAATCTCTTACTTTAAAGTTTATTGGAAAATGACAGTATATTTATTAGGCAGTATTTTTTAAAACCTATTTATTATAGCTAAAACAAATAGGGATTTATTTTTCTTACATAAGTCTAGAGGTAAGTAAATTCAGTGGCATAGTGATGTCAGGGATAACATTGTTATAATATTCTTAGCTTTTCCTTGTGGCCACAAGATGGTTGCTGCAGCTCTGTCACATCCCAACTCCAGGCAGAAGCGGGAGGGGAAGGGGAATGGTACACTACCACATGTGTTGCTCTTCATTAGCAAAGTAAAAGGTTTTTCTGGAACCCCCTTAGCAGGCTCTGCTTATGTCTTATGGACCAGAACTTCATCCCATGGTGACCCCCAGCTGCAAAGGAAGCTGGGAAAGCAAGTCTTTGGTTTTCTAGTAGTTAGAGTGTGAGATGACCAAGAGAGATACATACAGGGATTGGGAATGACTGTTGGCTAGCCAACCTACACAGTCTACCACAACAGTATTCCAAAAGTAAATGTTTGATGAGACAGGTAAAAAGCTGGAGATAGAGTATTTAGAAAGAGCCAGTTACGAGTGTGAAGTTTTAAAACTGGTAGATCACTTTGCAAGGTTTTTTCCCGCTGAGATAAAACATTAATACTGGGAGTTGATTTCTCCCAGAAGCAGACTCCAAGATAAAGTTGAGCATTCAGGATGTTTATTAGGGAGCACTTTTTGGGTCAATACCTGTAAAAGGAATACCTCCCTCTCCCTGGGCAGAGGGAGAAGTTGAGTTGCAGTGCAGGTCCAACAGCCTGAGCAGACTGCAGGGGAAGCACTGGAGGGGAATAGCCCATCAGAATCATCCTTCCTCCATCCATTGAAAACACAACAGTCTAGAAAAATAACAGTCAATTATCTGTAATCTAAAATCATGAATTCTTAGATTTCAAAGTAACCCTAGAAATTAAACCCAGGATACTTTTTATACAAGTAGAAATTGAAACTCAGAATTAATTTCCCAAGGAAATTAATTGCCCAAGGTCCCCAAGCAGCCAGATAGTATGACTAGATCTCAAATCTGGAATTCTTAATTCTCAATCCAGGTTTCTTTGTACAGTCTCATACTATTTTCAGTTAATAGTTTTGAGTCTTCCTTATATTACATATTACATAAAATTTATAATAAGGCACTGGGCTCTTTTGCTTTGACTGCGTGTATCTGTCCTTTCTGGAATAAAATGCAGATTTTAGACCTAGTTGCATCTAGAGATTAGGAGTAGGAGGTTGGCAAATTGTTTTATTCTAGGATGCAGGTAGACTTTACTCAATGATTAATTATAGCTTTTATCCTCTTCTTCAAAGGTGTACAGTTAGATGCTTGTCACCTGCTTGTCCTGATGCCTTAGTCCAGCTCTCTCTGGATGGAGACTAGCTGGTGTTGCCTGAGTCCTCTGAGGAGTGCTTGATGACAGCATCCTACCCACAGGGTTCCAGCCCACATGGCTGTGTGCCTGCTGTCAGCAGCCAGAGTTGTATCTGGAACGGGGTTCTCCACCAGAGTCTAGGCTTCCTGGGGGTGCTTCTTACCTTCCAAGTTATGGGGATTCTGTCCTGATGTCGAACAGTTAAATACTCAGCACAGAGCAATAACCTATGTCTTTGTGATGGGTTTATTTTAATGAATCTAGATGAGTGAAATGCACATTTTTAGAAATTGGGTTGAAAGAGACCAACTCTCCCAACTAAAATTTTCATTGTGCTTAGTTGGGGTTTTTTTGTTTTTAGTAATAGTGACCATGGGCCTGATGAGGGAGGCCACTGGGGTAAGCTTTGCGGGAACTCCCAGAACGTTTGAGAGTTTCTCTTGTTTTGGTCTTTCCTGAGACTGAAGGCATTGGCAGCAATGTGCACACTGAGCCGCAGCGCTCTGGCTGCTGGATTGTGTCCATGACTGCTCAGGACATTGCTAGGATGTTGTGTTTTCCAATAATAAGCATTACTCTATAAATGCAAATTACCATTGTATGTAAATGTCATTGTACCATTTATCAAGCATTTACTCTGGGATAGGCAGCACTTTATGTACATTATCTCAGTGTTTCCTCATGAAACCCCGGTGAGGTATTTTTGTCCCCTTTTTATAGATGAGGAAACTGGGTCTCAAAGAGTTTAAGTTTTTGCTCAGAAGCATATAGTTGGTGTGTGACAAATCTGGAAATCACCCCAGGAATGTCTGACTGCAAAGCCCCTCCTCTCAATAAACTACACAAAGTCTGCATTTTAAAAAAGAAAAAGAAGAAGAAAAAAAATTCCCACAGCCTTGCTGACTCTTCCAGGTTCTAGTCTTACATTTGGAAGCATTAAAGATAGAATCCTGAACCTAAAGACACTGTCAATAGTGACATCTGCAAAGGTAGACTGTCATCTGCCAGGTCCTACTTTGACCACAACACGGAAGAATAATAAATGGCTGGAAACCTAAGTAGTATACAATTATTAGATTTTGTTTTAAGTTCTAATAGGTGCAAAAAAGACCTCATGAAAATGAAATGTTTCAGATAAAAGAACTACATTAAAATAGAGCCATGAGTAAAAGAATCATCAGATAATTATGTGTTAGAACATTTTACATTTCCTTCGAGTTAATTTGCATTCATAGAGTAATGCTTAATGCACATTCCTGTATACAACTACTTTGAAGTCCTTAACATGACCAGAGCATATTATCACAATCATTGATGTGGATCATTGTTAACTATCTATCTGTTCATTCTTACCTGCCCTGCCCTTTCAAAATTATCCTAATAACATGTTGCAGCATCAAATCTAGAACTTAAATAAGTAAAATATATAGCTATGTCTGTTAACCATTTATTAAGAATCTCCTTTGTAGATGAGGCACTATGTACTTTATCTTCATTATCTATGTAGTTTCCCAAAATCTGCTCAAAATATGTAATGTGATCCTAATTTTTAAAATGAGAAACCTCAAGTTACCCATGCTATGAACTCAACTCCACATTCCTGTGCTTTTCTTTCTGTACCACACCATCTCCTTTAACCACCAGAATAGCCTCTGGGTTTGCTGTGGACATAGGCATAAGATTGATTTTTACTAAATCTCAGCTGTCCCGACATTTTTATGATTTTGAGTTACCTGAGTTTCTAAAAACTTGAGCTTTGAAATCACAGAATTAACTTGAACAGCCCTATCATAGAGAAATGAAACAATTTTGAAATAGCTGTTTGAAAATAGGTTGAGAATCCTAAATTAGGAACCACTAATCTGGTCTTTTTTTGTTGTTTAGGAAACTGAAGCACAAAAAAAGAGAAGCTTCTCATAGTGTTACAGAGCTTATGCCAGAATTAGGACTTAGAATTTAGGTCATCTTGCAGCAAGTCAAGTGTACCCTACTGGACCCCAGTGCCCTTCTCCCTCCCTCGTACCTCTTTATCGACCTACCTGCCTATCTACCTATCTCTTCTTCTCTCTCTCTCTATCCATCCATCCACCTACCTACTTTTTCTCCATTGTCTTTTAAATAATGTATATTACCAAAAAAACTCTTTTTTCTACAGAGGAATTTAATAATCACCAACACTGATGCTTGAGGTGTTTTGTTTTCTTCCACTCTCATGTTAAGATTTTTTCTGTTACTTTCAGAAATTAACCCTGCAGCATGTGAACAGTAATCAGTGCCTGGATAAAGCCACAGAAGAAGATAGCCAGGTGCCCAGCATTAGAGACTGCAATGGAAGTCGGTCCCAGCAGTGGCTTCTTCGAAACGTCACCCTGCCAGAAATATTCTGAGACCAAATTTACAAAAAAAAAACGAAAAAAATAAGGATTGACTGGGCTACCTCAGCATACATTTCTGCCACATTCTTAAGTAGCAAAAAAGGAAAAGTGCTTTCCTCCTCTGCAGGATGTAAGGTTTATCAGCCATTAAAACTTAGACTTCTCTAGCTTTTCACTAGCTGTGAACCAGCCTTCCTGTCCATGGACGTGAAACTGCATAGTAATGAGACTGTGCACACTGATGTTTACAAGACTGAAAGAGTCTTTCTCCGAAAATCATGGTAAAGAATATTGAGACAATGAAAAAAATAAACAAAATATGCTTTCTGGAGAACTGCACCTTCTATGGTTTGCTTGCACATCAGTAATTTCTGCTGAACGTGCTGTCATAATGAAGAGATTTCCAAGATTTTTTTTCCTGATTAGAACTGGTAGCCAGTATATTAAATATTGATATAAAAATAAAAGAACTGGAACCAGATTCAGAATCATGAAAACAACATTTTTACAACAACAACAACAACAAAAACTATATTAAACAGGGTTTAAAGGAAATTAGAACTATGAGAAGTACAATTTGTTATAGTATAGTATCAAATTTCTATCTAGATTTTATACCTCAGTGGGGAAAAATAACTGATTCCAATGACATTCATTTTGTTTTCATCTGTGATAGTCATGGATGCTTTTATTTTCCTTGGGGTGCTGAAATCGAGCTGAAAAAAAAGGCTCTTTGAATATAGTTTTACTTTCTCTCTACAGTTTTTTTTGTTTGGTTTGTGGGCTGTTGGAATTGTAATTTTTAATTGCCTTCTAAAAAATGGAAATTTAACAATGTCTGATCTCAACAAATTAGATGTTTCAGTCGCTCCTGGGTCAGCCGGCTTATAGATTGACACGTGCACACACACACACATTTCTTACCACATTTCCAACTTCTTGACCCAACTGATTATGCTAAATACCCAAGATTCATACTACTGTACCACAGATTTGTTTTCACAGCAATAAATCTTCAGTTCTTTGTTTATGATTCCACTTAACAAAAGGCCTGCAGAAGTGATTTATTATTTGGGTATTTGGAGATAATATATTTGATGGTTTTTTGGAAAACCTTTTTCACTCCATACTCAGATATGCTTCATTGTCAAGTGCATATTTAGATTAGATTATTGAATTGTAATGTTTATCTGCTGCTTTTTTTAAATAAAATTTGACTGAAAATGTTTAATTGGCATTTTTTAATGACTTAGCCAAAGAAGTGCAGCTATTATTCCATATTAATAGGCTTGCATTTCTTTCCCTAAATTTTAGGCTAAATCAGTTTTATTTTTCTCTGATTTTTTTTAATACCACAGAATCACCTGAGTGTCAGTTAAAAGTTGTCAATTAAAAGGTAACCTTTTAATCTCATAGGAGGAATCTCATTAAGACATTTTTCCTGATATGTAGAGCAGTCTGTTGGCAAAAATGCATATATTTTCTTTCATATTTGTAAAATTATATGTAATGGAATTCTTTTCTTTGATTATCAAGGACTTTCACTGCAGGCAGTGCTATTTCTTGTGCCTATGAATGTTTCTGAAAGTCGCATCGCTAATTATATTTGCGAGGTTGAGTGTACACAAAGTTTCTCATATCCTGTTCAAGTTAATCAACATCAAGCACATGGGGAAGCTTTAGGGTGAGGCTATAGTACAAAATGCATAAACCATGTCCCCAGGAAATCTGAAAGGAAGCAGGTGCTGGATGGATTTTTTTTTTTTTTCTTTTCCATGAGCTGTGTTAATTCTATCTCCAGTAGGCCTAATGCTTGAATAAGCAAGATGTCTAATCAATAAATTATTTTCATGCTCAGAATTTCAGGTTTTTGTACTCCAGCATAGCTTGGTCTTATTTCTTACTGTATGAAAGCTTAACAGCAATGTGATTTAAGGTTTTGTTTTGTTTTTTAAGTGGGAGATGTAAGTGATTTAATTCATGGGTACTTTTAGAACCTGATAGATATTCCCATTGCCTTTATTTTTCTAATTAAAGAATTCCTAAATACTTTGAAAATACAAAATATTCCTGTATAGTTGTGCCTTACATTGGTTTTATTTGAAAGAGTGGATCCCTGTTTGTCATAATTATTTGTAATTAGGCAGATGCTTATCACTCTATTATAAATCAAATTGGGAAGAAAAGAATGAAAAAGAAAACAATGGCTGGGTACTGGCTCATACCTGTAATTTTAGTATTTTGGGAAGCTGAGATGGTGAGACCACTTGAGGGCAGGAGTTTGAGGTTGCAGTGAGCTATGATGGTGCCACTGCACTCCAGCCTGGGCAACATAGAAGAAACCATGTCTCTAAAAAAAAAAAGAAAAGATAAAATGAAGGATGAAAAAATGGGATTATTATTTAACCAGTGAGGAATTCTTAAATGTGACAATTAAGGATAATTTGAATCTCGCAAATCTATTCATGCCAGTCCCAGTCTATTTTAATATATCTCTCTGTCTTAATTGGCATTCTTGAGAAATAGTGCTGCCATTGAACATTGGGAATATTCATCCATTCTGCGGATGGAGGACATCATGCAGGCCATGTCCTCATTGCTCCCATTCTACGTTTAGCTGAAAAACAGAGGTTCCTCTTTGTAAGGATTTGATACACTTCTCATCTTCCAAGAAGTATAGCAAGAGCAAATTTAACTCTATAGTTACCTGTTCTTCAAAGTAAAAAGAAACTTAGAAGGTAGTGTTTCTGAGGTCATAACTGTGAGGGGTTGTATACAAAGAATGAGTCACTTTTTAAGCCATTTGGAAAATTAGATCTGTTTCTAATTAGATGACATTTTCTCCATTCTCTGATTTCTTGAAGATTGCCAAGCATTTGCTTGATAATCTACCAGGACTGATAATTTTGCAGAATATGAGGCAAATATATGAAATTCAGTTGTGTATCTCTACCCTAACAACAAACACTTGAAAATTCAACGTTGAAATATGTCATTTGTAATAGCATCAAAGAAGTCAAACTTCTAAGTAGGAAGAAAGTTAACAAAAGATGTGCAAGACCTCTACTCTGAAAACTACAAAACAGTGCTGGGAAGAATTATAGAGCACCAAAATAAATAGATATTCTATGCTCATAGATTGAAGTACTGCATAATGGTAAGATGACAGTTCCCCACAAATTGATATCTAGATTCAATGAAATCAAAATCCCACAAGGCTATCTTGTAGAAATTGGCAGCTACATATATGAAAATGCAGCAGACTCTAAGTAGCCAAGATAATTTTGAAGAAGAAAAATAAAATTGGAGCACTTGTACTACCCAATGTCAAGACTTGCTCTAAAGCTACAACAGTTAAGAGAGTATGGTACTAGAGTTAGGGTAAACAACAAATAGATCAATAGACATGTCCAGAAATAGACTCACATATATATTGTTACTGGCTTTTCAGCAAAAACAAGCTATTCAATAGAAAAAGGAAAGATTTTTCAGTTGGAGTTGAAGTAACTGGATGTCTGGTAAAAAGCAATGTTGATGCCTTCTTCATACCGTGCACAATTTATTCAAAATGGATTATAGAACTAAATGTGAATGGCAAAACAATACATCTTGTAAAAGGAAACACAGACTATCTTCATGACATTGGGGTAGACAAGGATATCTTAGGCGAAGATAGGAAGGTTAAACAAAAAAACATAAATTTAATCAAAATTAGATACTTCTCATCAAAAAGATACTTTTAAAGTGAAAAGGCAAGCCACAGCCTAAGAGAAAATATTCACGATACACAGAACACAGGAAAGCAAAGAACATTTTAAAACCATTGTAACATCTACCCAGTTTAACAATGAGTGAATTGAATACATACTTCACAGAAGCTCTCCAGATACAGGGGTAGCATAGAAAGTGGCACTCAAACATCAGCCATCAGGGAATGTAGAATGAAACCACAATGAAATACCACTGCATAACCGCCAAATGGTGAGAATGTGGAACAACTGATAGAAGTCCAAGATGGTTTAATCACCTCAGGAAACAGTTTGCCGGTTGCTTATAAAGGTAAACATAATGCCTACCCTGTGACTTAGTGATTCCACTTTTAAAGATCTACCCAAGATAAATGAGGGTGTGTTTTTACAATAAGACTTGTACAAGAATAGCAGTTTTATTTATAATATCTCCAATCTGACACTACCCAAATAACTGTCAACAAGCTAATAATCAAGTAATGGTATATTTGTACATTGGATACTAGTCTGCAATTAAAAGAATGGGCTGGGCTTAATGGCTAACACCTGTGATCCTAACAATTTAGGAGGCCAAGGCAGGATCACTTGAGCCCAGGAGTTCCAGACCATCCTGAGCAAGATGGCAAGACACCATCTCTACAGAAAAATTTAAAAATCAGCTGGGCATGGTGGTGCACGCCTGTAGTCCCACCTACTCAGCAGGCTGAAGTGGGAGGATCCTTTGAGCCCAGGCGTTCAAGCCTGCAGTGAGTTGTGATCGTGCCACTGCACTCTAGCCTGAGTGACAGACTGAGATCTTGTCTCTAAAAATAATAAAAATGATACACTGTCAAAACATATTCCATTTATATGAAGCTCAAAAACAAATATGGAATGGTTATCTTTGGGGGTGAGTATAGACTGAAGAAGAGCATAGGAGAACTTTCTGGAATGATGGAATGTTCTATAATCTCGATTGCAGTAGTAGTAACATATACATATATATGTATGTGTGTACATATTTTAAAATATAGTGAGCTGTATACTTAGGATATATGCATTTTGCTGTATGTAAATTATGCCTCAATAAAGTGCTGGCGAAAGTGATGAAGGTAGTCACCCTGCTGGCATCAAGGTTTTCTGAAAAGTCCTGCACTGCTACAAAATATCCAAAGGCTGAATAAGTTACTGCAAATGTACTTTAAAGTGGAATACTGAACTTACCGGAAAATACAGAAAATTCCTAAAGACCAGACAAATTTGAAAAATGATAAACATGAACCTCGATGATAGTTGTAACTCTTACGTATGAAAGCCCTTCCTCTTCTAAGAACAAAGTATAATGCCTAGAGTTTGGGGGCCTGAACAAAGTTGGGGAATTAAACCAAAGAGACAGCTGGGCATGGTGGCTCACGCTTGTAATCCCAGCAGTTTGGGAGGCTGAGGTGGGTAGACCACCCGAGGTCAGGAGTTCAAATCTAGCCTGGCTAACATGGTGAAACCCCATGTCTACTAAAAATACAAAAATTAGCTGGGCATGGTGGCGCACACCTATAATCCCAGCTACTCAGGAGGTGGAGACAGGAGAATGGCTTAAACTCGGGAGGCAAAAGTTGTAGTGAGTCAAGATCACGCCACTACACTCCAGCCTGGGTGACAGAGTGAGACTCTGTCTCAACAAAAACAAACAATAAACCAAAAATCCCTGCATCTTCAGTTGGAATATTAATAGGTGTTAACACCTACAAGTGAAGGGTGGATAGGGAAGTCAGCCTCTTGAAACCAAAGGGTAATCTGACTGACTCTGCCCCTTTTCCAGGTAGTACATGAGATGATGGTGCCGCCTCTGTAATCATAGGCCTCCTTTCATGTAGATCAGGGGTTTAATGCCACATTCATGAAGTCCGCAGATCGAGAAAATAAAGTGAGTCTTAAGATTTATACCACTTCCTGAAAACCATCAGAATAAAACAAGTCTTGGCAGGGCACAGTGGCTCACACCTTTAATCCCGGCACTTTGGGAAACCAAGGTGAGTGGATCACTTGTGGCCAGGAGTTTGAGACCAGCCTGGCTAACATGGCGAAATCCCATCTCTACTAAAATACAAAAATTATGTGGTGTGGTGGTGCCCCTGTAGTCCTATCTACTTGGGAGGCTGAGGCATGAGAATTACTTGAATCTGGGAGGTGGCGGTTGCAGTGAGCCGAGATTGCAACACTGCACTCTAGCCTGGACAGAAGAGCAAGATTCTGTCTTAAAAAAAAAGAATAATGTCCTTTGAAAAAAAGAAAAAAAGCTGTCAATCCTGACCCCCATACTCCCACTAACTAAATTCAGATACGAAATTACTATCAAAAAGAGGAAGTAAGCCATCATGTGTGAATATTAACAAAAATTAATTCTAGCTTCTGGCAATGCAAGACTAGCTTGTATCAGACTAAAGCTTAGTAATAATTTGGAACAAAATATTATTTAGAGTGATGCCCCAGGTGAGTGAACAGAAAGTATAGGGCATTTGATCCCTGTTAAAAAGGTGTTCACTGGGTAAGATCTCAGCATTTTCCCAGAGAGTGTCCACCATGCACTCAGCACACTGAAGGTAGAGTTCATGCAGATGGTGACGAATAATATTAGGCTGAGGAGTCAGATCTTATTTGAGAGCAAACAGAGGCTGGAAATTGAGAAAGGAAATCCTAGACTGCAAGGAATCAGAAAAAGAAGTACCCAAATCTACATACAAACTTTCCTCAGATGGTTGGCTGATTAAATTTGTGTGCACAGAATGAAACTCCAAGATGGTCACAGAAAACCACCAAAAGGCAGAAAGATCTGAGCAGCAGTCTCGGCAATTGCCCAGCACCACAAACACAGATTGAAGTTCAAATTTGGAGGGGCTTGATAAACACTGTTAACTTTATGTTGAAATCCAAGAAGGGCATATGTAGAAATTAAGACCATGTCTAAGACCTTAGGGCTGTTTCTAGAGCCAACTACAAAATGGAAATCGACCACATCTAATAAAGTGGCTATTTTATTGACTATTTTTGAAAAGTCAATAAAAAATGCAGACCCACTGGTGACCTAGACGTTGGAATTGGCAGACAAATTCTTCAGTGTTTTAAAAATGTATACAGAGAAATGTGGATATAATAAGTAAAACGATGGGAAGTTTCAGAAGAGGCCTGGAAACTAGGGGGGGAAAAGTCCTAAAACCAAAAAGTATCTAAAATCAAAAATTCACTGGATGGGATTTACAGCAAATTGGACACACACAAGAAAGGATCAGTGAACTTGAGCACAGGTCAATAAAAAATGTCCAAACTGAACCACAGAGAAAAAAGATAAAGGGATTTAAATTAAAAAAAAAAAAAAAAAAAAAACAGCCTTGATGATCAAATACATGCATTGACCTGGAAGGAGAGAAGACAGAGAGTGGAGGCTCTGAAGGAGACTCTTGTTTTCTCGATTCTGTGGTTGCTGGCAATTCTTGGCTTATCAGATGCCTCACTGCAATCTCTGCCATTGTCTTCACTTGGCATTACTCTGCATGTTTTTGTGTCTTTCTTGTCTGCCTCCTCTTATAAGGACACTAGTTATATTGAATTTATGGCCCAGTCTAATCCATTATGACCTTATCTTAACTAACTGGATCTGCATAGACTGCAGTGAACCGAATTGTGTCCACTGGTAAGAAAGACATGTTAAGTCCTACCCACTAATACATCAGAATGTGACATTATTTGGAAGTCAGGTCTTTACAGAGGTAAGCAAATTAAAATGAGATCATTACAGTGAATCCTAGCCCAGTATGACTGATGTCCTTATTAAAAGGGGAAATGACGGCCGGGCGCGGTGGCTCATGCCTGTAATCCCAGCACTTTGGGAGGCTGAGGCAGGTGGATCACGAGGACAGTAGATGGAGACCATCCTGGCTAACACAGTGAAACCCCGTCTCTACTAAAAATGCAAAAAAACTAGCCGGGCGTGGTGGAGGGCACCTGCAGTCCCAGCTACTGGGAGACTGAGGCAGGAGAATGGCGTGAACCCGGGAGTCGGAGCTTACATTGAGCGGAGATCGTGCCACTGCACTCCAGCCTGGGCGACAGAGGGAGACTCCATCTCAGGGAAAAAAAAAGGGGGGAGGGGGTTGGCGCGGAAATGACACAGACACATAGAGAAGGAAGATGATGTGCAGATACGGAGAAACACCATCTGCAAACCAAAGGGTGTCTGAATCTACCACAACCTAGGAGAGGCATGAAGCAGATAAGCCCTCACAATCCTCAGAAAGAACCAACCCTGCCAACACCTTGATTTTAGGCATCTAACCTCCAAAACAGTCAAAAATTGTTGTTTAAACCATTCAATTTATAGTACTTTGTTACCACAGCCCCAGGAAATTAATGTAAGTTGTATTTCTAAACTGAGTCTCATGCTGATATTCTGAATAGATGAAATTCGGATACACTATTCAACCTAATACATCTACTAAATGTTTAAAGAAGAATTAACAACAATCATTCACAAACTCTTACAAAAAGAAGAGGGAACAGTTCTCAATTTGTTCTATGAAGCCAGCATTACCCTGATACGAAAACCAGACAGACGTAACAAGGGAAAACAAAACAAGCTAAAGACCAATATTTCTGATGAATATACAGGTATACCTCATCTTACTGCACTTTGCAGATACTGTGTTTTTTATAAATTGAAGATTAGTGGCAACCCAGCATCAAGCAAGTCTCACCGTGCCATTTTTACTTGTGCTAACTTCATGTCTCTGTGTCACATTTTGGTAATTCTTGCAATATTTCAAACTTTTTTATTAGAATGTCTGTTAAGGGGTTCAGTGGTATTTGATGATACTATTGTAATTGTTTGGGGGCATCACAGACTACACCCGTATGAGAGGATGAACTTAAATGATAAATTGTGTGTGCATGCATGTGTGCGTGCATGTGGACTGTTACACTTATTGGTCCTTCTGCTGTCTGTCTCCCTCTCCTCAGCCCTCTTTATTCCCCGGGACACAACAATTTTGAAATAAGGCCAATTAATAATCATACAATGGCCTCTTAAGTGTTAGAGTGAAAAAAAGAGTCACATATCTCTCATTTTAAATTGAAAGCTAGAAATGATTAAGCTTAGTGAGGAAGCCATGTTGAAAGCTGAGATAGTCCAAAAACTAGGCCTCTTGCACCAGTTAGCCAAGTTGTAAATGCAAAATAAAAGGGCCTGGAGGATAAAAAATGCTGCTCCAGTGAACACACAAATGATAAGAAAGCAAAACAGCCTTATTGCTGATAGGGAGAAATTTTTAATGGTTTTAATGGTCTGGATAGAAGATCAAACCAACTACAACATTTCCTTAAGCAAAATCCTAATTCAGAGCATAGCCATAGCTGTCTCCAATTCTATGAAGACAGAGCAGAGAGGAAGCTGCAGAAGTAAAGTTTGAAAATAAAGAGGTTGTTCATGAGGTAGAAGGAAAGAAGACATCTCCATAACATAAAAGTGTAAGGTGAAGCATCAAGTGCTAATACAGAAGCTGCAGCAAATTATCCAGAAAATCTAAGATCATTGAGGAAGGTGGCTACACTAAACAACAGATTTTCAATGTAGACAAAACAGCCTTCTGTTGATTGTAGGCATCTAGCCTAAAATGGAAGAAGTTGCCATCTAGGACTTTGATGGGTAGAGAGGAGAAGTCAATACCTGTCTTCAAAGGACAGACTGACTCTTTTGTTAGGGGCTATTGCAGCTGTTGACTTTAAGTTGAAGCCAATGCTCATTCACCATTCCAGAAATCCTTGTGCCCTTAAAAATTATGCTAAATCTACTCTGACTGTGTTCTACAAGTAGAACAACAAAGCCTGGATGACAGCATATCTGTTTATAGCACGGTTTACTAAATATTTTAAGCCCACTGTTGAGAACTACTACTCAGAAAAAAAGATTCCTTTCAAAACATTACTGCTCATTGACAGTACACACCTAGAGCTCTGATGGAGATGTACAACAAGATTAATATTTTCATTCCTAACACAACATTCATTCTGCAGCCCATGGCCTAGGATTAATTCAGACTTTCAAGTCTTATTATTTAAGAAATAAGATTTCATAAATCTATAGCTGTCATGGATAGTGATTTCTCTGAAAGACCTGGACAAAGCAAATTGAAAACCTTCTGAAAAGGATCCACCGTTCTAAATTCCATTAAGAACATTCATGATTCATGAGAGGGGGTCCAATACCAACATGAACAGGAGTTTGGAAGAAGTTGATTCCAACCTTCATGGCTGACTTTGAGGGATCCAAAACTTCAGTAGAGGAAGTAACTGCAGATGTAGAAATAGCAAGAGAACTAGAATTATCCTGAAGATGTGTCTGAATACTGCAATCTCATAATAAACTTGAATGGATGAGGAGTTACTTCTAATGGATGAACAAAGAAAATGTTTTCTTGAGATGAAATCCTCCTGGTGAAAATGCTGTGAACACAGTTGAAATGACAACAAAAGATTTGGAATATTCCATAAAGGTAGTTGACAAAGCAGAGGCAGGGTTTAAGAAAATCAACCCCAATTTTGAAAGAACTTCTACTGTGGGTAAGATGCTATCATACAGCATCAGAAAAATCTTCTGTGAAAGGAAGGCTCAATCAATGTAGCAAATTTCATTGTTGTCTTATTTTAAGAAATTTCTACAACCACCTAACCTTCGGCAACCACCACCTTGATTAGTCAACAGCCATCAACATTGAGGCAAGACTCCACTAGCAAAAAGATTAGGACTCACTAAAGTCTCAGGTGAACATTAGCATTAAAAAATGCTAAAAAGCAGTAAAGTATTTTTAATTAAAAATGTACATTGTTTTGTTTTTAGACATAATGCTATTGCACACTTAGGCTACAGTATAGTGTAAATGTAACTTTTATATGTGCTGAGAAACAAAAAATTTGTGTGACTCACTTTATTGCAATATTCACTTTATTGCCGTGGTCTGGAACTGAACCTACAATATCTCTGAGGTATGCCTGTAGGTGCAAATAGCCATTACAGGATACTAGTAAACCAAATGCAGCAGCATATTAAAAGGATTATACACCATGATGAAGTGGTATTTATCCTATGGATGCAAAGTTGTTTTAACATTTGAAAATCAATCCATATGATACACCATGTTAACAGATTAAAGAACAAAAGCCACATGATCATCTTACTAGAGAACAGGAAATCCAACACCCTTTTATGGTTAAAACAACCAAACAAAACTGGGACTAAAAGGGAACTTCCTCAATTTGATAAAGGACCCCAATGAAAAGTCCACAGCTATCATCATATTTAATGGTGAAAGACTGGATGCTTTTCCTGTAAGATCAGGAACATGCAAGGATGTCTATTCTTGCCACATCTATTCAACATTAACATTATACTGAAAGTTCTAGCAGAACAACTAGTCAAGAAAACGCACCCAGATTGAAGAGGAAGAAATAAAACTATTTTTGCAGATGACATCATTTTGTATCTAGAAAATCTCAGGGAACCCACTAAAAAACTATCAGAACTAATAAATGAGTTCAGCAAGGTTGCAGGACAAAAGATCAATATACTAAACTCAGTTGTATTTATATACACCATCAATGAACAGTTCAAAAATGAAATTTTAAAAATTCCATTTAAAATAGTATCAAAAAATAAAATAGGAACAAATTTAATTAAAAAGTGCAAAAGAGGGACAAATGGCCAACTAGATGCAACCAGGAAGAGCATCCTCCACCAAGAGAGACCAAAATATAGAGTAAACCATCATACTTTGAACAGATCTTTGGGGAGAAAGCACTGAGAGTCAATGGAGAGATGATGCAGACACCAGGGCTGAAGAGAGAGGAAGCTCGGAACCCTGCATGGGATTGCCAAGCTCTGGAACTTATTCCTGGCCCTGAACAACTCCTAAGAAAGGGTTGGATGAAGTAACTGCAGACAAGCCCATTCTCATTACAGATCTCCAAGATCCTAGCTGCAGGAGACCCTATGACCCCCACGGACATATAAGTTGGCAGGAGAAACTGCCTGGAGAGTCAGCAGAGATAGAGTTTGAGCCTCTTTGCAGGGGGACAGCTGTAACAAAACATGGCCATAGATGCTCATCCCCCAAGGCTCTACATATTTCTCTATGAGACTGTAACCTTTGTTGACTACTGAACCTGGAGAGAGCAGGGCTCTTTCCTGCATGACCAGGGCACATCTGACCTGTGCACCCACCTGTCCACTGACTGATCCCAGAGTCCCTTTCTGGCCACTCCCATAGGAGCGGGCACACAGCACAGCCTACTCTGCCCCAACAGAGTGCTTTTGCTAGCAGCTACCACTACAGCATTTTTGTTGGCATCCTGGGAGGACCTGGAATGCCCCCAGCCCCTGCATGGCTGGTGCTTAACCTTGAGGGGCCAGACAACAAAGCCATGGACCCACTCCTAATCTCCCAGGGTTAGAGCATGCAGCCCAGGAGGACTGAACAGAGATCTGTGGCCGAAACTTAAGTGAAGGAAGAACCCTCACTCTCAAAGTGCTGGGAAGAGTGAGGCAGGGGTTCATGGGCTGACAGAGGAGATGGGTTTGCCTGCTTCTGCTGGGCCAATCTGGGAGGGGTGTGGCCTGTCTGGCAGCCACAGCCTCTCCACAGGGAAGCCTCGTGCCCCTGAATGCCTAACAGCCCAGCAATCTGGGTGCAGAAGGCTTGGGACAAAAGCTGGTCAGGCCAAATTCTGGGACACTCATCAGAAGGAGACCTATTGGTGTGTGATGTGAGGACATCCTGTGTCCAAATGTCCTCATTGTTCAGTTCCCACCAATGAGTGAGAATATACCGTGTTTGGTTTTCTGTCCTTGCAGTAGTTTGCTCAGAATGATGGTTTCTAGCTTCATCCATGTCCCTACAAAGGACATGAACTCATCCTTTTTTATGGCTGCATAGTATTCCATGATGTATATGTGCCACATTTTCGTAATCCAGTCTATCATTGATGGACATGTGGGCTGGTTCCAAGTCTTTGCTATTGTGAATACTGCCACAAGTCCCACTGCTGACTGCTGGCAAAACAAAACAAAACAAAACAAAACAAAACAAAACAAAACCCGAGGGTTTCTAGCTTCATCCATGTCCCTACAAAGGACGTGAACTCATCCTTTTTAATGGCTGCATAGTATTCCATGGTGTATATGTGCCACATTTTCTTAATCCAGTCTATCACTAATGAACATTTGGGTTGGTTCCAAGTCTTTGCTATTGTGAATACTGCCGCAAATCCCACTGCTGACTACTGGCAAAAAAAACCCGAGACATGGGCACCACACCAGCTGCACACCCACAACAACACTGCCCTGCCCAGAGATGCTCCACCCTTGACCTACTGCATCAACAGACCACCCACAGACCACAGATATACCCCACAACCTGCTCTCACTCTGCCAAGCACAGAGGACCTCAGTGAGCCTCCAGAGAGCTGTGGGTCTCCCAGTGACCTAACCTTTGGCTTGGACCACCTCAAAGGGAGGGAGGAGCACAGCTCACCAGAGCCCCCTTTGAGGCTAAGGAAAGGCAGGCACGGCACCAGTGATTGGAGGGGACTCCCTTAAGAGCCAGGAATGGACTTGGTGAGGGGATCGTCTCTCTCCCAACCCTGTCTGCCCCACCAGAGAGCACTGTTGCCAATGCATTGAAATACACTGAGAGGCACATGGCTCAGCTACAGTCTATCTACAAGCCCTTACTTTTTTTTTCTTTTTTTAAATTATTATACTTTAAGTTCTAGGGTACATGTGCACAACATGCAGGTTTGTTACATATGCATACATGTGCCATGTTGGTGTGCTGCACCCATTAACTTGTCATTTACATTAGGTATTTCTCCTAATACTATCCCCCCCTCCTCCCACCCCACAACAGGCCCCAGTGTGTGATGTTCCCCATCCTGTATCCAAGTGTCTTTATTGTTCAATGCCCACCTATGAGTGAGAACATGTGGTGTTTAGTTTTCTGTCCTTGCAACAGTTTGTTGAGAATGATGGTTTCTAGCTTCATCCATGTCCCTACAAAGGACACGAACTCATCCTTTTTGATGGCTGCATAGTATTCCATGGTGTATATGTGCCACATTTTCTTAATCCAGTCTATCATTGATGGACATTTGGGTTGGTTCCAAGTCTTTGCTATTGTGAATAGTGCCGCAATAAACATATGGGTGCATGTGTCTTTACAATAGCATGATTTATAATCCTTTGGGTATATACCCAGTAATGGGATCACTGGGTCAAATGGTATTTCTAGTTGTAGATCCTTGAGGAATCACCACACTGTCTTCCACAATGGTTGAACTAGTTTACAGTCCCACCAACAGTGTAAAAGTCTTCCTATTTCTCCATATCCTCTCCAGCACCTGTTGTTTCCTGACCTTTTAATGACTGTCATTCTAACTGGTGTGAGACGGTATCTCATTGTGGTTTTCATTTGCATTTTTCTAATGACCAGTGGTGATAAGCATTTTTTCATGTGTCTGTTGGCTGCATAAATGTCTTCTTTTGAGAAGTGTCTGTTCATATCCTTCACCCACTTTTTGATGGGGTTGTTTGATTTTTTTTCTTGTAAATTTATATAAGTTATTTTTGGATTCTGGATATTAGCTCTTTGTCAGATGGGTAGATTGTAAAAATTTTCTCCCATTCTGTAGGTTGCCTGTTCACTCTGATGGTAGTTTCTTTTGCTGTGCAGAAGCTCTTTAGTTTAATTAGATCTCATTTGTCAATTTTGGCTTTTGTTGCCATTGCTTTTGGTGTTTTAGTCATGAAGTCCTTGCCCTTGCCCATGCCTATGTCCTGAATGGTATTGCCTAGGTTTTCTTTTAGGGTTTTTATGGTTTTAGGTCTACCGTTTAAGTCTTTAATCCATCTTGAAATAATTTTTGTATAAGGTGTAAGGAAAGGATACAGTTTCAGCTTTCTACATATGGCTAGCCAGTTTTCCCAGCACCATTTATTAAATAGGGAATCATTTCCCCCTTTCTTTTTTTTGTCAGGTTTGTCAAAGATCAGATGGTTGTAGATGTGTGGCATTATTTCTGAGGGCTCTGTTCTGTTCCATTGGTCTATATCTGTTTTGTTACCAGTACCATGCTGTTTTGGTTACTGTAGCCTTGTAGTATAGTTTGAAGTCAGGTAGCATGATGCCTTCATATTTGTTCTTTGGGCTTAGGATTGTCTTGGTAATGTGGGCTCTTTTTTGGTTCCATATGAACTTTAAAGTAGTTTCTTTTTTTTCCAATTGTGTGGAGAAAGTCATTGGCAACTTGATAGGGATGTACAAGCCCTTACTGTTAAGCCTCATCTACTGATTGCAGCCTGAACTACACCAACAAAAATTCTTCCCACTTTCATTGCTTGTGAAACCCAATGCAGGGTTCTAGCAACAAGTAAAAATCCTGTACAGAGCCTTTGCCCTCTGAAAGCATCCAGAAACAAAGCCGATCAACTATAGTCAACTTACACCACAGTCAAACCCTCAAGGGAAATAAAGAACATAAAAAGCCCCATCCAAATGACAGCAACTTCAAAAGATAAAAGAACACCAGCCCTCACAAATGAGAGGGAACTAGCACAAAAACTCCGGCAATTCTAAAAGCCAGAGTGTTTTCTTACCTCCAAGCAATTGCACAAGCTCCCCAGCAGTGGCTCTTAACCAGACTGAAATGGCTGAAATGACAGATATAGAATTCAGAATCTAGATAGCAAGGAAGCTTAAAAAAAAGAAAAGAAAGAAAGTTGAAGCTAAAAAAAAGAAAAAAGAAAAAAGAAAAAAAAAAAAACGGGAAAAAGTTGAAAACCAATCCAAGGAGAATAGTAAAACAATACAAGAGTTGAAAGATGGTATAACCTTTTTAAGAAAGAACCAAACTGAACTTCTGGAATTGAAAAATTGACTACAGGAATTTCAGAATACAATTGGAAGCATTAATAACAAAATAGATCAAGCTGAGGAAAGAGTCTCACAGCTCAAAGACTGCTCCTTCAAATAAACTCAGGTAGACAAAAATAGAGAAAAAATGAACCTTTAGAAATGAACAAAACCTCTGAGAAATATGGGATAATAAAAAGGGACCAAACTTATGACTAATTGGCATTCCTGAAAGGGAAAAAAGAATAATCAACTTGGAACACATGTTTGAGGATATTGCCCAGGAAAACTTCCCCAAGCTTGCTACAGAGGTCAACATGCAACTTCAATAAATTTAGAGAACCCCTGCAAGACGCTATATAAGATGACCTTCCCTGAGATACATAGTTATCAGATTCTCCACGGTCAACAAAACAGAAAAAATCTTACAGGCAGCTATAGAGAAGGAACAGGTCATTTACAAAGGGAACCCCTTCAGGCGAACAGTGGATATTCCAGCAGAAACCTTACAAACCAGAAGAGCTGGGAGCCTCTTTTCAGTATTCTGAAAGAAAAGAAATTCCAACCAAGAATTTCATATCTTACCAAACTAAGCTTCCTAAATGAATGAGATATAAAACCACTTTCAGACACACAAATGCTAAGGGAATTCATTATCACTAGACCTATCTTATAAGAGGTCCTTAAGAAGTGCTAAACATGAAAGTGAAAGAACAATACTTGCTGCCACAAAAACACACTTGAGTACATAGCTCACAAACACTATAAAGCAACTACACAAGCAAGCCTATATAACAACCAGCTAACAACAATAACAAGATCAAATCTTCATATATCTATATTAACCTTTAATGTAAACAGACTAAATTCCCTACTTAAAAGGCATAGAGTGGCAAGTTGGATAAAAGAAAAAGACCCAAGTGTCTGCTGTCTTTAAGAGACCCATCTCACATGTAACAACACCCATAGGCTCAGATTAAAAGAATGGAGAAAGGTCTATCATGCAAACAAAACACAAAAGAGCAGGAGTTGCTATTATATCAGAAACACAGACTTGAAGACAGCAGTGATAAAAAAGGACAAAGAAGGGCATTACCTAGTGATAAAGGGTTCAATTCAGCAGTACTTAACACATGACAGTGGAGCACCAAGATTCATAACAAGTTCTTATAGACCTTATGAAGAGACTTACCCACATAATAATAGTGGGAAACCCAAAACCTAACTGACAGCATTAGACAGATCATTGAGGCAGAAAACTAATAAAGATATTCTGGAATTAAACTCAATACTTGACCAGTTGGACCTAATAGACATCTGGAGAATACTCCATCCAACAACCACAGAATATACATTCTCCTCATCTGCACATGGAATATACTCCAAGATTGACTACATGCCATAAAGCAAGTGTCAATCAATTTTAAATAAATGAAATCATACCAACCACACACTTAGACAACAGTGCAATAAAAATAGAAGTCAAGGGGGGTGCGTGCAAGATGGCCAAATAGGAACAGCTCCAGCCTCCAGCTCCCAGCATGAGCAACATAGAAGATGGGTGATTTCTGCATTTTCAACTGAGGTACCAGGTTCATCTCACTGGGGCATGTTGGACAGTTGGCCCTGGTCTGCAGGTGCAGCCTGACCAGCGAGAGCTGAAGCAGGGCGAGGCATCGCCTCACCTGGGAAGTGCAAGGGGGAAGGGAATTTCTTTTCCTAGCCAAAGGAAATTGAGACACAAAACACTGGGAAAATCGGGTAACTCCACCCTAATACTGTGCTTTACCAAGGGTCTTAGCAAATGGAACACCAGGAGATTATATCCCACACCTGGCCCAGAGGGTCCCCATGCCCATGGAGCCTCCCTCATTGCTAGCACGGCAGTCTGAGATCTAACTGCAAGGTGGCAGCGAGGCTGGGGGAGGGGCGCCCGCCACTGCTGAGGCTTAAGTAGGTAACAAAGCCCCTGGGAAGCTCAAATTGGGTGGAGCCCACCACAGCTCAAGGAGGCCAGCCGGCCTCTGTAGACTCCTCCTCTGGGGACAGGGCACAGCTAAACAAAAAGCAGCAGAAGCCTCGGCAGAGGTAAATGCCCCTGTCTGACAGCTTTGAAGAGAGCAGTGGAACTCCCAGCACAGAGGTTGAGATCTGAGAGTGGACAGACTGCCTGCTCAAGTGGGTCCCTGACCCCTGAGTAGCCTAACTGGGAGACATCCCCCACTAGGTGCAGACCGACACCTCACACCTCACACAGCGGGGTACACCACTGACGAAGCTTCCAGAGCAAGAATCAGACAGCAACACTCGCTATTCAGCAATATTCTATCTTCTGCAGCCTCTGCTACTGATACCCAGGCAAGCAGGGTCTGGAGTGGACCTCAAGCAAACTCCAACAGACCTGCAGCTGAGGGTCCTGATGTTAGAAGGAAAACTAAAAAACAGAAAGGACACCCACACCAAAACCCCATCAGTACGTCACCATCATCAAAGACCAAAGGCAGATAAAACCACAAAGATGGGGGAAAAGCAGTGCAGAAAAGCTGGAAATTCAAAAAATCAGAGCACATCTCCCCCTCCAAAGGAACACAGCTCATCACCTGCAATGGAACAAAGCTGGATGGAGAATGACTTTGATGAGTTGAGGGAAGAAGACTTCAGTCGATCAAACTTCTCAGAGCTAAAGGAAGAACTACATAACCAGCACAAAGAAACTAAAACTCTTGAAAAAAGAATGGATGAATGGATAACTAGAATAATCAATGCAGAGAAGACCTTAAAAGAACTGACAGAGATGAAAACCATGACACGAGAACTACATGACAAATGCAGAAGCTTCAGTAACAGACTCGATCAAGTGGAAGAAAGAGTATCACTGATTGAAGATCAAATGAATGAAATGAAGTCAGAAGAGAAGTGTACAGAAAAAAAGAGAAAAAGAAATGAGCAAAGCCTCCAAGAAATATGGGATTATGTGAAAAGACCAAATCTACATCTAATTGGTGTGCCTGAAAGTAATGGGGAAAAGGGAACCAAGTTGGAAAACACTCTGCAGGATATCATCTGGGAGAACTTCCCCAACCTAGTAAGGCAGGCCAACATTCAAATTCAGGAAATACAGAGAATGCCACAAAGATACTCCTCGAGAAGAGCAACTCCAAGATACATAATTGTCAGATTCACCAAAGTTGAAATGAAGGAAAAAATGTTTAGGGCAGCCAGAGAGAAAGATCAGCTTACACACAAAGGGAAGCCCATCAGACTAACAGCAGATCCCTCAGCAGAAACTCTCCAAACCAGAAGAGAGTGGGGGCCAATATTCAACATTCTTAAAGAGAAGAATTTTCAACCCAGAATTTCATATCCAGCCAAACTAGTTTCAAAAGTGAAGGAGAAATATAATCCTTTACAGACAAGCAAATGCTTAGAGATTTTGTCAACAACAGGCCTGCCCTACAAGAGATCCTGAGGGAAGCACTAAACATGAAAAGGAATAACTGGTACCAGCCATTGCAAAAACATGCCAAAATGTAAAGTCCATTGATGGCTAGGAAGAAACTGCATCAACTAACGAGCAAAATAACCAGCTAATATCATAATGACAGGATCAAGTTCACACATAACAATATCAACCTTAAATGTAAATGGACTAAAGGGTCCAATTAAAAGACACAGACTGGCAAATTGGATAAAGAGTCAAGACCCATCAGTTTGCTGTATTCAGGAGACCCATCTCACAGGCAGAGACACACATAGGCTCAAAATAAAGGGATGGAGGAAGATCTACCAAGCAAATGGAAAACAAAAAAAGCAGGGGTTGCAATCCTAGTCTCTGATAAAACAGACTTTAAACCATCAAAGATCAAAAGAGACAAAGAAGGCCATTACATAATGGTAAAGGGATCAATTCATCAGGAAGAGCTAACTATCCTAAATATATATGCACCCAATACAGGAGCACCCAGATTCATAAAGCAAGTCCTTAGAGACTTATAAAGAGACTTAGACTCCCATACAATAATAATGGGAGATTTTAACACCCCACTGTCAACATTAGACAGATCAATGAGACAGAAAGTTAACAAGGATATCCAGGAATTGGACTCAACTCTGCACCAAGCGGACCTAATAGACATCTACAGAACTCTCCACACCCCCAAATCAACAGAATATACATTCTTCTCAGCACCACATCGTACTCATTCCAAAATTGACCACATAGTTGGAAGTAAAGCACTCCTCAGCAAACTTAAAAGAACAGAAATTATAACAAACTGTCTCTCAGACCACAGTGCAATCAAACTAGAACTCAGGACTAAGAAATTCAATCAGAACCGCTCAACTACATGGAAACTGAACAACCTGCTCCTGAATGACTACTGGGTACATAACGAAATGAAGGCAGAAATAAAGATGTTCTTTGAAACCAATGAAAACAAAGATACAACATACCAGAATCTCTGACTCATTTAAAGCAGTGTGTAGAGGGAAATTTATAGCACTAAATGCCCACAAGAGAAAGCTGGAAAGATCTAAAATGGACACTCTAACATCACAATTAAAAGAACTAGAGAAGCAAGAGCAAACCCATTCAAAAACTAGCAGAAGGCAAGAAATAACTAAGATCAGAGCAGAACTGAAGGAGATAGAGACACAAAAAACCCTCCAAAAAATCAATGAATCCAGGAGCTGGTTTTCCGAAAAGATCAACAAAACTGATAGACTGCTAGCAAGACTAATAAAGAAGAAAAGAGAGAAGAATCAAATAGACGCAATAAAAAATGATAAAGGGGATATCACCACCATCTCCACAGAAATACAAACTACCATCAGAGAATACTATAAACACCTCTACACAAATAAACTAGAAAACCTAGAAGAAATGGATAATTTCCTGGACACTTACACGCTCCCAAGACTAAATCAGGAAGAAGTTGAATCCCTGAATAGACCAATAGCAGGCTCTGAAATTGAGGCAATAATTAATAGCCTACCAACCAAAAAAAGTCCACGACCAGATGGATTCACAGCCGAATTCTACCAGAGGTACAAGGAGGAGCTGGTACCATTCCTTCTGAAACTATTCCAATCAATAGAAAAAGAGGGAATCCTCCCTAACTCATTTGACAAGGCCAACATCATCCTGATACTAAAGCCTGGCAGAGACACAACAAGAAAAGAGAATTTTAGACCAATATCCCTGATGAACATTGATGCAGAAATCCTCAATAACATACTGGCAAACCAAATCCAGCAGCACATCAAAAAGCTTATCCACCATGATCAAGTGGGCTTCATCCCTGGGATGCAAGGCTGGTTCAACATATGCAAATCAATAAACATAATGCAGCATATAAACAGAACCAAAGACAAAAGCCACATGATGATCTCAATAGATGCAGAAAAGGCCTTTGACAAAATTCAACAGCCCTTCATGCTAAAAATGCTCAATAAACTAGGTACTGATGGAGCGTATCTCAAAATAATAAGAGCTATTTATGACAAACCCACAGCCAATATCATACTGAATGGGCAAAAACGGGAAGCATTCCGTTTGAAAACTGGCACAAGACAGGGATGCCCTCTCTCACCACTCCTATTCAACATAGTCTTGGAAGTTCTGGCTAGGGCAATCAGGCAAGAGAAAGAAATCAAGGGTATTTGGTTAGGAAAAGAAGAAGTCAAATTGTCCTTGTTTGCACATGACATGAGTGTATATTTAGAAAACCCCATTATCTCAGCCCAAAATCTCCTTAAGCTGATAAGCAACTTCAGCAAAGTCTCAGGATACAAAATCAATGCGTAAAAATCACAAGCATTCTTATACACACCAGTAAGAGACAAACAGGGAGCCAAATCATGAACGAACTCCCATTCACAATAGCTTCAAAGAGAATAAAATACCTAGGAATCCAACTGAAAGGGATGTAAAGGACCTCTTCAAGGAGAACTACAAACCACTGCTCAGTGAAATCAAAGAGGACACAAACAAATGGAAGAACATACCATGCTCATGGATAGGAAGAATCAATATTGTAAAAATGGCCATACTGCCCAAGGTAATTTAGAGATTCAATGCCATCCCCATTAAGCTACCAATGACTTTCTTCACAGAATTGGAAAAAACTGCTTTAAAGTTCATATGGAACCAAAAAAGACCCCGCATTGCCAAGACAATCCTAAGCCAAAAGAACAAAGCTGGAGGCATCACGCTACCTGACTTCAAACTATACTACAAGGCTACAGTAACCAAAACAGTATGGTACTGGTACCAAAACAGAGATATAGACCAATGGAACAGAACGGAGCCCTCAGAAATAATGCCACACATCTACAACCATCTGATCTTTGACAAACCTGACAAAAATAAGAAATGGGGAAAGGATTCCCTATTTAATAAATGGTGCTGTGAAAATTGGCTAGCAATAAGTAGAAAGCTGAAACTGGATCCTTTCCTTACTCCTTATACAAAAATTAATTCAAGATGGATTAGAGACTTAAATGTTAGACCTAAAACCATAAAATCCCTAGAAGAAAACCTAGGTAATACCATTCAGGACATAGGCATGGGCAAGGACTTCATGTCTAAAACACCAAAAGCAATGGCAACAAAGGACAAAATTGACAAATGGGATCCAATTAAACTAAAGAGCCTCTGCACAGCAAAAGAAACTACCATCAGAGCGAAAAGGCAGCCTACAGAATGGGAGACAATTTTTGCAATCTACTCATCTGACAAAGGGCTAATATCCAGAACCTATAAAGAACTCAATCTAATTTACAAGAAAAAAAAGCAACCCCATCAAAAAGTGGGCAAAGGATATGAACAGACACTTCTCAAAAGACATTCATACAGCCAACAGTCACATGAAAAAATGCTCATCATCACTCGCCATCAGAGAAATGCAAACCAAAACCACAATGAGATACCATCTGACACCAGTTAGAATGGCAATCATTAAAAAAATCAGGAAACAACAGGTGCTGGAGAAGATGTGGAAAAATAGGAATACTTTTACACTGTTGGTGGGACTGTAAACTAGTTCAACCATTGTGGAAAACAGTGTGGTGATTCCTCAAGGATCTAGAACTAGAAATACCATTTGACCCAGCCATCCCATTACTGGGGATATACCCAAAGGATTATAAGCCATGCTGCTATAAAGACACATGCACACATGTTTTTTGCGGCACTATTCACAATAGCAAAGACTTGGAATCAACCCAAATGTCCATCAGTGACAGACTGGATTAAGAAAATGTGGCACATATACACCATGGAATACTATGCAGCCATCAAAAAGGATGAGTTCGTGTCCTTTGTAAGGACATGGATGCAGCTGGAAACCATCATTCTCAGCAAACTATCACAAGAACAGAAAACCAAATATCGCATGTTCTCACTCATAGGTGGGAATTGAACAATGAGATCACTTGGACACAGGAAGGGGATCATCACACACTGGGTCCTATTGTGGGGAGGGCGGGGGGAGAGGAATAGCATTAGGAGATATACCTAATGTAAATGACGAGTTAATGGGTGCAGCACACCAACATGGCACATATATACATATGTAACAAACCTGCACGTTGTGCATATGTACCCTAGAACTTAAAGTATTATCATAAATTAAAAAAAATAGAAGTCAATGCCAAGATCTCTCAAAACTACACAATTACATGGAAATTAAACATTGCTCCTGAATGACTTTTAGGTAAAGAATAAAATTAAGGCAGAAATCAAAAAAAAAAAATGAAACTAATGGAAATAGAGAAGCAACACATGCAACACAGTAGAATCTTTGGGATATACCTAAAGCAGCATTAGAAGGAAAGCTTATAGTGCCAAATGCCTACAACAAAAAGTTGGAAAGATCTCAAATTAACAATGTAACACCACACCTAGAGGAACTAGATAAACAAGACAAAACCAACACCAAAATAAGCAGAAGAAAAGAAATAACTAAAATCCGAGCAGAACTGAAAGAAATTTAGATGCAAAAATCCATACAAAAGATCAGGGAAACCAAAAGTTGCTTTTTTGAAAGAATAAACAAGATAGACCACTAGCTAGATTAGCAAAGAAAAAAGAGAAGATCCAAATAAGCACAATTGGAAATGACAAAGGTTACATTACAACTGAGCCCACAGAAATAAGAAAAACTCCTCAGAGATTATTATGAACACTTCTATGTAAACAACTAGAAAAATCTATATGAAATGGATAATGTCCTGGAAACACATAACCTCCCAAGATTGAACCAGGAAGAAATTGAAACCCTGAACAGACCAAATAATGAGTTTCAAAATTGAATCAGTAATAATAATAATAATAAAACTTGCCAACCAAAAAAAAAAAAAAAAAACCCTGGACCAGGTGGATTCACAGCCTAACTCTACCAGATGCACAAAGAAGAGCTGGTACCTTTCCTACTGAAACTATTCAAAAAAAAAAATCAAAGAAGAGGGACTCCTCTCTAATTTATTCTATGAAGCAAGCATCATTCTGATACCAAAACCTGGCAGAGAGATGATGAAGAAAGAAAACTTCTGGCCAATGTCCCTGATAAATATAGACACAAAAAATCCTCAACAAAATACTAGCAAAATGAATTCAGCAGCACATCAAAAAGTTAATTCACCACAATCAAGTAAGCTTCATTCCTGGGACGCAAGTTTGTTTCGACATATGCAATCAGTAAATGTGATTCACCGCATCAACAGAATTGGAAACAAAAGCAATATGATCATCTCAATAGACACAGAAAAAGATTTTGATAAAATTCAACATCCGTTCATGTTAAAAACCCTCAACAAAGGAGGCATTGAAGAAACACCTCAAAATAATAAGAGCCATCTATGACAAACCCACAGCCAACATCATACTAAATGGGCAAAAGTTGGAAGCATTTCTCTTGAGAACTGGAACAAGAGAAGGACGCCCACTTTCACCACTCCTGTTTAATATAGTACTTGAAGTCCTAGCAGAGCAATCAGGCAAGAGAGAGAAATAAAAGGCATCCAAACAGGAAAAGAAGAAGTCAAACTATCTCTTCACTGATGATATGACTCTATGCCTAGAAAACCCTAAAGACTCCACCAGAAGGCTCCTGGTAAATGACTTTAGTAAAGTTTCAGGATACAAAATCAATGCACAAAAATCAGTAGCATTTCTATATACCAATAATGTTCAAGCTGAGAGCCAAATCAAGAACACAATCCCATTTATAATAGCAACAAAAAGAATAAAATACCTAGAAATACAGTAACTAAGGAGATGAAAGATCTGTACAATGAGAATTATAAAATGCTGCTGAAAGAAATCAGAGATGACACAAACAGAAAAACATTTCATGCTCATGGATAGGAAGAATCAATGTCATTAAAATGGCCATACTGCTCAAAGACATCTACAGATTCAATACTATTCCTATCAAACTACCAACAACATTTTTCACAAATTTAGAAAATCTATTCTAAAATTCATATGGAACCAGAAAAGAGCCTGAATAGCCAAAGCAATCCTAAGCAAAAATATCAAAGCTGGAAGCATCACATTATCTGACTTCAAACTACACTACAAGGCTACTGTAACCTAAACAGCCTGGTATTGGTACAAAAATGAACACATAGACAAATGGAACAGAATAGAGGACTCAGAAATAAAGGCACACACCTACAACCATCTGATCTTCAATAATGTTGACAAAAATAAGCAATGGGGAAAAGACTCCTATTCAATAAATGGTGTTGTGATAGATAACTGGCTAGCCATATGGAGAAGAATGAAACTGGATCCCTACCTATTACCATATACAGAAATTAACTCAAGATGGATTAAAAACTTAAATGTTAGACCTCAAACTATTAAAATCCTAGAAGAAAACCTAGGAAATACCTTTCTTGATGTTGGCTTTGGCAAAAGATTTATGGCTAAGTCCTCAAAAGCAAGTGCAACAAAAACAAAAATTGACAAGTGGGACCTAACTAAACTAAAGAGCTTCAGCACAGCAAGAGAAACTATCAGCAGAATAAACAAGACAACCTACAGAATGGGAGAAAATATTCACAAACTATGCATCCAACAGAGAGGCCGTATATCCAGAATCTATAAGGAACTTAAACAATTCAGCAAGCAAAGAACAAATAACCACATTAAAAAGTGGCCAAAGGACATGAACAGACACTTCTCAAAAGACATACAAATGGCCAAGAAACATGAAAAAAAAAAAAAAAAAAAGCTTAACATCACTAATCATCAGAGAAATGCAAACCAAAACCACAATGAGATACCATCTCACACCAATAACAATGGCCTTTGTTTAAAAGTCTAAAAACAACAAATGCCAGTGAGGATGTGGGGAAAAGGAAACACACACTTCCAGTGGGAACGTAAATGACATGGTTTGGCTCTGTGTTCCCACCCAAATTTCAACTTATAGTTCCCATAATTCCCACATGTTGTGGGAGGGACCCGGTGGGAGATGACTGAATTATGGGGGCAGATCTTTCCCATGCTGTTCTTATGACAGCAAATAAGTCTCACGAGATCTGACGGTATCATAAGGGAGTTTCCCTGCACAAACTCTCTTTGCCTATCACCATCCATGAAAAATATGACTTGCTCCTCCTCATCTTCTGCCATGATTGTGAGGCCTCCCCAGCCATGTGTAACTGTGAATCCAATTAAACCTCTTTCTTTTGTAAATTGCCCAGTCTCGGGTATGTCTTTATCAGCAGTGTGAAAAGAGACTAATAAAGTAAATTAGTCCAGCCACTGTGGAGAACAATTTGGAGATTTCCTAAGAACCAAGAGTTGAACTACCATTTGATTTAGCAATTCCATTACTGGGTAAATAGTCAAAAGAAAGTAAGCTGTTCTACCAAAAAAATAAGTTTACCAGTATGTTTATTGTAGTGTAGTTCACAAGAGCAAAGACATGGATTCACCCCAGGTGCCTACCAACTCTGGATTGAGTAAAGAAAATGTGGTACATATATACCATGGAATATGATGCAGCCATAAAAAAGAACAAAATCAAGTCCTTTGCAGCAACATGGGATGAAGGTGGAGGCCATTATCCTAAGCAAACTATTGCTGAAACAGAAAACCAAATCTACATGTTCTCACTTATAAGTGGGAATACACATCAAGTACACATGGACATAAAGATGAGAGCAATAGATACTGGGAAATACAAGAGGCGAGAGGGAGGGAGGGAAGCAAGGGCTGAAAAACCATCTATTGGGTACTATGCTCACTCCCTCGGAGATAGATTCATTCACTCCAAACCTCAGCATCACACAATATACCTTTGTAACAAAATTGCATATGTACCCCCGAACCTGTAATAAAAGTTGAAGAAAAAAATACCAAAAAAAGTGCAAGACTTACATACTGAGAACTAAAAACATCACTGAAAGAAATTAAAGAAGATCTAAATAAACACACGCTAATGAATTTAAAAGCCTAATTTTAAGATACTTGTTATAAGTTTAAGTTTGTTTAATATACCTGCCGTCTCAGCATCCATTTTTTTTTTAATTTTTTTTTTTTTTTTAAGATGGAGTCTCGTTCTGTCACCCAGGCTGGAGTTCAGTGGCATGATCTCGGCGCAAACTCCACCTCCCGGATTCACGCCATTCTCCTGCCTCAGCTTCCCGAGTAGCTGGGACTACAGGCGCCTGCCACCACGCCCAGCTAATTTTTTGTATTTTTAGTAGAGATGGGGTTTCACCGTGTTAGCCAGGATGGTTTTGATCTCTTGACATTGTGGTCCACCCGCCTCGGCCTCCCAAAGTGCTGGGATTACAGGCTTGAGCCACCGCGCCCAGCCTCAGTATCCATTTTTAGGCCTGATGTAAGTTATTTGAAACCCAGTTGTACTCCATCACCTTTGGCTTTTAAAATTTCTCCTCCCTGTGTGGTTGTTTCCAGTACAGGCTGCTTGTTCCTCATCCTACTGACTCAAAACCCAACACAGCTCACAGCTGCTGGCCACAATAAATCATAATGGTCAACACCAGAATCACAAAAATAAGTTCCCCATTCAGCAGGTTTTTGTTAACTAGTCAGTCTACAACTCCTGAGAGAAAGCCTAAAGGTTAATGCCTATGGAGCTTAATAAAGGTATAGTACAACCAGTCCTCCTCCCACTTTCTCCTCTCCCATCCTCCCTGCCTGCCCCCTTCTGCACTGCATCCCTTGTTGGCTCCAGACGTCCCAACACTTTTCATAGGCACCCCTGACCTCTTTGGGACCTGTGAGTAACAAATTTCTTCTGTTTCACGAACTTTGGTTTCACTTTCTCATTGTGTCTCACCTGACAGACACACTTGAACCTAATTATCCCCCTAGTCTGGGGGATATCTTAGCTTATAGTCACTCTTAAGAGAGAGACCTCAAGAGTGGCTATCTTAGGTCTAAAGGGTGGCTATCTTAGCTTATAGTCACTCTTAAGAGAGAGACCTCAAGACCATATTAGAAAAAAACAAAAACAAACAAACAAAAAAACCATAATAATAGAACTCACAACAATGGTACTACTCCCTGTCCTGTTTGGGGTCAGGTTCCAGCTCATGCTGAGGTCCGAAGGGAGCAGATGGATGAGCAGATAGCTGAAAGAACACTGTGGGGGACAGGGCGGGCATAGGCAGGCATAGACAGGGGATAGGCAGTTTTATTCAGCAGCTCTCTCATCAGCAGCTCACTCACACTAGCTCTCTCACACTGTTCGCCTTGTCTTGGCTGCTTAGTCCAGTGGCTCCCACACAGCTGCATGTCTGGCTCTCCCTTCAGGGTCAGCAGCTTAACTCTTTCTCTCTCTCTCTGGGTACAAGTGAGCCGAGCTGTGTCCTGGCTCCCTCCTGTCCATCTGCAAAGACGGACAGCTCTGGCTCTGTCTCTCCTTCTCTGGGCACAAGCACACCTGTACAATGTCAGCAGGTCAGTAATGCCTTTTACAGACAATAGTGGCTTAGAGCCAAATGATGAGCCTTCTTACATTATGGCTACATGGCTGTGATAACAAGTGGAGTTATACGCCTATGCTGTAAACTCACTGAGTCACGCTAGATGTTCACCTCAGCCTATCCATGACCAAGGCACAGCCATGTTCTTCACACTCCCCAAATTGATCTGAAAATTTAATACAATCCCTACCAAAATCTCAAGTGTCTTTTTTTGTGTGTAAATTGACAAGCTGATTCTAAAATCCATATGGAAAATCAATATACACAGAATAGCCAAAACAATTTTGAAAAAAAGAATATTGGAGTACTCACACCCTAAGATTTACAACCTTACTACAAAGCTACAATAATGGAGAAAGTGTGGTACTGGTGTAAGGATAGTCATATATATCAACTGAACAGAATTCAGTCTAGAAATAACCCTTATATTTAGGTCAATTGATTTTCAACAAGAGTGCCAAGAAAACATAATGGAATGATAGTCTTTTCAACAAATGGTGGTGGGACAACTGGGTATCTGCCTGCAAAAGGAAGGTGGACCATATGTAAACAGTAACTCAAAATGAATCAAAGACCTAAATATAAGAGCTAAAAGTATAAAACTCTTAGAAGAAAACATGCATGATCTTCATGACCTTGGATTAGACAATGACTTCATAGACATGAAACCAAAAGCACCAGCAAAAGTAGGGAAAAAAATAAGCTGGACTTCTCCAAAACTTAAAAGTTTTGTGCCTCTAAGGATGCAATCAAGACAGTGAAAAGATGACTCACAAAGTGGAACAAACTATTGGTTAATTATGTATCTTATAAGAAGAAACTTATATCCAAGGCCAGCCATGGTGGTTCACACCTGTAATCCTGACACTTTGGGAGGATGAGGTAGGAAGATCACTTGAGGCCAGGAATTCAAGACCAGCCTGGGCAACATAGCAAGACTCCCATCTCTACAATTTTTTTTTTTTTTTTAATAGCTGGGTGTGGTGGTGCATACCTGTAGCCCAGCTACTTGAGAGGTTGAGGTGGGTGGATTGCTTGAGCCCAGGGATTTAAGGCTGCAGTGAGCTGTGATTGTGCTACTGCACATCAGCCTCAGCAACGGAGCATGACACAGTCTCTAAAATATAAGCCTGTGCAGACAGAGCAGCTCCAGGAGTCTGAGCTCCTGCCTCATAGCCTGTAAAGAACTTTTCACTTTCTGTCCTCAGTTTGGGCCTTTGCCAGATTTCAGAACAGCAGGCCAACATTGCACTGTAGTTCCTATGGGGGGGTTGTGAAAGGAGGGAGTGGGACATGGTCTCAATTCATAATTATGCCATTTAAATGACCAAAGTTAGGGGGTCAGCTGTGAGAGGAGACTGGTATTGTGGAAAGAACACAGGCTTTGAAGCCAGATAGCTATAGGTTCAAATCCAAAGATCTAGGCCTCGGTCTTGTCCTCTCTAAAATGCCTACCTCATTGGGGAATCACAACATCTTGATAGAGATAACATTAACAAATGATTTTTTCCCTTCTGCTGTTCTCATCATTTCCTTCTGCTAGGGCTGGTGTCAGGAGCAGGGGAGCAACTGTCCCTAGCTGTGTGCCAGACCAGACCAAGGACCCTCTGCAGCTGGGCAGCTGGAAGTGGATCCAGTGCAGAAGCATGTAAATCTATTCCACTTAACCAATACATGACTCAGCTCAACTCTAGCAAAGAGACGTTTAAAACTGCAAAAAGTGAAAAGAAACAAGATAGTATTTACACTTCAGCAATTCCATTGTTACTAAGCCCAGGCCACTTGGCTTCACCCTACACACTGAGTGTGCCTTCCAAGGAAGACAGACTCACATACCACAGGCAGCCACAGGAATAAAAAGCTGGCGTGGGACAGAAAATTCTCCACACCACAGCCAGAGTGACTGTTTTGAAACTTTTGTCAGTTCATGCTGCTCCTCTGCTCAAAACCAGCCTTTCTGGCCCACTCACATTGAAATGCAAGTCCTCGCCATGGCCTGCAAGGCCCACATGACATGGCTCCTGCGTGCTGCTCAGCCCTGCCTCAGGCCCTTTCTGTCCCTTCATGATGCCTGGCCACACTGCCCTGCAGGAGAAAAGTCTCATCCAGTCTCGCGATGGCAGACTCAAAACTTCTAGATATGATGTTACCAGATAGAATTCAACATTTTATTAAAACAACAATTTACTTCAAGTTGGGATTATCTCAAAATGTAGCTAAGGTTCAATAGAAAATCTATGAATGTATTGGACCAACAGATGTGGGATAAAACATTAGTAACTTGTTTCAAAAGCGTATGTTTAACATACATCTTTAAAAAGTTATTGCACTTTAATGTTACTTCAACAGCTAAAACTATATTTAATGACAAAACCCTAGAGACTGTGCTATTTAAATCAAAAACAAAACGAGGATGCCTGCTATCACCATTACCGCTTGATAGCGTTCAGGAAGTTAAGCAGTAATGCACTCCTGGCAATGCATTAGGACGCAAAACAGAAAGGAGAGGCAAAAAAGTGTCATCAAGATCAACAGTTTGTTATCATTATTTGCAGATGATGGTCATTTATTTGTTCATTAAACCACCAAATACACCCTTGAGCCACCTCTATGTCTCATACCGCTCAAGGACTCAGAATGCCAGACTCCCTGCCCTTGTGGAGCTGACATGGCAGGGGGAAGAAAATAAATAAAAAGCAAGTTAACAATGAAGAATATGCCATGAAGAAAAATAAACCAACTGACAGAGTGACAGAGCAGACAGGGCCATTCTAGAGTAGGTGGACAGCCCACCTCAAGAGGGGATATTTGACCAAAAGGCACAAAAAAGCAAGCCGTGGAGCAAGTGGCCAGTATTCCAGGTGGGGGAACAGTGAGGATCAAAGCCCTGGGACCAGCAGATCAGCATGCAGGAGGACTAACAGGGCAGTGTGGCCAGGCGTTGTGAGGGGACAGAAAGGGCCTGAGGCAGGACTGAGCAGCACGCAGCAGCCACATCACATGGGCCTTACAAGCCATGACGAGGACTTGTATTTCAATGTGAGTGGGTCAGAAAGGCTGGTTTTGAGCAGAGGAGCAGAATGAGCTGACAAAAATCTCAAAAAAGTCACTCTGGCTGTTGTGTGGATAATTTTCTATTAGGACTAAGAGTGGCAACTGGGGTCCAGTAAGGAGTATGTTTTAAGAACACAGTGAGTGACAAGAATTGGGAGACAGTAACAGCATGGGGATGTGGATTTTTAATATAAAACCAACAGACGTGAGGATGCGTGGGATGTGGGATGTAGAAGAAACAAAAGAGTCAAGGACAATGTTTCGCCTTTTGGCCTGAGGAACAGGTAGTGATCATTGCAGTCAGAGAACCATGGTGAAGGAGGCCATAGGTCAGGAGGTCTGTGCACCTTATCATGCCAAATGGGCACATGATGTTAAAATAAAATGTTTTGGTAATCAGAACATAGATAATTGTGTTCCAGGATGGATCATACAGAGCCACACCCATATCTGATTTAGATGTTGAAATTTGAGAATTTTGAGATGATGAGACTTAGATGAGATTTTTCAACTTGATGAGACCTTGAGGAACCTTGGGATGGGATGAATGTATTTTGTATGTGGGATAGTTGCAAATCTTTAGGAGTCAGAGGGCAAAATTATTGTAGGTAGAATAATGATTTCCAAAGATGGCCATGTCCTAATCCTTGGAAACAGTATGTTAGCAAAGGCGAATTAAGGTTACAGATGGAAATATGGTTGCTAATCACCTGACCTTAAGATGGGAATATTATCCTGGATTATCCCAGGGTTATCCCTTGGTTGCAATGTAATCCCAATGCCCTTAAATGTGAAGGAAGGAGGCAACATCTCTGTCAGTGTCAGAGAGTTGTGATGTAAGAAAGACTCCACTGGCCTTTGCTGGCTTTGAAGATGGAAAGAGGCCACCAGTCAAAGGAAGTAAGCAGCTTAGAAGCTGGAAAAGTTGAGAAAACAGATTATCCTCTTAAACTTCCAGAAAGGAAAACAGCTATACCGACACCTTGATTTTAGCCCAGTAAAACCCACTTTGAACTTCTGACCTTCAGAATTGTAAGATAATAGGCTTTTGTCTTTAAGCCACTAGTTGGTACTACTTTGTTACAGCAGCATTAGGAAACTAATACAATGTTGGATTACACTGATTGATTTTAAAATATTGAACTATGCTTGCATCCCTGAAATAAACCTCACTTAGTCATGGTATGTAATTCTTTTATATGTGAATTGTGCTTGCTAATATTTTGTTAAGAATTTTTACATCTATATTTGTGAGCAATATTGGTCTGTAGTTTACATTTTTGTACTATCATTGTGTGGTTTGGTAGCAGTTTAATGTTGACTTCATAAAATGGGCTGAGAAGTGTTCCCTCCTCTTCTATTTTCTGGAAAAGAATGTATAAACTTAGTATAGAATTCTTCAAGTGTTTGGTAGAATTATCCAGTTAAACCATCAGGAGGTGGACATTTCTTTTACAGTATTTGTAAACTAAAAATTTCTCTAAATTGTTACAGGACAGTTTAAGTGATCTGTTTCATATTTAGTGAGTTTGGTTAGTTTGTACTTTTCAAGGAATTGGTCCACTTCATCTAAGTTGTTGAATTTTTGTGTATAAAGTTGTGTGTAGTACTCCCTTATTATCCTTTTGATGTCTTCAAGATCTGTAATGATATCCCATTTCACTCCTGATAACTTCTGATTTATCTTATTTCTTCTCTTTATTTGTCAGTCTTACTAGAAGTTTGTTAATATTATTGACCTTTTCAACAAATCCATTTTGGTTTCATTGATTCTTTTCTATTATTTTTTGTTTTCAATTCCATTTATGTCTACCCTTACTTGTATTATTCCCTTCCTTTTCCTTGCTTTGAGCTTATTTCAGTCTAGGTTCTCAAGGTAAGAGCTTACCTTATTGATTTGAGATGTTCCTCCCTTCTTATGTACATGTTTAGTGCCATAAATTTCCTTCTCAGCACTACCTTGGTTGTGACTCACATTTTGATATGTTGTATTTTCAATGCTGCTCAGTTCAATTTCTTTAATTGCCCTTGAGATTTCTTCTTTGTGTGTGTGTGTATTGTTTTTTATTTTTATGTTTTAATTTTTTATTATACTTTAAGTTCTAGGGTACATGTGCACAATGTGCAGGTTTGTTACATATGTATACGTGTGCCATGTTGGTGTGCTGTAACCATTAACTCATCATTTACATTAGGTATATCTCCTAATGCTATCACTCCCCCTGTCCCCTCCCCAAAATAGGCTCCAGTGTGTGCTGTTCCCCTTCCTGTGTCCAAGCGATCTCAATGTTCAATTCCCACCTATGAGTGAGAACATGCGGTGTTTGGTTTTCTGTTCTTGTGATAGTTTGCTGAGAATGATGGTTTCCAGCTGCATCCATGTCCCTACAAAGGACACAAACTCATCCTTTTTTATAGCTGCATAGTATTCCATGGTGTATATGTGCCATGTTTTCTTTTTTTTTTTTTTTTTTTTTGAGACGGAGTCTCGCTCTGTCGCCCAAACTGGAGTGCAGTGGCCGGATCTCAGCTCACTGCAAGCTCTGCCTCCCGGGTTTATGCCATTCTCCTGCCTCAGCCTCCCGAGTAGCTGGGACTACAGGCGCCCGCCACCACGCCCGGCTAGTTTTTTGTATTTTTTAGTAGAGACGGGGTTTCACTGTGTTAGCCAGGATGGTCTTGATCTCCTGACCTCGTGATCTGCCCGTCTCGGCCTCCCAAAGTGCTGGGATTACAGGCTTGAGCCACCACGTCCAGCTGTGCCATGTTTTCTTAATCCAGTCTGTCACTGATGGACATTTGGGTTGATTCCAAGTCTTTGCTATTGTGAATAGTGCTGCAATAAACACACGTGTGCATGTGTCTTTATAGCAGCATGATTTAAAATCCTTTGGGCATATCACCAGTAATGGGATGGCTGGGTCAAATGGTATTTCTAGTTCTAGATCCTTGAGGAATCACCACACTGTTTTCCACAATGGTTGAACTAGTTTACAGTCCCACCAACAGTGTAAAAGTGTTCCTATTTCTCCACATCCTCTCCAGCACCTGTTGTTTCCTGATTTTTTAATGATTGTCATTCTAACTGGTGTCAGATGGTATCTCATTCTGGTTTTGATTTGCATTTCTCTGATGGCAAGTGATGATGAGCATTTTTTCATGTGTCTGTTGGCTGTATGAATGTCTTCTTTTGAGAAGTGTCCGTTCATATCCTCTGCCCATTTTTTTATGGGATTGTTTGCTTTTTTCTTGTAAATTTGTTTGACTTCTTTGTAGGTTCTGGATATTAGCCCTTCATCATATGAGTAGATTGCAAAAATTTTCTCCCATTCTGTAGGTTGCCTGTTCACTCTGATGGTAGTTTCTTTTGCTGTGCAGAAACTCTTCAGTTTAATTAGATCTGTTTAGTTTAATTAGACAAAATTTGTCCATTTTGTCTTTTGTTGCCATTGCTTTTGGTGTTTTAGACATGAAGTCCTTGCCCATGCCTATGTCCTGAATGGTATTACCTAGGTTTTCTTCTAGGGATTTTATGGTTTTAGGTCTAACATTTAAGTCTCTAATCCATCTTGAATTAATTTTTGTATAAGGAGTAAGGAAAGGATCCAGTTTCAGCTTTCTACTTATTGCTAGCCAATTTTCCTAGCATCATTTATTAAATAGGGAATCCTTACCCCATTTCTTGTTTTTGTCAGGTTTGTCAAAGATCAGATGGTTGTAGATGTGTGGCATTATTTCTGAGGGCTCCGTTCTGTTCCATTGGTCTATATCTCTGTTTTGGTACCAGTACCATACTGTTTTGGTTACTGTAGCCTTGTAGTATAGTTTGAAGTCAGGTAGCATGATGCCTCCAGCTTTGTTCTTTTGGCTTAGGATTGTCTTGGCAATCCATATGAACTTTAAAGCAGTTTTTTCCAATTCTGTGAAGAAAGTCATTGGTAGCTTAATGGGGATGGCATTGAATCTCTAAATTACCTTGGGCAATATGGCCATTTTCACGATATTGATTCTTCCTATCCATGAGCATGGTATGTTCTTCCATTTGTTTGTGTCCTCTTTTATTTCACTGAGCAGTGGTTTATAGTTCTCCTTGAAGAGGTCCTTTACATCCCTTTCAGTTGGATTCCTAGGTATTTTATTCTCTTTGAAGCTATTGTGAATGGGAGTTCGCTCATGATTTGGCTCTCTCTTTATCTGTTACTGGTGTATAAGAATGCTTGTGATTTTTGCACATTGATTTTGTATCCTGAGACTTTGCTGAAGTTTCTTATCATCTTAAGGAGATTTTGGGCTGAGACAATGGGGTTTTCTAAATATACAATCATGGCATCTGCAAACAGGGACAATTTGACTTCTTCTTTTCCTAACTGAATACCCTGGATTTCTTTCTCTTGCCAGATTGCCCTAGCCAGAACTTCCAAGACTATGTTGAATAGGAGTGGTGAGAGAGGGCATCCCTGTCTTGTGCCAGTTTTCAAACGGAATGCTTCCCGTTTTTGCCCATTCAGTATGATATTGGTTGTGGGTTTGTCATAAATAGCTCTTATTATTTTGAGATACATTCCATCAGTACCTAGTTTATTGAGCATTTTTAGCATGAAGGGCTGTTGAATTTTGTCAAAGGCCTTTTCTGCATCTATTGAGATAATCATGTGGTTTTTGGTTTTGGTTCTGTTTATATGCTGGATTACGTTTATTGATTTGCGTATGTTGAACCAGCCTTGCATCCCAGGGATGAAGCCCACTTGATCATGGTGGATAAGCTTTTTGATGTGCTGCTGGATTTGGTTTGCCAGTATGTTATTGAGGATTTCTGCATCAATGTTCATCAGGGATATTGGTCTAAAATTCTCTTTTCTTGTTGTGTCTCTGCCAGGCTTTGGTATCAGGATGATGTTGGCCTCATAAAATGAGTTAGGGAGGATTTCCTCTTTTTCTATTGATTGGAATACTTTCAGAAGGAATGGTACCAGCTCCTCCTTGTACCTCTGGTAGAATTCGGCTGTGAATCCATCTGGTCGTGGACTTTTTTTGGTTGGTAAGCTATTAATTATTGCCTCAATTTCAGAGCCTGCTATTGGTCTATTCAGGGATTCAACTTCTTCCTGATTTAGTCTTGGGAGCGTGTAAGTGTCCAGGAAATTATCCATTTCTTCTAGGTTTTCTAGTTTACTTGCGCAGAGGGGTTTATAGCATTCTCTGATGGTAGTTTGTATTTCTGTAGGGTCAGTGGTGATATCCCCTTTATCATTTTTTATTGCGTCTATTTGATTCTTCTCTCTTTTCTTCTTTATTAGTCTTGCTAGCAGTCTATCAGTTTTGTTGATCTTTTCGGAAAACCAGCTCCTGGATTCATTGATTTTTTGGAGGGTTTTTTGTGTCTCTATCTCCTTCAGTTCTGCTCTGATCTTAGTTATTTCTTGCCTTCTGCTAGTTTTTGAATGGGTTTGCTCTTGCTTCTCTAGTTATTTTAATCATGATGTTAGGGTGTCAATTTTAGATCTTTCCTCTCTTGTGGGCATTTAGTGCTATAAATTTCCCTCTACACACTGCTTTAAATGTGTCCCAGTGATTCTGGTATCTTTGCTCTCATTGGTTTCAAAGAACATCTTTATTTCTGCCTTCATTTCGTTATGTACTCAGTAGTCATTCAGGAGCAGGTTGTTCAGTTTCCATGTAGTTGAGCGGTTCTGATTGAATTTCTTAGTCCTGAGTTCTAGTTTGATTGCACTGTGGTCTGAGAGACAGTTTGTTATAATTTCTGTTCTTTTAAGTTTGCTGAGGAGTGCTTTACTTCCAACTATGTGGTCAATTTTTGAATAAGTACGATGTGGTGCTGAGAAGAATGTATATTCTGTTGATTTGGGGGCGTGGAGAGTTCTGTAGATGTCTATTAGGTCCGCTTGGTGCAGAGCTGAGTCCAATTCCTGGATATCCTTGTTAACTTTCTGTCTCATTGATCTGTCTAATGTTGACAGTGGGGTGTTAAAATCTCCCATTATTATTGTATGGGAGTCTAAGTCTCTTTATAAGTCTCTAAGGACTTGCTTTATGATTCTGGGTGCTCCTGTATTGGGTGCATATATATTTAGGATAGTTAGCTCTTCCTGATGAATTGATCCCTTTACCATTATGTAATGGCCTTCTTTGTCTCTTTTGATCTTTGATGGTTTAAAGTCTGTTTTATCAGAGACTAGGATTGCAACCCCTGCTTTTTTTTGTTTTCCATTTGCTTGGTAGATCTTCCTCCATCCCTTTATTTTGAGCCTATGTGTGTCTCTGCCTGTGAGATGGGTCTCCTGAATACAGCAAACTGATGGGTCTTGACTCTTTATCCAATTTGCCAGTCTGTGTCTTTTAATTGGACCCTTTAGTCCATTTACAATTAAGGTTAATATTTTTATGTGTGAACTTGATCCTGTCATTATGATATTAGCTGGTTATTTTGCTCGTTAGTTGATGCAGTTTCTTCCTAGCATCGATGGACTTTACATTTTGGCATGTTTTTGCAATGGCTGGTACCTGTTGTTCCTTTCCATGTTTAGTGCTTCCCTCAGGATCTCTTGTAGGGCAGGCCTGGTGTTGACAAAATCTCTAAGCATTTGCTTGTCTGTAAAGGATTTTATTTCTCCTTCACTTATGAAACTAATTTGGCTGGATATGAAATTCTGGGTTGAAAATTCTTCTCTTTAAGAATGTTGAATATTGGCTCCCACTCTCTTCTGGCTTGGAGAATTTCTGCCGAGAGATCTGCTGTTAGTCTGATGGGCTTCCCTTTGTGGGTAACCTGACCTTTCTCTCTGGCTGCCCTAAACATTTTTTCCTTCATTTCAACTTTGGTGAATCTGACAATTATGTATCTTGGAGTTGCTCTTCTTGAGGAGTATCTTTGTGGCATTCTCTGTATTTCCTGAATTTGAATGTTGGCCTGCCTTACTAGGTTGGGGAAGTTCTCCTGGATGATATCCTGCAGAGTGTTTTCCAACTTGGTTCCCTTTTCTCCGTCACTTTTAGGCACACCAATCAGACATAGATTTGGTCTTTTCACATAATCCCGTATTTCTTGGAGGCTTTGTTCATTTCTTTTTACTCTTTTTTCTCTACATTTCTCTTCTCACTTCATTTCATTCATTTGATCTTCAATCAGTGATAATCTTTCTTCCAGTTGACTGAGTCAGTTACTGAAGCTTGTGCATTTGTCATGTAGTTCTCGTGTCATGGTTTTCATCTCTATCAGTTCTTTTAAGGTCTTCTCTGCATTGATTATTCTACTTATCCATTCATCCATTCTTTTTTCAAGGTTTTTAGTTTCTTTGCCCTGGTTATGTAGTTCTTCCTTTAGCTCTGAGAAGTTTGATCGACTGAAGCCTTCTTCCCTCAACTTATCAAAGTCATTCTCCATCCAGCTTTGTTCCATTGCTTGTGATGAGCTGCTTTCCTTTGGAGGGGGAGATGCGCTCTGATTTTTTGAATTTCCAGCTTTTCTGCACTGCTTTTTCCCCATCTTTGTGGTTTTATCTGCCTTTGGTCTTTGATGATGGTGACGTACTGATGGGGTTTTGGTGTGGGTGTCCTTTCTGTTTGTTAGTTTTCCTTCTAACATCAGGACCCTCAGCTGCAGGTCTGTTGGAGTTTGCTTGAGGTCCACTTCAGACCCTGTTTGCCTGGGTATCAGCAGTGGAGGCTGCAGAAGATAGAATATTGCTGAACAGCAAGTGTTGCTGTCTGATTCTTGCTCTGGAAGCTTTGTCTCAGGGTGTACCCAGCCATGTGAGGTGTGATGTATCGGTCTGCACCTAGTGGGGAATGTCTGCCAGTTAGGCTACTCAGGGGTCAGGGACCCACTTCAGCAGGCAGTCTGTCCGTTCTCAGATCTCAGCCTCCCTGCTGGGAGAACCACTGCTCTCTTCAAAGCTGTCAGACAGGGACTTTTACATCTGCAGTGGTTTCTGCTGCTTTTTGTTTAGCTATGCCCTGTCCCCAAAGGAGAAGTCTACAGAGGCAGGCCAGCCTCCTTGAGCTATGGTGGGCTCCACCCTATTCGAGCTTCCTGGCAGCTTTGTTTACCTACTTAAGCCTCAGCAATGGCGGGCGCCCCTCCCCCAGCCTCGCTGACACCTTGCAGTTAGATCTCTGACTGCTGTGCTAGCAATGAGGGATGCTCCATGGGCATGGGACCCTCCAGGCCAGGTGTGGGATATAATCTTCTGGTGTGCTGTTTGCTAAGACCCTTGGTAAAGGGCAGTATTAGGGTGGGAGTTAACCGATTTTCCAGGTGTTGTGTGTCTCAATTTCCCTTGGCTAGGAAAAGGAATTCCCTTCCCCCTTGCACTTCCCAGGTGAGGTGATGCCTCACCCTGCTTCAGCTCTCACTGGTCGGGCTGCACCCGCAGACCAGCATCAAATTTCTGACACGCCCCAGTGAGATGAACCTGGTACCTCAGTTGAAAATGCAGAAATCACCCATCTTCTGTGTCGCTCACGCTGGGAGCTGGAGGCTGGAGCTGTTCCTATTCAGCCATCTTCGGGATTTCTTCTTTAGCCCATGGATTATTTAGAAGTATGTTGTTTAGTTTCCAAATGCTTCGTGATTTTCCTATTTTTTTCTGTTATTGATTTGCAATTTAAACCCATTGTGGTGAAGGAACACAACCTATTTTGTTTCAGTTCTTTTAAATGCGTTGAGGTTTGCAAAATAATAAGAGCCATCTGGAACAAACCCACAGCCAACATCATACTGAATGGGCAAAAACTGGAAGCATTCCCGTTGAAAATCAGCACAAGACAAGGATGACTTCTCTCACCATTCATATTTGACATAGTATTGGAAGTCCTAGCCAAAGCAATCAGGCAAGAGAAAGAAATAAAGGGCATTCAAATAGGAAGAGAGGAAATCAAGCTATTCCTGTTTGCAGACAACATGATCCTATACCTAGAAAACCCCATAGTCTCAGCCCAAAAGCTCCTTAAGCTGATAAACAACTTTAGCAAAGCCTTAGGATACAAAATCAATGTATAAAAATCACTAAGTTTTCCTATATATCAATAGCAGTCAAGCCAAGAGCCATATCAGGAACTCAACCTCATTCACAATTGTCATAAAAAGAATAAAATGCCTAAGAATACAGCTAACCAGGGAAGTGAAAGATGTCTACAATGAGAACTACAAGACACTGCTAAAAGAAATCAGAGATGACACAAACAAATGGAAAAATATTCCATGCTCATGTATAGGAAGAATCGATACCATTAAAATATCCATTCTGCCCAAAGAAATTTATAGATTCAATGCTATTCCTAATAAACTATGATAACATTCTTCATAGAACTAGGGAAAACTATTTTAAAATTCATATGGAACCAAAAAATAGCCCAAATAGTCAAGCAATCTTAAGCAAAAAGAACAAAGCTGGAGACATCATGCCACCTGACTTGGAACTACACTTCAGGGCTACAGTAACCAAAACAGGTTGTTACGGGTATAAAAACAGACACGTAGACCAATGGAACAGAACAGAGAGCCCAGAAATAAGACCACCCACGTACAACTATATAATCTTTGAAAAAGCTGACAAAACAAGCAATAGGAATAGGACTCCCTAGTCAATAAATGGTGCCAGGATAACTGGCTAGCCATATGCAGAAGATTGAAACTGGTCCCCTTCCTTACACCATATACAAAAGTTAACTCAAGATGGATTAAAGACTTAAAGGTAAAACCCAAAAGACAAACTAGGCAATACCATTCTGAACATAGGAATAAGCAAAAATTTCATGACAAAGATGCCAAAAGCAATCGCAACAAAAGCAAAAATTGGCAAATGGGATCTAATTAAACTAAAGAGCTTCTGCACAGTAAAGGAAATTATCAGCAAAATAAACAGACAACTTACAGAATGGAAGAAAATTTTCACAACTATGCGTCTGACAAAGGCCTAATATCTAGCATCTATAAGGAACTTAAATTTATAAGGAAACAATAAACAAGCCCATTAAAAAGTGGGAAATATACATGAACAGACACTTTTCAAAAAAGACATACATGTGACCACAAGCATATGAATAAAAAGCTCAGCATCACTGATTATTAGAGAAATGCAAATCAAAACCACAATGAGATAACATCTCACACCAGTTAGAATGGATATTAATAAAAAGTGAAAAATAACAGGTGCTGGCAAGGTTGTGGAGAAAAAGGAATGCTTATACACTGCTGGTGGGAGTGTAAATTAGTTCATTGCGGAAAAAAGTGTGGCAATTCCTCAAAGACCTAAAAACAGAAATACCAGTTGGCCTGGCAATGCCATTACTGTGTATATACCCAAAGGAATATAAATAGTTCTATCATGAAGACACATGCATGCATATGCAGCACTATTCACAATAACAAAGACATAGAATCAACAACCCACCTAAATGCCCGTCAATGGTCAACTGAAGAAAATGTTGTACATATACACCATGGAAAACTATGCAGCCATAAAAAAGAATGAGACAATGTTCTTTGCAGGAACACAGATGGAGCTGGAGGCAATTATCTTTAGCAAATTAATACAGGGAAAGAAAACTAAATACCACACATTCTCACTTATAAGTGGAAGCTAACTTATGAGAACACATAGATAGAGGGGAACAATAGACACTGGGACCTATCTGAATACGAAGGGTGGGAAGAGGGAGGGGATCAGGAAAAATAACTAATGGGTACTAGGCTTAATACTTGGGTGACGAAATAATCTGACACAAGTTTACCTATGTAACAAACCTTCACATGTACTCCTGAACTTAGAATAAAAGTTAAAAAAAAAAAAAAAAAAGAAAAGAAATGTGTTGAGGTTTTATGGCCCAGGATATATCTATCTTGATAAATATTCCATGGGCACTTGAAAAGAGTGTGTAATCTACTGTTTTTGGGCAAAGTGTTCTATAAATGCCAATTAGATTCTGTTGGTTGATGATGATGTTGAATTCTCCTATATCCTTGTTAATTTTCTAATTGTTCTATGAATCGTAAATTCTCTAAATATATTTGTAGATTTGTCTATTTCTCCTTTGAGGGTTTTTTATTTTTTTGTCTTGTATTGTTTTTTGACAGAGTCTCAGTCTGTCACCCAGGCTGGAGTGCAATAGCACAATCTCAGCTCACTGCAGCCTTCACCTCCCAGGTTAAATGATCCTCCTGCCTCAGCCTCCTAAGTAGCTGAGACTACAGGCATGTGCTAACACACCTGGCTAACTTTTCTTTTTTTGTAGAGATGGGGTTTTGCCATGTTGCCCAGGTTGGTCTCGAATTCCTGGGCTCAAGCAATCCACCTATCTTGGCCTCCCAACATGCTGGGATTACAGGCATGAGCCATCATACCTGGCCTCTCCTTTCAGCTCTCTCAGTTTTTGCTGTATTGGTGCATACATATAAAAGATTTTTATGTGTTCTTAGTTCATTGACTCTTTAATCATTTGTTATGATCCTCTGCCATCGCTTCTTGGCCTTTTGACTAAGATCAAGTATAATGATCCTCTGTCTCCAGCAATGTTCTTTGCCCTGAAGTCTACCTTATCTGATAATATAGCTGCAGCTACTTCATTTCAATTAATGTTTGCATGGTATAACTTTTCCCATCCTTTTACTTTCAACATACATGTTATCATATTAAAAGTGAATTTTTTGTACCTGGATATAGTTGGAACATTTAAAAAATGTCTTCATCTTTTAATTGGTATATTTAGATCATTCACTTTTAATGTAATTGGTGATATGTTAGACTTAAGTCTGCCACTTTATTTTTTTGTTTTCTGGTTGTTTTCTCTACTTTTAATTTCCTGGGTTTTTTTTGTTGTTGTTGTTGTTCTTGCTTTTGTTCAAGGCTTCCATTTTTATCCACCTTCTAGAGTTTTTATTTTCTTATGGCATTTTGGAACATATCTTTTGTACCATCTTTTTTAAGCAGTTGCTCAAGGTGTTTTAGTATTCATACATAACACCACAGTCTATGTTCAGTTCAAGTGCACTATTAGGTTTTTACCGTTCGTTTTTAAAGTTTGTGTTGTGAGTATACACATAGGGTTTTTGGTTCAGAATCAGATTTCTTATTATTTATATTATAGAAAATAATGAGCATACACTTGTGTGTCCCTGAGACAAGGTGATAAGATCCAGGTCAAATGTCCTATACATACAAAATCTGTATTGTAAGTGAGGGACACAGAAAAGTCCATTTTAGCCATTTATGTTCAAGAGAAAGAAACAACCACCTCCCTCTCCCCTTCTGAAAGATTCTTCTTAGAAATGTCTTACTCTAACACTTTGGATTAAATACATATCTCTAGAAGTTAAATAAGCTCAATGTGTTAGTCCAGTTTACAAATGTCTCTGTGTCCTGGGTTTCATCCCTTTTGAAATTTCAATGCCTAGGAAAATAATGTTATAACATTATCTGGGTGCCTATCCTGGATGGTAACTGTTTGACTCTTGGGGAGATAAGATAAGGTCTATTGGATGGAAGCTATTAGCTCTGTCATTAGGGCAACACATGACTGCAGACTTAATCCTAATGATATGTGAAAAGTAACATGTTTCTAGGAGAAGGAAAGACAACATTTATTATCTTCGTTGAGTATTAATTTCTGAGTCCCCGGTGTTTGAGGTTTTTACAGGAATGCTGAGAATCCAGGCGTGATTTTTTCTTCCCACAAAACTTTGCCTCCCTTTAAGTCTCTTTACTCTTCTCCCATTTATAATATAATTGTCTTCACTATTTCTTCTACATACACTGAGAAACACATCAGAAAATAGCAACTTTTGCTTCAACCTTCAAACATAACCTAGCAAACTCAAGAGCAAAAGGAAAATCTACTGTATTTAGTTGAACTTCTTACCCTTTCTGGGTTTTTTCTTTCTTTTCCTTTCCTTTTTTTTTTTTTTTTTTTTTTTTGAGACAAAATCTCACTCTGTTGCCTAGGATGGAGTGCAGTGAGGCAATCCCAGCTCGTCGCAGCCTCGACCTTGCAGGCTCAGGTGATACTCCCACCTCAGCCTCCCGAGTAGTTGGGACTACAGGTATGCGCCACCGTGCCCAGCTAATTTTTGTATTTTTTGTAGAAACAGGGTTTCACCATGTTGCCCAGGCTGGTCTCAAACTCCTAGGCTCAAGTTATCCACCTGCTTCAGCCTCCCAAAGTGCTAGGATTACAGGCGTGAGCCACCATACCTGGCCTCTCTCTTCCTTTTTGATGTTCCAAGACTCCTTGTTTTTTTTTGTGTGTGTGTGTGTGACAGCTTTATAATTCATACAACAATTTGCCCACAGTGTACAATTCAGTGTTTTTTTAGTATATTCACAGAGTTTTACAACCATCATCACAATCCATTTTAGAACATTTTCATCACTGCAGAAAATACCTCCACGCCCTTTAGCTATCACCACCCCCATCCTAGGCAACCATTAATCTACTTTCTCTGTAGGGATGCCTATTCTGAACATTTTATGTAAATGGAACATGGCAATATGTGGTGTTTTGTTCATTTAGGTTTTTTCTACTTTTAGGCTATTACGAATAATGCTGCTATGAACATTCATGTACAAATTTTGTGTAGAAATATATTTTCATTTTTCTTGAGTATATAGGAGTGAAATTGTTGGGTTACATCATAACACTATGTTTAACATTTTAAAGAACTGTTAAACTGTTTTTTGAAGCAGCTATATCGTCTTACATTCCCACCACCACTGTATGAGGATTATAATTGCTTCACATCCTTGCCAACACTTGTTATTGTCTGTCTTTTTCTATAATAGCCATCCTTGTAGGTGTGGAACAGTATCGCATTGCCATTTTGAATTCCTTTTCCCTAATGGCTAATAATGTTGAGCCTCTTTTCATCTGTTTATTGGCTATTTGCATATGTTCTTTGGAGAAATGTCTATTCAGATACTTTGCCCATTAAAACAATTATGATTGTATTGTAAGACTTTTAAAATATATTATAGATACAAGCCATTTATCAAATATATGATTTGAAAACATTTTCCCCTTATGTGGGCTAGGTTTTTCACTTTCTTCATGGTATACTCTGAAGTACAAAAGTTTTACATTTTGATGAAATATAATTTATCTATTTTTTTCTTTGATTGCTGTGCTTTTGATGTTGTATTTAAGAAACCATTGCCAAACCCAAAGTAACAAGGATTTGCTCAGCTATGTTTTTTTCTAAGAGTTTTAGTCAACAAAAATAAGCAATTGAGAAATGACTCCCTATTTAATAAATGGTGTTGGGATAGCTGGCTAGTCATATGTAGAAGAATGAAACTAGACCTCCATCTTTCACCATGCAAAAAAAGTAACTCAAGATGGATTAAAGATTTAAACTTAAGACCTTAAACTATAAGAATCCTAGAAGAAAAGCAAGAATACACCATTCTGGACATCAGCCTTGGGGAGAAATATTATGACTAGCTCTTCAAAAGCAATTGCAACCAAAACAAAAAAATTGACAAGTGAGACCAAATTAAAGTAAGGAGCTTCTACACAGCAAAAGAAACTAGAAACAGAGTAAACAGGCAAATTACAGAATGGAAGAAAATATTCACAAAGTATGCATCTGACAAAAGTCTAACAACCAGAATCTATAAGGAACTCAATTCAACAAGCAAATGATAACAATTATAACCCCATTAAAAAGTGGACTAAAGACATGAACAATACTTGTCAAAAGAAGATGTGTAAGTGGTCAAAAACATGTTGAAAAATGCTCAACATCACAAATCATCAGAGAAATGCAAATCAAAACCACAAGTAGATACCATCTCATACCAGTTAGAATGGCTATTATTAAAAAGTCAAAAAACGATAGATGCTGGCAGGCTGCAGAGAAAAGAGAACACTTATACACTATTGGTGGGAATGTAAATTAGTTCAGCCACTATGAAAAATAGTTTGATTTCTCAAAGAACTTAAAACATAACTACCATTTGACCCAGCAATCCCATTACTGTGTATATACTCAAAAAAAATAAATAAATTGTTCTACCTAAAGACTCATGTACTCTTGTTCATCACAGCACTATTCACAATAGCAAAGACATGGAATCAACCTCGTGCCCATCAATGGTGGATTGGATCAAGAAAATGTGGTACATATACACTATGGAATACTGTGCAGTCATAGAAAAGAATGAAATCATGTCCTTTGCAGAAACATGGATGCAGCTAGTGGCCGTTTTCCTAAGCGAATTAACACAGGAACAGAAAACCAAATACCACATGTTCTTATCTATAAGTGGGAGCTAAAAATTGGGTACTCATGGACATAGAGATGGCAAAAATAGACACTGGGGACTACTTGAAGGCAGAGGAAGGGAGGGGAGCAAGAGTTGAAAAACTAGTTATTGGGTACTGCACTCACTACCTGGGTGATGAAATCAGTCATACCCCAAACCTCAGCATCATGCAATGTACCCTTGCAACAGACCTGCACATGTACCCCCTGAATTGAAAATAAAAGTTGACACTGTTTTTAAAAAGAGTTTTATAGTTTTATCTCTTAAATGTAGGTCTTTGATCCTTTTTGAGTTAATTTTTGTACTTGAAATAAGGGAGGGGTCAAGATTCCTTCTTATATCATTTCCTTTTGGTTTCAAGAACTTCTTTTAGCCATTCTTTTGGGATACTTCTGTGGGCAACAAATTATCTTAGTTTTTCTACATCTGAGATTGTGTTGACTTACCCAGTATTCCTAAAGGATACGTTCACAGAATTCTGGGTTAACAGTTCTTTACTTTTAGCATTTGAAAAATGTTTTGCCACTTTCTCTGGCCTCTGTGGTTCTCAATAAGAAATTATCTGTCATTTGAATTATTTTTTCTTTATAGGCAAGGTGTCATTATTCTCTCAGTGATATCATGGTTTTAAACATTTGTCTTTCATGTTCAAAATCTTGATTATGATGTTCTTGATGTAGCTTTCTTTGGGCTTATCCTGTTTGAGGTTTGCTCAGTTTCTTTTTTGTTTGTTTGTTTTTTTTTCTGTTGTTGTTGTTTTTGTTTTGTTTTGTTTTCTTTCAGAAGGAATCTCATTCTGTCCCCCAGGCTGGAGTACAGTGGCATGATCATGGCTCACTGCAACCTCTGCCTCCCAAGTTCAAGTGATTCTCCTGCCTCAGTCTCCTGAATAGCTGGGATTACAGGCACATACCATCACACCAAACTAATTTTTGTATTTTTGTGGAGACGGGGTTTCACCATGTTGGCCAGGCTGGTCTTGAACTCCGGACCTCAAATACTCAGCTTCTTGAATCTGTAGATTTATGTCTTTTGCTAAATTTGGGATATTTCTAGCCATTATTTCTTTGAACACTGTTTCAGCCCCATGCTTTTCCTCATCTCCTTCTGCAACTCCAGTGACACAAATGTTTGCTCTTTTGTTATAGTCCTGCAGGTCCCTGAGGCACTGTTCTTTTTCTTTCTTTTATAAGCCTGTTTTTATCTTTATTGTTCAAATTGGGTAATTGCTACTGATCTATTTGAAATTCAATATTTTCCCCTCCCCTCTCCATTGTTCCATTGAGCCTATTTGTTGAGATTTTTTATTTCGGTTATAAGTTTTCAGTTCTAAAATTTCCATTTTGTCCTTATTTATATCTTCAGTATCTTTGCTGGAAATTTCTATTTATTTGCTGAGACTTATTTTTTTCATGTGTTCTAAGTGTGTTCATAACTGCCCACTGAAGTATTTTTATGATGGCTCCTCTAAAATTCCTGTCAGATAATTCTAAAATGTGTGTTGTGTCAGTATCAGTATCTGTTACCTATCTTTTTAAATTTAGTTCAGATTTTACTGGTTTTTGATTTGATAAGTTCTAGACTGCCTCCTTCCTGGTCCTTAAGCTAGAGGGAGTGACATGGTTTGGCTGTGTCTCCACCCAAATCTCATCTTGATTTATAGTTCCCATAATCCCCACATGTTGTGGGAGGTACCCAGTGGGAGGTAATTGAATCATGAGTGTGGTTTCCCCCATGCTATTGGCAGGATGATGAGTAAGTTCTCACGAGATCTGATGGTTTTATAAGGGGTCTCCCCCTTGGCTCAGCTCTCATTCTTCTCCTTCCTGCTACCATGTGAAGAAGGACATGTTTGCTTTCCCTTCTGCCATGATTGTAAGTTTCCTGAGGCCTCCCTAGCCCTGCAGAACTGTGAGTCAATTAAACCTCTTTCCTTTATAAATTACTGAGTCTCGAGTATGTCCTTATAGCAGAATGAGAATGAACTAACACCGGGAGTGAGCCGCTCTTGGAGCTTCTTCTGTCTGTATTCATTGGTGTCTCCAGGCTGCAGGCTTCTCTAGCATCCACTCCAGGTATATAAGACAAAACACAACAACAGACACACACACACACACACACACGCCCTCAGGGAATTCACAATCCTATTGCTCATAAGGTCCTGAGTCCCTCCCTGGTCTGCCTTCTTCTCACCACCTTTTAACATCTTTTTATTTTGTTTCATATATATAATGCCCATAGTTTTTAGTTATCCTTAGCAGGACAAACAGGGAGAGGTATGTTTATTCCCTCTTGTCTGGAATCATGAGTCTCCCCTTTTACTTAACATTTTTAAGTATTTTAATGTTCCCAAGGTTGGGACATATCTTAGAGTTGCTGTGTACATATGACGTTTTATGAGCTCTGTAGCACACCTTATCATCATGATTGTTTACAAAGGGCCTTCACCATTACCTTCCATGTTGGTTTTCTATGGCTGCTGTAACAGGTTACCAAAAGCTTGGTGGCTTAAAACACCACAAATGTATTATCCTGCAGTTCTTGAGGCTAGGAGTCCGACATGGGCTAAAAGCAAGAGGGCGCCATTCCTCTCTGTAGATTCAAGGCGAAAACCTGTCCTTACCCTTTCCAGCTTCTGGAGATTGCCTGCATTCCTTGGCTCATGACCTTCTTCATTGTCTTCAAAGCCAGCAAGAGCAGGTTGAGGTCTCACCTTGCATCACTCTGATCTCCTCTTCTGCCTCTCTCTCTTCCACTTTAAGGACCCTTGTGAGTATAATGGCCCCAGCTGGATGATACAGGATAATCTCCCCATTCGTAATGCCAGCTGATTAGTAACCTCACTTTCACCTGCAACAAATGTAATCCCTTTGCTATATAACCTAACATATTCATAGGTTATGATGTGGACGTCTTTGAGGGGTCATTATTCTGCCTCCCACATTGCCTGCTTTAATATAAGTAAACACACTTGGTGGATGTGAGCTTTGACGTCAATACTACTGTTACTAAGAATAACAAGGAATTATTATCATAAAAACTCTGAGAAGCAGTTATTATTTCCATCACCTCCCTTTACAAGGAAAATTATCATAAAAACTCTAAGAAGCAGTTATTATTTCCATCACCTCCCTTTACAAGGAAAATTGAGGTCCCAGAAGAGTTAGTATTTTGTCCCAGGTCACAAGACTGTTGCTATGAGGTGTCCCAGAGCAGGGTTGGGGCAACAGGACCAGATGTCTAAAACAAACATCTTCCCAGCCACAGGAGGTGCCTGTGTAAAGGCAGCCCCCTCTGTACCAGAAAAGGTCCAGTCCTTGGAGTAACAGACCTGGTTCAAATCTTCATCTCCCTGCTCACTGCACCGCGGCCTGGGCAAATTATTTGAACTTGCCATGCTCCAGTTTCCTCCTCCTCCTCTGTTCAGGACAGGACATGCCAGGGCCTAGGAAACAGTATGTGGAGAAGACACAGGTGGGGACATGTCCCATGTCTGCACCAGTGTCCTGGCTCCTTGGCTATCAGGTCCACACCTGCCTTACCCTGCCCGGCCCTGCCCTGGAGGAAGGATGTGCCCTCAACTCCAGGACCCTGTGCCGTGTGTCAGCAGGGCTGGTAGGCTGGGTAGTCCCTGACCCAAAGCATCTGTGAAGTATGCAGCAGACCCCATAAGGTGAGAAGGGCCAGCACTGGGCTCCCTCCCCATCTGCACCAGAGTATAACACCCTTCCTTTGGGAGTCCAGGCCCCCAAAGTCTCAGCCCCAGCTCCAGCTTCAAGAGAGAAAAATGGGCTGAGAAATGCACTGGGAGATTCCCAGCCTGGCTCTCCTGGGGGAACCAAAAAGACTGCAAGTCACAAGGTGCCTCTGAGAACTCCAGTCTGCCGCTGTGGAGGCATGGGGATCTGCACGAGCTTCTGCTGTTGCTAACGATCCTTACAATAACTTATAAAGAACCTGAGGTTCCCCCAGCCTTCATACATGGGTCTCCCCTGGGCCTCCCCAGCCCTAATGCAGGGATGGAGATGACAGATTCACAGAGGGACTTGGCCAAGGTCACACAGCTCACATGTGGAGGCAGAACTAGAATCTGAGCCTCGGGGGTTATAAACAACATTTTGCTAAAACTTGGGCTTTGGGAGAACTGAGTGGGGCCCTGCAAAGCTGTGCCCACAGGTTGTTACGGCTGGTGGGTGGGCCAGCCCCTCCCTTTGTGGTAAACAAGGAAGGCCCATGGGACGTGGGGGGGGTGGTGGGGGTGTGGTGCTTGGTTTGAGGTGGAGAAAGAAGCAGGAAAGAAATGAGGGGAGGGAGCAGGGAACAGGAAAGGGATGGAGGACAGGGTGGGGTGACCATCTACTACCCCCCAGTCCCCATGCCCAGCTCAAGTCTGGGGTAAAGAATGAGCCTCGGCCTTTGGGGGCCTCACTTGCATCGGTAGAGGGGATCAGAGGCCCCATCTGGCCAGGCACTGTCCTTAACATGCTATGACACCTTCTGTCAATCACCTGCCGCCCAGGCTTCAGTCTGCTCCTCAGTTAAATAAAGGATGTAGCCATAAAAGATCCCGAAGGCAGTCCCCTGCCCTGACAGGCAGAGGGCTCTGGGTGGCCTCTGTCAGATGGCAGGTTGGGGACTTCCTCATTCGTTTGTTCAGCAAATATTTACCAAGCATTTTCTGTGTGCCAGGCAGCAGGGTGAGGCTGGGCTTTCTACCTCTGCTTGTACCGAGGAGACTGCAGGTACAGGGGTGAGTGGAGCGTATTAGGCTGTGATTTCCTCAGAGTCTGATATGCACAGAGGTGAAACAAGCCACTGCTCACACCGACCACACATTTTAAAAGCCAGCCCAGCACTGAGGCTCACCACCAGTCCGGGGGGGAAGTGCCAGCCTGGGCAGGGCTCCTGTGGCTAGGGGCAACCTGGCTTTGCCCATCTAGCCCCAGCAGTCAACAGGATATGGGCAGATCCAGGAAGACCTGCAGGATGTTGGAATCCGCAGATTCAGGTGGCCAAAGCCAAGCTGACCACAGATAACAGAATGGATGGGCCAGGAAGATGCACTTGACCCTGTTGGGGCTCAGAAAACAATACCCTGAAGCATGGGGCTTTGGCATGCTGAAGACTTTGAACTAAATGAAACTGGACGGTCATAGTAGCAAGTTCTTTCTGATCTTCTCCTGCCCTCCCATCTCCTCCTCCTCTTCTTCCCTGAAGCAAGTCATAGGATCCAGAATTCAGCTTCCCCAGGATGGATCCTAGAAACTACAACCCCTTTCCCCCAAAGCAAGCCATAAAACCTAGAAAGGTCATTCTCTCCCTTCTGCTGTCCCCTCATTCCAAAATAGTCCTGCCCTATACCTGGGAGCCAAAATGAGTGATTGAAGCATAGGTCTCAGATCATTGAAGTTTATGGAGCCAGCTTGAGGCATGCACCTGTGAAAAACTCGAGTCACGGATGCATCTGTGGCTCTTTCTTCCAAAGACGCTCTCAGGAGGTTTTGTATTTATACATTTTCCTTAAAAAGTGTGGGGGCGGGTGGCAGTGAGCTGAATGATTACATACTTGTGTATGTGCCCAGTAAATCTACATTTTATGTAAGATGAAGTGAACATTGGAAGAAAATGAGAATAGAGGAAGACTATGTCTCAGGGAGGGATGAAGGGATGATCAATCTCATTTTACCTTTGTTCTGTACCTGGGAAGATAAGCTAGTAATCAACATTATCAATGTGGAGCCTTTTGAAAGGGCTGGTTTCTGTTTACTCCTTAGAAAAGAAAGCTTAATGGTAGTTAGCAAGGAAGGGGGTAAAACATTGAGGCGAGTCTGACTTCCCATCCTGTCATCGTCATGAAATCAGCTTTCATGGATTCTCTTGAGTCCCGTTGGCCCAGAGAGGGCCTGTTCAGTCATTTGGAGGCTTAGAGTTTTATTTTTATTTCTCAAAAAAAAGCTGCACAGAGAGGCTAATAATCTGAACACACAGGCCTATGGGTTTCCCCACTCTGCCTATTATTGTTACCAGAAAGGGGTCCCAATCCAGACCCCAAAAGAAGGTTCTTGGATCTCAGGCAAGACAGAGTTTGGGGCAAATCCATAAAGTGAAAGCAAGTTTATTAGAGAAGTAAGAGACAAAAGAACGGCTACTCCATAGGCAGAGCAGTGGCATGGGCTGCTTGACTATTTTTATAGTTATTTCTTGATTATATGCTAAACAAGGGGTGGGTTATTCTCATCCTGTGACTAAGAAGGCCTGACCTCCTGGGAATGTGGCCCAGCAGGTCTCAGCCTTATTTTACCTAGCCCCTATTTAAGATGGAGTCACTCTGGTTCCAACGCCTCTGACATTACCATTAGATCATACCCTTTGTCCAACCACATTTCACACAGCTGTCCACTCTTCATCAAACCTAAGCATAAAAACAGTTTTCCCTGGGTGTTTGGGTCTTCATTTCTGAAAGCTCCCATGTCACATAAGAATTTGATTACATAAATTTCTTATTTTTTTTCTTGTTAACCTGGCTTTTGCTATAGGAGGGTTGGCAGTGACCCGTATCGTTAGTGGTGGAAAGCATCTGAGTTACCGGCAGTGAATCCACACACGTCTGCAGCAACTTCAATTCTTGCCTCCTCAGAAGAAAGAATTTGACTAAGGGGTATAAGGCAGAAAGACAGGCAAGTTTCGGAGCAGGAGTGGAAGTTTACTAAAAAGCTTTTCAGCAGGAAAGAAAGGAAAGTATGCTTGGAAGAGTCCCAAGCTGGCGACTCTAAGAACAAGTGTGATATTTAACCTTGCTCCTAGGACTTTATAGGCTGGCCCCTTTCCCATGATTCTTCCCTTAGCAGGAGTTGCCCGTATGTGCAGTGTCCCCCTTATGCTTGAGAGGTGAGCACACGTAGTGTGTTTAGGAAGTTGTACACGTACCTGTCTGAGGCTTTCTTCCCTTTTCTGGTGGAGTGCCCCTGGAAGGTCATATGCTGCCATTTTGTCTCTTAATGCGCATGCCCAGGAAGTTGCTTCTCCCTGGCGTCTGCATTCAATGAATAGTTTAATGCAACAGGTGTGGACCATCAGGAAATGGCCCCTCCCTGGCGCCAGCTGCCAATTTATCACTTTTAGAGAGGCAATGTGATAATTGCTGAATTATCACCTGACATTCCTAGTGGGTGGGGGAAGAGCCCTCTCCTGCCCTACTCATTCCTGTCTACCTACTGTAACATTATGATGGGTCACATAGGGCTTCTGCCCCTAAATCCCAGCAGAAATAAAGACAAAGGGGCAGTGTGAAGCGGACACACAAAGAGTGAAGTTCAGAGTGGAAGTGTAACAGGTGAAAAAAAGAGGAGACAGCTCTCTCTGCTGCAGAGAGAGGGGTCCTGGAGAAATGGGCTGCTGGTTCCATGGTGGAATGCAGCAGGTTTTATAGATGAGCTTGAGGAGGTGGTGTCTGATTTACATAGGTCATGAAAGATTGATCAGACCAAGTGTTCTATTTGCATAGCATGCAAAAATCTGGTCACCCTTCCCCAATCTTTTGTTATGCAGCCATTGGGTCTCTGCATCTGGTGCCATGTTGCCTGCTTCTTTACTGTACACGTGGTGACAAACAAAAGGGAAGATGGAGCCTCTATGTTGAACATAGCTGACTTCCAGGTAGCCCTTTTCTATTGGCACAGCGGCCGGCATTCACTCCTGCATACTTAACTGTCCGCAGCTCAATTTTTCCAGCTGCTTTTTGTTAGAAAAGAAATTATTGGCCAGGCGTGGTGGCTCACTCCTGTAATCCCAGCACTTTGGAAGGCTGAGGTGGGTGGATTGTTTGAGGTCAGGAGTTCGAAACCAGCCTGGCCAACATGGCAAAACCCCGTCTCTACTAAAAATACAAAAATCAGCTGGGCGTGGTGGTGCACACCTGTAATCTCAGCTACTCAGGAGGCTGAGGCAAGAGAATCACTTGAACCTGGGAGGTGGAGGCGGAGGTTGCAGTGAGCCAACGTTGTACCACTGCACTCCAGCCTATGCAACAGAGTGAGACTTCGTCTCAAAAAACAAAAAAAGAAAAAAGAAATTATTTTAGGGCTGCTTTTTGTTAAAAGGGAAGCCTTGCTGAGGACTCCGTTGCCCTTACTATCTGCCTAAATCATTTCTTTCTAGCTCCTGTATCAAAATCTCAGTTCGTGGGCCTAGGAGTTTCCTCAGAGGGGGCCCAAGAAAATGGACAGTCTGGCTATGAAAAATCAAAAAGACTCCAGCCTCCTGGCAGCATGCAAGGGCTGGTTTAGCCCTACCTAAGACAGGCCATTGCTACGGCCACCCTGGCCTCTGGTCCGGTGGCGAAGGCCGCTGGTGGAATTGTAACCACCCAGTGGGTTCTTCCTGCCCACCGCACAGAAAAAAACCCATTCACTGAGACCACAACATTGCAATAAAGAAAGAGTTTAATAGACACAAGGTTGTCCACACCACATGGGACATGGAGTTATTCATCAAATAGATCTCCTTGAAAACTCCGAGGCTAGGGTTTTTAAAAAATAGTTTGGTGGGCCAGGAAGACCATTTCTGGGTGGGGCCACAGGACCAGCTGGTGGGAGTCAGTGGGGGTCAGAGATGCAAAAACCTGAAAAGACATATCAAAAAGCCAGTCTTAGGTTCTACAATAGTAATGTTATCTGCAGGAGTAGTTGGGGGAGTTGCAAATCTTGTGGCCTCTGGAATAATAGCTGCAGTGGCTTACACCTTCGAAGAATTCAGGCTCCTCACATCCTCCTAACCTGGTGGCCTTTCATTAGCTTTAGGTTTAGTTCTGGGGAAGGGCTATTATCATTTCAACTATAAATGTCTCCCAAAGTTAACTTGGCCTATGCCTGGAAATGGCTCAGGGCTGTTTGAAGGTTAAAGGCAAGATGGAAGTTAGTTAGATCACATCTCTTTCATTGTCATAATTTTCTCACTGCTAAAATTTTTGCAAAGGCAATTTCAGGATTAGAGTCCCCCAGCGACACCTCTCTGTCATTCCCAGGGTCCCAGGTCCTGCAGAGTCACGAAAACCAGTCTGTGACGTGACATGTCCCTTTGCTCTAGGGAGGGCTGCCTGGAGCTGCGCACTGTGCTAAGAGCAAGAGTGTCCAGGGGAAGTGATGAGGCTGCAGTCCTAGCTCACCTACCCTTCCTGGGCTTCATGTTCGCCTCAGAAAGGCCCAGCTTTAAGGGCATCAGCAGTAGTTGCATGGGTTGAAAGCACACAGCCTGGACCAACTTGTACACTGGGCACTGGGGAAGGGACATTGGCTCTGTGATCCCAATTCTCCCATCCCCACCCCCTCCATTGGCTGCAGAACAGAGTTTCTTTCAGCATCTGGGAGACACTCTGTGGGTTCCAGGGGCTTAGACACCCCATTAACCCAGAACAATGTCCTCTCACAGCAGAGCCCTTGCCACCCTCAAGAACACCCTCAGATGACACAGAGTCCTCAAAGCCTGAGCCATGGGCTTGGTAAACATCATGTTATTGGGCTCCACCCCGGACTCAATGCATCAGAAACTCTGGGGTTGCTTAAGTTTGTGTTAAATGATACTTCTCAACAAAAAGTAAAATTACGATTCTAAAGCAGTTATAAAACCAATATTGTTAAAGATTTTATTCAGCTTATTATTAGTGAGGAAAGCGAGAATAGCAAAGGTCACCTGGTATCCATAAAGCAGACCATCTGGAGGCAAAACTCTTTAAGGAACTCACAAGTAATTAGACTTTCCTATTTTCTAAAGCCAGCATCTGACACCAGGCTTCTTTCTAAAACATGTATAAGTAACTAGGATTTCTAATGCATCTCCGTAATGCATGTATGTCGAAACTCATTGTGCAACCCTTGCCGACATCAAGGCACCAAATTACCTATGTGGCTAATATGGTCCAAATTACCCTTAAGTTCCTGCTTTAAGGTCCATAAATATCCCTAAGGAAAATTCACCTTGGCACGCTCAGTCCTGTTTTGCTGAAGTCCCCTGCTGTACTCTGCTGCAGTGTTCTTTCTGTTTAATAAAACTTTCCTCTTCAAACCTATTCTGCTGTCAGTACATTGTTTTACCGCGTGTGAGCCAATCGCTCTCCGCTGCCAGGGCTCTGACACCTTGTCTGGCAGAAACCTACAGGATGTTTCAACATGTTCAAAGGAGAATCCGAAGAATAGGCACATTTATACATCAGGAATATTAAAATGAACTTACAAGTGGATCCCAAACTGGTTTCTCCACATTGGCGGGGTCATCCCTTCACCAGAGAGAATTTATGTGCATGTCCATAGGCAAGACTTATTTTGTTTGCTGTCAGTCATTTACAACTTACAGAGCTGTAAAACAGCACACAGTGAGATACCCCCAAAGGGTGTGATCTAAGCAATTCATAGTTTTCCATTAAATCACACATTTTCCCCTCCATTTAAGAATCTCCAGCTGAAATGATCCAACAGGATTTGGTCAGTCTGTGGCCTGGCCAGCTGGGGGCCACACTCTGACGGAGGCCCATAGCTCCTGATAAGTGGGAGAGGATGGGGATGCTTGGAAAGAACCTAGGGTTCCCACAGTGAGGATCAGCATGGCTTTGTGTAACCCATCTCTGAATGCCTTAGAACCCACTAGGAATAAGCAATTTACTGTTCTTGAAGTCTGTGAAATAATTCGTTCCTAGGGACGAAAAATAAATTTGCTAGGGAATTGTGGGCTGTAATTACTGACAGACATTGCCAGACATTGAAGGCCTGTCAAGCAAAAACCAAATAGAACCAACTAGAATTGCAGGCGGGTGCAACACAGGTGAAGCGGCAGGAGGAGGCTGCGTGGGATGCAGCCGGGTGGTTTGCACGCTGTGTCCTCATCCTGGATTATCTTCTTCCAAGGCCTTGGCATAAACGAGCTCCAGGTGTGGAAGACAGAGGATGATGAAGGAGCTGCCTGAGGTGGCCCCTGAATTCGGATTCCCCCTCCGCAAGGTGGTTCCTGAGGGGCACGGGGCCTGCTGGAGTTCCGCAGGGCTTCAAAGCAGACAGACCTGGAGTCCCTGTCCTGGCCCTGCCATGTCCCCAAGTCGGTGACCCCAGAGTGAGCCTTGCACCCCCGAGGCCCTCACCACATGTGCTAATAGTGTTGGAAATAGTGACTTGAAGCCCCAGCTCTGTCCTGGCTCAAGAGGCACTCAGTTCCCTTCCTCCCACCAGTGTGATGGTACCTCTGAGTTGCCAGAGGAGCACTGGGCAGCCTGGCTCGCTGCAGCCTGCAGGATGTGGGCAAATGTCAGAAGGTCCTGTGTTGGGGCTCCCCAATATCCAGGATCTCAGAAAGGTCTGGGTGGTGTTTGCTTCACTCTTGAGTGAAGCCTCACCCCTCAGGCACTGGTTACAGCATGGCCAGGAACTCCTTTGCCTATTATAGTGGATTCTGACCCAGTCTTTCTGCCACCTGCCCCTTCTCCTTCCACTCCATACACAACCCCTGTCAGCTAGACCAGTAACACTGGGCTGGGTCTGTGCAGGCAACAAGCTAACAACATAGGGGAAGGTCACATACTTCGTCCTTGGGAATGTTGGCACCTAATGCCCTGGTGGACAGTGAGCACATTCTCCCTGCAAGTTTGCTGATCAAATGCCCTTAGCAATAAACAAGAAACATGCTCACAGGCTGGCAGGGAAAATGGATGTGAAATAAATCATTGCAAATGACTAAGTAAACAATTGACAACGTGATAAGGACCAGGAAGTATTCTAGTATTCTATGGGAGCCATGGTCTGAGCTGAGCAGGTGGTGGGTGGTCAGGCAGGCTTCCCTGAGGAAAGAGACTTACACTGAAACCTGAAGGATGAGAAAGAGTTGGCTGGGGGAAGAGCAGAAGAAAGAGCGTTCCAGATGAAGGGACAACATGCAGGGCCCTGCAGTACAGCTCTGCCACAGCTACTGCTCAGCTTGGATCCCCTCTGGGACTCCCGGGGACACTGCCCAGCAAAGCCCACACTCCTCTCCTGGGGCCCCATGCTAAGGTCAAGCCCTTCTGTCAGATTTCTCACCTGCTGCTCTCCTTGAGCACTCAGGACCCAACCAGATGAACTCTTCTTGCCCCCAGAGCCTGTCCTGTGTTCTCAGCTTTGTGGTTTGCCTGGTGCTGCAGTTCTCCTGGAAATGCCCTTTTGCCTCCTCTCCACCTGCTAAAATCCTCCCCTTGGTTCCAGTTCTGGATGAGATGGAACAAGCACATCCTGACTTGTCTATCTCACCGAATGCAGCTGTAACCCTGGATGGCATGTGTGGAGCAGCCATCTGAAGATTCGGAAAAGTAAATAGCAGCAGATGCATTTGGAAGAAAACCAAAAACCTTAAGTATCTCAGCACTAGCAGTGACTTTACCACTCTTGCTCCTCTGGGATTCCCCTGCCTGGGCTTAAGGCACCCCAAAACCTGGGTGTGGATTCAGGTAGGGATCTATCAAGCAGTTTGATTCCAGCCAGTCTCATCAGAGAATCCTTACCAAGGGCTTCTGCATCTGTGACACCAGCTGCCCATCAGCAGCCTCGATTTGTTTCCACAGTTTGCTACTCCAAAGACGGATGTCTGTAACTTTCCAGTCTAGAGTCTTTCCAGCAGCAGGGCAGACAGCCAGGCCATTGGTGCCAGCTAAGAGTTAGTTGACATGTAGCAAGTTTCTTTGCGGGGAGCATTGATGAGGGCATTAGGTCTGCAGTGAGTTCTGCCCCCTGAGCAGAGTGATCATGTTCACTTACTGTTTTATGGAGATGGTGCTGAGGCTGAACACCTATAGCAGCTTTGCTTTAGGGGGCATGGTGGATGATAATGTTTCCCCTAAAGGGATTGCTGCCAAGATGCTGCTAAGGAGAGGCCAATTGGCTCTTGAATACTCCATTTCCTTTTAAACGGAGAGATCTCTTAGGTTCGTCTCACCTTTTTAGTCATTGAGTGAGTTGATACACCCTACAATGGGGATGGCAGACCAAAGAGTCACAAAGCATCCTCGAGTCAGGCACTCAGTTCCACCAAGAGCTTGGTCACAGCTGCCTCAGAACAAAAAAAGTGTATTTGGCTTCTCTTCCAGCAGGTGGCGCTGTTACATTAGAAACTACCTCTGAGTAGTCTTGCAGCCATTAAATCTTTAATCAAATTGATTTCTCTTTCTCTTGCTGTGATTCTTTGTCTCTGCTAGACCACCAGGTGTTGTTTAGGTAGGTAAGAGGGGAAGAAAAAAATGATACCAGAAGAAAATGTGGAACATTAGAAATGAACAAGAACAGAAATGGCAAATATCTGGGTAAGTATGATAGGTTATTCTTCTCTTCTTGAGTTCTTTAAAATATGTAAGACAATTAAAAGCAAAAATTTTAACACCATTTAAAGAAGTTTCAAAATATGTAGCTGTAATACATAAGACAATTACAACAAAAAGAGGAGGAAGGTAAGGTGATCTATTTGGTGGTAAGATTCCAATATTCTGCTTGAAATGGTGAAATATTGATTCTAAATAGACTACAAAAAGTCAAATATGTATATTGTAATCCTTAGAACACTGAAAAAGTATACCAAGAGTTAATGTCAAAAACCCACTAGAGGCTGGGAGTGGTGACTCACACCTGTAATCCTAACACTTTGGGAGGCTGAGGAGGGTGGATCACTTGAGGTCAGGAGTTCGAGACCAGCCTGGCCAACATGGTGAAACCCCGTTTCTACTAAAAATACAAAAATTAGCCAGGCATGGTGGTGCATGCCTGTAGTCCCAGCTACTTGGGAGGCTGAGGTGGGAGAATTGCTTGAACCTGGGAGGCAGAGGTTGCAGTGAGCCGAGATTGTACCACTGCACTCCAGCCTAGGTGACAGAGAGAGACTCCATCTCAAAAAAAGAAACACACACACACACACACACACACACACACACACACACACTAGATAACTTAAACTAAAATACTAAAAAAGAAGTTTAAGTAAACTAAACAAAGGAAAGAAAAAAAGGGGAAATTAAAATTGCAGGAAAAAGCAGAAAACAAATAATAATTAGAAGGCCCGAATTCAAACATATCAATAATTACATTACATGTAAATGACATAAACACGCCAATTAAAAGAGATTGACAGAATGAATTTTATAAAAATGACTCAAGTACATGCTATCTACCAGAAACTCTCTTCAAGTATTATAGTATAGGTAGGTTAAAAAGAAAAACTATGAAAAAAAAAACTGCACATTGAAGACCCCAATGGAAACAAAACTACTATGTTAATATCAAAGTAGACTTCAGAGCAAAGAAAACTACCTGGGTTAAAAAGGGATATTACATATTTGTAGAAAAGTTAATTCACTGGTACTGGCATAAAAACAGACACATAGAATAATAGAACATAATAGAGAACCCACGTATAAATCCACACCTTTATAACCAACTCATCTTCAACAAAAGACCCAAGAATATGCAATAGGGAAAGGACAGTCTTTTCAATAAATGGTGCTGAGAAAATTGAATAACTAAATGCAGAAGAATGAAACCAGATCCCTCTCACTATACACAAAAATAAAGTCAAAAAGGATTAAAGATTTAAAAGGACTAAAACCTGAAACTATGAAACTACTAGAAGAAAACATTGAAGAAAAGCTCCAGGCAACCAAAGCAAAAATAGACAATGGGGATTACATCAAGTTAAAAAGCTTCTGCACAGCAAATGAAACAAGGTGAACAGACAACCTACAAAATGGGAAAAAATATTTGCAAACTGTCCATCTGCAAAGGGAGTAATAACCAAAATATATAACAAGTTCAAACAGCCCAACAGCAGAAAACAAATAATCTGATTTTAAAATGGGTGGCTGGGCACTGTGGCTTACACCTATATAATCCCAGCATTTTGGGAGGCCAAGGTGAGAGGATAGCTGAAGCCCAGGAGTTTAAGATCAACTTGGGCAACAGAGTAAGATCCTATCTCTAAAAAAAAAAAAAAAAAAAAAAAAAAAAAGCTGGGCGTGGTGGTATTCCCAGCTACTCGGGAAGCTGTAGTGGATCATTGGAGCCTAGGAGGTTGAGGCTGCAGTGAGTAGTGATGATGCCACTGCACTCCAGCCTGGGTGAAAAGAACAAGACCCTGTGTCAGTTTAAAAAGAAAGTTTTAAAAGAGTAAAAAGTATTAAAAATTTTAAAATATGGAGAGGATGTGGAGAAATAGGAACACTTTTACACTGTTGGTGGGACTGTAAACTAATTCAACCATTGTGGAAAACAGTGTGGCGATTCCTCAAGGATCTACAACTAGAAATACCATTTGACCCAGCCATCCCATTACTGGGGATATACCCAAAGGATTGTAAGTCATGCTGCTATAAAGACACATGCACACATATGTTTATTGTGGCACTATTCACAATAGCAAAGACTTGGAATCAACCCAAATGTCCATCAGCGACAGACTGGATTAAGAAAATGTGGCACATATACACCATGGAATACTATGCAGCCATAAAAAAGGATGAGTTTGTGTCCTTTGTAGGGACATGGATGCAGCTGGAAACCATCATTCTCAGCAAACTATTGCAAGAACAGAAAACCAAATATCACATGTTCTCACTCATAGGTGGGAACTGAACAATGAGATCACTTGGACACAGGAAGGGGAACATCACACACTGGGTCCTATTGTGGGGAGGGGAGAGAGAAGAGGGATAGCATTAGGAAACATACCTAATGTAAATGATGAGTTAATGGGTGCAGCACACCAACATGGCACATGTATACATAGGTAACAAACCTGCACGTTGTGCACATGTACCCTAGAACTTAAAGTATAATAAAAAAGGTTTAAAAATTTTTAAAAATAAATAAAAATCAGTAAAAGATCTGAACAGACATTTCTCAAAAGAAGATATGCAAATGGCCAACAAGTACATCAAAAAATGTTCAACATCACTAATCATCAGGAAAATGCAAATCAAAACCACAAGGAGATATCATCTCACCTTGGTTAAAATAGCTTGTACCAAAAAGGCAGGCAATAACAGATGTTGACAAGGATGTGGAGAAAGGGGAACCCTTGTACACTGTTGGTGGAAATGTAAACTAGCACAGCCACCATGGAGATCAGTATAGAGGTTCCTCAAAAAACCAAAAATAGAACTATTACATGATTCAGCAATTCCACTGTAGGGTATATATCCAAAATAAAGAAGATCAATGTATCAAAGAGATGTCTGCCTTCTAATGTTTATTGTAGCACTACTTACAATATCCAGAGTATGGAATCAACCTAAGTGCCCACTAATGGATGAATGGATAAAGAATATGTACATATACACAATGGAATATTATTCATCCATAAAAAGAGTGAAATCTTGCCATTTGCAACAACATGGATGGAACTGGAGGCCATTATGTTAAGTAAAATAAGCAAAGCACATAAAGACAAACACTGCATGTTCTCACTTGTGGGAGCTAAAGAAGCGGATCTCATGGAGATGAAGAGTAGATGGGTGGTTACCAGAGGTTGGGGAGGGGAGAGGGGAAAGGGGAATGAAGGGGGAAAATAATGTAAATGTATTTATCATCATTGAATTTTACACTTAAAATGGTAAAGATGGTGAATTATACATGTATATTTTACCTCAATACATTTTTTTTAAAAAAAGAAAAATCAGTTCACCAGGAAAGCATAACAATTCTAAATGTATAAGCACTTGAGAATAGAGCTTCGAAATATAGAAAACAAAAATGGTCAGAATATAAAAAGAGTAGACATGCTGACAATAATACTTGGAGACTGCAACACTCCTTTCTACATAATATATAGAAATAGTGGCAAGGATAGAGTGGAACACTATTAACTAACTTGAATTAAGTCATATTTATAGAACACTACACACTACAACAGCAGACTCCACATTCTTTTCAAATGCACATGGAACATTTACCAAGATAGGTGATATTGTGAATCACATATCAAACCTTAAATTTAAAAGGATTGAAATCATACAAAGTATGTTTTCTGACTATAATGGAATTAAACTAGAAATCAATAAGAGAAGGATAACAGGAAAATTTCTAAACAATAGGAAAGCAAACTACACACTTGAAAAAGGGAAATTAGGGCCGGGCGCGGTGGCTCAAGCCTGTAATCCCAGCACTTTGGGAGGCCGAGACGGGCGGATCACGAGGTCAGGAGATTGAGACCATCCTGGCTAACACGGTGAAACCCCGTCTCTACTAAAAATACAAAAAAAACTAGCCGGGCGAGGTGGTGGGCGCCTGTCGTCCCAGCTACTCGGGAGGCTGAGGCAGGAGAATGGCGTGAACCCGGGAGGCGGAGCTTGCAGTGAGCTGAGATCTGGCCACTGCACTCCAGCCCGGGCGACAGAGCGAGACTCCGCCTCAAAAAAAAAAAAAAAAGAAAAGAAAAAGGGAAATTAGAAAATATATATTGAATTGAAAGAAAATAACTGTAACATATGAAAATTTGTGGTCTGTAGCTAAAGTGGGAGGAGAATTTGCTGCATTAAATTATTGTATTACAAAACAAGAAATGTGTCAAAACAATCGTTTAAGCTTCTACCATAAGAGACTAGGGAGGAAAAGAGCAAAATAAACCCAAAGTGAACAGGAGGAAGGAAAGAATAAAGAGCAGTGTATTAAGGAAATTGAAAATAGAAAAGCAATAGAATCAATGAAACCAAGAGATGGTTCTTTGGAGGATCAATAAAATTGATGTAACACTGCTCAAACTGACAAACTTAAAAAGAGAGAAGACAGAAATCACCAAAATCAGGGCTGGGTGCGGTTGCTCATGCCTGTAATCCCAGCATTTTGGGAGGCCAAGGCAGGCAGATCACCTGAAGTCAGGAGTTTGAGACCAGCCTAGCCAACACGGTAAAACCCTGTCTCTACTAAAAATACAAAAATTAGCCAGGCGCGGTGGCTGATGCCTGTTATCCCAGCTACTTAGGAGGCTGAAGTAGGAGAATCACTGGAACCTGGGAGGCGGAGGTTGCAGTGAGCTGAGTTCTCACCACTGTACTCCAGCCTGGGTGAAAGAGCAAGACCTCATTTCAAAAACAAAAAGGAAGAAAAAGAAAGAAGGAAATGACCATATCAGGAATGAAAAGGGGATGTAACAACAGACTTCACAGATATTAAAAATATAATAACATCTCTACGCAAGTAAAATTGACAAATTACATGAAATGGACTAAATCCCCAGAAATCACAAACAATCAATCTCACTCAAGATGAAACAGATAATTCAAACAGTCCTTTAACAATCTGAAAAATTGATTTTGTGGTTTAAAACAGTATTAAAAAAATCTCCCAACTCCTGATGTTTCCACCAATATATTTCTTTTCCTAATACAACAGCTCTATTGGAGGATTGCTCACATACTATACAATTCACCCACTTAAAGTGGGCAATTTAAATAGTTTTTGGTATATTCACAGAGTTGTGAAACCATCACCGCAATTAGTTTTAGAACATTTTATCACAGCAAAGGGAAATCCTGTATCCTCTAGCAATCACCCTCCATTTTCCCCCAACCCTCCAGCCCTAAACGACCACTAATCTTTCTTTCTGCATGGGTTTGCCTATTCCAGACATTTCATATAAATGGAATAATACCATATGTAGTCTGTGACTAGTTTCCTTTCACTTACCATAATATTTTCAAGGTACATCTGTGTTATGTAGCATGTATCTGTACCTCATTTCTTTCTATAGTCAAATACTATTCTATTGTATGGATATACTACATTTGATTGAGACATTCATAAGTTGATGGATGCCAGGGTTGTTTCTACTTTTTGGCTATTACTAATAACATAGCTATAAACATTTGTTTGCAAGTTGTTATGTTATTATATTAGTATATATAACATATACATTAGTATAATAACATATACTAATAACATAGCTATAAACATTTGTTTGCAAGTTTTTATGTGGAGTTGCTTTTTCATTTCTCTTGGGTATATAGCTTGAAGTAGAATTGCTGGGTCATATTGTAACTATATATTTATCTTTCTGAGAAACTGCCAGACTTTTCCAGAGTAGCTGTACTGCTTACATTCTCACCAACAGGGTATGAAGTCTCTAATTCCTCCACATCCATACAACACTTATTATAACCTGTCTCTCTCTTTTTTTAAAATTCTAGCCATCCTAGTGAGTGTGAAGTAGCATCACACTGTGGCTTTGATTTGCATTTCCTTGAGGGCTAATAAGGTTGAGTGTCTCTTTATTTGCTTATTGGCCGTTTGTATGTCTTCTTTGGAGAAATGTCTATTCTGATCCTTTGCCTTTTTTTTATTGAATTGTAAGTGTTCTTTATATATTTCAGATACAGGTTATCAGCTATATTAGATACAATTTAGATATATATATTTATATATTTAGATACAATTATCAGATATATATTTATATATAGATATATATGTTTATATATATTTATATATATTTAGATACAATTATCAGATATATATATCAGCTATATATATTTATATGTTTAGATACAATTATAATTTGCTAATATTTTCTCCTATTCTCTAAATTGTCTTTTCACTTTCTTGGTCATATTCTTAGCATAAAAGTTTTTAAAATTTTGATGAAGTTCATTTTGTCTTTATTTCTTTTGTTGCTTGTGCTTTTGCTGTCACATCTATTTATGTTTATTCTAATCTAAGATCATGAAACTTTACCTGTATTTTTTTTCCTAAGAGTATTGCAGTTTCATTTCTAACATTTAGGTCTAGAATCAATTTGAGTTCATTTTTGTGTGTGGTGTGGGAAAAGAGTCTTTCACACGTGAGTATCTAGTTGTCCCAAGTACCATTTGTTGAAAAGACTATTCTTTCCCCCATTGAATTATCTTGGCACCTTTGTCAAAAAATCAATTGACCATAAATAGCAGGGTTTATTTCTGGACTCTTAGTTCTATCTCATTAGTCTATATGTCTATCTTTATCCTAGTACCATGCTTTCTTGATTCTATAGCTTTAAGTTTGAAATGGGCAAGTGTGAGTCCTCCAATTTGACTGTTCTTTTTCAAGATCATTTTGGCTATTCTAGGTCCCTTGCATTTCCATATGAATTGTAAAATTAGCTTGTCAATTTCAGCAAAAAAGGCACCTGGAATTTTATAGGGATTGTATTGGATCTGAAGCTTGGTTAGGAAGTGTTGCCATCTTAATATTAAGACCTCCAATCCAGGAACATGGGCTGCGTTCATTTATCTTGGTCTTTAATTTTTTTCAATAAATGTTTTGTAGTTTTCAGTGTTCGTCTTATACTTCTTCAGTTAAATTTATTCTTTTTTATTATTATTATTTTAGAGATGGAGTCTTGCTCTTTTGCCCAAGCTGGAGTGCAGTGGCACAATCTCGGCTCATTGCAACCTCCGCCTCCTGAGTTCAAGTGATTCTCATGCCTCAGCCTCCCCAGTAGTTGGGATTACAAGCACGCACCACAACACCCAGCCAATTTTTGTATTTTTAGTAGAGACGGGGTTTCACCATATTGGCCAAGCTGGTCTTGAACTCCTGACCTCTAGTGATCCGCCTGCCTCGGCTTCCCAAATTGCTGGGATTATAGGCATGAGCCACTGCGCTCAACCCACTATTTTATTTTTTGATGCTATCATAAATGGAATTGTTTTAATTACATTTTTGATTGTCCATTGCAAGTATATGGAAACACAATCGATTTTTGGTATATTGATCTTGTATTCTACAGGCCTGCTGAACTTGAAGTTTTATCAGTTTTCAGTGTATTTTTGAGGATTTTTCTATATTCAAGATCAGGTTATCTGCAAACAGATAGTTTAAGGGAAGATCACATGAGACAGTGCACGTGTCTAGCACATGGGAGCTTTCACTAGATGACATCCTCATTGGTTGCTACCTCCTCTCATGTCCCTGGAAGTGGGGGCTCCCCTTCTCTGCAGAGTCAATCCTCTATCTGCCTTCCATATTGGGTGGGATCCTAAGAGATGGGCTGCCTGGATGCTGCCTCTGCCTAAACAGGTTTACTCTGAACACATCCTTCAGCCCCATCATTGCCCCCTGGCTCCAGCCCCTTCTCCCAGGCAGAAAGCAATCCCAGGCCTAAAATGCGCTCCCTCCACATGGAGTCCCCTAATACAGAGAAAGAAAGAGGGAAGTGGAGGTTTTCACGATCCAACATTTCTTTTTCCCAAGGTGAGGCCCCCACTGTGCGTCCTGGGGCCAGGAGACTCTTTGAAGAGGGGACAGGGGAGAGCAGCCAGCCCTAGCACAGCACCATTCAAGCCACATTCTGAATGACTCCAAATAAACAGGAGTAAAAAGAGCTGCATACATGCTAATTGTACACCAAACATTTAATATCTGGAAATTCTGCTCCTACAGTTGTTACATACCTGTATCACAGTTTCTAAAAACTCAACACATTTTTATTGCTCACCCTCATGGACTGGATCCTGCCCCCAGTTCAGTGACTGAGATGGGGCTGAGCTGTGCTGGGCAGGCCTTGCTCACTCCTTGACAGAGTCCACCCTGAATCAGGTGGTTCTTAGATTGTTCTGTGGATTCTGGGGGCTTTGAAGTACACAGTCTCCTCTTAGTCCAGGGCACAAGCCCAAGGGTATCCTCTGGCTGCTCCCAGCGTGGGTGCAGGCCTTGGTGGGTACAGAAGTCCTGCTGCCTCTGAAAAGCAGATGGTTTCACTCAGCCTCAGGCCAGGCTCACCACCAAACTCTGCCCCAGATTCCTGGTGTCCCATTTCCTTCACAGGTAGGCCAGGGGATGGGCCAGTCTCTTCTGACAGAGCCCTAATGTCCATGATCACTCACTGCCCCATGCTGCATCTCCCCAGCCCCTCTGTCAAGACAGAGCAATAATGCCTCCTCTGTGTGATCACTGTGAGGGTAAGGTTGTCACCTGACACATAGCACAGGCTCTGAGAGCATCTGTTTCTTCCTTCCTACAGGGGTGGGAGGTTCAATGGTTAGTGCTAACAGGTCACTTCCTCTGAGTCAAGCACTGTGCGTGGCTTTTTTAGGGAGTGTCTCATTCAGCCCTTGAGTCAGGGAGCCACACCCTCCCACTCACTGGAACTTATGGAAATGATTGGGCTCCTCTGGAGCATTGTAACTAGAGAGGTAATATGAGGAGTCAGGAAGCCTCCAGACAGAAGAACCCCCTCCCACCTGAAGGCTGCCTGGTGATGCTAAGCCCCGGCCAGTCCCAGAGGGCACCGGTATACATGTACCAACTCAGCCCCAGAAGGAGCCTCAGACTCCCATCCCAGATGATAACACAGGATTACTCAGATAAATTATTCTCCGCATTGAAAAAATAGCAACACCATCGTGAGCAGAGCCTGCTGAAAGAAGGACCAGCAGCATTTTGGAGATGCATTGTTCTTAGTTGGTTTTATGGCACATTTGCATTTAAATAGATTCTTTAACTCTTTTGCTGAACTTCACAGTAATATAGCCTTAGAAGTGCTGACTAATAGGGCAGCACGTGCTTAATTTTCACTTTGATCTTAACGCTGATACATCGTCTTATCGTAGCCATTCCTGTCCAAATGACACTTGCAAAGGCAAGGTTTAAATTAGTTTTTTTGTTATTTTTGGTTAAAACAGACAGCCCCTAGGCCTGCAGACATGGAAGGTGCTCCTCTCACAGTTGGCCCAGCTGGCCCCAGTTCCGAGCTTCCGAGCTCTTCTTGGAAGTCGTTTCTCTCAGTGGGAACAAGGCTTCCCAACAGCAGGGGAGCCCAGTGCCTCGCGGGCAAGCTCTGTGGGTAGGGGCTCCCGGGACCCTGTCAGGTCCCCTCCTGGGGTCAGCAAGTGCTGTGCTGGGGCTGGCTTGTGCCACCTCTCAAGGGTTGATTATTAAATTTTCAGGAATTTTACATGCTGCTTCTTCAACAGTCATTATTAAAAATTAAATGATGTAAACTCACGAGTAAATTACACTTAAAATCAAGGTAACAGATACTTGAAACTCATTGTTTCATTACATGTCTGCAATGTATGCCGTTGAGGTCATTCGTATCTGTTGTGTTTTTCTGGTGGAAGGATTATATGCTGGTGTTCAGTGAGGTCAGGCTGGTGGCTTGAAATGCACCATAGTGCACCCCACATTTTCTTTCAATAAACTGATTGTTAACCAGCATGTAACCGCTGGTAACAACTGGCATGACCTGGAGGTGTTATGGGCCTCCATTCACCCTCCATCTCTCTGGGGGCACCCTCACGAGGCGACCACCAACCTCTCAGGTGGTTGTCAGCTCTGGGCAGGACAGTGTAGGGAAGGAAAGCTGCTTCCCTCTACCCTTCTAGTTCTTTGGCTGGTCTATTAATTAAGATGATACAAGACAAATTAATAGGAGAAAAAACATTTTAACTATGTACATAGGCATGGGAGTCCCACAAAAACATGAGACTCAGAGAAAGGCCAGATGATGGAGGCTTTTAAGCATTCTTTTTGTTTTTGGTTTTGTTTTTTGAGACAAAGTCTCACTCTATCGCCCAAGCTGCAGTGCAGTGGTGCGATCTCGGCTCGCAGTAACCTCCACCTCCCAGGCCTCAGCTTCCAAAGTAGCTGGGACTACAGGCGCACACCACTACACCTGGCTAATTTTTGTATTTTTAGTAAAGGTGGAGTTTCACCAAGCTAGCTAGGCTGGTCTTGAACTCCTGGCCTCATGTGATCCACTCACCTTGGCCTCCCAAAGTGCTGGGAATACAGGCATGAGCCACCGTGCCTGGCTGAGTCTTTTAAGCACTCTGAGATACAGAAAGGAATAGGGGTTTGGGGCTTACGGGACAGGAAGTGGAGGAAATGTCTTGTGAATAAAGGTCAGCTCATTATGCAGATAAAAGATTCTTAGGTGATAGAAGTTGTCTCAGAGTAGCGCCCTTCCTGGTACAGACACCTTTACTAATAACAATGTCTTTTATAAATGTAAATTTTCTTTACAAAATGTAAAATTTTTACCTTATTTTAGGCCGTTGAAGGAAAGGTAAACAGCTTTTCCTGCATTGGCTGGTTGTCTATTTCTTTTAGCTCAAAATAATCAAGACAACAAAGTGGTACATTTTGGGGTGACACATTCTGAACTTCAACAGCATCTGGTGGATGCCTAGAAGGACAGCTCTGGGCATTGTAGATGTTTGGCTGGGGCCAAAGGCCTGCACGGTTCCTCTGTGGATGCAGCACAAAGTAGCAAGTGAAAGCAGCTGCATGAAAAGCACCTCTAGAGGGTCTGCCAGACTGCGCACCCCTCCCTCTTGGCTCTTAGATAATCCCCAAAAGGACCTGTCTCCCGTACTCTTCTTCAGCCCTGGACCCACCTCTCCTGGAAGACATCCAATGCCTGAGGCCCCGCAGGTTTTCTTATCCTCAGGACGTCCAAGGTTCCCGCCTTGTGCCTGGATGATGGGAGCTGCCTCCCACTGATTTCTCAGCCCCCAGCCGACTCCCAGGCTGCATCTGGCTTCATCTTACAAGGCTCTTGTGATGTCTCTTCCCTCCTCTAGGATCTATGCTGCCTCCCTACTGCTGCCACAACCAACACCAATTCCCCACTCTGGCTGTCAGTGACCCCCAGCCCTGCAGTCCAGGTACTCTTTAGAATGAGGCTCTGGGAAGGAGTTAGCTTATGTTGGTGAACCAGCCTCATTCTATCATGGCCTAGGTCCAGCATCCTTTTGGCCAAAGAGAATCATTGAAATGGCCTAGGTGCCAAGTACCTGAGGTTTCTGCCCTTGGCCCCCATCCTCCAGGTGTCCCCAGCCCCTGTTGCCCTGCAGGGACCCTGCTCCTGTGCTTGCTCTCTGGCCTCCTTGTCCCCTTTGTAAAGCCTGTCCCTGTTTTGGGGTCCACATAAAGGCCATCACTGCCTCTAATCATTTGTCCCTTTAAGAACAAAGGGCCAGACCTACACATATAATGGGACATGTGAAAGGCAGTTTGGGCAGACAGCAAATTGCACAAGCTGCCATGTTCCAGGGAGGTGTGAGCCTACGGAGGACTTGTTGGAAATTCTGTGACTTTTCTACCTCTAGCCCTCATCCAGGGCATAATGGGCTGAGTTGGGATGCGGGGGTTTCGCCTTCAACTTTGGTACTGAGAGGGGCTTCAGCAGGACACATGAAGAGCTGGATTCATGTTCTCTGTGGTTTGGTGGTGGCATGGACGGCGTGTGATGTCCGTCTGGAAAACATGCAGGGCAAGGGGCTGCCTGGCCCATGGCTTCTCATACAGGCAGGGCAGGGGAATTAAGAAGAGTCTAGAAGATCAAGGAGGGCATTCTAGGCAAGAAGAACAGGACAGAGGCTGTGGTTGAGATGGCCCCTTCCAGCCTCAGGGGCCCCAGCAGCCTGGCTGAAGTGCAGAGAGGTCTTGTGAGAAACTGTGAGGGCCTTGGAGAAGGCAGTTGGGGCCAAGTGAGAGCCCAGCTTCCCTAACCACTCTCCCTACCTCTCCATCTCCTGTACCAGCTTCCTCTCGATTCTGGTGCCTGGTATGAGATCTCCAGGGCCTCTTCCGTGTCTCTGTGCTGCCTTACCTCTCCAGGTTTTCATGCTTCCTCTGCTGCAGCAGCTTCTGGTTCACGCTCCACACCTGTACTCCTCTTCTACAGCACTGCCTCCTTTACATCTCCCCTTAGATGTCCAGTCAACTTCTCAGTCCCAACATATCCCACTCTGAACTTGTCATTGCTCCCTCAAAACCTGTTTCTCCATTTTCCTCAGCTCTGTGAGTAACATCACCATCCTCCCAGTCAGAAGTCAGAGAGCTGCCTTGAGCCTCCTCTGTCCACATCCAATCTAGCACTACTCCTGGTCAAATCTCTCTCTCTCTGATGGTCACTTAAATCCAGTCATTTCTTGCTACTCCCAACGCACACCCATATGCAAACAGCCACCATCACTTCTTGTCCAGCTGCCTGGCCTCCAGCTGTCCCCTGCGTCCTCTACTCCCAGTGAGGTATTCTTTCCACAGCAGCCAGAGTGGTTTTCCTGAAAACACATATCAAATCATATCACTCCACGGCTTAAGCCCTCCAGTTGCTTCCCACAGCATCCAGATTTAAAGCTGTGGTCCTTCACCCTGGCCTAGAAGGCCCTGTGTCATCTGCTTTCTTCCCACACCATGGGTCATTGTGTCCTCCACACTTCCTACACTCCCCAGGAGCCCCAGTGACTCTGACCTCCCCTGTCCCTGCCAGGGCATACCTCTCCTGACCAAGGGATTTCTACACATGCTGGTCTTTCCATCTGAAATGCTCTTCCCACAGGACTCCTCTTTCAGAGCTCAGCCTAAATTTCTGCTCCCTGCAGACACCTTCCCTAACACCTCTCCCCAACTCTCTGCTTCCACAGAGATTTTTCCCTCCTCCCCATCCTTTAGTCACCATTATGAAACCACCTTTGCAAAAATTATAACAGTGAGAAAATTATAACAGTGAAAGAGATCTGATCTAACCAATTCCATCTTGCCTTTAATCTCCAAACTGTTTTTGGTCATTACTGGACATAGGCCAAGCTGAATTTGGGAGAAATTTACTGTATAGTTTAAATGATATAATAGCCCTTCCTAAAACTAAACCAACTTTGTAAAGCTCATGAAAAACCTTAAGGTTAGGAAGATGAGATGGGGCCTGAATCTGCTAAGACATAGGCATAAACTTTTACCAGCCATTATTCTGGAGGTCACAAGATTTGCAACTTCCCAATTATTCCTATAAGTAACATCACTATTGTGGAACCTAAGATTAGCCTTTTGAGATGTCTTTTCAGACTTTTGCATTTCTAACAACCAGGTGGCTCCACCTGGACCCAAGATTCATGACCCAATAGCCCTGTGGCTTCCCTCCATCAAGACTCAGTGCACAAGGACCATGTTCCATTTTCCAAACTCTTATGATTCCATCCCCAACCATTCAGCAGCATCCGTTCCCTAGCTCCCTGCTGGCCAAGCTATCTTTAAAAGACCCTAGCCTTGGCCAGGCACAGTCACTCCTGTAATGCCAGCACTTTGGGAGGCCGAGGCGGGTGGATCACCTGAGGTCAGAAGTTCGAGACCAACCTGACCAACATGGTGAAACCCTGTCTCTACTAAAGATACAAAAACTAGCTGGGCATGATGGCAGGCACCTGTAATCCCAGCTACTCCAGAGATTGAGGCAGGAGAATCGCTTGAACTCGGGGTGGGGGGTGGGGGGCGTTGCAGTGAAACAAGATCATGCCATTGTGCTCCAGCCTGGGTGACAGAGCAATACTCTGTTTCAAAAAACAAAAACAGGCCGGGCGCGGTGGCTCAAGCCTGTAATCCCAGCACTTTGGGAGGCCGAGACGGGCGGATCACGAGGTCAGGAGATCGAGACCATCCTGGCTAACACAGTGAAACCCCGTCTCTACTAAAAAATACAAAAAACTAGCCGGGCGAATTGGCGGGTGCCTGTAGTCCCAGCTACTCGGGAGGCTGAGGCAGGAGAATGGCGTAAACCCGGGAGGCGGAGCTTGCAGTGAGCTGAGATCCGGCCACTGCACTCCAGCCTGGGCGACAGAGCGAGACTCCCTCTCAAAAAAAAAAAAAAAAAAAACAAAAAACAAAAAACAAAACAAAACGAAAAACAAAAAAACCCCTAGCCTCCCAATTTTGGAATTTTGGGGGAGACTGCTTTAAGTAATAATAAAACTCTGGTCCCCTGTTTGGCTCGCTGTAGTGGATTAAACTCTTTCTCTATTGCAATTTGCCTGTCTTTTTTTTTTTTTTTTTTTTTTTGAGGCGGAGTCTCGCTCTGTCGCCCGGACTGGAGTGCAGTGGCCAGATCTCAGCTCACTGCAAGCTCCGCCTCCCGGGTTTACGCCATGCTCCTGCCTCAGCCTCCTGAGTAGCTGGGACTACAGGCGCCCGCCACCTCGCCCGGCTAGTTTTTGTATTTTTAGTAGAGACGGGGTTTCACCGTGTTAGCCAGGATGGTCTCGATCTCCTGACCTCGTGATCCGCCCGTCTCGGCCTCCCAAAGTGCTGGGATTACAGGCTTGAGCCACCGCGCCTGGCGGTATTTGCCTGTCTTGACATCTGGGAAGGAAGCAAGAAGAATCCAATGGGCAGTTACAATTATAGCACTTGATTTTCTTCATAGCACTTTGTATTTTGCTTCGTTCTTGTTCATTCACGCATTGATCCCATAGAGAGCATGGAGAGCTGTCCAAGGTGCTGGAGACACAGCAAGAACCACACAGACCTCATCTCTTACCCAGCTGACTGTTAGCTCCCCTGTGCCTGTTTTGTGGCCTACAGGCCTAGCACAGAAAGGGGGTGCAACAAATATTTGTTAAATGAATTTGTTGTTTCATTAATGGGTTTGTGTAGGGAATAGGCTTGAACTGATGAAAACAATGTCTTAGCTGTAAAGTCTCGTAGACATGGGATAGTTGCAAATCCAAGAAACCAGCTGGAATATACCAGAAGGCATTTTGGAGCCCATAGCAAATCATTTTTTAGAACAAAGAATCCTTTTGTAATGGAAATCATCCGTTGCTTCCTCTCAACTCTTTGTTGTTCTTGCTCTGGAGCTTTTTCCTGGGTTCATGAACCCTCTAAAATGATATGCAAAATGTGTATATGCACACATCTTCGACACTACTTTGAGGTGTTCATATCTTCCATTAGACTATTAGATTCCCATTACTCTGAAAAGGTCAGGAGACGTGGCTCTGGCTTGTGCATTTTTTCAGTACTGTTTTGATGGTGCCCTTTCCTAGTGAGTCAAGTACACTGGTAATTGTCTATTTTTAGAAAACAGCTCTTTATTAGCTACAAACCTCCATCTAGCCATCAGTAAATGAATCGCCAGATCCATGCACTCAGTGAAAACTCTTGTATATAAAGCATAACAGTGCTTTCTAATACTGAGATGGAAAAATATCTTTTCACTGTATTTCAAAGAGGCTGAAGGCAACAAGTCTTTAAAAAATATGAAAAGCAAGATATGTTGCTCGAAAGCAGAAGAGCCCTTGGAAATTTCTTGTTAAGGCAAAAAAAATTTAAAGAAAGGACATTCTCAGTTTCAAGCTGCTACTGAGTCTCACAGTGAACTTCACTCATTCTGAGATGAAGGATTTCTTCTCCCAAGATTAACATTGCAGAGGAATTTTTAGAAGTCACAGTCCCTTGAGCACCATCCCTTGGAAAAAACCTGAGCTCCAGCTCCTTGAATCTAAGAGTGAAATCCCCTCCACTCCCCATTCCCCATTCTGCCAATTCCCATATCCCTTAGGGAGCCAGCCTCCATTTATGTCCCCTCCATCAAATCCAAGGCCAGCTCTGGCCGTACCCTGCACCCCCTTGTGGCCAGTGGTACCACCTCACCTAGTCCCTTCCCTAGCCAGCACTCTGCCCAGGAATCTGCTCCAGACTCTGCCCCAGGGAGTCTTCCAGGAGGGCAAGTGGCTGTCACTTCCTCTCCTGATTGTCCATTGCCCTGTGTGGCCCTCCTGGGACTTTCCCCATGGTGCTCTTTCTTTTGTGGACCCATCTGTCCACCCACCACCCTTCTGGCCACCTCATTCCACATCCCAGCTTCCAAGGTAGGGGCAGGGAGCACAGTGGGTGGGAGCAGCCTGAGTCAGGTCAAGTCACCTCTTTTCCCCCTCTGAGAGCCAAATCTGACCCTACGGCCCCCACCTGTGTTTTGCCTCCCAGAATACCCCAACCAAGTTGGCCTGTGAGAGGATTCCTGGGGTATAGAGGGAAAGTCACCCACAGATACCACAGAGTTACCAAAGGGTCAGGAAAAAGAAGCAGGAAGGAGGGGAGAGCAATTTACAATAGTGCTTGGGGCTGTCCTGTTACCTCCCTGCTTTATGATCCTTGATAAGGTTTATAACATTTTCAAAGAGTTTCTAAAGCTTTCCTCCATGTCTGCAGGCTTTGAGGATGTACTGCCTTGACATAGTGGCTTCCAGGTCTGGGACTGGTCTGGATAAGCTGATGCATTTTTGCATAGTCCTCAAGGTTAAAGAAAGTTATACTTTAGGAGATTTTGGTTTGTTTTGCTTTTTGGGGGTTCATTTTCTATTATGGAAAATTGCAAGCACATGCAACAGTAAAGCTAATAGAATGATAAACCTCTATGTATCCCGCAGCCAGCTTTGACAGTTCCATTTGCACCAACCTTGGTTCATCTTTGTCCCCCACCCCACCTGCCCAGTGAATTATTTTGAAGAAAATTCCAGAATTCATAGCATGTAAATATTCCCATATGAATCTCCAAAAGATAAAGAATATTTTATGTAAACATGACCATAGTACAATGATCACATCTAAAAACTTTGATGATAATTCCCTCATATCATCAAATATGCAGTCAATATTTACCTTTCCCTCACTGTTTCATAAATGGTTTTATTTTGATGCTTTGTTTAAATCAGGATCCAAGTAAGGTCTACACTTTGCAATGGGTTGTTATAGTTCACAAGTCTCTTTCAGCTGGAGTTACCCTTCCAACTCTTTTTTCCCCCTTATAATGTGTTTGTTGGAGAATATATTTCACCTTTAGACATTCTCTTCATTTTTTTGTCATTGCTTCTGCCTTCTCTGAGATTCTTGTTTTTTTCTTGCTCCACCTCTGTCTTTCTTCAAATGTCTGGTGGGGCTTGGCTGCCCACTCATTTCATTTAGAAGGAGGATGGCAAGTCTTTCTCTTGGGCTGTTTGTTTCCACAGCTGGGGACTGTTTAGTCTCTGCCAAAGGGGATGTACGTCTGCCTACCAGATTTCCCTCGGGCAAGGTGGGGGAGGGGATTTGGGGCCTGGCTACTATGTCAACATTAATTTAATCCCCTGTTCTGGAGATACACTCCTTCTTCAGCAGTGTCAGCTGCTCCCAGGCTCAGTCTCTCCAGAGTTACCTCCTGAAGAATGGGAGATGGGGAATGGGAGTCTGGGGTCTGTTGATGTTCATCAGTCAAAGAGCACCAAGAGCACACCTGTAGCCAGACACATTGGGGGATTATTGACTTATTAATGAGGGAAACTGCCATCATGGAGAACTATGGGTGTCTCTGGAAGAGATAGTTAGGAAAGACTTGGAACTGGATTTGAGTTCTCTGGATCGGGTGCTGGCAAATTCAGAGTAATCCTGTGATGACTTCATGAATCTTGTCTGGGAGTTGGGAGGAGTGAAGCAGGGCAAAAGCTGTAATCAATGAAGAAGCCACAGCCACTTGTATTTGCCAGAAAGAGAGGTGCCTTGGTCATTTTTCAGGTTTGGACAGGGTTGCTGTTTTTATGGATGCCCAGGCGTGGTTATGGAGTGGTTTTGTTTTTATCCTTATCCATCACAGTCACAGAGTGGCCTTATCTGATGTAAGTGTTCTGTGAATTGTTTTTGTTCAGCAGAAGACTGTCAAGGGCTAGCTATCTGTGCCAGCCAGCTCCCAGGGGCTGGCCTTTCCTCTCTCTGGTCTGAACTGCACCTGTGTGCTCAGTCCCCTGACACCTCTCGTGCTGAATCCTCCCTGCTCTTGGCTCACACAGCTAGCTGACCAGCTCTCCTCCCTGCCAGCTCTCAGCTCTCAGCCCCCAGCTTCCTCTGGTTTGTGAGGTCAGCAGCCACTCAGACATCTGGTTTCCACATTTTTATTGCCTTCCTCTCTTCTATGGTCTCTTTGCCTGTCTCCTTACCTTATTGGGCTTATGCCTTTTTGTTTGTCTGTACGTTTCTTTGCTGTCATTTTAGAGGACTCTGGGGAAAGGCAGAGGTAGGTGATGGCATCCCCACCACATATTTTATTGGAAGACCTATCATGATTTCAGCTCAGCCCAGCTTCTCAGAAAACTGCTCCTCAGCGAGGCCATTCTGTCTTTTGTGGGGAGATGCCTGATACTTCTGCTCAATAAATCTCCTCCTTGATAAAATAGGGAGAAGCTGTGTGGACTATAGGCCAATATTGGGATGAAGAAAGTTCCAATTCCCTTATTTAATGAGAACTGTATTTTTCTGCAGGCATTTCACTGTGTCATCTGACCCCACACTGGCGCTATGGCATCATCGGGAATCTCATGGATTCATTTGTTTTCCAAAGTGGATTTCCCTTGGCTGAGTTACTTAATTCCTTTATGTATGGAGCAGGAGAAATATTTGCTTCTTACAAACTGTCAAGGTAGCAAACGGACACTTTAATAAGAACCATACTTCTCATCTGTGAGATTCAGTATTTTTAATTAACTAGGTGGACAGATCGTTGTCTCCTTTTTTAAGGTATAAATTATTAAAGGCCACAAGGGGAAAACGTCCATTTAATGCAATGACATGCTCATACCATCTGTCTCAGCAACTCGGCTTCACTCAGTTGTACTCTGTGGAGACATAATGACAATATTACAAAAGAATCATCACTAAGATGCCATCGCAGGGAGCCAAGATTCTTCCACCATCGTCATAATTACACATCCCTGGTAATGTGTCAAACATGGAGAAAATATCATTGTAGATATCCCTCAAGAAGGAAGTCAGTCCTGGGGATGGGAAGACTGATTCCAGTTCTGAAGATTCCCAGGTGTTCACTTTTTCGTGGCAGACTCGTCAGGGGTGGGAGACTGCAGGTGCAGGAGCTGCACAGAGTGGTCTGGAGTGAAATCCACTTATGATACCTTTCACAAATCTTGTTCATATATATATATATATAATCATATTTTTGAAGAGCTGTATTTGCATGTAGACTGAGATTTGTTACTGGAAGTGAATAAACTCTCTGAAAGAGGAGGGTATGTTATTATTAAGCAACCACTCTTATTAGTAGGAGGTACAATACTAACAATATAATAGCACTACCCACTGTGATTTATACGGCAACTCTGTGTGCCACAGGTGGGGCATATTTTGTTTCACAACAGCCCAAGTTTGCCAGTGAGGACAAAAGGCCAGAGAGGCTGATAACATGTTACAGTTAGGGAGTGATGAAACCTCCCTTCAAACCCAAGTCTAACTCAGCTCAGGGTCCCCTCCTCCAGGAAGCCTTCCTTGACTTCTGTAAGCCTCCACTGTGGCACTTGCCTCGCACCCCAGGAACTGCTGTGTCTTCCCCGCTTGCTAGACCACAAGAGCAGGCTGAGAACTTCTTCCTCACTTATTCCCAGTCCTGATCCAAGATATCCTCTGGATGACTTCCTCCCAAACTCACCCAGTGCCAAACTGCGCCCCTCCCTCCTCTGTGGTCAGGTGTTGCCACTTGTCTGTCTCTGGCTTATGCTCATGGGGACCTGGGATGAGAACTCTGAAAAGGGCCATTTCTTATAATACAAGCAAAACATGAAGTCACCAGCACTGGGGCTGATGTTTTTCTACAAAAGGAGCAAGACTAATAAACAAAGAAAGAGAAAAGGATGAGAAATGGCCAGTCCAGCTGCAAGGCAGCCCTCCATATAGACATGCATTTTGCAGCTGATCTCTTGTGGGCAGCTCCCTGCAGTAAGCAAAGGCAGGAATAGACTGGGGAGTTGGTGACAAAGGCCAAAGTCTGTGCAGCTAGGAGAGTAAAGATAGCACATGATGAAGGCCATAGCCCCAAAGGACTGAGAAGGCAGAAAAAGCCTTATATTTTAAACTTAGAACCACATCCTATTTGAGTCTAAGACATGAGGAAGAGAAGACATTCAAAAGAAACAGCCTCCTTGGGTGTGACGGAGAACACTGGGTAGATTATGCTGTGGGTAATGATTTCTGACATTACAGTGGAGGACAGGCTCTAAGCGGGACTGCCTGGGTTTCGGTCCCAGCTGTGCCACTTTCCGGTATGGGACCTTGGGCTAATTGTTAAGCTATCTGTGCCTCAGTTAACCTTCTATAAAATGGGAGTGACAATAGTATCAATTTCGTTGTTTTGAGGATTAAGTAGGTTAATACTATGAAGAGCTCAGAAGAGTACCTGGTCAATCAGCAGAGCCCCTGTGGACTGACACCTGCCATATGCCAGCTCCGTGCCCTGTACTTTATGGGGGGTGAATCACAGGAGCCTCTCATACTCCTCTGAGGCTGGCATTTTGATTAGCACCTCCCATTTTACAGGTAAAGAAATGAAGGCACAGATTGCCTACCTGTATTTCCCAAGATCACACAGCTAAGCAGCAGCAGAGCCAGGAGAGGAATCTGGTGAGAATCCCTCTCCTAACCACTGGGCCATGCTGTCTCTCAAAAGTGCTCTTCTTATTAGGGTAGAGGTACCGGTTGGGGGTAGAATTGTGTCCCTCCAAAAGATCTTTTGAAGTCCTAACGCCCCCATGCCTGTGAATGTGACCTTATTCGGAAATAGGGTCTTTGCAAATGTAATCAAGGTAACATGAGCTCATACTGGATTAAGGTGGGTGCTAATACAATGACCGGTGTCCTTAAAAGAAGAGGGAGATTTGGACAGACACACAGAGAGGACACCATGTGACACCAGAGATTAGAATAATGCATCTACAAGCCAAGGTATGCAAAGGGTGTCAGCAACAGACAGAGGCCTGGAAGAGACAAAGAAGGACCTCTGCTAGAGGCTTCAGGGAGGGCATGGCTCTGCCTGCCCCTTGATTCCAGGCTTCTATCATGCAGAAGTGTGACAGCACACATTTCTTGTGTTTTAAGCCACCAGATTTGGGATGCTTTGTTACAGCAGGCCTAGGAGTCTAATATAAATGTATATAGATGTATAGATATATAAATGTATAGTCTAAATGTATTTAGATGTATATTTCCATAGAAACTTGCTCTTTGAGAGTACGAACTGCTTCCTACAATGTGGTGTATAGTTACGTAGGTAGGCTTATGTATGATTGCCAGCCAAAGCTGACTTGGTTGCTAACATATTTTATTAATAACTACAGATAAGGCCTGTCAGAATAGGAACCTTTGAGGAATGGAGTTGTTCATAGGCTGACGGAATTCAGGTTGGAGCTCACATCCTCTCTGAATCAGTCATCAGTCTGGTGGACAAAGGGAAGAACAGAGTGATACATATTAATACTTAGGTCCTAAGTTAAATGTACGAGGTCCCCAGTTCAAGTCCTGGGGTGTCGATCACCCACAGAGCCTGTGCAGAGTAAGTTCCAGGCTCAGAATGTGGGAAGGAAAACAGAAACATTGGATGGAGCAGATACTTGCTAGAGCCAGTCATCCTTGGAGGAGAGTGTGAGAGCTTGTACAGAAAATTCAACCCCAGCTAAGCTGTATGAAGTCAGTGGGTCCTGTCTGGACAGCGTGGCATGTGACTTTATTGCTTAACAGGTAGTTCTAGTTTGCACTTGCTGAAGACGGCAGGGCTGTCTGCATGAATGATGAGAACATGTACTGTTGGGAGCTTCAGTCTGTTTTTCTGCTATACTATAGACTTCAACACAAATGCAGACCAGTAGTTGAGGAAATGATTGGCCTGTCAGGGATGGCCTTGCAAACGTTCAGAATGATAGCAAATGCCACTGGACAGAGCATGAGGGACCCAGAGACCACAGGGTTCTGCATAGCAAGAATTCCCATTGCCAAGTGGCTGGAGGAAAGTTGCATTTATTGAGTCTTTTTCTAAACCAAAGACAAAGTTGGTGTCCAAAGTCACAGCTCTGCCAAGGCCCCTGAGTGACCCCCAGAAGAGAGCATCAGCTGCTTCTCTCCAACACACAGCCCTAACCGAGCCTTGTTTATGCTGGGCCTTGCATAAACATATGTTTCTTATTCTCTCAACAACCATATGAGATGGGTAGAATATTTTTCTATTTTACTCATGACGAAATGGCCTGTCTAGGGTCACCTGCTGGGATTCAAACATTCATTCTGACGTCTGAGCATTTCTCTCACACCTGCATACCCCACGGACCTCAGTTCCAAAGGAAAGTATCTTTCCATCAGGACACTCAAATTGTCAACGTGACATTTTGAAACATATGTGAGAGACTGAATGACTGACTACATATGATGACGAGATTCTGACTTGCAATCTGTATAGGCACAAAACTGGGAAGCTAAACCACAACCACTGTGGTGACCAGCCCGGAAGGGTCAGCACCCGGCGGTGACTGCAGTTTCCCTTTGTTTTATCCTTGTCCCCTCCCCAACACAGGACAAACCAGAGAAAGCCCAATATATGCCCCAAAGCAATCACATAGGATGCCCCACTTCTAGTTAGTCTGCCTCCAGCTCCCCCACGCCAACAGCCTCCAGTCAGAGCACACCTGAAGCCTCCCCTTTTCCACTAGGAAGCATCCCCACTCCCTGCCTGCCTTGGAGCCTCTGCCCAACACCATGGTGCTGGCTGTGCCTGACTCCCTTGCTAGAGCTCTGAATGAATGGCTTCCGCTTGCTCTCATCTGGATGGTCTTTGTTGTTTTCACCTACATTTGTTAAGAATATTCTGCATGTAAAAGAAACTACCATCAGAATGAACAGGCAACCTACAGAATGGGAGAAAATTTTTGCAATCTACTCATCTGACAAAGGGCTAATATCCAGAAACTATAAAGAACTCAATCAAATTTACAAAAAAAAAAAAACAAACAACCCCATCAAAAAGTGGGCAAAGGATATGAACAGACACTTCTCAAAAGAAGACATTCATACAGCCAACAGACACAAGAAAAAATGCTCATCATCACTCACCATCAGAGAAATGCAAATCAAAACCTCAATGAGATACCATCTCACACTAGCTAGAATGGCAATCATTTAAAAATCAGGAAACAACAGGTGCTGGAGAGGATGTGGAGAAATAGGAACACTTTTATACTGTTGGTGGGACTGTAAACTAGTTCAACCATTGTGGAAAACAGTGTGGTGATTCTTCAAGGATCTAGAACTAGAAATACCATTTGACCCAGCCATCCCATTACTGGGGATATACCCAAAGGATTATAAGTCATGCTGCTATAAAGACACATGCACACGTATGTTTGTTGTGGCACTATTCTCAATAGCAAAGACTTGGAATCAACCCAAATGTCCATCAGTGACAGACTGGATTAAGAAAACGTGGCACATATACACCATGGAATACTATGCAGCCATAAAAAAGGATGTGTTTGTGTGCTTTGTAGGGACATGGATGCAGCTGGAAACCATCATTCTCAGCAAACTATTGCAAGAACAGAAAACCAAATACCGCATGTTCTCACTCATAGGTGGGAAATGAACAATGAGATCACCTGGACACAGGAAGGGGAACATCACAAACCGGGTCCTATTGTGGGGAATGGGGGCGGAGGGAAGGCATTAGGAGATATACCTAATGTAAATGACGAGTTAATGGGTGCAGCACACCAACATGGCACATGTATACATATGTAACAAACCTGCACATTGTGCACATGTACCCTAGAACCTAAATTATAATAAAAAAAGAATATTCTGCATGTACAAGTGCTCAGATAACTGGTGATGAAACTTACCACATAAACAGGACCTTGGTGATAATATCACGCATGGCCTCGGGTGAGGAAAGCAAACTAGGGAAATTAAAATTCTGTTTTACACTAAAATAAAATTCTTTAAATTCCATCTCCACCATTTCAATATTACATTTTAAATATTGCCTGCCTCACTATCCCACCCACCCCAAAGGGTCTCTCTTGGCAGGAAGGGGAAAGGGTGAGAGTGGGGACAGATTGTTTTTGTCACATCTATCTGAGAAGCAAGGACTGCCTGACAATTTGGAAACAGCGGAACTCAGTGGCATGTCCTCTGAAGAGAGGGAAGGACAGGGTTTGCGATACACCGGGGGTGCCCTCTAGGTATAAAAGGACAATTTAGCATGTGCAAGCCATAACTCAGCAAGAAGCTCCTGCTTTGAGAAATTATTGTTGGGCAGTTATAAGCCAGCAGTCTCTACAGGTACGGAAAGCCATGTCCATAAATGAGAAGGCAGGGTCCTGGACTCGCTGCATTTTTGTGAAAAAAATGAAAGGACACAAACTGCGGTGTCAACAGAGGTGAATTCTGAGTGGCGGGGGTGGGGCGGGGGTGGGGCGGGGAGAAACAGATGACTTCTGTTTTGTTGTCATTTACTTTTGCTCTGTGGTGTGTGTGTGTGTGTGTGTGTGTGTGTTCCATGTGTTCTGCAATAAACACCCCAAACTTCTGGAATTAGAAAAGTTATTATTATTTCTTTTTTCTTTTTTCTTTTTTTTTTTTTTGAGACGGAGTCTCGCTCTGTCGCCCAGGCTGGAGTGCGGTGGCCGGATCTCAGCTCACTGCAAGCTCCGCCTCCCGGGTTCACGCCATTCTCCTGCCTCAGCCTCCCAAGTAGCTGGGACTACAGGAGCCCGTCTCGTCGCCCGGCTAGTTTTTTGTATTCTTTAGTAGAGACGGGGTTTCACCGTATTAGCCAGGGTGGTCTCGATCTCCTGACCTTGTGATCCGCCCGTCTCGGCCTCCCAAAGTGCTAGGATTACAGGCTTGAGCCACTGCGCCCGGCCTAGAAAAGTTATTTTTAAGAATATAAGTGTTGGGATGTGGGGGAAGATGGTGTATCTTTCAAGACATCATGAAGTGATGGCATAAAAATCACCATATAAAAGGTCACTGCTGAGAGGCAAGCTGTGAACTTATAAAACGTTACTGTGAGAAAATATTTTGAAATTGATAGGAAGTGTTGGAGAGTAAAGAATTTGTTAGTATCTCTAGGGTTAGAAATCACAGCGAGCACAGTGAGCTCAGGGCCCTTGCACTGACTGTTCCCTCTGTCCTGACACTTTTCCCTAGATTTCTGCCTGCCATCCTTCCTCATTTCCTCATTTCCTCAGGTATTTGCTCCAGATCTTCATCAGACCATGCTGTATAGAAAGCATCCCCCACACTCTGTCACAAACATGTTTACCTGCTCATTGTCCTCCTCTCACTAGAACATCGTTTGCCTGACAGCAGGGACTAGGTCTGTTTTGTTCATTGATATACATATGACTGGTGCTTGAAACAATAGATATAATAGGTGCTCAAAGTATTTGTTGAATGGACGAATGAGTAAATGAATGAAGTAATTTCAAACCAGTTAGAGGTTTTAAGGGTGGTACAAGTGTTATTTTCTGGTATTGGGTTGGGAGACCCAAGTCTGTCTCCTCATGGGCTCCTTGAAGGTGATATGTACACTGGACTCTCAAAGCAAAGCAATGGCCTTGGCCTCAAACTTCCACATATTTAAACTTTAATGAGCTCTTCCAGTCCATGGGAAGAGGGTTTAAAGGACTTAGGGCTATAGAACCCAGATTGCAGCTTATAAGTTTCAACTTCCACTAAAAGGAACCAGAGTTCCTTAGAAAAGTGGCTGATTTCATGCCTGGGGCTGAAAGCATACAAGAGGAGACTGGGACACCTTGTCATGCCTGAAAACAAGAAGCTCTTAATGTCTACTAGAGTGATGACAAAATAGACCCCAGAACCAGCCTGATGGGGTTCCCATTGCCCAGAGACAGGGCCATTTGAATAATGATGGCAGTGTTTTGAAACATACCAAATATATTAAAATCTATGAATTCATATAGATACTATGTAAACAATCCAAAATAAAACAAAATTAATCCGTTATCTTGGGAAATTGATAAGGTGCAAATACATTATTCAGAAATTTATAAAAGGAAGGGAAAAAAATTGAGCATTGTTCCTGTTCTTTTCTACAGTCTGTATTTCAAGATAACCAAATAAAGAGAAGAGATAATGTTTCCTCTGTAGAAATCTGTTCAAGCTAATAAATGAAGAGGGAATGAGATGTTTAGAAAATCACCATTTTGCAAATCCCCAGTGAAATGATGGATCTAGGTAGCAATAATTAATAGTTGCTAACCATTAAGTAAAAGTCAATGGAGGATATGACAATGGGTGGATCAGGGTGAAAAACTAAACCCACTGATCAATGTCATAGTCACTGAGGGTGGCAACCAGACTTAGGTGTCTCTTGGGCTGATGCAATCGGAAATACATGGCGCCACCTACGAAGTAATCTGCACACATGCACATACACACAAACACACACACAAGCATGAATCTAATAAAGCCTTTGACTGTAACTCACAGGAGATAGGAACTACTGGGGATAGAGGAAGAGATTAACAGACTGTCCCTGGAAGCAGTAAGCCAAATTCAGATATGTGAAAAACTCTACAGGACAAATGACTCTCTTTCTTCAGCAAGCATACTGTTTTAAAGAAATAGAAGAGGGAAGTGTTAGATCAAAGGAGACCTGAGACAGACCAGTCAAATGCAGTATGTGGCCCTTGTTTGCATCCTGACTTGTACAAACCAACCTCAAAGTTGTTTTCAAGATAATCAGGAAAAAGTGAAGATAAGCCAAGTATTAGATACTATTAGGAATTATAATACTTATTTTGTTGAATGTGATGATTTTGTGATTAGAGTTTTTAAGTCATTAGTTTTAAAGCTACATACTGAAGTAGTTGCTCACACAACTATATGATGTCTAGGATTTGCTTTAAAATACTGGAGCAAAAAATAGAAGTGGGAGAACAGCTGAGACAAGAATGTTGAAAAGTGGATCTTTGTGGAAGCAGGTGTGGTCCCTGTGGTTTTACAACAATGTACCTTCTCCTCCTCTTGGGAAGGAGGGCAGATTTGCTTATTTAAAAAAAAAAAAACTTCCAATTTATCATAGACTAATACTTTTATAAAATATAATAAAAGTGAATTACCAAAAAAATTAAATGATTAAAAAACCAGACATGCAAGATGTAAGTCAAAATTTTTCATTGTACTCAACAGACCTAAAATTATGTTTCAATAAATACAATCAAAACAAGCATATCATATAAAAAGAGCAAAGACTTTTAAAACTTTTTTTTTTTTTTTTTTGGCAGAGTCTCACTCTGTCACCCAGAGTCTCACCAGTACAGTGGTATTGCCCAGGCTGGAGCACCGTGGTGCTATCACAGTTTACTACAGCCTCCAACTCCTGGACTCAGGTGACCCTCCTGCCTCAGCCTCCTGAGAAGCTGGGACTACAGGCATGAGCCACCCCGCCTGGCCAAGGCAGAAGAGATTTTAAAGCAATTTCAGCAAGCTCAGAATATTCATTTTAAACTGTTATCCAAAAATAAAGCAAATAATGTTGTATTTTCAACATTTCAAAATTTGTCTTCAGTCCTTGGTCAGTAGCCAGTTTCAATTTATTCTGTAAAGTCATAGTTTCATTTAAATTATCCACATCTATTGATGAAAGAAATAGATTCCAGAACCATAGTTTTCTTATGTGAGCATTATATTTGATATAAATAAAATTCAAATTTCACAAGTATACGGGTATACAGTAATAGGCCATCCACTACATTTCTGATTATTGTTGATGAGACAAAACATGTCATAAAAATCTGTAGAAATTCTAATTTTTGGTTTTGCCTTTTGATGTTTTCTTGCCTTCCTTCTTTACATGGAAATTTAAAGATCATTAAAAATACCTAACAAATACCATATGATCTCACTCATCTATAGAATCTAAAATAAAGTAGAAGCAGAGAGTAGAACAGTGGTTACCAGAGAGTCAGGAGGGGAGAGAGAAGAGGAGAATGTGGAAAGGTTGGGGACAATGGGTACAAAGGTACAATAGGCAAGATAAGTCCTAGCGTCTATGGCACAGTAGGGTGACCATGGTGAACGGTAAGGTATTGTATATTATAAAATAGCTACAAGAGAGGTTTTTGAATGTTCTTACCACAAAGCAAGATAAGTACATGAGGGAGAAGATATGCTAAATACACAGATTTGATCATAACACATATGTATCAAAACATCAAATTGTACCTCATAATATGTGCAATTACAGTGTGTCAATTTAAAAATTAATTAAAAAATAAATTTAAGAGACCTAAGATATCAGAAAAATCAGCAAGTCTGAATGTCCAATTTACATCTTTAAACACTGGATCAAACGGATTCCTTATCTTGCAGAAGCATGATGACTTTATTCTGCATTTTGTTCCTGACAGACTTCTGCCAAAACGATTGTATCTCAGCATGCGGTAAGAGATTATTGGGTTCCACTCACATATTATCACATAAAAGAAGGAAAATCTTTAGTGCATTTGTCTTCATGTAATTCACAAATTCTTAATTCATTACTGGGTATACTATTCAGTTCACTGGGGGTCTTTTAGGAATTTTTTTAGTGTTTTTGGTAGCAAGACTTTCTCACTGAATGAAACCATGCATTTGACTTACATTCTGCCACAAACTCCTTAATCCGGATGACTGCTCTCTCTGCTCCAGAATATTCTCCTGTCATTGCAGCTGTCAGAACACAAGAATACACTCTCCACACCCTTTAAACTCAAAGCCACATTTGTGGACAATGTACCTTTCATCGGTTTTTGTTGTTGTTTGAGATAGGGTGGTCTTCACCCTGTTGCCCAGGCTGGAGTATGGTGATGCAATCATGGCTCCCAAGTTCAAACGAGCCTTCCACTTCAGCCTCCCAAGTAGTTAGGACCACAGGTGTACCACCACCTGGTTAATTTTTTTAGTTTTTGAAGAGACAGGGTCCTACTATGTTGTGCAGGCTAGTCTCAAACTCCTAAGCTCAAGGGATCTTCCTGCCTCAGCCTCCCAAAGTGTTGGGATTACAAATGTGATTACCACGCCCAGCCTCTTTCATAGTTTTATGTAGTTCAGAGCTAGTTGTGTTGATTGGTAATGGAGCTAAATTCTTCATATCGGCATCATGTTCAAATTGCACACATACTAGAATTGCAACATTGGCAAACCCACACATTCTTTGAACTACAGTGAAAAATTCACCAGTTTTATCTGTTCTAAGGGTTGGTTTTCTGTATCACTGGGCAGTTATTGAGTACATCAAGCTATGTTGTTGAAACAAGGAGTTAAAATAACACAGGGTTAAAAATAACTAATTGGACTGTTAGTTCTCTAATTTAATAATTTGCTAAACCAAAACCAAACAAGCTTGAATAAAAATTGAAAATAAGAAGTTATAAAATAAGTAAATGCTTACATTTCTCAGATTTTTATAACTTTGGATTTCAATCATCAAACTAAACTGAAACCATACATGTTGTAACATGTATGTAGTACACAGATTATACCATGCACAATTTATCATGAGAGCCTGACAACTGCACTGGTCCTACCCTGGAGATGAGTCTAGTGGTCACGCACTTGGGTGTCATGGCAATGTCCGCCTGCTGTAGAAGTTACTCAGTGCTTGCTCTAGTTTCTGTACTGATTGCCTCAGGGATCAGGAAGAGATTGTGGACAGTATGGGTTCATGGAGCACAGGCATTGCACTATTCTCTGTGCTTTTGAGTGTATATGTTTTTTATTACTGCATAACAAACTATCACAAAATTAACATCTTAAACCCACACACACTTATCTCACAGCTTGGTTGGGGTAGGAGTCCAGGCGGGCCTAGCTGGGTCCTTTGCCCACGGTTTCAGAAAGCTGCAGTCAAGGTGTCAGGGGGCTGCATTCCCATTTGAAGGATGCAACTTGGAAAGAATGCGCTTCAAGCTCATTCAGGTTTGGAGAACTTCCGCTTCTCACAGTGGTGGGACTGGGGTCCTCAGCTTCTGTGGGCTAATGCTCCCCTCCAGTGGTGTATAAGGCAGCTGTTTGCTTCACTGGGACCAGTAGAAGAGAGAGCGTCTCTGCTGCTTGAAATCTCTTTTAAAGAGCTCACTTGATTAGGTCACACCTGGCCAGGTAAATCACTCTTTTGGTTAATTTAAAGTCAATTGATTAGAGATCTTAACTGTATCTTCAAAATTCCTTCACCTTTACCACCTAAAGAAACCTAATCACGGACACCACCACATGGGGACATCATGGGACTGTCTTAGAAGTCTGCCTATCACAGTATGTGTTTGAAAAAAAAAAAAAAACTTTAAAAAATTTTCTTAATAATGGTAACAAAAGGAAGTTATGCCTAAATATCTGGAAGCAAGATAAGTTCAGCTTTCTCTGTAGCTGTTTTAGACCCAGGCCCCAAGATCATTCTCATTACTCCCCAGCACCAGAGGGATAAGAGGGCATGTTGTCCTGTGCCCAGAGCAGGAGGGCAAGAAGGCCTTTCCACCGTCACCCTCAGCACAGGGCACATACTGTGGGGACAGAGCAAGCATCCCAAAAGGAAGGAAGATGGATGGCTCAGCCTTTCCTGCCCTGGGGGAGCAACCTGCCCCTTGTAACACTTTGCCTCCTGAAACCATGGAAAGAAGAAATGAGAAAGACCACTTCACATATGCTGCATCCTCATTCACTTAGATAAGACCTATGCTAGGCCAGGCACGGTGGCTCACACCTGTCATCCCAGCACTTTGAGAGGCCGAGGTGAGCAGATCACTGGAGGTCAGGAGTTCAAGATCAGCCTGGCCAACATGATGAAACCCCATCTCTACTAAAAATACAAAAATTACCCAGGCATGGCAGCGGGTACCTGTAACCCCAGCTACTCGGGAGGCTGAGGCAAGAGAATCCCTTGAACCCAGGAGGCAGAGGCTGCAGTGAGCCGAGATCGTGCCATCGCACTCCAGCCTGGGGGACAAGAGCGAGACTTCATCTCAAAAACAAAAACAAAAAACCCATGCTCTGTGCACCCTCCAAAAGCAAGCAGCCTCTTCAGTGTCTCCGAATCTGAGCAACATACCTCCAGTCGGGCAGGGGTGGGAGGAGGCCAGGATGGTGTGTGGAGCTTCCTGCCCCTCACCCTGATTCCTCCCTAGAAACAAAAAATCATAGCAGCAAGGGAATGGAAGAGTGACTTGAACTCTTCTGGAGTCTGGCAGTGACTTCTGGGGAAGATGCTTTTGTTCTAGTGGACCAGCCACAGGTGTTTAGTGGAAATATCCTTGGACTAGAAAAAGGTTCACTGAGTTTCCAAAATTCACTGGAAATACTGCCCATTGTATACATTTTGCACTTCACTTTGCAAATTTCTGATGTTTCACTTGGTCTGGGCAGAATTGTAAAGAACTTGAAGCACTGAAGACCTGAACTCATTTATTAGATTTTAGTAGATTCCTCGGGAGTCTCTTTATACAAGACATGTGATCTGCAGATAGAAATGGTTTTACTTCTTCCTCTGGATGCCTTTTACTCCCATTGTAAAGGAAGCACCTAGCCTCCTGGGTTTTCCAAACTTGGCTCAGGGAGAATCCCCAGAGCAGATGAGGTAGAGAACTCACAGAACAACGTTTTTCCACTCTTCAGCTCTGAGGACCAAACTCTACAATGAAAATCCAAAGGACCACACCAAAGTGAAGACCACCAGCCTGACGTTGCAGTAGAGCTATTTTTGATAGTCCTAAAAGCTTCAAACTAAAAAGAGAAGCCATCCTGGGCAATACAGGGAGACCCTGTCTCTACAACGACAACAATAAGCAAAAATTAGCCAATGAGCCTGTGGTCCCAGCAACTTGGGAAGCTGAAGTGGGAGGACTGCTTGAGCCCGGGAGGTTGGGAGGTCAAGGCTGCAATGAACCATGATTGCACCACTGCACTCCAGCCTTGGCAATAGAGCAAGACATTGTCTCAAAGATAAATAAGTAAAATAAATATAAAATAAAACTATGAAAAACAGGGTGACTAAAGAAGACCTGTGAGATCTCCCTTGCATTTTCGGAATTAGTAACTGAAGTCCTCAGGTGTGGACAAAGTATGCTAATGACCTTGCCTTCTGAAAAGTTTAGGATTTAAAGGAGAAGCCATCCATATAGAGCGGGTAGTGGGAGAAAAGGGCAGGAGTTTGAAGGAGCAAAATTGCTAGCAGTTTTTGGGAAACTATGATAGCTTCTTGTTGATACCTCAAGACAGAGACTCTACTCAGCTGGTTACAAAGTAGGGAGGAAAACTAAACCCAGGATACGGGAGCAAATGAGGAAGGAGAGCCTGGCCATGTTAACACGGTTCCACACTGTAGCCTGGAATTCCCCATCACTGTTTGTGTCATTCCTACTTTGTGCAGGGTCCTATTCTTGTTGCTGGCCAAATCAGTGTTCAAATCTCACCTCTGTTGGTTGTGTGGATATGCTGGCCTGGTCCTAGAAACCCCACAGAGTAAATGAGCTTTGGAGATTAAATTGGCCAAGATAACATCTGGGAATTGTCAGCATGTTCAGGTGTTCCGTGGGCAGTAGCTGTTGGGCAGTGGGTTCAGCTACAAAGACTGTCTTGCACAGAGTGGGGTCAAGAACCTGCCTCCAGAGATGAGTGAATGAATCTCACTGGACGTGTCATGTCTGGGGTTGTTTGGCTAGGAAGACTTCTTGCAGGACAGAAATCAGAAGTGAGAGGCAGACAGGTAGGCAACAGAATAGTCACTCTGGCACCATCTGGGTCTGTGGCTTAGAGGATCTGGCTGGTAGTTTTTGGGGGTCAGCATGCCTAAGCATCACCACAGATGCCACAGCCACAGTGTAGGTCTCTGGGCCCCATTGGAGGAGGGCCTGAGATGATAGATCTTGAGTAGAGCCCAAGAATCTTCATTAACTCTCACTCTAGATGATTCTGATGCTCGTGCTGAGCAGGCCACACTCAGATCCTGTAGTCCAGGTGTGGCATTCTCTTGAACAGAGTCCAGGAGGGTGGTACTGATGAGGAGAGAGAAGCCTCTGGGCCACTGTTGCTGATCTTGGAACACTCAAGGAGAATGGAGGGGGAGCCAAGGACTTCAGTCACTGCTATAGACCTGACTTTCACACAAGATAAGCTTGGGTTTCATAGAAATACAAATTGAGTTTTGTACATTGATCTTGTGTTCTGCAGCCTTCCTGAACTCAGGTATTAGTTCTAATAGTTCTTAGTAGATTTCTTCAGGACTCGAAGTGTACAAGATCATGTGTTCTGCAAATAGAGATAGTTTTACCTACCTCTTCCTTCCAGATGCCTTTCATTTCATTTTTTAACCTAATTGCCCTGGCTAGAAGCTGCAGTCTAATGTTGAATAGGAGTGGTAAAAGTGGACACCCATGCCTTGTTCCTGATCTCAGGGGGAAAACGTTCAGTCTTTAACCATTAAGCATGGGCCAGGCACGATGGCTCATGCCTATAATCTTATTACTTTGGGACACTAAGGCAGGCCGATCACCTGAGGCCAGGAGTTCGAGACCAGCCTGGCTAACATGGTGAAAACCCGTCTCTACTAAAAATACAAAAATTAGCTGGGTGTGTTGGCTTACACCTGTAATCCCAGCTACCCTAGAGGCTAAGGCACAAGAATCACTTGAACCCAGGAGTTGGGGCTTACGGTGAGCCAAGATGGCACCACTGCACTCCAGCCAGGGAGACAGAATGAGACTCTGTCTCAAAACAAACAAACAAACAAAACACAAAAAACAAAAACAAAAAACATATAATGTTAGCTGCAGTTTTTCAGATGTCCTTTATCACGGTAAGGAAGTTTCCTTCTATTCCTAGTTTGTTGATTGCTTTTATCATGAAAGATTGCTGAATTTTGTCAAATGCTTTTTCTCTTTCTATTGAGATTATGTGACTTTTGCCTTTATTCTATTGATATGGCATATTATATGAATTAATTTTTAGATGTTGTATTAGCTCAGGCTGCCATAACAAAATACTATAGTCTGGATGGCTTAAACAACAGAAATTTATTTTCTCACAGTGCTGGAGGCTGGAAATCTGAGGTCAGGGTGCCAATATGATCAGGTTCTGGTGAGGGCCCTCATCCTGGCTTGCAGACAGCCACCTTCTCCTGTATCCTCATGTGGCAGAGAGAGAAAGAGATCTTTTTTTCTCTTCTTAGAAGGCCACCAATCCTATTAGGTTATGATGCCACCCTTATAACCTCATTTAACCTTAATTACGACCTAAAAGCCATATCTCCAAATATAGTCACATTTGGGACTAGAGCTTCAACATATGAATTTTGGCAGGGACACAATTTAGTCCACAGCAGATGTTAAACCAATCTTACATTCCCGGGATAAATTCTGCTTGGTTATAGTATATGATCCAAAAATAGGTTTTAGATCCCAGCAAAATTCCTGAGCACATTAGTATTTAAAAGAGAGAGAGAGAGAGAGAGAGGGAAGGAGAAAGAGAAAGGAGGACCCTCACGCCCTCCCCACCACAGCCAAGGCCAAGAGTGACATCATGTGGAATGGGGCAGTCACCTGGCCTACCTCCATCTAGTCCTACAGGAGTCCCATGTCCCCTGCAGCTGAAGTCAGCAGCTGAAGTCCTTGCTAGAATGGGGTGGGAGCTCTCATTTGCCCCTGGCTTCCCTAGAGGGAATAGCATTGGCTGAGAAACACAGGATGCCACTGCTGTCCTTGCCTGGGACAGCCCAGCCAGTGCTGGAAATGGCCCAGCACATCCACCATGCAGCTCTAACATCATGAGAGGTTCAGCACCTGGCAGGCCCATGCTATGGCCCCCAATGATCTCCTTCCATCACCCCAGAGACTTCCAGCTTACCAACAGGACTTTTGAGGATAAAAAATAATACGGAATTTATTTGGAGGTCATTATCATTAGAATAATAAAGACCTAATTCTGTTTGATGCTGCATGGATAAAGAGGGTTTGATATTCTACCTCTGGATTTATTAGTACTGCTACTTTTGCTAATTTTATCCTGTATGTTTCAAGTCATAGCTCATTTTTTTTTTTTTTTTTTTTTGAGAAGGTGTCTCACTCTGTCACCCAGGCTGGAGTGCAGTGGCCGGATCTCAGCTCACTGCAAACTCCGCCTCCCGGGTTTATGCCATTCTCCTGCCTCAGCCTCCCGAGTAGCTGGGACTACAGGCGCCCGCCCCCTCGCCCGGCTAGTTTTTTTTTGTATTTTTTTAGTAGAGACGGGGTGTCACCGTGTTAGCCAGGATGGTCTTGATCTCCTGACCTCGTGATCCGCCTGCCTCGGCCTCCCAAAGTGCTGGGATTACAGGCTTGAGCCACCGCGCCCGGCCAGTCATAGCTCATTTCTATACTTTTATGAGAATTCAGACTTTTAATGTATCTCAAGACTGGGCAAACACCTGAGCCAGTGACTGTCCAAAATCAGTCACCTTCAAACTCAAGAGCCACAGATACATACTACTTTTATGCAGAAAGGTTTCTAAGAGTAGGCTGTAATCCCCAACTTGCTATGTTCTTGATCTCGTGATAATAAGAGGCCCTTCATCTTGTTTTTAGTATCAGTAGTAAGGAGGGTTGTAACACTCAACTACCAAAAATTTTAAAAATATGCTTTATTAGTCACTTGTCTGACTTCTTTATGATTACTTCTTCTTGCTTGTCCCCTGTGGCTCATCTGCTGACACCTCCCCACCACTGCCCTCATGTCAAGCTGTCCTGCCAGGAGCAGGCACCAAACCGGCCCAGGAGGAGCTGGGATCAGGGCTCAGGAGATGGCCTGAGTCTGCTGATGGATACCAGGTGTGAGGAAGTTGAATGGTGCATGGTCATGATTTATTATCTTTCTAAAGGAAATGGTGACATCAAACAGGCCGACTTGTAAGTCATATGATGCAAGTGCCTGCTGTCATGCACCTGCCAGTTCCTGCAGTTCCTGCAGTGCCCGTGGAAAGGCATTGGCAGAATGTGTTCCCTCAGAATGAGGCTTCCTGCTTTTCCTTTATGCCCACTTTTACTCATTTTGAAACTGTTGGTTGTTGAGTATTACAATGCATAAGAATTTCAATAGATGTTACCAAGAAGTCCTAGGAATAATTACATCAATAATATATATTATTATGTTGCCAGTTATCGTTAACTCTCTTTGAGCTAGAATTATAGTAGCTGATTATTTGAATAAGAAAAAGAAAAAGGGCCGGGCACAGTGGGTCATGCCTGTAATCCCCGCAGTTTGGGAGACTGAGGCGGGTGGATCACCTGAGGTCAGAAGTTTGAGACCAGCCTCGCCAACATGGCAAAGCCCCGTCTCTACTAAAAAATACAAAAATTAGCTGGGCCTGATGGTGCATGCCTGTACTTCCAGCTACTTGGGAGGCTGAGGCAGGAAAATCGCTTGAACCCAGAAGGCAGAGTTTGCAGTGAGCTGAGGTTGTGCCATTACACTCCAGCTGGGGCAACAGAGCAAGACTCCATCACAAAAAAAGAAGAAAAGAAAAAAAGAAAAGAAAAGAGATCTTTAAAATAAAAATAAGAAAGGGCAGGCTTTGCAGAAGTAGCAGAAAAATAGTGTTGCATGAACTTCCTTTCCATCATGCTGGGGCTGGAGAGTCCGCAGGAGGCCAAGGAATGTATAGGGTCTTTGAAGTTCCCTCACTGTGAGGTCTTTCAGGGATGAAATGACTGATGCTGAGGGGTATGATGAGGCTGATGGGTGAATTTGCCTCCAGATAAGCAATGTTTCCACAGTCTGTTGGCCAGTGGCTTTCATGCTATTAATGGGGCCCCTAATTGGGACTCCAGAGCAGTGTCTCTGTCCTTATCTCAACATTTTTAGCAGTAACTTCGATGGTTATTCCATTTTCCAACAAAACACAACTAGGAAGAAAAGATAAAGTGATAAGCAACAGAGTCAAGATTTAGAATTATCTTGGGAGTCAGGAAAGTCAAGTTAACACTAAAAAACATTAATTTGCACAAGGATGAAGATGAGGTTTACACAGGCATCCCCCAAATCACTCGCAAATTGTGAGTGTGGGGGAGACCTGAAAGGATTCTTGTGAAAACCAGACGTAGTGATCTCAGTCAATGCCAGGCCCAGTGTCACCCAAGAGCGTGATATGGCAGCAAAAAAGATGAGTCCAATCGGGTCTGCATTAATCCTTTCCAGAGAGCAGGATTAGGGCTGCACCACCCTGCCCATGGGCTGCCCGTGTGGGTGCTATGCTCGGGGGCCTTCTCGCTGGCTTCTCAGTGTCCAGTCTTCCTTTCCTACCCTTGCTGCACCTTGCTGTTACCAGCTCCACCTCAATCCTGCATTTGCCAGCCCTGAAGCTCCATGACTATCTTGTCTTATGGATATTTTAAAATCATGTCTGTGTGCTGGGATTTCTAGGTGGAGTTCTGTTGCTCATTTAGTGAAATCAGGCTTAGGGTCCCAGGAATGCCTGCCTCTCCACCTTCTCCTCTTGGGGGTTCAGATTGAGAAATCTGTTTATAAAGAACAAAGAACAATAACTGAATGAGACTAAAATACCATTATTAAACTTGAACCAATGCCCTTGATCCACAAAGTAGAACCCACTAAGAAAATTAAGTTGAAACAGGCAGCTTTGGTTCAAAGTCAAAGTGGGACTCTTACTCTCCCCTACCTTACCTCCAGTGGGGAGAGAGACGGAGAGAGACAGAGAGAGACAGATGGAAATGGAAAACCCACTTACCAGATGGGGAATTTGACATAGAAACAGCAGATGGCTGGCCTGCCATTAGCTTCCAAGTCTCGCCTTGGTGTCAAACAAGAAAGTGGGAGAAGGCACCACAAAGGGTGGTGGTGATCTTTTTTTTTTTTTTTTTTTTTTTTTTTTGAGACGGAGTCTAGCTCTGTCGCCAGGCTGGAGTGCAGTGGCGCAATCTCAGCTCACTGCAAGCTCCGCCTCCTGGGTTCAAGCGATTCTCCTGCCTCCCAAGTAGCTGGGATTACAGGCACACGCTGCCATAGCCAGCTAAATTTTGTAGTTTTAGTAGAGACAGGGTTTGCACCATGTTGGTCAGGATGGTCCTGGTCTCCTGACCTCGTGATCCACCCACGTCGGCCTCCCTAGGTGCTGGGTTACAGAAGTGAGCCGCCACACCCGGCCTCCCTAGGTGCTGGGTTACAGGCGTGAGCCGCCACGCCCGGCCTCCCTAGGTGCTGGGTTACAGAAGTGAGCCGCCACACCCGGCCTCCCTAGGTGCTGGGTTACAGCCGTGAGTCGCCGCGCCCGGCTGCGTGGTGATCTTTTAAGGCCCAGTCACTTGGTCCTCCAGTGAAATGTGGCCATTAACTGTCCTGAGATCTGACCAGCCATAGCAGCAACTTACCCCTTAGAGGGAGACTGTGTTGGGGCTGAAAGAGAAGCATGGAGAGAGGGTTTGGAAATGCTTTTTTTCCAACTAGAAACTCTTGGAGGACAGGGATATTATTTTATACGTTTATAAATTATCCATTTGTGGCTGGGTGCAGTGGTTTACACCTGCAATACCAGCACTTTGGGAGGCCAAGGCAGGCAGATCACAAGATCAGGAGTTTGAGACCGGTCTGGCCAATATGATGAAATCCCGTCTCTACTAAACATACAAAAATTAGCAGGGTGTGGTGGTGGGTTCCTGTCGTCCCAGCTACATTGGAGGCTGAGGCAGGAGAATGGCATGAACCCAGGAGGCAGAGGTTGCAGTGACTGAGATCGCACCACTGCACTCCAGCCTGGGCGACAGAGCAAGACTCTGTCAAAAAAAAAAAAAAAAAAAAAAAAAAAAAAAAAAAATTATGTATTTGTAATGCCTCATTCCTGGCACTTACTTGCCACTCAGTACTCAGTAAATATTGTAGAACTGATTTTGAGATTTACATTTTAAGACTGGTATTGACAAGTGTGGGTCAACCCAGGATATGGCATCTGGAAGGTGGAGAGGTCTAGAAAATGTATAATATGAGCCACACTTGCAGGTTTGGGTCATTGCTAGGGCTGGGAGGGGGATTTTCTATATTACAGAAATAGGGCAGAACAAAGGCTAGTGACTGAAGGATACAACAGGGACACGGTTTAAGGCTCTAACAATATAAGGAAGACGCTTCCAACAATGAGCCATTCAAGCAGAGGAAGCGCTGCTTTGAGAAGCTGCATGAGCTCAGAGCAGCACAAAGGGACCTCTGGTGCCAAGAAAAGAATTAAACTCAAGAGCTTCCAAATCTGAGTTTATGAAAACCAACTTCATATGGGATTTGAGAGAAAGATAAGGGAATGATTGAACCAAACATTTAAAAACAAGATTTACATTTTAAAAATCCCATTTAAAAAAAGAAATCCTATTTCTTTTCTCTTTATCCACCCTGCAGATAATGTATTTCAAAGACATTGTACGCCTCACATGTTTATGTTGTATTATCATTAGGTCTTTAGAGTTCAATGTAATCAGTCTTTGGGAATATTGAGTTTTTGTGCCGTTATGTCCTGAAATCATTTATATCCAAGCCGAAATGTATTAAAATAAACATACTTTTGTCTCCGAAAGTTCAAGGTTATCTATGACTTTGGATTTGGTAACTAGCTTTCACTTACAGGAATATAGCTGGCGTTTGACTGAAAACATTCCGCATCGGGTACAAAGGTCACATTTTACTTCAGTTTTCTGTTTTTCTAACAAATGATTTGTTGCAAAATTAACAAATCTGAAACAGTTTAGCATAAATGATAGCTAGTCTATATTTAAGCATATGACCTAATAAAAGCCACCTTCTGAAGTTCCAAAGAATGGCAGGTATTTCTAATTTACAACTGGGTGACTGCTATTTTAATAGTAATGTGATGAACTTGTGAATTTTAGTAAATGTAATTATTGAGGAAATAACTTCATTTTGCTTATTGCATATTTGGTGTGATTAAACTTTACAGGTGAAAAAAGAATCCTCCATGTAAGAGTTTTAAACATTTTTCTGACTGCCTCAGTGACATTTGGTGCAAAATGAATGAACTCTGCTTTGCACCTAATGTGCAGTTATATTTCTTTATCACAAGCTGAGCTAGATTTGGTCAGAAGCAGCCTGTTGTAAATCAGCCGCTGCTGCCACAATTCACCAGAATCAAGCAAATTCTAGAAAGATTGTTTCTTAACTTGAGCCCTTTCTTTATTAGTCATTTGCCACAATTTTATTTTATAGTCTCATTTCATCCTAATGCTTTCTCTATCATAAAAATGTCAATTATTTCTGTTAATATTTTATATTAATTTGTAAAAGCAAGCTTATACAGTGCCATAAACCTGTTTTGCCAGAGATTTGGTTGGGGGTGGGGAAGCCAACACAACACACCAGTATCATAGGTCAAATATCAAATCCAATTGTTAAAAACAGTTAATTGAGGGCTGGCAGTAGTAGGTAAGGCTCCTGGCTTCAGGAACCCACAGCCTGATGGTGAAGACACACATGTAAAGAGGCCATTATGTTACAATTCAGGGGAATAATGCCGGGAGAGAAGAGGGGCACCAGCCAGCCAGCCCGAGGGAAAACATGGTATTGATATGTCTTTTCAGAGGCCCCTTGACTTAGTGGCCCTTCACTAGATTTAATAAAATTAAGAGTAACATAATGCATTTGGATCTCTTTTTATTTTAAAATGCAAAATAACCTTGTGTTTTGGTAGGCTGGGTACAGTGGATTGCCCTCTCCAGTGTAGGTGGGCATCATCCAATCCAATTAAATCCTGAATAGAACAAAAAGGTGGAGTAAGGGAGAATTTGCTCGCTCTCTCTGCCCGACTGTTTTTGAGCTGAGACTTCTGTCTTCTCCTGCCTTAGGAATTGGACTTGAACTGAAACTTATTCCATTGGCTCTCCTGGGTCTCCAGTCTCCAGCTTGGCAACTACAGATCTTGGAATTTCTCAACTTCTATAATTGTGTTGACCAGTTCCTTATGATAAATCTGTATCTCTCTTCAACTTCCAAAGGGGTTACATCCCAATAAGCCCATCCAAAGTTAAAAATATTATAAGTCAAAAATGCATTTAATACACCTAACCTACTGAACTTCATAGCTTAGCTTAGACTGCCTTAAACATACTCAGAATACTTACATTAGCCTACAGTTGGGCAAAATCATGTATTTTATAATAAAGTGTTGAATATCTCATATAATTTATTGAATACTATGCTGAAAGTGAAAAACAGAATGGTGGTATGGGTGCTCAAAGTATGATTTCTACTGGATGCCTGTCACTTTCACACCATCTAAAGCTGAAAAAATTTACATCAAACCATCATACGTCAGGGACTTCTGTATACAATAGCATATATATACTATGTGTACACACACACACACACACAGGAGTCACAGTAGTCCCCCCGTTATCTGCAGTTTTGCTTTCCACAGTTTCAGTTACCTGCCATCAATATGGGAAATTGCTGAAATACAGAATTCATAGTTTTTTTTTTTTTCTTTTAAAGAAAAACATAAAAGAAAGAGAAAAAAAGAATTCAGAGTTTTTAATTGCATGCTGTTCTGAATAGAGTGATGAAAACTTGCGCCATCCAGCCCAGGATGTGAATAATCCCATTTCATCCCTTTTTCTGGTGTGTCCACGCTGTATACCCCACCTACCCATTAGCCACTTAGTAGCCATCTCAGTTACCAGGTCAATTGACATAGTGTGTATAGGTTTCATACTATCTGAGGTTTCAGGCATCCACTGGCAGTCTTGGAATGTATCCCCCATAGATAAGAGGGGACTACTTGCTCTCATTCTCTCTCTCTCTTTTGTTCTCTCTTTCTACACACACACACACACACACACACACACACACACACACACACACAATTAATTCTGTTTCTCTAGAAAATCCCAATAAAATATACATAATCAACCTGTGAATATCCATCAGTTTCCAGAAGAAATGGTGTGTTTCTGCCTCCACAGAGGGCTTCTCAACCCAATTAGACAAACTGAAGCAATATTAAAATATTTATTTCATTGACCTAATATTTATTTCATTGACCTAATATGAAAATATTATTTCATTGGCCAGGGTATTATGTGGAATGTGCTGTTCAATTTAATTTTCCAGTTAAGTGAGGACAAATCCATTTCTTCCTCAAAGACTCCAAAGCATTCTCCTTTCTCCTGGGAGTTTTACCTTCAGAATGAACACTGTAATCTGAAGGAGGAATCAAGACAGCCTCTAAGACTGTCTTGTTTCTAAAACTGGGGTGCTCAGATGAACAGCCAGAACCACTGAGGGCCCCATTAAAAGTGTGGACTTCTGGGCCCCCACGGATGCCCCTGGGAAACCCTATGGGGGTGACTAGACTTCAGGGACCCATATGAAGCTGGAGCACAGTCCAGTGAGAAGATCTCAGAGCACATCCAACAGTCATTTTCACTGCTGCCTTTTCCACCTAACTATAGCGAGATGTGTTCTCTATGTACAATATTATTTTGTTTTGTGCAGGTTTTTTTTTAGAACCAATTCTAGTTTCTGCCATTTCCAATCAGTCTTAATTTTCACAGCCCTGCTAGTTCACACAGACACCTGACACTCCTATCTACTGCGGAGTAGCTTTAGGGAAAGAGATTATTTCCTTTTCTTCTTCTCCATTTCCATCCTAGGTTTTTTCTGTTTAAATAAATCAGAAATTGGTCAAATCTGTATTTTTGGGGGATCTTTGTTTAGCTGTGTTAGGACTGTACTTGGTGATGTGGTGGCAGAATAACTCCCTGATTAATAAAATGTGCCATGTCTAGATGTTCTGGCAATAAAATTGTGCTCTCAAAATGAGAACAATGGCCCCAAATGGGGTCCTACAGGGATTACCTAACAAGAGAGAGGTCTAGTTTCATGGAGTCTTTCATTCCACCCCACACTGCTGTCCTTTCCTCCTGGGGCATCTCTACCTTTCCAAAGCTACAGGAGAAAAGGCAGTGTTTAGATTGAGATGTTTAAGCATCACTATCCAATTGTTCCAGTCAACTACATAAATAGGTTGGCATGACCTTTTTATATAAAGTTCATAATTTAACTCTATGACCCTTTCTCTGGAAGTTTTGTCCAAATTTATATAACCTGATGAACAGATAAACCAAAATGTAGTATATCCACACAATGCAATATGAATTGGCCATAAGAAGAAATGAGTGAGCCTGAAAACATTATGCTAAATGAAATAATTCAGTCACAGAAAGCACTTGAAGAGCCCTGCTGGACCAAAACCACAGTACATCTGTACCCAAATGGCAAATCTTCAGTGAGGGCTCCAGGAAAAGATACTCCTTCCCAGAAAGAGAAGAAGGATGGCTCAGCAATCTGATCCTAGACTTTGGACCTTCTGTTTACTAGCTTTGTGGCCTTAATCAAAACTTAGATTTCTCTGAATATTAATTTTCTCGTCAGTAAACTTAGGAAAACAGTCTTCATTTGTGAGGATTGAATGAGACTGTGTGTTTCAGTGCTATAGTAGTTTGTGACATAAATTGGCCCCCAATCACTTCTTATTTCTACACTCTTGGTAGTCCCCTCCACAGTGATTCTGTGATTAGTCATGTGACTTGCTTTGACCAATGGCACATTAACAAGCATGATGCAAGCAGAAGCTTAAAACATACTGTGTATTCAGGTTTGTCTTATACCACCTAAGTCTACCACATGAAGATGCCTGGACTAGCCTGCTGGAGACATGTGGCTCAGCTGTCAGCCAGCCCGACCACTAGCCATGTGAATGAAGCCATCTTAGACCATCTTATCCCAGTTGAGCTGCCAGAAAACTACAGCCATATAAGTGACTCCAGGTACAGAAGGACCATCTAGCTGAGCTCAGCCCAAATTGCTGACTCATATATTAAAGACTAGTAGAAACACACTTGTAGTCAAACAAGTGTGTTTAACTTGCTTGCATTAAGGGAGAGTTATTCCAGAGGAACCAGGAAGGAGGAGTAGGGAGGGGCATATTATAGGATTTGAGTGTCTGCTGGGTGATTCTATAATGGGTAGAGGTGGGGATTTTTTGGTTTGGTTTGATTTGGTTTTGAGACAGGGTCTCACTCTGTCCCCCGGCTGGAGTGCAGTGGCGTGATCTCAGATCACCGCCATCTCTGCCTCCCAGGTTCAAGCAATTCTCCTCCCTCAGCCTACCGAGCAGCTGGGACTACAGGCATGCACCACTACGCCTGGCTAATTTTTGTAATTTTTTTTTTTTTTAGCAGAGACGTGGTGTTGCCATGTTGGCCAGGGTGGTCTGGTACTCTTGGCCTCAAGCAATTCACCCACCTCAGCCTCCCAAAGTGCTGGGATTACAGGTGTGAGCCACCGTGCCCGGCCTAAAGGGACAGGTTTTGATTGAGTGCTGTCAGGAAGTGGGGACAACTTGGTGACTGGATCTCTTGGTAATTTTTATCTATGAGGCAGGAAGATTACAGTGGGACTAGAGCTCTCAGTGATAACTCATATTAGCTGGAGGTAGGGGAATGTTTAGTTATTTCTGAACTGCGGAATGTCTGTCCCTACATTCTTTCAGGCATCATCACAAGAAGGTTTTTTTCTCCATGGTCAAAAAAGGGCCTTGTCTGAGTATTGTTTATATGTTATGAAAATTGTTCATATACATTCAGAAACCCTACAGCTGTCAGCTGCTGGCTGCTCGCTGTTGGAGACAACTTTTACTTTTTTATACATAGTCATGAGCAAATACAATGGTTGTCTTAAATCTCTAAGTTTTGGGGCTTACATTCAGCAACAGATGAGTAATATGAGCATTGTGTAATGCCTAAAGTGCTGTGCAGCCTTCTTAATTCCTTCCATGGTTATATACACAGAAACCTCCAACTCTAGGGGATTACGAGTGGAGGAGGTGGGCAGAATATGGACAGTCAATCAGGACCTGCCAAGATCTAGGGACTGGACAGGGCCTCAGAGGCCTGAGGGGGCCATAAACCTGGCAGTAGACAGGGCCCGTTTAACTACCTCCTCCCTGAGCCTGGCTCCATCTCATTCAGATGCAGCTTCCCAGGATCAGACCTTGATGCTCTGTCTACCATCCCAGCCCCACTCCATCCAGCATCCACTCCTGGTTTAAGAGGCATCAAGACTAAAGGCAGGACCCTGGGGCCTCTTCTTGATTAATATATCTGACAGGCATAGAGCAGTCTATGATCATCTCTGCATGAACAATCTATTCTGTTCACAAAGACTTCTGTGGATTTGACCACATAAACCACAGTGAAGCCTCTTTGATTTTTGGTAGAAGGATATACCTGCTGTTGCTCTGCATACAGAAGGCACTGACTCATTTCAAGGGGGCATAGCTGAGGAGTAATATTTCTTGATTTTTTTTACTCCTTGAATGGCCAATAACCCAAGTGTGAACTCTTCTGCTTTTCAAGCAGGGGGCCTTATCCTAAATCACCACTGGTCAGACCTTGGTCATAAATCTCCTGAGGACAGGCCATGCTTCTTGCAGTTACCTCTTCTCTAGCAAAAACCTTCAATGAAGTTCAGAGGGTTGTTGGGGTAAAGGGTGATAAATCTTATTTTCCTCTTGCAAATACTCCGTAGGGTGTCTACTACTGACAGTTTTAAAATGGACTCAAACCTAACCAACTTCTAAGAAGCATTATTTCACTCAATCACAAAAATGTGTTTTTCCATTCATTCTCAAAGTCAAAGGCAGTTACTTTATCAGAATCTGTCAAAGTCAGGTACAGAAAGACCCAAATGACTGAAAAGCAACAACTCATACCGGCTTCATGAAAACGAAGCAAGTAAATCCCAATGGGAACATTGGGACATGTGTCTCAGTTCAATAACTTCTTGCAAGAAAACAGGAAGCATTCCTTTCCATTGAGAGTGTTGAATTATACTTTATATGAAAAATTATTATTACTACTAATCACAGGGGACTTTTGAATCTCAGTGGGTCCTTCCTTCCTTCTTGCTCTATCAGAGCAGCAGAGAGGCAACACTAGCTAATTGCAGTCAGATGTATCAACTCAATCACAATAAACTGGATCTTCCACTCCTGACTGCACAGTTTGTCAGACAATGTCAATGTTAAAATAGAAATGGAATCCATACTTTGAAGACACAATCACTCAGAAAAGTGTTTCTACCCTTTTAAAAAATCCTCTAGCCAGATTCCTAGCTCTGTACCCCACTGGCTATCTCATAAGAGTTTTGCATTTCAATTCCCTTGTTTTAGAAAGTGTAGGATTGCTAAGAGGAACAAGAGAGAAAATGCAAAATTGCTTTGAAAAATATAAAATAATAAGCATAGTATCTGTGAGACTTCATAAATTTATTTAATTTGTTAGTTCATGAAGTCTTACCATAATTCTATCACAGTAAGATAAATGGCAACAACTTAAAACACATCTTTCCCAAAAGTAACCAGAATAAATTGTGAGCTTCTTGAGGACAAGAGCTAATTCCAACCCACTGTATATCCACTGTCTATCTCCAAGGAAAAGTTCCCAGGATGTGTTTGTTAAATAGAGAGAAAATGGAATGCTGAGTTGATGGATGAATGGATGCATGAACAAATGGGTGGGCAGATGGGTGGATGGAAGGATGGATGGATGAATGAATGGATGGATGGATGGATGGATGCAGGGCCAAGATAGTATGCACCAGGATGGGTATTCAGGTTGTCAAAATATTAAAATACTTCTACATTAGTAGCTAAACATCTATTTCCCTGAGCTCCTCAAATGCCCCCTCTTGTCCTGGCCTCCTTGGATCATCATTCTCCTACAAAGCCATAGTCCTTTCCATAGTTCAGCAACTAAAGGATTGTTGTCTGGTACAGCAATGTATGTTGGCAGGCAATCTAAATGGTAGATCGATAGCTTCCTCCTCTTGGTAGATGCCTGTGCATCACCTAATTGTGAGATATTTTGAATATTCCTCTTGCTTGGATGGATGACCATTTCATTATTGAGCTAGTTTTAGGCTATTGGCTGTAGGCAATTTTCCTAATAAATCCCATGAGTTTTAAAGTTGTTGTCAATATTTCCTAGCTCATAGGGTAAAACTTCTTCAAGATATTACATTGTAATCTCAGGTCCTTTAAGGCTTTAATTTGTTGTTGAGTTTCTTTTTCTCACCACACTTCAAATTTTCCAAATAATGATTTCTACATGTAGCCTTGGATTGTTTTCTTAAGTAATTCCTTATTATATTCACCCACTTTCTTAATAGTATGGGTTTGGGGGATTTATGTGAGAGAAAACGCCTACTCTGAGTATCACGACCAATGAATGCATCTAGAACAGTTGATACGGTTTGGCTGTGTCCCCACCCCCAAGTCTCATCTTGAATTGTAATAATCACCACACGTCAAGGGCAGGGCCAGGTGGAGATAATTGAGTCATGGGGGCAGTTTCCCCCCCATACTATTCTCATTGTAGTGAATAAGTCTCATGAGATCTGATGGCTTTATAAATGGGAGTCCCCCTGCAAAAACTCTCTTGCCTGCTGCCATATAAGAGGTGACTTTGCTCCTCTTTCATCTTCTGCCATGATTGTGAGACCTCCCAGCCAAGTGGAACTGTGAGTCCATTAAACCTCTTTCCTTTATAAATTACCCAGTCTTGGGTATGTCTTTATTAGCAGCATGAGAACAGACTAATACAACAGTCTTTGATTCAACCACAGAAGAACCTGTGACAGCTGTGTATGAGTTCATTTTCTGTCATGTCTGTGGAGAAGAGTGTTGGTCTCATACCAGCCTGCTCCAGCCACATTGCTGGCACCTCATTATGTGACTCTGAGCAACGCAGGGCCTTTGGCTCCTCCACTGCTGACCACCATTTGGAATTCTGGGACCACTGCTCTCTACCTGCTCTAGTACCACCACTGCACAGCTTTGGCAGGAGTGGAGTCCTCTGCTGCATTTCCTCTCAGTTCCCTGCAACAACCTCGGGCAGTAATGTCCGCCTCCAACACACACACTTTCCAATGATTAAATAATTTTCAGAAGCAAAAAGTGTTGGGCACTTGCTGAGCCCTTTGTCTCTCCTCCTATTTCCAGACCATGCCCAGGGTACAAAGGAAGGAGCTCTTTCCCACCCTTATCAAACAGCTCAGAGCTTTAGTTAACAAGCTCTGGGTCAGGACCTTGAAATATAAGTTCTTTTCGTTGGGCCAGACTGGAGTTCTTGGGAAGGTGGCCCCCTCCCTCACCCCTCCAATCTTCAAAGATTCATAAGCAGAAGGGCTACCCTTGAGAATTTATTCTCCAGGTTAGAGGGCAAGAATGGGACTTTTCTAGCCCCAATTATATATCTTTCTGCAGCATGTCACTGTTTCTTAAAAGCAAAGGATGCATAAACTACTTGGGAAGTTTTATCAAAATAAAGTTGCTATAAGAAATATAACAGTTAGCATGCCGAACGTGCACCGTAAGAAAGACTGTCATACAGCCAGGACAAGGCAATGAAATGTATCAGTTGTCTCTCGTTTTGAGAAGGGAAAAGCATAGTGGCTGTCATTCTTCAACAGAGAATATATTGAATGATATTTTATAATTAGCTCCCATTCCTCTGACACAAAGCATGAAAGAATTGGAATATCTCAATTCCCTGCATCAGAGTAACAGAAAAGAAGCACTGCAATAATATCAGGGCAGCCATCTCCAACAGCACCTGCCAAATTGTAAGTGAAGATTTTCTTCTGCCAACATTATTCTCCATTCCCCCACCACTAGGGAACTGGCTGAATTTTCTTCTTCGTATGTAATACAGTATTCTTTTTTTTTCTGACAAGGTATAATAACTATAGTGTCAAATAATAACACATTAGAAGAAACAAACATAACAAAGATGAAAGAAGCCTTCAGTGTTTGCTGAATGCACCAACTGCATGAGTCTCCAGTGTTCCAGGGTTGACTTACATCATCATTAACTGCTCTTTTCCCCCCTCACCCCATTCCCTCCCATGCTCCCTGGAGATCCCAGCACAGCAAATGGCATTTGCAAGTTCCCATGAAAGATTCCCCTCAAGCTCCCAGCCCCTATCCACCAGACCTGGGTCTGTGCATCTGTGTGTTTCCAGGGCATGGCTTGTGCCTGGGAAACTGAAGCATTGAGCCATGAGCCTCACCAGGAAGGACTTGTAGCCTGGCTCCCAGCAGATGGTGACAGTTGTCTGGGGGTGCGGATGGCACTAGCTGTTCCTATTCATCTGACCTCCTTGCACAGGCGCTGACAATCTGTGGGAACGGACAGTCCTCTCAGTCTGATTGGAGGGTCTCATTATCACTGCTGCTCAGGGCTATCCTTACTAACAGATAAGTTCTATAATCATGACAAATAGTTTTTAAAAAGAAAAATGAGTTCTGGTCTCTTCACATCTGAGATGGGCAGGGAGAAGCAAAAGAATAAAAGCCTCTCCCTTCAATTGTTCTCAAACCACTTGGTAAGAATTGGCCTTTGGATGAAGAACTTTATTTTTTTTTTAAATGTGTGTGTGTGTGTGTGTGTGTGTGTGTGTGTGTGCGAGAGAGAGAGAGAGAGAGAGAGAGAGAGAGAGAGAGAGAAAGAGAGACAGACAGACGGGGTCTTGCTCTGTGGCCCAGGCTGGAGTGTAGTGGCACAATCATAGCTCATTGCAGCCTTGAGTTCCTAGGCCCAGGGGATCCTCCCACCACAGACTCCCAAGAAGCTAGGACTACAGGTGTGCACTGCCACTTTGACTGGCTAATTATTTTTATTTTTTACAGAGGTGTGGTCTTGCTGTGTTGCCCAGGCTGGTCTTGAACTCCTGGACTCAAGCAATTATCCTGCTTCAGCCTCCCAAAGCACTGGTATTACAGGTGTCAGTCACTGTCCCTGGCCTGGATGGAGGAATTTAATACAGGGAATTGGTTCATAAGCTGACAGGAGAATTTATGATTTAAACAGAGGAGAGGAGAAAGGCAGAGATTAGCCACAGAAGGAAGCCAATAATACATCAAGACCCATGAAAAAGGGAAGCAGAGGGCTTTACTAGAGGCCAAAACCAGCAGATGCTGAAACTGATGGGATAGCCCTGTGGGAGCCAGGACCCTAAGGGAAGGGCTGTCTGGAAGACGCTTGAGCCATGAGGGAAACACAGCCACCACTGCTGAGATGCAGGAAGCCAAACAAAAGGGCAAAAAGCACCAGGCAGTTCCCTTCCTTCCTTCCTCTAGTTTTCCACCAGGCTTCCCATGGGCCATGCCTACTAGAAGCCATGGAGTAAAGGAGCCTGGGAAATGCAGTTCCCTGTGATCAAAAAGAAGCACAGAGGAAAGGCTGGCATGGATCTGAGGCACACCAGGTGGCCAGTCTTTTTTTATGCCCCAGTTTGTAGATCCAGAAGGCTAAGACCAGGAGGTTAGATGACCATGCCATGAAAAACTTCAGCTTAGCCCTGCTGGCACCATCATACCCTTGGAGAAGAAGAAAGAGTGTGCTCAGATACAGGGATGAAAGATCCCCGAAAGAACTGGGGAGTCCCAAGGGCTGAGAGAGCCACAATATGAGTTTGCTGGGCTCCTAAGGATGTTTAGGCTCTGGAGTCTAAGGGTTGAGGTTGTCTTGGAGTGCAAGAGAAGTCAAAATCTTCAAATTCCATTAGGAGACCTGGGGTAGATGTGGTTCATGATAAAGCAGAGAGTGAGAAGTCAGACTGGAGCTTCCGGCTATATAGAGGTGATTTTGTAACCATAACATATGCTTGCATTGGACAATCTATATGTTCTTTGAACTGCTAAGGCTTTACACTGTAATGAAATTGCCCTTGTCTTTCATAAAGTTGGTGGGGGCAGGGGGAAGGGTGTGCTGTTGTGGGTTGGGATAGCTTCGTGGTTATGATTCCAAGCTGGCCTGCGCTGGAAGTCCAACACAGTAGCTGCTGTCACAGCCACAAATATGATCTAACCTTTCCATTTCCTCTTTCAGAAGATGGGGTTGCTAACACCTTCCTCACAGAGCTGTTGTAAGGATTACATGAGACAAATGGATTTAGCCATGAAACACAGCCCAGAGCCTGCCTCCCAGAAAGTGCTCACCTAACACAGGGCTGGTCTGCATGGGAGAGAATTCTCTCACAGCCTCCAGCAGACCACCCATCCCCAAGGATCCCTGGGGGCCTCCATCCCTGGATGCTGAGCCAATGAGAACATGCAGTGAGGAATAGTTTCCTTGCCATCTACCTTCAGAGCAGGGTGAATGTAGGAGCCCCGAGCAGACTGAGGGTGGCAAATACCTTCCCAGCCTATGGCTCCTTAGTCTCTCTCTCCCTCTCTCTCTCTCACACACACACACACACCACAAACACAGACCCACAAATCACAGCCTGTCAAGACAGTCCTAGAAGCAAAAGGAGATGAGAAGAATGCACCTTTGCTGGCAAAATTTACAGCATTCAGATGCCCATGAAAGCCTTGCGGTATGATGTGTATTATGTGGAAAAAAAGAAAGACCTTCACAGAGACAGGAGAAGCTCTGCTGTGCTGTTCCCACTATCGAGGAGGCTGCTGGTCACAGATTACATTAAAGTAAAATATAAACAAATGCTTTAACAAACATGTAAGTAAAATTTAAATGTTTTTAAACAGGATACAGAGGGCATCCCGATGAGGGGACAGCCCAGCACAGGGTCTCTGAATCCAGGCAACAGCACAGGGAGGAGTAGGCCTGAGAAGGGAGATTGGCTACCTACTGGTGGATTAACCAAACAAGTGGATGTATTAAGGATGATGCCAGGTTCCTCACTGCCAGAAAAAGAGCTACAAATACGGAAGGAGACAACTAGAATGAACCTATGGTGCTGAATTTGGGAGTATCAGTGTGTGTGTGTGTGTGTGTGTGTGTGTGTGTGTGTGTGTGTGTAAAAAGAGAGAAATATAGATATAAATGTTTATATGTGTGTGTGTATAAGATATTTTATATATATACACACACACACATATATATACACACACGCATATATATATATTCTCTAGCTCTTCCCACCCCTGCGAGCAGTGACATCCCAAAACCAATGAGCACACTTAGACCCAGACATTCACTTTTAAGTACCGTTTCCTACTAAAAGAACCCAGGGCTTCTTAGAGAAGTTACTGGTTCCAGGGCTGGAACAGAGCATATACAAGTTGAACCTGGAGCATCTTGTTGTGCTAGAAAGCAGGAAAATGCTCAAACAACAATAAGGATCTGTCAAAAGGACTGCAGCCTACAGGCCAAATCTAGGACAATTTGAGCATCAAAATAAAGTCAATGCCTGTAGTTGAACCATTTGGGTTCATTACCCCTTACAGTGAGGAAGAATGCACACCATGGAGACCATGGTGGAAGGGGTCTCAGTAAGAAGGTTTCAGAAAAAACCTATTATAGGATTAGGCTTTGGTTTGGGAGGGTTTTGAGAGAGTCCAGGATGGGTTCACTGTGGATTGCACACTGTCAGAAAGTAGGGACGATGCTATGACTGGACACCTCAATAAAACTTCTATACAGGAAAAACAAGCTACAGCAGATAATGCTGGAATAGCCAAGAAGCAGCGGTCTCTCTTATTAGCCAGGAGACAGGGATGGGATTGTGTGGACTGCAACCTGGTCTTGTCCATACCTAGACAAATATATGAAGTGGCCCCGTTTTGTCTTAATTTACCATGGTGTCACAGTGACGCTCTCTGACACTGATGTTGTGTAAGACGATTTATGTCCAACAGACATCTAGAAACATCAGGCCAGCTTCTAACAACACTGAGTACTGTTGCAAGTGTCAGACCGGTTCCCAGGTTTCAGAGACTACCTTTTTCTTTCTCAGTACTAATAGATTTATTTATTTTACCCATGGAGTGAAATAAAGATTTAGGATTCCAAACAGATATAAAGTAATTATTGAATTAACTAAATTGGAAGAATGGTGAGAAATGGGATTTTAAAAAAATAATAGACTTTATTGTTAGAGCAATTTGAGGTTTACGGGAAAATTGAGGGGGAAGTACATATTACTGTATTCCCTTCCTCACCCCAGACTGTTTCCCCTATTTCCTATCTTGCACATTTGTTATGGCTGATGAGGCAATATTGACACATTATTTTTAACAAAAGTTCAGGGTTTACATTAGGTCTCTGTGTCACACATTTCACAGGTTTTGACAAATGTATGACACATCCACCATTATAATATAATACAAAATAGTTTCAGTGCCCTAAAAATATCCTATGCTCCTCCTCAGCAAATGTAAAAGAACAGAAATCACAACAAACTGTCTCTCAGACCACAGTGCAATCAAATTAGAACTCAGGATTAAGAAACTCACTCAAAACCTCAAAACCGCACAACTAATGGGAACTGAACAACTTGCTCCTAAATGACTACTGGGTAAATAATGAAATGAAGGCAGATATAAAGATGTTCTTTGAAACCAATGAGAACAAAGACACAATGTGTAGAATCTCTGGGACACATTTAAAGCAGTGTTGTGGAGGTAAGTTTATAGCACTAAATGCCCACAAGAGAAAGCAGGAAAGATCTAAAATTGACACCCTAACATCACAATTAAAAGAACTAGAGAAGCAAGAGCAAACACATTCAAAAGCTAGCAGAAGGCAAGAAATAACTAAGATCAGAGCAGAACTGAAAGAGATAGAGACACAAAAAACCCTTCAAAAAATCATTCCAGGAGCTGGCTTTTTGAAAAGATCAACAAAATTGATAGACCGCTAGCAAGACTAATAAAGAAGAAAAGAGAGAAGAATCAAATAGGTGCAATAAAAAATTATAAAGGAGATATCACCACTGATCCCACAGAAATACAAACTACCACCAGAGAATACTATAAACACCTCTACACAAATAGACTAGAAAATCTAGAAGAAATGGATACATTCCTGGACACATACACTCTCCCAAGACTAAACCAGGAAGAAGCTGAATCTCTGAATAGACCAATAACAGGGTCTGAAATTGAGGCAACAATAGCCTACCAATGAAAAACAGTCCAGGACCAGATGGATTCATAGCCAAATTCTACCAGAGGTACAAAAAGGGGCTGGTACCATTCCTTCTGAAACTATATCAATGAATAGAAAAAAAGGGAATCCTCCCTAACTCATTTTATGAGGCCAACATCATCCTGATACCAAAGCCTGGCAGGGACACAACAAAAAAAGAGAATTTTAGACCTATATCCCTGATGAACATCAATGCGAAAATCCTCAGTAAAATATTGGCAAACTGAATCCAGCAGCACATCAAAAAGCTTATCCACCATGATCAAGTCGACTTCATCCCTGGGATGCAAGGCTGGTTCAACATACGCAAATCAATAAACGTAATCCATCACATAAACAGAACTAATGACAAAAATCATATGATTATCTCAATAGATGCCAAAAAGGCCTTCAACAAAATTCCACAGCCCTTCATGCTAAAAACTCTCAATAAGCTAGGTATTAATGGAACATATCTCAAAATAATAGGAGCTATTTATGACAAACTCACAGCCAATATCATACTGAATGGGCAAAAACTGGAAGCATTCCCTTTGAAAACCGGCACAAGACAAAGATGCCCTCTCTCACCACTCCTATTCAACATAGTGTTGGAAGTTCTGGCCAGGGCAATCAGGCAGGAGAAAGAAGTAAAGGGTATTCAATTAGGAAATAAGGAAGTAAAATTGTCCCTGTTTGCAGATGACATGATTGTATATTTAGAAAACCCCATCATCTCAGCCCAAAATCTCCTTAAGCTGATAGGCAACTCCAGCAAAGTCTCAGGATACAAAACCAAAGTGCAAAAATCACGAGCATTCCTGCATACCATTAACAAACAGAGAGTGAAATCATGAGTGAACTCCCATTCACAAGTGCTGCAGAGAATAAAATACCTAGGAATTCAATTTACAAGGGATGTGAAGGACCTCTTCAAGGAGAACTACAAACCACTGCTCAATGAAATAAAAGAGGACACAAACAAATGAAAGAACATTCCATGCTCATGGATAGGAAGAATCAATATTGTGAAAACGGCTATACTGCCCAAAGTAATTTATGGATTCAATGCCATCCCCTTCAAGCTACCAATGACTTTCTTCACAGAATTGGAAAAAACTAAAGTTCATGTGGAACCAAAAAAGAGCCCACATTGCCAAGACAATCCTAAGCAAAAAGAACAAAGCTGGAGGCATCATGATACCTGACTTCAAACTATACTACAAGGCTACAGTAACCAAAACAGCATGGTACTGGTAACGAAACAGATATAGAGACCAACGAAACAGTACAGAGGCCTCAGAAATAATGCCACACATCTACAGCCATTTGATCTTTGACAAACCTGACAAAAATAAGAAATGGGGAAAGGATTCCCTATTTAATAAATGGTGCTGGGAAAATTGGCTAGCCATAAGTAGAAAGCTGAAACTGGATCCCTTCCTTACATCTTATATAAAAAATTAATTCAAGATGGACTAAAGACTTAAATGTTAGATCTAAAACCATAAAAACCCTAGAAGAAAACCTAGGCAATATGTCCATTCAGGACATAGGCTTGGGCAAGGACTTCATGACTAAAACACGAAAAGCAATGGCAACAAAAGCCAAAATAGACAAATGGGATCTAATTAAACTAAAGATCTTCTGCACAGCAAAAGAAACTACCATCAGAGTGAACAGGCAACCTACAGAATGGAAGAAAATTTTTGCAATTGACTCATCTGACAAAGGTCTAATATCCAGAATCTACAAAGAACTCAAACAAATTTACAAGAAAAAACAACCCCACCAAAAAGTGAGCAAAGGATATGAACAGACACCTCTCAAATAAAGACGTCTATGCAGCCAACAGACACATGAAAAAATGCTCATCATCACTGATCATCAGAGAAATGCAAATCAAAACCACAGGGAGATACCATCTCATGCCAGTTAGAATGGCAATCATTAAAAAGTCTGGAAACAACAGATGCTAGAGAGGATGTGGAGAAATAGGAACACTTTACCCTGTTGGTGGGAGTGTAAATTGGTTCAACCATTGTGGAAGACAGTGTGCAATCCCATTACTGGGTATATACCCAAAGGATTATAAACCATGCTACTGTAAAGACACATGCACACGTATGTTTATTGAGGCACTATTCACAATAGCAAAGACTTGGAACCAACCCAAATGTTCATCAATGATAAACTGGATTAAGAAAATGTGGCACATATGCACCATGGAATACCATGCAGCCATAAAAAGGAAGAGTTCATGTCCTTTGCAGGGACATGATGAAGCTGGAAACCATCATTCTCAGCAAACTATCACAAGGACAGAAAACCAAATACTGCATGTTCTCACTCATAGGTGGGAACTGAACAATGTGATCATTTGGACACAGGGTGGGGAACATCACACACCGGGGCTTGTCGGGAGGGGCTGGGGGGCTGGGGGAGGGGTAGCATTAGGATGGTTGCAGCAAACCAAGGGCACATATATACCTATGTATCAAACCTGCACGTTGTGCACATGTACCCTAGAACTTAGAGTATTAAAACAAAAACAAAAACTCCTGTGCTCTCCTGGGCTCAAGGGATCCTTCCACTTCAGCCTCCTGAGTAGCTAAGGCTATAAGCATGTGACCACACCAGGCTATTTTTTAAAAATTATTTTGAGTTTTTTTTCTAGAGATGGAGTCTTGCCATGTTGCTCAGGCTGGTCTCTAACTCATGGCCTCAAGCAATCCTCCCTCCTTGGCCTCCTAATCTGCTGGGATTACAGGAGTGAGCCACCATCCCCGGCCACCACTAAGTTTGTAACTTTCTCTGCAGTTTCGCCTTTTCAAGAATGTCACACGGCAGGAATAATATATTATGTGGCCTTTTCAGATTGGCTTCATTCACTTAGTAATGTTCATTTAAGCCTCCTCAATGTCTTCTTGAGCCTTGCTAATTCATTTCTTTTTATTACTGAATAACGTTCCATTATCTGGATATACCAGTTTGTTTATCCACTCGCTTATTGAAGGACATTTTGGTTACTTCCAGTTTTTGGCAATTACGAATAAAGCTTCTGTAAACACTTGTATGCAGGTTTTTGTCTGGGCATAAGTTTTCAACTCATTTGGGTAAATAACTAAGAGTGCAATTGCTGAATCATATGATAAGCCTAAATTTAGCTTTGTAAGTAACTGCTGGACTGTCGTCCAAAGTGGCTGTATCATTTTTGTATTTCCAGCAGCAACGAATGAGGCATGATAACTAAACATAATGTGGGATCCTGGAATAGACAGAAACAGTCAGTAAAAACTAAGGAAATCTGAATAAAGTATGGACTTTAGTTAATAATAAGGAATCAGTATAGATCCATTAGTTGTAACAATTGGCTCATAGCAGTGCAAGATAATAACAAAGAGGGAAAACTGGATGTGGAGTCTACTGAATTCTCTGTACTATCTTTTCAAATTTTTTATAAATATAAAACTATTCTAAAACAAAAAGTTTATTTAAATATTAAGAGAAATGACAGAATGTCACTATTTTGCAACCACCAAACGAATTCAGATAGCCATGAAGCATCGACAACTTTTATGACTGCAAAAAAAGAGACAGTCAGATAAGATGTACCTCCTGTAGTCCTGTCGATAGAATTAAACTTAAGTCTGGTCCAGTCCCTGGCTCCAGCGTCAATTTGCAGGAAATAGAGAAGACAGGAGCATGTTCATCTGCACCATAAATGTTTAACCAACAGAAGCCAATACCACCTATCAATAGTGAAAGAAAACTAAAAAATAAAAAACTAGCAAAAAGAATGGAGCAACACACTAAAAAATTCCCAGCACTTTTGGGAGGCCAAGCTGGGGGCATTGCTGGAGCTCAGGAGTCTGAGACCAGGCTGGGCAATAGAGGGAGACCCTGTCTTTACAAAAAATAAAATTAGCCAGGCATGATAGCACATGCCTGTAGTCTCAGCTACTCAGGAGGCTGAGGTAGGAGGATTGATTGAGCCCTAGAGGTTGAGGCTGCAGTGAGCTATGAACACACCACTGCACTCCACCCTGGCTGGCAGAGCAAGATTCCATCTCAAATAATGCTACTAATAATAATCCATCATCATATATGTTTAAAATAGAAAGAAGAGGTTAAAAATTATAAAGAAAATGGCAAAATTTAATTTTATTTGGAATCGTATAGACATATACCTGGAGAAACCAAGATAATCAATTGAAAGTTATTAGAAATAAGAGAATTTAGCAAAGTGGTTTTAAAAATTAATAACCAAGATTGTTGTGGGATCTTTGGGGTGTCACTTTTCTGGCCAGAAACCTCTGTGGCCAGTGGCACCTTTGCCCGAGTTCTTGTCCTGCCTCCAGGAATGCAGACAAGTGGAAGGTGAACAAAATGAAGAGAAGCTTTATTGAGTGTTACCAGCTCAGAGGAGACCTGCACTGGGTAGCTCCTTTCTGTAGGCAAGTCTTCCCCACAGAAGGCTCAGCTGCCAGCAGAGAGGAGGCCCTGGAAAACGTGGCTTCTCTCTGCCCACAGGTCATCCTGTCATCTCTGCAGCTCTCAGCAGAGAGAGTAGCTCCTCTCTGCAACTGGTTGTCCCCTCTCCATCCTCTGCCCTGCTCTGGCTGAGTCCCTGACTTTTGTGGACCTCAGAAGGGAGGAAGTGCCTACAGATTGGTCCATGGGCACAGAAAAGGCACCACAAGTCCCCACTCCAGTCTGCAGGACTGGAAGCCCGGCCCCCAGTCTTCAGACCCTCCCTGCCTGAAGGTGGGACCTTATCCAGGACCTGCCCCCTTCCACCCAGGAGCCTGTCTGCTTCCCGTGACTGTCCATGGCGCCCAGGCTGCTGGCACTGAGGGACACCTGCAGGCCAGCACCCAGCCACCCTCAGCCCCGTGCCTAGCCACCCTTAGCCCGGCCACCTCAGCTTCCCTGCAGATTCTGGAGGTGGCAGGGCACTGTCGTGTCAGTGCTGCCCTGAGTGTGTGCACACCCCACTGGGCTGTGACAGTCCCTCATCACAGGCCGGCCCCGACCCGGACCCGGCTCCAAGATTGGAGTGGGTGCCAGGCAGTGGGAGCAGACACTCCCAAGGGGTGGGGTGGTGGCAGGGGCACCTTCCTGGCCGGAAGGTCCAGGCTGCAGAAATGCCCTGGTCCTGCGCCTGGAAGGGAGGCTGCAGACGCACCCAGGGAGCTCCCCCAGGGCCAACTCGGAATGGGCGGGGATCCCACTTGTCCTGGCTCCTGCCCACTCCGTGTTGCAGGAGGCCCAGGTCTGCAGCCATAGACTGAATGGCTGCAGTTGCACCCCAGAGGGCAGGGATCCTGCCTGCTTCCGTCCTGCTTCAATGGAATAAGAGGCCCAGGTCTACAGCTGGGGTTTGGATGGCTGCAGCGGAACCTGGAGAGCTCCCGCCTCAACTCGGAAGGCACGGGTCTCCCACCAGCTCCACGGAGCGTGCGGCCCCAACTGGCCTCGCTGCTGCAGCCTGCGTAATGGCAGCAGCACGCCGTCTGGAGCAGCCACTGCCATAAAATCAATAGCTTTCCTACATGCAATAATAACTAGCTAGCCAACATAACAGAACGCAAGATTTTACTTCAAGATGACACAAAAACAAAGTAAAAATGGCTAAGAATAAGATGATTTAAGTGTATATTATGAAGAAAAATGTTAAATTCTTGACAAAACTGAGGAGACAAACATGTAAATGGAAATATACCCTGTTTGAGATAGGAATATCTACCATAAAAGGTAATTTTATCTACAAATTGAATGTGACCCCAATAAAAATACCATCAGTTCAACATCCAAATAATAGGAATTTCAGAAGGAAAGAACAAAAAAAAGATAGGGAAAAAAATCAAAGAAAAATACAATTTGTTGCGCAAAAATATTCAAGATTGAAAGGGACTTTTGAATTCTCAGTACTATAAAAGAAGAGGAAAAAGATCCAAGCCAGGGGATATGCCTAAGAAATTGTAAAACAAAAGTAATAAAAAGGAAGCTCTTAAAAACTTACAGGAAGGGAGCAAAACAGGTTACATAAAGCTGAGGATAAGAGCTCAGAAAAGCACTGGACCTCTCAGAAACAAACCCTGCGAGTTAGAAGACATCAATGGAGAAACCCCTTTAAAATTCCAAGGAAAAATCTTTTCTTACAGTTTATATCCACTTGAGGTATCACTGAAGTATGGGGGTAGAACAGTGACTTTTTGTTGTTGTTTTTACTCATAAAAAAAAACAAAAACAAAAACAAAAAAACAGCCTGGCCAACATGGTGAAACCTTGTCTCTACTAAAAATACAAAAATTAGCCAGGCTTGGTGGTGGACACCTGTAATCCCAGCTACTTAGGAGGCTGAGGCAGGAGAATTGCTTGAATCTGGGAAGTGGAGGTTGCAGTGAGCCAAGATCACACCACTGCACTTCTGCCTGGGTAACAAAGTGAGACTCTGTCTCAAAAAGAGAAAACCACTTTGTTGAAAAGTTGAAACATTTAAAAGTAGAGGCAATCGTATAATTAATTTCCATGTACCTAACACACAGGTTCAGCAATGATCCAATCATGGCTAATCTTGCTGTATCTACATCTTAATTATGTCCCCCACATGTCCTATCAGTGTGTCTCTCTAAAAGATAAAGGCTTACAAATATGGGAATAATATCATTATTACACCTAAAATAAAATTGAACAATAACTTCAGATATTTAGTGTTCAAATTTCTAATCATCTCATACATGTCACACTTTAAAAATATCATTTGTTTGAATCAGGACCCATATAAGGTCTACCCATTGTAAGTAGTTTGCTTTTGAAATCTTTTAAGCTATAGTTTCCTCCTCTATCTATTTCCCTAGAAAATTATTTTTTTGCAAATGCTTTTTCCCTCTTTGACATTTATGTGTTGAAGAAACCGCATTATGCGACTTTTCACATTCTCCAGGTTTTGGATTATTTTGCTGACTGTGTTTCCATGGCGTAATGTTCTCCTTTGCCTCTCTATTTCTTGTGAATTGGTATTTGGACCTAGAGGAGAACAAGGATTTCCCTGGCACCCTTTCTTGGGAAGCTAAGGGGGATGTGTTCCACTAAAATGACAGAGTAGACCAAAGACCTGTGATCCGGTTTAAGAGAGAGTCAGGGAGGCTTCCAGGATAATGTTAGGTGTTTCCAGATGACAGCTGTGGAGCAGATGCTGGGGGCAAAGTCCGGATGGGAGCAGGAGAATGGGAAGAGGCCTAAGGAGAATGTCTCCCAGAAAAAATGGAAATTGATCTTATACCTGATGTGTTTGATTATTTTGAAAGCAGATTTTCAATTCCAGGGCAGAATTTTGGACTGACTTGGTGATAACCATATAGAAAACAAAGAAATGTAAAAAACAAAAAACAAACAAAAAAAATCGTTGTATAAGAAAGTAAATGTAAGCATAGTCAACTGCTGGTTCAGCCATGAATTATATTTACCTCATCATAATGTAAACAGTGAATACTGATTTAAACTAAAAGGGCAACACAAATTTATCACAAGGATGGGAGGAGAGAATTGTGTAGGTTTGTGTGTGTATGCATGGGTGTGTGCATGAGCATGTTGGAAGGGATACAGCTAACAAGCCAAATACTCATCTTCTGGAGTAGGACATCAGTCAATAACACCTACAACTAAAAAATAAGACATATTAGAGGCCAGGTGCAGTGTCTCATGCCTGTAATCCCAGCTACTTGGGAGGCTGAGGCAGGAGAATCACTTGAACCCAGGAGGCGGAGGTTGCAGTGAGCCAATACTGCCCCATTGCACTCCAGCCTGGGCAACAAGAGAGAAACTCTGTCAAAAATATAAATAAATAAATAAATAAATAACTGACATTAGAAAACTCATGTGTGGTGAGCTGAGTAATGCTCCCCACAGATATCCAGGTGCTCAGCCCTGAAATCTGTGAATTTTTTTTGTAATACGGCAAAGGGGACTTTGCAGATAAGCTTAAGTTTAAACTCTTAAAATGAGATTTTCCCAGATTATCTAGTTGAACCCTAAATATTATCACAGATGTTTTTATAAGAGGGAGGCAGACAGAAATTTGACTACAGTAGAGAAGATGATGTGACTACAAAAGCAGAGATTGGAGTGATGGGGCCAGGAGCCAAGGGATGTTGGCAGCCTCTGGATATTGAAGAGACAAGGAACAGATTCTCCCTTAGAGCCTCCAGAAAGAACCAGCCCTGTTGATACCTCAATTTTAGCTCCTTAAGACTCATTTTGGGGTGGGCACAGTGGCTCGTACCTGTAATCCCAGCACTTTGGGAGACTGAGGCAGGTGGATCACTTGAGCCCAGGGGTTCGAGACCAGCCTGGGCAAACTGGCAAAAACCCCATCTCTACAAAAACAAACAAACAAACAAACAAATCAAAAATTAGCTAGGCATAGTGGCGCATGGCTGTAGTTCTAGCTACTCAGGAGGCTGAGGCAGGAGGATTACTTGAACCTGGGAGGCAAATGTTGCAGTGAGCAGAGATCATGCCATTGCACTCCAGCCTGGGTAACAGAGCAAAACTCTGTCTCAAAAAAAAAAAAACAACAACAAAAAACTCATTTTGGATTTTCCATCTCCAGAATAGTAACAGAATGTGTTGTTTAAAGCCACTACATTTGTGGCAATTTGTTACAGCAGCCACAGAAAAGCAATACAGCATATTATTTAAAAATTTGAAGGTAAAAATCAGAAGCAGCCGCTAAAATATTGAATGAGGATGACTCCAGGGCTGGATGGGATTTGATATGAATGATTTTTTTATAAGCTTGGTGATACCATCTGACTTTTAAATATGCACATATATTACATTACACTGAGGAAAATGAAAATGTAACATAAAAAAACATACCAGATTGAATATAGGCAGAGTTTTCCAAGTAAGTTCTGACAAACACTCAATATTCTTATACACATGGTTCCAGAGAGTAGAAAAAGGAATCCCCACCATTCAGTCTATGAGGCTGGTATAACTGTAACACCAATCTAGACAAAAACAGTAGGAGAAGAAATGATCGATCAAACTCGCTGATGAACAAATATGCAAAATAGCTAAATAAAGTATTAGCTAATTGAGTCCAGCAACATGCATAAGTGTGTGGACTCATTTTCTATTGATGTCATAACAAATTATCACAACTTCATGACTTGCAACAGCCCAAATTTGTTATCTCACATTTCTACAGGTCAGAGATCCAGTATGGTCTCTCCTGGTGGAAATCAAGCTGCCCACAGCCACGCATTCCTTTCTGGAGGATCTACAGGAACATCAATTTCCTGCTTATTCAAATTGTTGGCAGAGTTCAGTTCCTTGCGGCTCTCAGTTCAAAGGCTGTTCCCAGCTTCTAGAAGCCACAGGAATTCCGTGGCTCGTAGCCCTCTGCCTACATCTTTAAAGCCAGCAAAGAGGCCTCTTCCCAATGCCTCTCTCTAACTCACTCTTCTGGCTTCCTCTTCCACTTTCAAGGACTCATGGTCATACGGAACCCACTCCATATTAAGCTTCCTGTATTAAGGTCTGCAACTTTAGTTTCACTCAGAAAGTTCCTTTTGACATGTAAGGCAACATATTCACAGGTTCCAGGAACTAGGGTGTAATCCACTTTGGGGAGCCATTATCCTGCCTACCATGGTATGTTAATAAATTTACATCATGATCAAACAAGGTTAATCTCAGCAGTGCTAACACGGATGTTTTATGATGGTTTAACATTAGAAAATCTACTAATGTAATTCACATTTATAAATAAATGAAAAAATGACTGTAAGATCATTTTAATAAATTTAGAAAAAGCATTTGATAATATTCAACACCCATTCATGATAAATACTCTTATTAAATCAGAATTAGAAGAGCTTCTTTAGCCAAAAACCTAAACCAAACATCATTCTTCATGCTACATGTTTAAGCCAACCCTTTAAACCAGAGGATACCCAAAATAAATAGTTCCAACCAACATTGTCCTAGCTATTTTAGCCAACAAAAAAGACCATGAAAATATTAATAAGTAAAAATCATAAAAGGCAAAAAAAAAAAAAAACCAAGGCTATTATCATTCCCATGTAATATGATTATATTTGTGGAGAATCTTCAAGAGAATTGACAAACTCTTAGAAATAATAAAAGAACTGGCCGGGCGCGGTGGCTCAAGCCTGTAATCCCAGCACTTTGGGAGGCCGAGACGGGCGGATCACGAGGTCAGGAGATCGAGACCATCCTGGCTAATACGGCGAAACCCCGTCTCTACTAAAAAAATACAAAAAACTAGCCGGGCGACGAGGCGGGCGCCTGTAGTCCCAGCTACTCGGGAGGCTGAGGCAGGAGAATGGCGTGAACCCGGGAGGCGGAGCTTGCAGTGAGCTGAGAGCTGGCCACTGCACTCCAGCCTGGGCGGCAGAGCAAGACTCCGTCTCAAAAAAAAAAAAAAAAAAAAAAAAAAAAAAAAAAAAAAAAAAAAAAAGAAATAATAAAAGAACTGAGCAATTTTATTAAACACAAGACCAATATAAAAAATGTCTACATATTAACAAAAAATTATCTATATATATATATATATGGTTATATTCTGTATATTTAAAAATTTAAATACACATATAATATTTAAAATGACCACAGGCTAGGTGCAGTGGCTCACACTTGTTATCTTAGTGCTTTGGGAGACCATGACAGGAGAATTGCTTGAGTCTCAAAGTTCGAGATCAGCCTAGACAAAATAGTGAGACCCCATCTCTACAAAAATCAAAAAATTAGTTGGGTGTGGTAGCACACCTCTGTGTTCCTACAGTGTTCCTCCTTGAGCCCAGGAGGTTGAGACTGTAGTTAGCTGTGATTGCACCATTGCACTCCAGCCTGGGCGACCAAGGGAGATCCTGTCTCCAAATACCTACCTACCTACATACATATATACATACACACATACAATTAAAATAAAATGACAACAAAAACCCTAAAGTACCTAGGAACAAATCTAACAAAATATGTCCAAAATCTCCATGGAGAAAAGTATAAAGTTTAACCAAAGGATTTAATAGAAATCCTAAAGAAACAATGAGATACACCATGCTCAGGGAAGGAAAACTTAATAAATAAGTACATAATTTTAATGTGACAGTAATCAAAATTCTGACAGGGTTTATTGTGGAACCCAACAAGCCAATCTGAAAATTCCTGTGGAAGAGCAAAGGATCAAGAATAGCCGAAACACTCTTGAAGAGGACAGAATATTAAGACTTATTAGAGCCACGGGGGACAGAGGGGAAATCCTCACCATGCAGCACTGTAATTGCTGTTGTCGTTGCTGTTTTTGGAGTGTTCTTGATGAAGAGAACTCCTTGCCTGCCACCATTGTTCCCAGCACACAGAGAGGGTTAATGTAAGTTTGCTTGATGCATGAATCAACTTTACCCCTTTTCTTCAGAAGGTAGGAACACTACACCTTTCCCGTTTGGCTCCCGTGGCCCACGGAGACATAGGTCAGCCTGCCCTGCAGTAGTCAGTTCTGCACCACCTCCCAGGGACCACTTAGGGGACCCCCCTTGTAGCTGCGTCTGGGAAATGTGCCCCAGGCTCCAGGGCAAGTCTGATCTTACCCTGCCAGGAGTGCCCACCTGAGTCAGCCCCATCCAGCCTTCCATCTTTGCTGGTTTTTAAAAAATCCATTTATGTAGTCATGCATGGATAATACTTATTACCAAAATGAGATAGAATTCAGTGAAAATTCTGTTCTTCTTGTTCATTTTCATCAGTGTAAGTATGGAATATCCTTAGTTACATACATAAGTAGATGGGAATGGGAGGAGATTTGTTACAGCTATTCATTCAAATCTTTGAACTCCTTCCAATTTTATGCCAAAAATCACAAAGAAATATATCATCAAATAATTGAAATGTAGAACTTTAAAAAATTTCCCTTGTCTGTAATATGCCAGGTATTAAAATATTTCTTCTGGATTGAATTAAAACTATAATTATTCATAGTATGTATTTTATTAAAATGATATGTCATTTTATGTATTATGACTTTTTAAAGCAGTTATTAAACAAAAGTTAAGAAAGGCGCTTCCAAAATGTTACTTTCAATAATTAGCTTTCAAAGAATTGATGCGGGCATTATGTCACAGGAAAATGGTTAAAGTTTTCATTTCAATTATTATACATATTCTGTATGACAAAGAAGTACATCAGGCGATGAATAAAGCTTAAGTATTTTATAATAGGATAAAATACTCAGGAAAATAGAATGGAATAGGGGTGCTGGAGACTGATGCTTGGAGCTGAAGACCAGGGTCTGGGAGCTGAGGAGTCTAGGCTTGGGGGCTGGGGGCAGAGGAGCCCAAAGTGGGGATTTGGGGTCCTGGCATATCCCTTCTCTACACCCAGCTTTCTTACCCCCAGCCTTCATTTCTTTTCAACATACCATTTCTCAAATGTTCCTGAAAAAAGAAATTATTCTTTTTTGCTATTTTTCACATTATTTTTTCAACATGTTCATATCCTTCCATTATCCTTTTCAAATGCTGAGGGCTTTTGACTCTTACAAGAGCTCTGTGGTGGCACGATCACAGCTCACTGCAGCATCGACCTCCTGGGTTCAAGCAATCCTCCCACCTCAGCCTCCCAGGTAGCTGGGATTATAGGTGTGCGCCACCATGCCTGGCTATTCTTTCGATTTTTTTTTTTTTTTTTTTTGGTAGAGACGGGGTCTTGTTATGTTGCCCAAGCTGCCCAACTGTGATTTAAGACAGCTCCCCCTTTGCTGCCTAGGATATTTACACCTGCCTGCCTAGGACCAAAACCCAGAGACACAGGCATTATACTTTAAGAGTCTAGGGTGGCCAGGTGCAGTGGCTCATGCCTGTAATCCCAGCACTTTGGGAGGTTGAGGTGGGTGGATCACTTGAGGCCAGGAGTTCTAGACCAGCCTGGCCGACATGGCAAAACCCTGTCTGTACTAAAAATACAAAAATTAGCCTGGCTCAGTGATACATGCCTATGGTCCCAGGCATGTACTTGGGAGGCTGAGCCACGAAAATTGCTTGAATCCAGGAAGCAGAGGTTTCAGTGAGCCAAGATCATGACACTGCACTCCAGCCTGGGTGACAGAGCAAGACTCAGTCTCAAAAAGAAAAAAAAGTCTAGGGTCTTGTGAGGTCTCTTCCAGACAGCTGAAGACAAGAGACCTGAACAGGGCCTTAAGAGCACCCAAATATCCCACAGTCTAGGGTTTCCACACAAATCTCTCAGAACCTCGAGGGGAAAGCTGAAGAGTCACCTCCCCTCTCAGAACCAGAAGTACTTGCCTCCCTTTGAAAGGTCTTAATGAAATGGAAATGTTAGGAGGCAAGAAAACAGAAATCAGCTCAAGGTTTCCTCCCATCGTTTATTCCCTATGAAAATTCAGAACTAATTAGAGAACATTTTCTACTAATAAACTCTCCATCACTAGTGGCGTTCGCAAAACATAATCTGTCATTAAATTATTGTCTTTGAGTTTTGTTGATTTGATGGCTGAGATTTTATTTTTGTTTTCTACAGCCATGAGCATGTGTTTTATGTTGGCACTTGCTATAAAAATAATTTAAATTCACACAGGGAGTCTGAAGGGGGTCTGTACCCTTGCTCAAAGTTGAAAAACACTGCCTTAATATATTTTACTGTACAGACTTGGGAGGGCAGCAGTAATGAGAAAAGGAAAGCCAGGCCCCAACTCAGACGTGCTGTGTACTGCTGCCCCAGAGAGAGGAACTGGGAACCAGCACTGGTGACATTCACTCCAGGGGGCTGTGGCGTGGGTGTGGGAGGGTGGCTCCAGGAATGTACAAGGGGGTAACTGCACCATACCCTGCAGCACTCAGGACTCTCAGGTGCTAGTGACAGACATCTCAACTGAGACTGGCTCAGGCCCACAGGGAATATCCCTGCTTTGGGAGGGCCCCAGGCCAGCTGGGATCTCCAGGATAACATCAGGACCCTTCCTTCTTTTGCCCTGCTGCCCTTTGCATCTTATTTCCATTTTAGCCAACATCAGGAGGGATTCCTTCACTAGGGAGTGGGGGCAAAACTTCAATTTAACATCTTCCCATCTTGGCACCCACAACAGAAGCAACCTTATTTCTTCCATGGTCTGCATATCATCTGGCCCAGAGCATGTAGACCAGCTTAAGTCCAGGAAATAGCCCAGATCTGAACCCTGTGCCTGTCCCATGGCCAGTGAGAAGGGGCTGGTACTACAAAAAGGGGATGAAGGGGAAACTATGCTGGCCAAGGCAATAGGCCCATCATTCGCCACCCTAGTGTGCCTGCTGGACACTGTTTCCATAAACCCCAGTCCCTCAGCAATACCAAATACTGGCAGGCAGAGTGGTACCCTGTGGAAGTATTAAAGAAAAAATTATTTCTACATTTATTAAAATAAGGAAGAATTTATTCAAGACTATTGCAATAAGATTACTTCAATAGACATGAGAGATTGGGCTCAACTTTGAATACAGCAAGGACCAGCAGGTATTGATAGCTGTAGGAGACCAGAATATGACATCTCCAAATATGACTGCAGAGAACCAGAATATGTCACCCCAAGATAGGCCTTTTTGGCATAAGAATAATTTTGAGAAACTGCAGTCACAGGAGAAGCACTGAAAACAGAGTGGGAGTTACCCTTTTGTAAGGGAAATTTACATCTGTAAAGGAAATATCCATTTGTAATGGTGCCTCCCTCTCTGTACCAGGAAAGAAGGATGACTAAGCCACTAGAGACTCTTACTGACAGAGAAAGCACTGACTTAAATTTGCATAACAAACCTTATCCTTGTTGACCCAGCTTTTTCTGGTCACCTTCCCATAACCCACCTCCCCCACACTCTTCTTGCTTTGTTTCAGCAGATAATGGTATTGAGGCTGAATTTACAGGCAGCTCTCAGAGATGTATTCATTTCACTGGGCATGAAGCCAAGGACAAACCTGACTAGGCTCTTTTCAGACTTTAACCTGCTTTTCTTGCTTTTAGCTCTTTTTTTGTTTGTTTGGGTTTGTTTTGTTTTGTTTAAAGACTCCTTTCAGCCTCACTATAGATAACTTCTCTAAATATGGGTCACAAAGGTAATGGTTGCCTAAGTTGTTTTTCAGGAACTTTAAGTCAGCTCTTGTCCAGTTCAAACTGGTTGAAACCACCAACCCTTCAACTGGGCCCGTGTAAATGTCCAATGGGTGACCTTTTGACATCAGAGACCTGAGAGCTCCACCCTCAGATCATGCTAACACTACAATTTTTCAAACATGCATCCTATGAAGAGCCATGAAGCTTGACTACACTTATGCAGAACACCGATTATCTCACTTTTCCTTTTCCCCAATCACTTTTCCCCAAGCCTCAGACCATTCTGCTCCTCTAACCCATAAATAACCCTAAACCCCATCTTTGGGGAGGCGACTTGAGATCTATTCCCTTGTCTTCTTGCTTGGCTGCCATGTGAATAAACCCTTTCTCTGTTGCAAAACTCACTGTCTCAGTGATTGGCATATTGCATGGCAGACAAAATGGGCCTGGTTTGGTAACAGGTATCTCCTGTGTACACATTAGGTATACATGCTATTAAACCCTGTATGTTTTTCTCTTATAAATCTGTCATTTGTTACAGGAAGCCCCAGCTAAGAACTCAGAAAGGATAGAGAGAAAATTATTTTTCCTCCCCACCAATATAGCCAAGGAGCAAAGCAAAGGGGTCAGTGGATGGAAAATTACTAAGAGGAGACATCAAAGACAGGGAAATTCTTGCTGCACTGACTGAATAGGATTCTTGCCAAAGGCAAGCCAAGGACTTAGACATCAAAGGTGGAGGGTGAGAACTTCGATCAGATATGCAGGACAGAGAATTCTCTCTAAACTGACTTAGCAGAATTCTTGCTAAGACTGGGCTCTGCAGGCCTGGGAAGGGCAAGACAGGCACAGAAGGCTAAGGCTGAGGCCAAATCAAGAAGAGAGCTCCAAGGAGCCTGACTAAAGTTTGATGAAGGAAAATTTGCCAGAAAAATTACCTAACCTGGTGCTTGAAGGCAGGAAGACACAGGGGAGAGGGACTTTGGTCTCTACTGTTGGAGAGCAAAATCAGTTGCAAGCATATGCTCCTGAGTGCTAACCCAGAATGGGGACACCCATAGGGAAGTCATGAAGCTGCTCTTGGGCTGTGGGAACAACTTCCTGCAACAACCAAATGGGTTCATCTCGGCCACTGCTTAGCCAGAGCCAATTTATCAAGATGGGAATTGCAGTGAAGAAAGAGTAATTCACACAGAGTAGGCTGTATGAGAGACTGGAGTTTCATTATTATCCAAATCAATCTCCCTAAGCATTCAGGGATCAGAGTTTTTAAGCATAATTTGGTGGGTGGGAGACCGCTGAGTTGGGTGTACTGATTGGTTGGGTCAGAGATGAAATCATATGGAGTAGAAGCTGTCCTCTTGCACTGAGTCAATTCCTGAGTGGGGGCCACAAGACCAGATGAACCAGTTTATTGATCTGGATGGTGCCAGCTGATTCATCCAGTGCAGGGGATGCAAAATATCTTAAGCACTGATCTTAGATTTTATAAGAGTGATATTATCCTCTGAAGCAATTTGGGGTGGGCCAGAATATTATAGCCTCCAGCTGCATGACTCCTAAATCATAATTTCTAATCTTGTGGCTAATTTGTTAGTCCTACAACGGCAGTCTAGTCCCCAGGCAGGAAGGGGGTTTGTTTTGTCAAAGGGCTATTATCATCTTTATTTCAAAGTTAAACTACAAACTAAGTTTCTCCCAAAATTAGTTCAGCCTGTGCCCAGGAATGGACAAGGACAGCTTAGAGTTTAGAAGCAAGATGGGGTTGATTAGGTCAGATCTTTTTCACTGTAATAATTTTCTCAGTTATAATTTTGCAATGACAGTTTCATTCCAAAATGCGAAGTCCCAAAACTAAAGCAAAAGATTACTGTGTGCCCCTTTAAACTCACAGAGGAGCATTGCCTAACATGGCTGGGGGCATTTTCTGTCTAGAGAAACCTGGTTTGCCATACTATTGTGTCAACCTAAATAACAGAGAGAGACTCTCTAAAAGCAAATGATACTTATTCAGGAATATAGCATTGCAATGCAACTACATGTGCCATAGTAAACTGTGTATTCAGGTGAGTAAAGGAAGACAAAGGTTTTTAATGGAAAATGAGGAGAAGGGTAATTGGTGTTGACAAAAAGAGTCAAACTTTGCAAAATGTTTAAAGAGGTTTACTCTGAGCCAGGTATGAGTGACCAAGGCCCAAGACACAGTCTCAAGAGGTACTGAGATTGAAACCACCCTTGCAAAAACTATAACTGAGGAAATTATGACAATGAAAGACATCAAACCTAACCAACTCCATCTTGCGTCTAACTTAAGCTGTCCTTGTTTATTCCTGGGCATAAGCCAAACTAACCTTGGAAAAGAATTTAGTTTAAGGTTTGACTCTGAAAAAAAATTGTTAATAGCTCTTTCCTGAAAAGACCACCTTCTTGCCTGGGGATCAGTCTGCCTTTGCAAGACTAGCAAATTAGCTACAAGATTAGAAAGTACTGCGAGGCGCAGTGGCTCATGCCTGTAATCCCAGTACTTTGTGAGGCTGAGGTGGGAGGACTGCTTCAGGTCAGGAGTTCAAGATCAGCCTGGCCAACATGGTGAAACCCCGACTCTACAAAAAAAAAAATTAGCTGGACATGGTGGTGTGCAACTGTAGTCCCCAGCTACTCAGGAGACTGAGGCAGGAGAATCACTTGAACCTGGGAGGCAGAGGGTGCAGTGAGCCAAAATTGCACCACTGCATTCTAGCCTGGGTGATGGAGAAAGACTTAGTCTCTAAAAAGAAAAAGAAAATAAAGGAAGGAAAGAGAGAGAGAGAGAAAAAAGAAGGAAGGAAAGAAGGAAGGAATAGAGTGTAAAGAGGACGGAAGGAAGGAAGGAAGGAGGAAGGAAGGGAGGAAGGGAGGGATGAGGGAGGGAGGAGGGAGGGAAGGAGGGAGGAGGGGGGACGGCAGAAAGGGAAGGCGGATGAGGCTGTACCTTTCACTTAAGAAGGCTGGATCGTGGTACTTTCGTTTTTTTTCTTTTTTCCGTCATGACATCTGCCGTTTAACTCCTTCCCGCTTTCCCAATAAGAGAAACGAAAAGGCACGAACGAGCAGGCCGAGCAGCGAGAGCAGAGACGCAAGCAAGACACCCTCAGAAAGAAAGAAAGAAAGGCAAGAAAGAAAGCAAAGCAAAGACCAGCCCTCCCTCAGAAAGAAAAGAAAAGAAAAGAAAAGAAAAGAAAAGAAAGAGAAAGAGAGAGAAAGAAATTACAGTTTAGGGGTTATGCAACCTCTTGCTGCAAGAGTCTGAACCTCCCCAAATTGCTCCTGGGAATAACATTACTATTGCAAAACCTAAGATCAGTGTTTGATCTGCAGACCCTGAATTTGATGGATTAGCTGATACCACCCAGACCAGTAATCTGGCTCAGTCAGTTCTGTGATCTCACCCAGGAACAGAAGACAGCAAGAAAATGTCACTTAGACCCCCCCCATGATTCCATCTCCAGCCTACCCAGTGAGCACTCCCTACTTCCCAAGCTGCTTCCCACCAAAGTATCTTTAAAAACTCCAATCCCCAAATGCTTGGGGAGACTGATTTGAGTAGTAATGTCTTTGTAGTAATGTCTTTGTCTCCTGCACAGCCTGCTCTGCATTAATTACTCTTTCTCCATTGAAATTCCCCTGTTTTGATAAATCAGCTGTGTCCAGGCAGCAGGCAAGGTGAATCCACTGGGTGGTTACGAGAACATATGCCTAAGGTGTCTGGGTTATAGTTTGGCTTTATACATTTTAGGAAGACATAAGATATCAGTCAATACATGTGAAGTATATATTGATTTTGTGCAGAAGGGTGGGACAACTTGAAGCAAGGGGCTTTCAGGTCATAGGTGGATTCAAGGATTTTCTCATTGGCAATTGCTTAAGAGAGTTAAGTTATTATCTAAAGACTTAGAATCAGTGTAGAAGAGTGTCTGGGTTAAGATAAGGAGTTGTAGAGACCAAGGTTCTTATTATGTAGATAAAGTTTCATGGGTGTCTCATAGATGTCTCTAAGGGAGTGCCTTAGAGATAACAGATGGCAAATGTTTCCTATTCAGACCTTTAAAAGGTGCTAGATGCTCAGTTAATCTCTTCAGGATTGGGAGAGCCTGGAAAAGGAAAGATCTAGTTATGTTAATAGAGGTTCTTCACAGATGCAAATTTCCTGCCACAAAAGATAGCTTTTCAGGGCCATTTCAAAATATGAGAGATAAACATATTTTGGGGTTTTTTTTCCCTCTTTATCTGTCATGTAATTGTTGTTAAGAACAAATAGTTCCTCTTCAAAGGGTTTTGGTTCCTGGTTCTTTGTTCTATTCTAAAAGGTAATCATATCCATTCATCTATCAGCTCTCCCTAACTCTGTTGTGCCCAAACACCCCAAGATGTACCATCGCACCTGTCCTTCCTGTCAAACGCCCACCCTTGCCTCCTTTGATGATGTCAACAGCAGTCAATCAGAATTAGCCTAGATTGTGTGGTCTGACCCCAGCCCGCAGGAGGAGGACACAGGAACAGAGTCTGTGTCAGGGATAAAAATAACTCCTGCTCTCCTTTATTTTGCATGCTCTCCCTTGCCTCTGCCTTGCATGAAGAAAGCACCCTTCTATAAAAGTAAATTGCCTTACTGAGAAAATTTTTGCCTGAGTGCTGGTTTCACCTTGTGGCACTGAAAATTTGCTTCTAACAATTTGGGGGCTCATCCAGGATTCCCATTCCCCTCCAGGGAAGGGGTCTCTGATCATCTCCCAGGGGGAGATGAGTCCCACTGCCTCATTGCAGTGGCCTCAGGGGCTAGAGATTGAGACTTCACCTGCTGTGATGGATAAACCTGGAATCTCAGCAACATAGGTAGAAAAGGCTTGCCTAGAAACACCGCAGCGACCAGGTAACTTTTTACACAGACCAAGGTAAGAAAAGCCACGGGGGGTGGGGTTGGCGGTGAAGTACTTCCTTAGTGGTCGGGATATCTTGGAGGCTGAAAGTGATTGTGAATGATGACAAGCACTACTGCTTATGGTACTGCTTGTGTGAATGACGATAAGTACTACTGCTATGCAGAGTAAGTGGGTCCTATCTGCAATTCCCTGGTCACCTCATATGGCTTAGGGCAGATCCTGCCATGGGACTTATACCAGCATGCCAGTGCTAAAAGGGACCTAATTTCCCACAAGAGAAGCAGCCAGATAGGATGAAGCGAATGGAAAGGAGTGCAAGAAATCTCAAGTAAGGTAGGGTTGAGTCTCTAGAGAAAAGGGAAGACAAGAAATCTCCAGTAAGAGAGGTTGAGCCACATACACTCAAGGGAGCATCCAAAACCTCCAAGATGGGAAACACTTCTAGTACAACAGGGAAAGGTAAAGACAGGATTTCCTCCAATAGCCCTCTAGGTCTCATGCTAAAATATTGAAAAGAGAATGAGAGGACTAGACATAAGAAGAAGCAACACATTATAAAATATTTTTGTTTCACTTGGGCCAAGGAAGTCATCCTCAAACCTGCCATCTTCTGGCCAAAATATGGATCAAATGAGGATTGGGTCTGTCAACTTTTAATTCAGTATGTAAATGATAAAAGTCCAGTCTCGCAGGAAGAAATAGATTATGCTGTCTGCTGGAGAAAAGGACCTGTTCTCCTCTTTCCCCTAGAGAACGCAAGGGAAGTGTCAGATTTCACACTCCCCAAAGTAGGTGCAGTAAATCCAACCCCTAGGCAGAGAGATCCCAATGCCTGGGACCCTCTAAACAACTTTCCCCTGTTTAATTCCCCCCCACTTGACCTGCCCCCTCCCCAGACAGCTGCTGCCACCCCAGACCCAGTCCCAGATCCTTCTCCTACTCCTATTATTCCTCCCCCTTATAACCCTGACTCTAGGGAATTACTGACACCCCATGAGTCTGCTCCTTGTCAGCCTAAGTATCCTCCCTGAAGGAACTACAACATGAAATAGAGCAATGTAAAAAAGATATTCAAAATCTTCCTTTCCCCTCTACCTCTAAGGAATCAACTCCAACTCTCTTCCTTCCCTTACCCCAGGGAGGAGGAGCTATTGACTTTGTAAATGCTCCTTTGACTAGTTCAGAGGTTCGAGGTTTAAAGAAAGAACTTAAGCCACTGCTACATGACCCATAAGGTGTAACAGACCAAATTGATCAATTCCTAGGTTCCCAGTTACATACCTGGGCCGAATTAATGTCCATCCTGGGTATCCCTGTCTTAGGGGAAGAAAGGGGGATGATTCACAGGTCTGCTATGACAATTTGGGAATGTGAACACCCTCCTGGCCAAAATGTTCCTGCAGCAGACCAGAAATTCCCAGCCCAAGATCCTCAATGGGATAACAACAACACAGTCCACTGGGAAAACATGAAAGATCTTAGGAAAATGTAATCAAAGGAATTTGGGAGTCAGTGCCCCGTGCTCAGAATCTTTTCCGAGCCTTTGACTTACAACAGGAAAAAGATGAAGACCCCGTGAAATTTCTAGAAAGACTAAGGGAACAAATAAGGAAATATACAGATTTAGATCCAGAAGACCCTCTCGGACAAGAAATGTTAAAGCTACATTTTGTCATAAATAGCTGGTCAGATATAACAAAAAAGTTGCAGAAACTAAAAAACTGAAAAAACCAGTCTGTAGAGGAACTCCTAGGAGAAGCCCAAAAACTATATGTGAGGAGAGATTAAGAAAAGCAAAAACAAAAAATGAAACTTATGCTATCCACCTTCCAACAGATGGCTTCAAGCCCACACACTTCTAAACAGAGACTCCAGGGGGCCAGGAATTATAAAGGGTCCAAATCCCTGTTTGGAGGACCCAAGCCTCCAACTAGGGGAGCCAGACCCTCAGCTAGCAGGTGCTCTACAGAGTATGGGGGAACAAGGTCAAAGAATCCTAGAACTGAGAGAGAAGAAGGAGAAGATAGTTGCTTCAAATGTGGAAGAACAGGCCACTTCAAAAGAGAATGCCCCAAGTAGGGGAAGGAAAAAGAAATTGTCCTGCTCATGGCATTTGAGGAGGAATAGGGAGATCAGGGGCTCTATCTTTTCTATCTCAAGTCCCACCAAGAGCCCTTGATAAATTTAGAGGTGGGACCCAAACTTGAGCTTATCACCTTTTTAATAGATTCAGGGGCGCACTCTGTTTACTATTGGCCCTCTAATACGAACTGCTCATTAGAGGAAATTTTTGTCTCAGGGGTAAAAGGGGAAAGATTTAAAGCCAAAGTTTTAGAAGAAACAGAAGTTAAATACAAAAACTGATAAACTAGTATTAAATTCCTACTAATCTCTGAAGCAAGAACAAACCTGTTAGGGAGAGACCTGATGTTAAAATTAGACATAGGCTTGCGTGTCTGCCCTGAAGAATTTTTCACTTCATTGAACCTGTTCACCACCACAGAAAAAAGTTACATTCATCCCAATGTGTGGTCAAAAGAAGGGAACCGAGGGAAAATATGAATCCCCCGCCCCCTCACCCCCACATTCACATAAAGTTGAAAACCCCTGGAAAAATAGTAAGAAGAAGGCAATATCTAATTCCCCTAGAAGGCAGGATAGGCTTGAAAACTGTGATTGAAGGTGTTATTGAGGATAAGTTACTTGAACCCTGTATGTCTCCACATAATACCCCTATAATACCTGTAAAGAAATCAGAAGGGTCATGTTGGCTAATACAAGACTTCCAGGCCATTAACCAAATAGTCCAAACCACTCATCCCGTTGTCCCCAATCCGTATATTATCCTCAGCAAGATTCCATATGACCATCAGTGGTTTACAGTAATAGCCTTAAAGGATGCCTTATGGGCATGTACCTTAGCTGAAGACAGCCGAGACATATTTGCTTTTGAACGGGAAGATCCTTATTCAGAACAGAAGCAACAATACCGCTGGACGGTCCTGCCTCAAGGATTTACAGACTCTCCCAATCTTTTCGGCCAAATTCTTGAACAAGTTTCGGGGAAGATATCTGTCCCGGAGTCTATATGCAGGCTCCAATATGTAGATGACATACTTGTGTCTGGGAAAGTCATAGAACAAGTATCTGATTTCTCCATCAGTCTTCTCAATCACCTGCAAGGGGAGAGATTACAGGTAGCAAAGGGGAAGCTCCAATTTGTAGAACCTGAAGGCAAGTATTTAGGGCACCTGGTAAGTGCAGGCAAGCGAAGAATAGGACCCAAAAGAGTCAAAGAAATTATGTCCTTACCTCTGCCTAGTACAAAACAAGAGCTTAGAAAATTTTTCAGGCTAGTTGGATATTGCTGCTTGTGGATTGATTCATATGCTCTAAAAGTCAAGTCTCTGTACTCTCAAGCTTACCCAAGAAAAACCTGACCCCCTCCTTTGGGCCCCAGAGGAAGTCAATGATTTTAAAGAATTGAAACACTCATAACTGCTCCTGTTTTAGCTCTGCCTTCCCCCAAACAACCATTTCATCTCTTTGTCAATGTAATAAAGGAGTAGTTTTAGAGGTGCTTACCCAAGAACATGGGGGCCACTAGCAGCCTGTGGCCTTTTTATCAAAAATTTTAGACCCAGTAACCTGTGGATGACCCAAATATATTCAATCTATAGTGGCCACTGCTTTGTTGATTGAGGAAAGTAAAAAGCTAACCTTTGGGGGAAAGTTAACTGTTGACACACCTCACCAAGTTAGAACAATATTAAACCAAAAGGCAGGTAGATGGCTTACAAGCTCAAAGAATTCTAAAATATGAAGTCATTCTATTAGAAAAAGATGACTTCACTTTCACCACGGACAGTGCTCTTAACCCAGCTGCTTTCCTAACTTGGAATCCGAACCCCAAAGATCCTGAACATGACTGCCTAGATCTCATTGATTATCATACTAAGGTTAGACCTGATTTAAGAAAAAACCCTTTTAAAACATGACATCATCTTTTTATAGATGGCTCCTCCCTGGTGGTTGAAGGAAAAAGACACAGTGGATACTCTGCCATAGATGGAAAAGTTCTGCTGAAATAGAATCTGGAAGATTGCCAAAGAATTGGTCTGCTCAAACTTGTGAATTGTTTGCGTTAAATCAGGCTCTAAAATATTTACAAAAGCAAGAAGGTACCATCTATACTGACTCTAAGTACGCCTTTGGGGTAGTGCATACCTTCAGAAAAATTTCGACTGAGCGGGGTCTAATCGCAAAGATCAGGACCTTGTCCACAAAGAATTAATCACTCAAGTTTTAAAGAGCTTACAATTACCAAAAGAAATAGCTGTTGTACATGTCCCAGGGCACCAGAAAAGTTCTACCTATGAAAGCTGGGGGAATAATCTCGCTGACCAAATTACGAAACAAGCTACCATCTCTCAAAGAGCACCTATCTTCCTCCTGACTCCCTGTCTCTCACCGCGAGTTACAATCTGTATCTTCTCTTCCACTGAAAAGGAAAAGTTAGAGAAACTGGGAGCTAAAGAAAACTCAGAAGGGAAGTAGGTATTACCAGATCAAAGGAAAATGATTTCCAAACCACTTATGAGAAAAATCCTGTCCCAACTACATCAAGGGACTCACTGGGGACCTCAAGCTATGTTTGATGCAGTTCTCAGAGTCTATGGATGTATAGGAATTTATACCTTAGCAAAACAAGTTGTGGACAACTGCCTAATATGCAAAAAAACTAATAAACAGGGCCTACGGAAACAACCTTCTGGGGGCAGAAGCCCAAGACTAAGGCCATTTCCAAGTATTCAAGCTGACTATACGGAAATGCCCCCACTAGGTCGCTTTAAATACCTAAGAGTAATAGTAGACCACTTCACTCATTGGCTTGAAGCCATTCCCCTCTCCAGCACAAAAGCTAATAATGTGGTTGAAATATTACTAGAAAACATAATACCTTGATTCAGGATAGTAGAAAACATTAACTTAGGCAATAGAACTCATTTTACTGCAAATATTATTAAAGGGCTTACTTAAGCTTTAGAAATTAAATGGAAGTATCATACCCCTGACATCCACGCTTGACAGAAAAAATAAAAAAGATGAATCAGACTTTAAAGAATCATCTAACTAAGTTAATTTTAGAAACTCGATTACCCTGGACTAAGTGTCTCCCCATCACTCTACTCAGGATCCAAACTGCCCCTCGAAAAGATGTTGGTGTATCCCCTTATGAAATGCTCTATGGGTTACTATGTTTAAGTTCCACTAGTGATATTCCCACTTTTGAGACCGAAGATCAATTCCTTAGGAACTATATACTTGGTCTATCTTCTACCTTATCTTCCTTTAGGACTAAATGTCTCTTAGCGCAAACCCCGCCTCTTGAGTTTCCAGTCCATCAGCACCAGCCCAGAGACTACATCCTCATTAAGAGCTAGAAAGAAGAAAAACTTAAACTGTCCCGGGAGGTACCATATCTAGTGCTCCTCAACTAAAACTGCAGTCCAAACCGCTGAGAAAGAATGGATCCATCACACCCAAGTCAAAAAAGCACCACCCCGTTCAGGGTCATGGGCCGTAGTCCGAGGGGAAAATCCTACCAAACTAAAACTAAGAAAAGTTTAACTCTCTTTCATCTATTCTAATACTCCTTCTTTCCTTGTTCTGTTGCTAGCCACCTCGTTATTAATGTAACTGAATCAGACTCACCCAAGACCATAACCTTTGATGCTTATTTAGTTATGCCTTGTGGGGATTTCCAAAGCCAGAGACAGCTTGCAGGAGCAAAAAAAAAAAAAAAAATCTCTGCCCCTCCATAGCAGATGCTTCTAAATAGTTTAGGTACTTATTTTGTCATACTTGAAAATATGTCATTTGAACCACTGAATGTCAAGACTGGATCCCGTCGGAAGATTTCCCACTATCAGTTCTAAAGCCCTGTATCCATTTTACTAAAGCAAGTGCTCTTCCCAGTTGTCAACATAACCAATGTAACCCAGTACAAATTTCCATCATCATCCCAACTCTTCAAGATCCCTCCCCGACACTAGACCATTTTTATGGTATGAGAACAGATACAACAAAAAAAGACTCCATAGGATTTTTTGAGTTGCACCTCATTACATCCTCATCCCTCACATCGCCACCTCTATCCTCTTCTAAACCTGCTGACCAGACCACTGTCTCTTCACCTAATGACAAAACCAAAGTAGCTATTGTAGAGGTTAAAAATTTAAAACAAACACTGGCAATTGAAACAAGATACCAAGATCCAAATGCCTGGATGTAATGGATTGAATATTCTGTTCACACTCTAAACAAAAACTGTTACACTTGTGCACACTAGGCCCAAGTTGTCCCCTTTCCACTTAGATGGTTTTCTGACCAACGGGACATGAGCTGTATGGTGGCTCTTTTCCAAGACCCCACAGCCTGGGGTAATGAATTCTGTTGCATTCTCTCTCTGCTAATCCCTGAAGTTCAACACCCTGCAGGTCAGCCCCCGAGGGCTATCCAGCCTCCATCTCCAGATGCCAATTTTACTTCATGTCTCTCACAACAGGGAGAAAATCTGGCATTTCTTAGAGACATAAAGGGATACAGTGAGCTTGAATCTTTCCAAGAGCTTACCAATCAGTCTGTCCTTGTTCATCCCTGAGCTGATATATGGTAGTGTTGTGGTGAACCCCTACTGGACACTCTGCCAAGTAACTGGAGTGGCACCTGCACTCTAACTCAATTGGCCATCCCTTTCACCCTGGCAATTCTTTTTTTCTTTTTGAGACGGAGTCGTGCTCTGTCACTCAGGCTGGAGTCCAGGGGCACGGTCTCCGCTCACTGCAAGCTCCGCCTCCCGGATTCACACCATTCTCCTGCCTCAGCCTCCTGAGTAGCTGGGACTACAGGCGCCCACCACCACACTCAGCTAATTTTTTGTGTTTTTAGTAGAGATGGGGTTTCACCGTGTTAGCCAGGATGGTCTCGATCTCCTGAACTCATGATCCGCCTGCCTCGGCCTCCCAAAGTGCTGGTGTTACAGGCATGAGCCACTGTGTCCGGCTCACCCTGGCATTTCATCAACCAGAAAAGGGGAAACCACAGCACCGTAAAATGAGAGAGGCCCCTCATGGATCTTTCAACTTTCATGTCTATATAGATGCAATTGGAGTCCCACGGGGGGTACCTGATAGATTCAAAGCCTGAGACCAAATAGTGGCAGAATTTGAATCATTATTTCCACGAGTAACTATTAATAAAAATGTAGATTACGATAAACTATATGTATTATAACCAACAATGATTTATTAATTACACTAGGGATACTGTCAAAGGAATAGCTGAACAATTGGGCCCCACTAGCCAGATGGCTTGTAAAAACAGAATGGCCCTAGATATGCTATTAACAGAAAAAGGTGAAGTTTGTGTTATGATAGAAACCCAATGCTGCACCTTCATTCCCAACAATACAGCCCCTGATGGAACAATTACAAAAGCTTTACAAGGTCTTACCTACCTATCAAATGAATTAGCCACAAATTCTGGGATAAACGACCCTTTCACAAGATGGTTAGGGAAATGGTTTGGTAAATGGAAAAGACTCATGGCCTCTATTGTTACTTCTCTGACAATTGCAATAGCTGTGTTTATTCCTGTTGGATGCTACATCATACCCTACATTTGTAGACTAGTCCAAAGACTTATAAAAACAATTGTTACCAGAACCTTCCCTAGTTCTTCCCAATCCTATGCAAATAAATTCTTTCTCCTGGAAGAACAATAAAGTCAAGTCAGGTTAGATAAGTTTGAGAAAAAATGTATAAATTCAAGAGGGGGAAATTGTTGTTAAGAACAAATAGCTCCTCTTCAAAGGGTTTTGGTTCCTGGTTCTTTGTTCTATTCTAAAAGGTAATTGTACCCATTCATCTGTCAGCCCTCCCTAACTCTGTTGTGCCCAAACACCCCAAGATATACCGTACAAATCAAACGCCCACTCTTGCCTCCTTTAATGATGTCAACAGTAGCCAATTGGAATTAGCCTCGATTGTGTGGTCCAAACCCAGCCTGCAGGGGGAGGACATAGGAACAGGATCTGCATTAGGGATAAAAAAACTCCTGCTCTCCTTTGTTTTGCACACTCTCCCTTGCCTCTGCCTTGCATGCAGAAAGCACCCTTGCAGCACTGAAAATTTGTTTCTAACATAATGTTATGCCAGCATCAGGTTGAAAAGTAAGCCACATTATATAGGATTAAATAAAACCCATCTGATGACATTTTATGGGGGCCACCAACTCCACCTTGCTTCTAACCTTTAAGCTGTCCTTTTTCATTCCTGGGTGTAGGCTGAACTAACTTTGGGAAGGAATTCAGTTCATGGTTTGACTCTGAAACAAAATTGATAATAGCCCTTTCCCGAAATGATCCCCTTCCTGCCTGGTAACCAGTCAGCCTTTGTAGAACTAACAAATTCGCTACAAGATTTAAAATTATAGTTTAGGGGTCATGCAGCCTCTGGCTGCAAGAGTCCGAACCTCCCCAAATTGCTTCTGAGGATAACATCACTATTGTAAAACCTAAGATCAATGTTTGAGATATTTTGCAGACCCTGCACTCAGCTGACACCACCCAGATCAGTAATCTGGCTCAATCAGTTCTGTCATCCCACCCAGGAGCAGAAAACAGCAAGAAAAACTCACTTTGACTCTCTTATGACTCCATCTCCAACCTGACCAGTCAGCACTCCCTGCTTTCCCAGCCCCTACCTGCCAAATTATCTTTAAAAACTCTGATCCCCAAATGCTCTGGGAGACTGATTTGAGTAATAAAACAACTCCTGTCTCTACACAGCTGGATCTGCATGAATTACTGTTTCTCCATTGCAATTCCTCTGTCTTGATAAATCAGCTCTGTCTAGGCGGTGGGTAAGGTGAACCCACTGGGTAGTTACGAAAGTAACCCCTCCCTCGCTGTGTTTCTTGCTACATTTATAGCTACCTATTTGCTTGAAAATTCCAAATGCTAATCTTTAAACAATCCAGGCAAGAAGCTGAGATGGCAGTTGCAATTTTCCCCTTTTTGAGAAGAAATCAGTGCGTGGTTAACCCATAACCCAATCCCTGCCAAGATGAGGCCAACCAGGCCTCTGGATGTCCATTACTCAAACTAGCCATCAGAAAACGGCAAGCAGTGCTGCACTCCAGACCACTTCTGTGCATGGTTTCCATGCAACATTTCCCCTTAAAGTCCCTTTAGTGGCATGGCGCCAGAGGAGGAAGTGGTGAGGTTGTTGCCTGCTCTGTGCTCACCGCTGGCTCTGGGGGCGCAGAGAGGGGCCGTGGTCTCCACGGCTGCCTTATGCTCCCCTGCAGTCCTCTCCATGTTCCCTGGCACCATCACTCCCCTTCCTAAGGCCGCCGCTTACCCCAGGGTCTATAGAAGTAATGGAAGGACCCCTCAACCTGGCTCATCAACAGAGCAGATGAGCAGACCATTTATTAGCAGCAGGCAAATATGAAGAGGCTATTTCTTGTCACAAAAAGGCTGCGGCCTATCTTTCTGAAGCCATGAAGCTGACACAATCTGAACAGGCTCAGCTTTTACTGGAATGGCAAAGGAATAGCTCCTCCTCATCCAAGAGAGATGGAAAAGGCCCCAGCGTGAAGAAAGATTGAAAGCCCAACAGAACACAAAGGATGTAGTCGCCCATCTTCAGGCATCTCACAAACCCTCTGCAGAGGGCCAGAGCCCCCTTTCTCAGAAGGACAGCCCTTCCACAGAGAAACGGCTGCCTGAGATTCAGGGGATCTTTGACAGGGACCCAGACACCACTGCTATATTTACTTCAGCAAAAGAGTGAGCCAGCAGAGCCATGTGTTGGAAGCAAAACCCCAAAAGATGACAAAACAATTATAGAGGAGCAGGCATCCAAAACTGCAGATTTGAAGAGGCATGTGAAATTCCTTGTGACCAAGAATGAAAGGTTAAGGAAAGAAAATAAACAACTAAAGGCTGAAAAGGCCAGACTTCTAAAAGGTCCATTAGAAAAGGAGCTGGATGTAGATGCTGATTTTGTAGAAATGTCAGAGTTATGGAGCTTGCCACCACATTCAGAAACTGCTACAGCCTCCCCAACCTGGCAGAAGTTTGCAGAAAATACCGGGAAAGCCAAGGACATTCCAGTTCCCAATTTCCTCCCTTGGATTTTTTCAACTCCAGAACTTCCCTTTAGGGAGCTCTGTGAGGATATTCTGAAAGGATTTATGAATGATTAAAATGGAAGGTCACAGAAGAGGGAAGAAGAGGAAATAATATAGTAATAGTCAATCCAGCAAAAAAATGAAAAGGGAAAAACACACAGAAGGGTCATTCTGGAAACGCTTCACCTGGCGGACTGTGGGAGCAGAGGCATTGCCAGGACTGGGGCAACAGTGTCACTGTGAAATGCATCGTGTATCTGATTCACTGACTTGAGCTAATGATTCCAACTTGGCAGACACTGAACTCGTGGAGGTTCAGTTTCTCCTGATACAAACCAAATGCCTACCTGGAATAATTTTTTTCAAGCAACAATTATTTTTCTTATCTTCAGGGTTAAAATGTATAAAAGTATGTTATGCATAATTACTCTGTAATGCCATAAATGATCATGCAAAACCTAAATAATATGGTGGCCTGAGGGGTTACCTTACATTTGAAACATGCTTTCTATCATGCATTGACTGTATGCATCTTGTTAATTCACATTTTGTTTGTTTAAATAAGGTGTGTAAGAGACACACCCTTCTAGATGAAACTATATGTGCTACACTTTTTACTACTCATAATGATAACCTTAAGACTATCAGGAGAAATATTTCAATTTCTACTTTATGAAGAAAGGAACCAAATTATTATGCTTTTAAAACAAATTACCAGTTTACATAATTAATCAGGGTGCATTTTAAGTTCTAACTTTGTTTATTGTATAATGCATCATTTGAAAATACCAAGGAGGAATTACCCTTTAGTTTTAATGATGGAAGAGTGGAAATAATGCTAGTTGGCAGTATTTGATTGTAAGAAATCAACAAAGTAATTGTGCGGTTTTTTTTTTGTTTGTTTGTTTGTTTGTTTAAAAAAAGGCTGGGCACAGTGGCTCATGCCTGTAAATCCCAGCACTTCCGGAGGCTGAGGCAGGCAGATCACCTGAGGTCAGGAGTTCAAGACCAGCCTGACCAACATGGAGAGACCCCCGTTTCTACTAAAAATATAAAATTAGCCTGGAGTGGTGGTGCATGCTTCTAATCCCAGCTACTCAGGAGGCTGAGGCAGGAGAATTGCTTGAACCTGGGGAGGTAGAGGTTGCAGTTAGCTGGGATCACACTATTTCACTCCAGCCTGGGCAACAAGAGTGAAACTCCGTCTCCAGAACAAAAACGAAAACAAAAACAAAAACAAAACCTTTGGCCGGATGCAGTGGCTCAAGCCTGTAATCCTAGCACTTTGGGAGGCCGAGACAGGCGGATCACGAGGTCAGGAGATCGAGACCATCCTGGCTAATACGGTGAAACCCCGTCTCTACTAAAAAATACAAAAAAACTAGCCGGGCGAGGTGGCGGGCGCCTGTAGTCCCAGCTACTTGGGAGGCTGAGGCAGGAGAATGGTGTAAACCCGGGGGGCGGAGATTGCAGTGAGCTGAGATCTGGCCATTGCACTCCAGCCTGGGCGACAGAGCGAGACTCCGTCTCAACAAAAAAAAAAAAAAAAAAACCCTTTAACCAGCTTGAGGTTTTTTTGATTTTTTGGGTTTTGTTGTTGTTGTTTTGAGACAGAGTCTTGCTCTGTTGCCCAGGCTGGAGGGCACTAGTGCAATCTCAGCTTACTGCAACCTCGGCCCTCCGTGGTTCAAGCAATTCTCCTGCCTCAGCCTCCCAAGTAGCTGGGACTACAGACATGTGCCACCATGCCTGGCTGATAAGGAGTGGAAAAATACTGAACATCAGAGGTCAGAAAAGTCAGGAAACTCCCCTTAATGCTAAAACAACAAGGTTATCTGGAAAGTCCCTAGCAGGGCAAGTGGCCATTTGTGGTTTGGTCAAAGGGCGGGAACCAATGAACAACTGACTAATGTTTAACTTTAAATGTCAGCCAATTGTAAACCTAAAACTGTAAAAATCCCCAGTGACTCTGTAACTTGCTGTAACTTGTTTGTGTCTGACTATAAAAGACGGCTGAACACCGAGCTCGGGGTCTCTCCCTAGGATCTGATACCTAGCTGGAGGGAACCGAGTTCGAACTCGAAATAAAGCGATCCCTGCCGCTTGGCTTTGTCTCTGGACTCTGGTGGTTGCTTTCGGGTCATCGCGGGTCTGGGCATTACACTGATTTTTTTTTTTTTTTTTTTTTTGCATTTTCAGTAGAAATGGGGTTTCACCATGTTGGCCAGGCTAGTCTTGAACTCCTGACCTGAGGTGATCTGCCTGACTCAGCCTCCGAAAGTGCTGGGATTACAGGCATGAGCCACCACACCTGGCCCCAGCTTGAGATTTTTGAGATGGCTTTTAGAGACTTGAGTCTGGCCATCTCCCAAGCCACTAGCACTTGAATAAACCTGCTTTCCTTTTGCCAATCTTCACTTCTCACGTATCTGGCTTTTTGAGTGGTGAGCAGCTGAACGTGAGCTCAGTTACAGAATAACACAATTGTTTTGAGATAATTATCCTTGGCTACAAGGATCAATAACAAGGGGTGGGGGGCACCAGTCTGAGATTGGACAGGCAGTTGCTAGACAGAAGTCCTTGCAGAAATATATTTTGTGTAAGGTTGTGATGGCCTTTGTGCAAGGTTGTAGTTTTTGCATAGTCTTTTGCGATAGTTTTCATTAGGCCTACAACTATGAGAACCCTCTCTTCAAGGCTTTCCCTGACTCTATTAATCAGGGTTTTGTTTTTTTATTTTTATGTTTTTAACGCAAGTGACTCTTTTAATTCTGACGCCTTTCACAATTGGCTACTATGGACATACTATTGACTGATCAGACTGTGATGCTAGCTATTGACTTATAGATGATTGATAAGTTGTAAATGATTTCTGTCTTTGGATATGAATTTCTTACCCTGTGGACATTAATTAGTTCTGTACCGAATTTAGCAATCTCATCACTGAATTATTTCTTTCACTGGTGTCAGTATACGTGGATTTCATTGAAAATCATTTTATTGCTTAGGCAACAGACTTGGGCAGTGTTTTTCAACCAGTTTATGCAAATACTCAAACTAAGCTCTAATAATGGTCACTCCCAAGATGATCTGAGCATTCCACCTGCAGACTTAAAACACTGTCAGACACCTGAGGATTTTCTAAAGCCCCACAGGTACTAATCTCAGCAAGGGTGGTAGGAACAGCTATTTGCATAACTCACATTTCCCAGGTTTAGAAACTTATTGATTTAAATATGCAAAAAAAGCCTGGGGCAGGGACTGAGTAGGTGTGAACGACAGCCGATGGCTCTGCTTAGGATCAATTAGCATTTCAAAAAGTGTCAAGTTGCTGGAAGACCTTTTTTTAATTGCTGCTAATGGGGGGTTCTAAAGGCAGCAAAGGAACTATCTGGGTGCAAATCTCATGCAAGAGAAAGGTATCCAAAAAGGGAATGTGGGAGGTGAAATGAGGGGTGGGGTGGGGCTTCAGCAATAAATATGAAAAGACACTTACATCATCAGATTTGGGAATCCTTAAAGCTTGTTTTTCTACAGAACCTCTTGAATTTTTTATTCACAGTGGATCCTCAGCACTAGGGTTGGCCGCTTGCCTTTAACATCCCTGTGGGTAATGCAGAGACCGCTGCAAACACTAAAAAAAAAGATGGCTTTCTGTTGCCTGCTGTCATTTGATTGTACTCTTAAAGAAAATAGAGCCCATCAGCACAAAATCACTCCCTTCTCATTACTGAGGATACTTTCCCTTTGAGCAGTTGAGGGTAGGAGATGGCAGGAAGTTGAAAAGCTAATATGACTTACCCAGTGTGGAAATAAACAAAAATCGCCTGGATGAGAGCAGCAGAGGGAGTTAGCCACAGCCACCATCATGGTCTTGGGCAGAGACTCCAAGGCAGGCAGGGAGTGGGGATGCTTCATAGTGGAAAATGGGAAGCTTCAGGTGGGCTCTGACTGAAGGCTGTTGGTGTAGGAAAGTAGAGGTTGGCTGACTAGGACTGAAGACTTCCATATTGTTGCCAGGTAGAATGAGGTCCAGCTGCTTGTTCTTGTGATCCAATAATGAGATGCAGACAGACTGGGAAAGAAGGGAGTTTATTATTGAGCTGTGTTATTTCGGCAACCAGTTACAGGGAGAACGTGAGAGTAACTCATCAGACCAACTCAGTTACAAGTTTTTTCTAGTGCTTATATACGTTCAGTGCATCTACAAGCCGAAAGCCAAGGTGTTTCACTCTATCTAATCTTTAACTAGGGTCCAGGATCTAGTCAATTACTTCAGAGCCTTGGAAAGATGACTTAATCTAAAGTGGATCCTGGTACCAGGTGTGCAAGAATGTCTCCATTATTTTAATTAAACTCTGAGATCTGAGAAGGTCCAGGAGGTTTATTAATGAACTTGTTTTTACATTCTAGCCTTTGTACTAAGTTTAACTTACGTTAAACTTAATTAATTAAGTTAACTTACGTTTAACTTATACATTTACCAGAGCTACAGTAAGGTGCTGGTGAAGGCTGATTGCCCTGGTTGCTAATGGAGACCCAGCCTGCCACAATGTGACTGCTTGCTTTGGTGTGCATATTTGGCTGTCTCTGGTTGGTACCAAATTGGGGAGGAGGCAGTGATAAAAAATAGGGAAGCCACAGTCAATGCTGAGTCCTGACCCTCCTGGGCTGGTTGCTTGCAGAGGTTGCGGGTCAGAATTCCACTGTCTTATATGGTCTGGCCATTGTCTGCTTGTATAGTCTGTCTCTCACCAGGTCACATTAATCATAAAAACCAAGAGGAAATGACTTGTTCTCAGATCATGGCAAGAGCCCCTACAAATCTGGAGCACAAATGACCACCAGTTTAGGAACACCTACTATTATGCCTGAAACAGCACTCAAGGGAGCCCTTGATTCTTCATCCCACTGTCACCAGGAAAGTGGGCTGCTCGGCCAGATGCCAGCAGCAGTTAGATGAGCTAAGTTGCTGGGCTAGTGTAGTAGTCCGTTTTCACACTGCTGATGAAGACATACCTGAGACTGGGTAAATTATAAAGAAAAAGAGGTTTAATGGACTCACAGTTCCACATGGCTGAGGAGGTCTCACAAGCATGGTAGAAGGCAAAAGGTATGTCTTACATGGCAGCAGGCAAGACAGAGAATGAGAGCCAAGCAAAAGGGGTTTCCCCTTATAAAACCATCAGATCTCATGAGACTTATTCACTACCATGAGAACAGTATGGGGGAAACTGCCCCCATGATTCAACTGTCTCCCACAGAGTCCCTCCCATAACATGTGGGAGTTATGGGAGCTACAATTCAAGGTGAGATTTGGGTGTGGACACAGCCAATCCTTATCAGCTAGGGTCCAAGAGTCTGATGATGCTCGGCTGCCATGATGCCTCTCCTGGGCTTCTTGATCAGTGGGCCTCCAGACGTTTCCTTTAGGGACTTCTTAATCAAACACCACATTCAGTGGGGACATCCATGCTGTGGTCAGAGCCAGGAGTGGTCAAGATGCATGTGTGGTGGGTCATGGACTTGGGAAAGGCAGCCATAGGACCTAAAACCTCACCCCCTCAGGAGAGCCTGCTGACCCACTCAACCCAGAGGCCCAGGGCCCAAAAGACTGAAGAGATAGCACAGGAAGAAAGTCTAGAATAAAAGACTGATCAATCAACAGAAGGAATGAACCAAGGAGAGCCAGAAAACTAGAATGACTTGCCGTCACCACAGTTCACTAAGTTGGAACAGAATCTGTTTTGTACTGCAGCTCAAGCTGCTCACAACCACATGATAGAGGATGGAGGAAGTGCCCTCAGCAATGGGTGGTCACAGTCACCCAGAGGGTCAAACCACCCAAAAGAGACCTCAAGTCCCTTCTCACTCTTCTCCAAACAGAGGAACCCTATTGTTACATTGTGGCTGTTTGGCAGAATGCCTTTTTTGTTTGCCTCTATTCTTCCTCTCCTAGAACTTTTGCAGGGGGCTCCCAGGCTAGAGAAGAAAAATGGGAGGTCAGTGGAGGCCCTTGCTGGAAACCCATCTTAGGTGGCGTCTGTTTGCCCTTCAGCTTAAAGTAACCTGGCCCTAGAGGTTAAGTGGAAAGAACTTTGTGTTTAAAGTCAGGAGATCTGGGTGTCAGATGGCCCTGGCTAAGGCATTTAAACTCTCACTGTTTATTTTAGAAACTGCCAAAATTGGGGATGCATCCCTGTTTGAGTCCAGTCATGCTCTCCTTCTTTTTATTGCAATGTGATATAAAGCACAGGACTCTGAGAAACAGGCAGCAAAGGGTTTCATTCTCTTATTCGCTATGAAAGGCAAGTTGTATAAAGTCCACACCTGGGTGCTCCTTCCTGCCTGAAAATGGGATTCCACACCTGACTAAGTGCCCCAGAGCTGGCTCTGTTTACTTGTCTCTGGGGGCAAAAAACAGAGAGGGCTATGACTGAGACTGTATCTCTGCCACCTTTCCTGGGGGTAAGGGGTCCTGGACACTTCTATCTCTTTCTTCAGGGCAGAAACTCTGGGTTAAAAGTGACAAGTAACCACAATGTTCTCCCCTCATAGGGTACACAGGAATACAGACTTCCCCCTAATCCTGACTAAGAATATTATTCAACAAACAAGCATGATTTTCAAACAAAAATGAAAAATTTACCAGAAATTTGCAAAATTGCAAATGCTTTTCCTTGTTGCAGATACATAGTACATGTCCTAGAAAGGAAAGTGTTAATCTTCATATCCCTCACTTTAAAGAGACAATTGTTCTATTCATCCCATCTGTTGCCAATGAGAAGGGAAAATCCTTGATGCCATAAAGGAAAAATTTCTCCCAAATTCTCTGATGGTTAATACTGGGTGTCAACTTGATTGGATTGAAGGATACAAAGTATTGATCCTGGGTGTGTCTGTGAGGGTGTTGCCAAAAGAGATTAACATTTGAGTTAGTGGGCTGGGGAATGGGCAGATCCATCCTTAATCTGGGTGGGCACAATCTAATCAGCTGCCAGTGCAGCTAGACTATAAAGCAGGCAGAAAAATGTGAAAAGTAGCCTCCCAGCCTACATATTTCTCCTGTGCTGGATGCTTCCTACCCTCAAACACCGGACTTCAGTTTTGGGACTTAGGCTGGCTCTCCTTGCTCCTCAGCTTACAGACAGCCTATTGTGGTACCTTGTGATCATGTTAGTTATTACTTAATCAACTCATATATATATGAGCAAATGCAGAACCCCTGCGTTGGCTCCCTGGAGATATATATATCCCATTAGTTTTGTCTCTCTAGAGAATCCTGACTAATACAGATTTTGGTACCAAGGGTGGTTCTAGAGGAATAGAACATTAAGGATGGAGTCTTTTCATTGGTTTTGGGGTTCCTAGAGTTGGCTGCTTAATATGATTGGTCCCAAAAATGCTGCTAAGGACTCTACTTCTTAATAGTATGGAGAACCCTGATAGCCCTTGGCATGAACTGTTTAGAGAGTTATGCAAAATAAATGCATTTGACACTTCTGAGTCACTGGTTGTGAGAGGCAAGGAGTTTAGTGACTCTATACATAATACCTTTGACCATATATGGAGAACCAAGAAACATAATGAAGCTGGCTGGTTGTTCCTAAGTTCACTGGACAAATTGACGAAAGAAAATTATGAACTCAGGGATTCTGTCTCCTGCCTTCAGAAGCAGATACTGAGCCTCAAATCTGCTAAGATTGCCCTGAGTCAGAGTCTTATCTCCTGTAGAGAAAGAGCTGAATGGGTGGAAAAACAGATACAAGCTCTTAGCATAGGAGTGGCTGACCTGCAATGAAAGATGCGTGCACAGCCTTGCCTGGTGTCTACCGTTAAAGTGAGGGCATTGATCGGAAAGGAATCAGACTCTAAAACTTGGAACGTGAACATGTAGGAGGAGCCTGATGAAGCTGAGAACACTGAGTTTGTAAACTCCGATGAACCTTTCTTGCCAGAAGGAACAGCTTCCCCATCCCTGGTAGTGGCAACATCCCCTCCCTTGCCCATGCTGCCATCAGCCTTTCCACCTTTGTCTGAGGAGATAAATCCTGTGCTGCCTGAGGAAATAGTGATTGCCTCCTCTGGGGCAGCTGCCAGGCAAAATAATGTTGATTCTCCTCAGGAGCCACCCCCAACACCCTTGTTTGCTTCTAATCTATAACTGGAATAAAGCCCCAGAGGGCCCCTAGAGGTGAGATTGAGAATGTGACCCATGAGGAGATGTGCTACACTAGAAAAGAACTATTTGAGATCTCTAATTTATATAAACAGGAATCTGGAGAATAGGCATGGGAATGGATATTAAGGGTATGGGATAATGATGGAAGGAAATGAGTTGGGTCAGGTTGAATTTATTAATTTGGGCCCACTAAGGAGGGACTCTGCATTTAATGTTGCAGCTTGGGGAGTTAAAAAAAGGTTCTAATAGTTTATTTGCTTGGTTAGCTGAAATATGGGTTAAAAGGTGGCCCACTGTGAGCAAACTGGAAATGCCTGATCTCCCTTGCTTTAATATAGAGGAAGGGATCTAAAGGGTTAGGGAGATTGGAACGGTGGAGTGAATTAGTCATTTTAGACTTACTCATCCCAGCCGAGGGGGTCCAGAAGATATACCCTTGACCAATGCCTTGTGAAATAGATTTGTGAGGGCAGCACCTGCATCTTTGAAGAGCCCTGTAATTGCTGTTGTATGTCAGATCTAACAGTGGGAACTGCAGTCACTCAACTACAAAATTTAAATACAGTGGGAATAATTGGATCCTGAGGTGGCAGGGGCCAAGTGGCAGCACTCAACTGTCAAAGACAAGGAGGGCGTAGCTATGTAGTGGACAGCAGAGACAAAGCAGCGATCAGAATAGTCTGACTCATGTAGTGCTCTAGCATTGGCTAATTAATCACAATGTTCCCAGAAGTGAAATTGATAGGAAGGCCGGGCACGGTGGCTCAAGCCTGTAATCCCAGCACTTTGGGAGGCCGAGGCGGGCGGATCACGAGGTCAGGAGATCGAGACCATCCTGGCTAACACGGTGAAACCCCGTCTCTACTAAAAAAAATACAAAAAACTAGCCGGGCGAGGTGGCGGGCGCCTGTAGTCCCAGCTACTCGGGAGGCTGAGGCAGGAGAATGGCGTAAACCCGGGAGGCGGAGTTTGCAGTGAGCTGAGATCTGGCCACTGCACTCCAGCCTGGGTGACAGAGCGAGACTCCTTCTCAAAAAAAAAAAAAAAAAAAAAAAAAAAAAGAAATTGATAGGAAGCCTACTGCATTCCTACTTAGTTTATATAAGGAGAAAACTTCTAGGTCAGATGGATAAAAGACTAATTTTAATTATAAAAACAGGATCACGGCCCCTCAATTTCCAGACTTGAGCAAGTTTACGGACACAGAACCCCTTGAATGAAGAGGAGGCCAGGTCCCCTTGAGGAAGGACTCCACTACACTACCCATAGTTTATGCTGTTAATCTTTCTCCCACCCTTCCCCAAGAAGCCCTCTGGCCTTTTGCCAGGGTAAAAGTGCACTGGAGAAAGGAAATGATCAGACCTTTCAGGGACTAAGCTGAAGCTGACGTTGATTCCAGGGGACCCAAAACATCACTGTGGTCCTCCAATTAAAGTAGGGGCTTATGGAGGTCAGGTAATTAATGGAGTTTTAGCTCAGGACCAACTTACAGTGGGTCCAGTGGGCTCCCAGATTCATCCTGCGGTCATTTCCCCAGTGCCAGAATACATATTAGCATAGACATATTTAGCAGCTGGCAGAACCCCTGCATTGGCTCCCTGATTGATAGAGGAAAGGCCAAATGAAAGCCATTAGAGCTGCCTCTACCTAGAAAAATAATAAATCAAAAGCAGTGTCACATCCCTGGAGGGGTTACAGAGATTAGTGCCACCATCAAGGACTTGAAAGACGCAGGGGTGGTGATTCCCACCACAACCCCCTCAGCTCTCCTATTTGGTCTGTGCAGAAGACAGACGGATCTTAGAGAATGGCAGTGGATTATCATAAGCCTAAGCAAGTGGTGACTCTAACTGTGGCCACTGTACCAAATGCGTTTTCATGGCTTGAGCAAATTAACACATCTCCTGGTACCTGCTATGCAGCAATTGATTTCGCAAATGGCTTTTTCTCCATTCCTGTCCATAAGATCCACCAGAAGCAATTTACCTTCAGCTGACAAGGCCAGCAATATACATTTACTGTCCTACCTCAGGGGCATATCAATTCTCTGGCTTTGTGTCATAATCTTATTCAGAGAGACCTTGATTGCTTTTCACTTCCACAACATATCACGCTGGTCTATTACATTGATGACATTATGCTGATTGGATCCAGTAAGCAAGAAGTAGGAAACACACTGGACTTATTGGTGAGACATTTGCATGCCAGAGGATGGGAAATAAATTCGACTAAAATTCAGGGACCTTCTTCCTCAGTAAAATTGCTAGGGGTGTGGGGCCTTTGAATACATTTATTCTAAGGTGAAGGATAAGTTGCTGCATTTGGCCCCTTCTATAACCAAGAAAGAGGCATGACATCTAGTGGGCCTATTTGAATTTTGAAGGCAACATATTCCTCATTTGGGTATGTTACTCTGGCCCATTTATCGAGTGACCTGAAAGGCTGCCAGTTTTGAGTGGCGTCCAGAAGAGAAGGACCTGCAACAGGTCCAGGCTGCTGTGCAAGCAGCTCTGCCACTTGGGACATATGACTCAGCAGATCCAATGGTGCTTGAGGTGTCAGTGGCAGATAGGGATGCTCTTTGGAGCCTTTGGCTGGCCCCTGTATGTGAATCAAAGCAGAGGCCTCTAGGATTTTGGAGCAAGGCCCCCATCTTCTGCAGATAACTGCTCTCCTTTTGAGAGACAGCTCTTGGCCTGTTACTGGGCTTTGGTGGAAACGCAACATTTGACTATGGGTCATCATGTCACCATGTGACCCGAACTGCCTATCATGAACTGGGTGCTTTCTGACCCATCTAGCCATAAAGCGGGTTGTGCACAGCAGCATTCCATCATCAAATGAAAGTGGTATATATGTGACTGGGCTTGAGCAGGTCCTGAAGGCAAAAGTAAGTTACATGAGGAAGTAGCTCAAATGCCCATGGTCTCCATTCCTGCCACCGTGCCTTCTCTTCCCCAGCCTGAACTGATGGCCTCATGGGGAGTTCCCTATGATCAGTTGACAGAGGAAGACAAGACTAGGGCCTGGTTCACAGATGGTTCTGCACGATATGCAGGCACCACTGAAAGTGAACAGCTGCAGCACTACAGCACCTTTCCAGGACATCCCTGAAGAACAGTGGGAAGGAGAATCTTCCCAGTGGGCAGAACTTCGAGTAGTGCACCTGGTTGCACACTTTGCATGGAAGGAGAAATGGCCAGATGTGTGATTACATACTGATTCATGAGCTGTAGCCAATGGTTTGGCTGGGTGGTCAAGAACTTGGAAGAAGCATGATTGGAAAATTGATGACAAAGAAATCTTTGGGAAGAGGTATGTGGATGGACCTCTCTGAGTGGTAAAAAACTGTGAAGATATTTGTATGCCATGTGAGTGCTCACCAGTGGGTGACCTCAGCAGAAAAGGAGTTTAATAATCAAATGAATAGGATGACCCGTTCTGCAGTGACCACTCAGCCTCTTTCCCTAGTCACCGCTGTCATTGCCCAATGAGCCCATGAACAAAGTCCCCATGGTGGGAGGGATGGAGGTTACGCACGGGCTTAGCAACATGGACTTCCACTCACCAAGGCTGAGCTGAGTGCCCAACAAAGCCACTGCTGAGTGCCCAACTTGCCAGCAGCAGAGACCAACACTGAGCCCTCAATATGGCACCATTCCTCGGGGTGATCAGTCAGCTACCTGGTGCCAGATTGATTCTATTGGACCTCATCCATCATGGAAAGGGCAGAGGTTTGTCCTCACTGGAACAGACACTTACTCCAGATATGGGTTTGCCTATCTTGCATGCGATGCTTCTGCCAAGACTAACATCCATGAACTCACAGAATACCTTATCCACCATCATGGTATTCCACACAGCATTGCCTCTGACCAAGACACTCACTTTACAGACAAAGAAGTGTGACAGTGGCCTCATGCTCATGGAATTTACCGGTCTTACCATGTTCCCTATAATCCTGAAGCATCTGGATTGATAGAATGGTGGAATGGCCTTTTGAAGTCACAATTACAATGTCAACTAGGTGACAATACTTTGCAGGGCAGGGGCAAAGTTGTTCAGAAGGTTGTGTATGCTCTGAATCAATATCCAATATATGGTACTGTTTCTCCCATAGCCAGGATTCATGGGTCTAGGAATTAAGGGGTGGAAGTGGAAGTGGCACCAATCACCATTACCCGTCGTGATCCACTAGCAAAATTTTTGCTTCCTGTTCCTGCAACATTACATTCTGCTGGCCTAAAGGTCTTAGTTCCAGAGGGAGGAACACTGTCACCAGGAGACACAACAATTACATTAAACTGAAAGTTAAGATTGCCACCTGGCCACTTTGGGCTCCTCCTACCTTTAAGTCAACAGGCTAAGAAGGGAGTTACACAGTTGGCTGGGGTGATTGACCCAGACTATCAAGATGAAATCAGTCTACTACTCCACAAAGAAGGTCAGAAAGAGTATGCATGAAAACCAGGAAATCTATTAGGGCATCTCTTAGTATTACCATGCCCTGTGATTAAGGTCAATGGGAAACTATAACAGTCCAATCCAGGCAGGACTACAAATGGCCCTGACCCCTCAGGAATGAGGGTTTGGGTCACTCCATTAGGAAAAAAACCACGACCTGCTGAGGTGCTTGCTGAAGCCAAAGGGAATACAGAATGGGTAGTAGAAGAAGGTAGTCATCAATACCAGTTATGACCATGTGACTAGCTGCAGAAACGAGGACTGTAATTGTCATGAGCATTTTCTTCTTCTTTTGTTAAAAACATGTTTGTGCATGTATACACTTGTACTAAAAAAAGATCTGAATTTTGTTTCCTTTTTTCTTTATCACGTGACATAAGATTTATTGACTTCACATCAGCATTTAAGTATTGTTAACTTTATGTAATAGTATTTGAGTTGGGGATTGGTGCGTTTCTGGTTACACAAAGGACAGTTGTATTATGTTAGGCATAATTATGACCTCATTATTATCTTTATTTGAAGATTATGTATGATCTCAGGAGATGTGTATGGGTTCAAGTTGACAAGCGGTGGACTTGTGATGGTTAATACTGAGTGTCAACTTGATTGGATTGAAGGATGCAAAGTATTGATCCTGGGTGTGTCTGTGAGGGTGTTGCCAAAGGAGATTAACATTTGAATCAGTGGGCTGGGAAAGGTAGACCCGCCCTTAATCTGTGTGGGCACAATCTAATCAGCTGCCAGGGAGGTTAGAATATAAAGCAGGCAGAAAAATGTGAAAAGAGGAGCCTGGCCTAGCCTCCCAGCCTACATCTTTCTCCCATGCTGGATGCTTTCTGCTCTCAACATTGGACTCCACATTCTTTAGTATTGGGACTCAGACTGGCTCTCCCTGCTCCTCAGCTTACAGACAGCCTATTGTGGGACCTTGTGATCATGTCAGTTAATACTTAATAAATTTTCCTTTATATACATATATATGTGTGTGTTTATATATATAATTTAACAGGATTTATATAAATATATAAACATATATTTATGTGTTTATATTTAAATATATAAACATATATATAATATATAAACATATGCAATATAAATCCTATTAGTTCCGTCCCTCCAGACAACCCTGACTAATGTGGTCTCCCAAAATAGTGCCAGGGTTTCTCTGCTAGTAAAATGTCACAGCAGCTTGGTCTGTGTTTGCATTCTAGAGACAGGGGCATGAAGGGTAAAAAAACACCCCCTGTGATGAAAAGAATTCTTTTTCTTGCAAACCAGGATGTATGCTGATAAAGTAAAGACTAGGTTCTTGCTTAGGTTTGGGAGTGAAAGGAAAAAGGCAAGAAAAGAAGACCCATCCTCTTCTTTTACCACAAGTAAAGCTCCCGATCTTACTGAGAAGGAGCTTACCAAAGAAGGAAACATGGCTTGCAGAGCCACTGTGGAATGAAGCCTGCAGGAGACAAAATAGTGAAGTGTGATGTGAGCAAGATGCTTAAAGTCCCATTCAGTAGCACCCCACCCTGCCAGGGAGCTCACAGCATCCACTCACAGCTGATCCCACTGACCACAGCCAGTCAGGGAGATTAAGCAACATCCTCAGAGTCACATTCTGACTGTGGTTACAGTTCTTTGTGGTTTGTAGCATAGGTGATTATTCCAGGAAAGAACATGTGGGGACCCATTTTTAAATAGTTCTCGAGACAGCAGTGAGAGAGGAGAAAAGAAGAAAATGGTAGGGCAGGCAGTTAGGGTGGGTCCTTGGTTGAATTCTTTCAAACAAAAGAAGAGCCTGAAAAAACAAGCTGCAGGCACAGATAAGGGAACTTGTACAGGGAGGTTTGCCTAAGACATGCCCACAACGCATAGATAAGAAAGGCTACACAGGCGACTTACCCAGACATGCCCACAATGGAAAATTCCATCCCCTGATACATGTGCAGTAAAGGGAACAAAGCAATATGGAGTAACTCAAACTAAGGGCCCGCAAGTGCATTAGGAGGATGGGGTGGAGCTACCAAAAATTAATGCCTTACGCAAATGAGATGCCCAGCCCTTATTGGTTTCTTATAAAAGCCTTTGCATTCAATTGTAAAAATGGCAACCCTCTTTCGGGCTTGCTCTTCGCAGCTGAGAGCTTTCTTCTTTTGCTTATTAACCTTTTGCTCCAATCTCACCCTTAGTGTCTGCGCTTCTTAATTTTCTTTGTCGTGATACCTTGGGCAACGAGAGATTGCTTTGTTGTGGTGCATTGGCAAGACTGTAACATTGCGGTCTATTTGTTGACGAGACTGTAAGCAGTGCACAAAGTTCTCTTATGTCCTAGAAGCATTTCTCATGGCAATATGAGAACCCTACAGGCCAGTGTGGGCTACTGTGTGAGATCAGTGACTTGCAGGAAGGCCCAGAGGATCTGAGCATCAGACTGCAAATGCTGACAAGTAGGAGGAACAGTGGATGTGACAGCATCAGTATTTCAGCAGATGCGGAACTACTGACCCCAGAAGTACTCATCAGGCCAGCCAGGGCTCACAACCCAATAAATTTGATCTCAGGAAATTGAATAGGGGCGAATATGAGGTTCTGCTACTGTGCTGAAGTGCAGGTAGAATCCCCGGGAAAGAAAAACAGAAGTTTAACTTCTTTTCTACACTTCAATTGGATTTTTGGTAGAGTTATGCAGAATCTTAGAGCTGAGAAAAATGCAAGAAATGATCTAGCCCAACTAGTACAGATACAGACACTGGGACCCAGGGAGATCACAACCTAATGAAGCTGGCCTCAACTCTGACAGAAGTGGTGCAATTATATGTGCTGGCTGGGAGTTTGCACAAGCTATTTACCCCTCTGTTTCTTCATCTGAATGTGGGGTAAAAAGTGCCTGCTCATAGCACCTTTTCTTTTTTTTAGACAGAGTCTTGTTCTATCACCCAGGCTGGAGTGCAGTGGTGCAATCTCGGCTCACTGCAACCTCTGCCTCCTGGATTCAAACAATTCTCCTGCCTCAGCCTCGTGAGTAGCTGGGATTATAGGCGTGTGCCACCACGCCTGGCTAATTTTTGTATTTTTAGTAGAAACGGGGTTTCACCATGTTGGTCAGGCTGGTCTCAAACTCCTAACCTCGTGATCCACCCGCCTCAGCCTCCCAAAGTGATGGGATTACAGGCATGAGCCACCGCACCCGGCCCATAGCACATTTTCAATAAATTTAGGTAGTATCCACATAGCATGTTTCCTTCTTTTTGGAATTCTTTGCGTAAAAGAGCACAGATATAACTAAATAAGTATAGTTTAGAAATATATGTATAACTGTAGGACGAAGAGGAGCAAGGACCAGCCTCTGAAAAAAAGTCCATTTGAAAATTTCTGGAGGTTTGAGTTGAATGCAAATTCAAGAGGAACCAAGGATGTAACTAGGCTGCTAAACAAGCTAATGACACTCCAGTCTCTATTTGGAGTATCTAGAGAGGAAACAGCCTCAATGTTTTCTGGGTTAATCAGATCACATTTAGACTATTGTTCCCAGCTGCAAATCACAGTGACTGTCACCAAGTGACATCCAGATGGTGGGGAATCTGGAAACCTTGTCTTATAAGGAAAATTTCAAGGCAATGAGGAGTAGCCAAGAGAACACTTGAGTGTAAAGGGTGGGATATAATGTAGTAGGGAAACTGTCATGAGAATGACAGAAAATGATCCTAATAGTAAAATCAGAACACTAGATGGAAACTAAAGGGATGTATATTTCACTTCACTTTACAGATGACATTTGAGCTAGGCATGGTGGCTCATGCCTATAATCCCAGCACTCTGGGAGGCTGAAGTGGAAGGATCATCACTTCAGCCCAGGAGTTTGAGACCAACCTGGGCAACACAGTGTGACATCATCTCTACAAAATGATGAATGAATGAATGAATGAATGAATGAATGAATGAATGAATGAATGAATAAATAAAATTAGCCGAGCATGGTGGCATGTGCCTGTGGTCCCAGCTACTCAGGAGGCTGAGGCAGGACGATCACTTGAGCCCAGGAGTTTGAGGCTGCCGTGAGCTGGGTTCACACCACTGCACTTCAGTCTGGGCAACAGAGAGAGACACTATCTCAAAAAAAAAAAAAAAAAAAATGAAATTTGAGGCAATCATAGATATCCACAAAGACAAGGTTTTACATGTTGCGTAGGAAGTTGCTTGGCACTGTTTGAGCAGTAACTAGCTGCTGTAAAATGGTTCTTGCATTCAGTAGTTGGAAATGATAACAGCTACCATTATTATCTCTAATTCTTACAACAACTCTATAAGGTAAGGCATAGTGTCTTCATTTTATAGAGAAGAAAATTGAGGCTCAAAGAGGTTATTCAACAGGTCCAAGATCATATGTCTATTAATTAGATGAGCCAAGATTCAAACTCAGATCTGCCCCTAAATTACCCATTCATTCTTTTATGCCATGACACCACCCTGCCAGTTCACTTTTTCCCATGGTTTCCATCATTTCCATCTGTCTACCCTATTTCTATCTGGTTGGTCAGAATTAAATTCAGAGTAGCAAGTCTCCTCATTACTTTATCTACCTTTGGTCAAAGTTGTTTATATCCTTTTGAAAGAACTAATAGGACCACCAGAAAGATGCAAATAACAAAGTATTCTTAAGAGTTAATTTCTTGAATGAATATAAATGCAAAGAAAACACCTTAAATAGAAAACAAAATGTATTCCTTAAAAATTCTAATGAACACAGGACCAGATTGGCAATGGTCTCCACAGAGGAAAATGAACACACACTCTATCTTCTCTCTTTGCACAGTTGCCATCCAGGTGTTACTCCTGACTGCATGAGGCTCTAACTCTCAACCAGTAGGAGATGCCAGGACCTGTGCCAAGATCAGAGAGCCCACTGGGAACAGCACATCAGAGGAAACTTTCAGATCTTCACAGGATGCAAGAGCAGAAAGGTTCTTAGTAATCATACAGTCTGCTTCCTTCCTACTTCACAAGTGAAGAAATTGAGGCCTAGAGAGACGGAGTAACTCTCCCATGGCCCAAAGTATTTGAATATAAGACTAGAACCATGGCCTCTGCACTATACCAGTGGGAGCTATATTAAAGCTGCAGAGGCCAGGTCCCACACTAGCACTGGTGGATATGTACACAGGCATTCCTAACGCAGTACTGAATAATTTGCTGTGCATACATGATTATACACTTCACTATAACAGCTATTTTAATCTTTATTTTTATTTGCCAATTTCTCTTTGTATTTCTGTTTTTGTGTTTGCCTACATAATAGCTTTATTAAGAGAGAATCACACACCATACAATTCACTCATTTAAAGTGTATATTTCAATAGTTTTTAGGATATTCACAGTTATGCAACAATGACCACAATCAATTTTGAACATTTTCATTGTCCCAATCCCCATGCCCATTAGCAGTCACTCTCTATTTCTCTCTATCTCCTCCAGTCCTAGGCAGCCACTAATCTACTGTCTGTCTACAGACTGGCCTATCCTGGATGTTTCATTTAAAGGGAACCATACAATATGTGGTCTTTTGTGACTGGCTCCTTTCACTTTAGCATAATATTTTCAAGTTTCATCTCCATGTTGTAGCATGAATCAGAACTGTACCTCATTCCTCTTTATTGCCAAATACTATTCCATTGCATGGATACACCACCTTTTAAAAATCTTTTCTTTTTTTTTGAGACAGGGTCTCATTCTGTTGCCCAGGCTAGAGTGCAGTGGCACAATCGGGGCTCACTGCAGCCTCAACCTCCTGGACTTAAGAGATCCTCCCACCTCAGTCCACCCCCGCCGAACCCCGCCCAAGTAGCTGGGTCTACAGATGTGTACCACCATGCCCAGCTAATTTTAAAAATTTTTTTAGTAGAGATGAGGTCTCACTATGTTGCCCAGGCTGGTCTGGAATTCCTGAGCTTCAAGTAATCCTCCCAACTTGCCCTCCCAAAGTGTTGGGATTACAAGCATGAGCCACTGTGTCCAACCTCAAAATCTTTTCATCAGTTGATGGATATCTGGGTTGTTTCCACTTTTTTGCTGTTATGAATAATATTGCTATAAACATTCACGCACACACTTTTGTGTAAGCATATGTTTTCTTTTCTCTTGGATATATACTTAGGAGTAGAACTGCAAGATCACATGTTTACACTATATTTAGCTTTTTGAGGAAATGCAGACTTTTCCAAAGCAGCTGTACCATTTTACATTCTTATCTAACAGTATGTGAAGACTCTAATTTTTCTATATTCTCAACAACACTTATAATCATCTTTTTATTATAGCCATCCTACCAGGTGCAAAGTGGTATTTCATTGTGGTTTTGATTTGTGTTTTCATGATCTATCTGCTTTTTATTTTTATATTTTGAAACTATACATTTAGACATGTAAAAATGTATGGTTATTACATCTTCTTATTGGAAAACAATTTTTTATTTTTACTTTCTAGAGACAGGGTCTCAATATGTTGCCCAGGCTGGTCTCAAACTCCTGGGCTCAAGTGATCCTCCTACCTCAGCCTCTCAAGTAGCTGGAACTATGGGTGCCTCCTGCTGCACCTGACTTGGAATATAATTTTTATTAATATGAAATAACCCCTTATCACAGAGTATGTTTTTTGCCTTAAATTCTATTGTTGTCTGATATTAATATTATAATATGTATTTTTATTTTTGTTAACACTTTCCTGACATATATTTTTCTGTTTCATTTTATTTTACAGAGATTCAAATATAGCACAGAGCTAATTTATTTATTGTAACCACTCTGAATTTTAATAGAATATGGCTCATTTATATTTGTTTTATTTGTAGGGTTTATCCTATCCTTCAAATTTACTACAGTTTCTCAGTATTTTTTTTCTTTTATGTCTTATAAGACTGATTTAATTTTCCTCACTCTGTTTTGTTCTTTTAGTGGTTTTCCTTAAGTCATTAAAACACTTATTTCTGTTAACTGGTGTCTTTAACTTCTCCCCTGAAAGAGAAAAGAAACTGAGCAAGATTCTCTTTCCCCCTTATTACTCTTGCCTCCTCTCCTGTCAAATTATCTGGAATTTCAGTTCTAGTAATAAGGATACTGTTAATAATGACTGCAGCAACTAACATTTATAAAGCAACTCACTTTATTCTATAACTTGTATTAAATAATTTATAAGCATTAATTTCTCTAATCTTACCAGAATGTCTAGGAGGTATGCATATGGTTATGTTACCCATCAGAGATTACACAGTTAATAGCAGAGCTTATATTAACATTGTTCATTAACACTTATTTACATTTTACACTTAACTCAAGTTTCTCTGGTTCCTTTGCTTGTAGTTACTAGCTCCTTTGGATTTAATAGAGCAAATCCTTCAGTATTACTTTCTGAGACAGTTTTAAGGGTGTTTCTTAGATGTCCATGTCTTTCGTTTTGCTCTCACACCTAGAATATTAGCTTGGATATAAAATTAGGTCCAAGGCCGGGCACGGTGGCTCACGCCTGTAATTCCAGCACTTTGGGAGGCCGAGGCGGGCGGATCACAAGGTCAGGAGATCGAGACCACGGTGAAACCCCGTCTCTACTAAAAATACAAAAAAAAAAAAAAAAAAAAACTAGATGGACGTGGTGGCGGGCGCCTGTAGTCCCAGCTACTCAGGAGGCTGAGGCAGGAGAATGGCATAAACCCGGGAGGCGAAGCTTGCAGTGAGCCAAGATCGCACCACTGCACTCCAGCCTGGGCGACAGAGCGAGACTCCATCTCAAAAAAATAAAATAAAATAAAATAAAATAAAATAAAATAAAATAAAATAAAATAAGGTCCAAAATAAGTTTCCTTCAGAATATGGCTTAATTAAGTTTAACACGCAAGTTACCCTTGGAAATCCTGATGCCATTCATATTTTCATTTCTTTGTAGATATTTTGTCTGTCTGTCTATCTGTCTCTCTCTGCTACACATTATTTTATTGTGTGAATGTACCCTAGTTTATTTGATCAGTCTCCTAGAAATGGGTGGATACATAAGTTATTTGTAATTTTTATAATCACAAACAATGCTGCAATATATAACATCTTATATATGTATTTTCAAATTATTGGAGGTATATATAACTTTACAGAAAATTTCTAGAAGTGGTACTGCTGAGTCCAGGGTAAACTTATGTGTAGTTTTGTTGGATATTACAAAATTCCCCTCCCTGAGTGTTGTACTCATTTTCATTCACACCAGTAATGTTTTACAGTACCTATTTGTCCACAGCTTTACAAACAATGTGTTTTTATATTTAAAATTTTTTGTCGACCTGATATGTAAGAAATAGTATCTCAGCATAGTTTTGACTTAATTTTTTTAAATTATGAGTGAGCTTGAACATTTTTTGTGTGTGAAATGTCTGTTCATATTTTTTATCCATTTTACTCTTGGGTTCTTTGGTCACTTATCCTTCAATTAACTCCTTAGTTGTGATATATGTTGCAAATATTTTCCCCAAGTTTGTTATTCATTGTTTAACTTTGCTTATGGGCTTTCATTTGTTGTTTTCATCATGCAAATATTTTTAAAAACATAGTTAAATTGATGCATCTTTTCTTTTATTGCACCTATATTTTGAGAGATAGTTTAAAAGCCTTCCTTATATCTAGCTTATAGAGAAATTCACCCATATTTTCTTCTAATAAATGTATGTTTCTGTTTTTACATCTCTGCTCTTTTTGTAGTTTATTCTTATAAATGACCAAGTATATGAATCTAATTTTATCCTTTTTACTATCCAGTTGTCCCAGCATCATTTTTAAAAAATGTCTATCTTTTACCCAATAATTTGAGATGCCACCTTTATAATACACTGTAACTCCAAGTGTATTTGGGTCTGTTTTCTTTTCTACACCACTGGTCCATCTGTCCAGTCTATTTATGTACTAGTACTTGGAGTGTCCTAATAATAGAGGTTTTATACTTTGTTTTCATATCTGAAAGGGCTAGTCCCCTTATCACTGTTCTTTTTCCATGTTTTCATAAGTACTCCTGCACACTCATATGAACTTTAATATCAACTTGTATAGCTCCATTGAAGATCGTTGGTATTATTGGGATTGAGTTACATTTATGAATTCACGTAAAGGGAACTGATGTCTTTAAAACATTGAGTCATCTATCCAAGACTGAGCTGTGTACTTCCATTTAAGTCTCATTTTTTGTCTTTTTGGGGAATGCTTGTTTCATATATATATATATATATATATATATATTTTTTTTTTTTTTTTTTTTTTTTTTTTTTTTTTGAGACGGAGTCTTGCTCTGCCACCCAGGCCGGAGTGCTGTGGCCGGATCTCAGCTCACTGCAAGCTCCGCCTCCCGGGTTCACGCCATTCTCCTGCCTCAGCCTCCCGAGTAGCTGGGACTACAGGCGCCCGCCACCTTGCCTGGCTAATTTTTTTGTATTTTTTTTAGTAGAGATGGGGTTTCACCGTGTTAGCCAGGATGGTCTCGATCTCCTGACCTCGTGATCCGCCCATCTCGGCCTCCCAAAGTGCTGGGATTACAGGCTTGAGCCACCGCGCCCGGCCTGTTTCATATTTCTTATTCCATTTTTGTTAGGCATTTTATCTTCTTTATTGATATTATAAGTGAGTTTTCTACTGTTATATCATCTAACTGGTTATTGTTCATATATATGAAGTATTGATTATCATATGATTTCTATTTTTCTAATTTACTGAATTTTTTAGTTATTTGAGTTAGTTTTCTCATTGATTTTCTTTTTGAGGAAATTCCAAAGGCTTCTAGGTATACTATCATATTTTCCAAATATAGACTTTTACTTCCCTTTTCCTAATTATTTTGCCTCTAATTTATTTCTCTTTTCTAATTATATCAGCCAATACATTCAGTAAAAGATTAAATAGTAGTGAAGATAGTGGTCCTTCTTGCCTTAATCCTGACTGCATTAAAAATACCACTAGTGTTTCTCCATTAATGAAAGTATTGATTAATTCTTATTTCCTTGCAGATTTTCAATGGAAATCTTGTCAAATACCTTTTTCAGCATCCATGGAGAACATTATATGATTTTCCACTTATAATTATTAATTTGGTGTATGTATTTGGATTTCCTAACATTGAACCAACCTTGCCTAACATTGAACCAACTTTGTTATTTATTCCTAAAATAAATTCCACTTTGTCATGACGTATTATTTTCTTAACTTGGTGTGAGGTTCCTTTTGATAGTATTTTATTTCATACTTTTGCATAGATATTCATAAATGATATTGTGAGAGGAGAGAAAGAGAAACCAACTAGGCAGATAGGGCAAGGGTCCTCAGTAGAGTTCCCTTCTAACAAAAAGCAGCTTCTCTACTAACAAAAAGCAGCCCAAGAGATCATTTCTCTTTCAGCAAAGAGCAGCCTGAGAAATCAGGCTGCAAACACAGATAAGGAAGGTAAACTAACACATAAAGGGGCCTCCTGTGTGACATATGGACATACAGTGGGTCCCAGAAAGCATAATCCTCTCCCTTCTTGGAAATGCTAAGACAAGGAGGCTTGCACAGGGGAAGGAGAATAGCAGGGGGAACGCCCCCACTGTGTTCCTCTCCACCTGGGCCACTCTAAAAGGAGAGAGAAGACTAAGGGATGCCTTTCCTTCCCCTCCCCTTCTTTCTAGATGGGTAACAAAGCATCTTCAGCCTGCTCTCCTCTTGAGTGCATTCTGAATCACTGGAACTCTTTGACCCTGGGACTGAAGAAAAAGTGGTTATATTCTTTTGCTCAAGGGTGTGGCCTTCTTACCAGCTTGGGGATGGACAAACCTGGCTTTGTGAGGGAAGTCTTTATTTTAATACTATCCAACAATTAATCTTTTCTGTAGATGAGATAGCAAATGGTCTGGGGTCCCCTATGTACAAGCTTTCTTTGCCCTGCAGGCCAACTCTGACCTCTGCAAGTGATACACAATTGACCCAGCTCTTTTAGCAGTCATATCAGGCAGACCCACAGGGAATAATTCCCCAAAGCTAAGAAAACAAATTCCTGGGAAATCCTCTGAAACAACTACTGAGTGTCACAGTCCCTCTTGTCCCTCTTATCTGGGGCTCCCTCCTCCAGCTGTGCCATCGGCTCCTTCAGTTCCACTGCTTCCAAAACTCCCTACTTTCCTAGCTTCGCTTTAATCCCTGCAAGAAATGCTCGATGGACATGGTGCCACAAGGGTGCAGGTTCCCTTCTCATTGCAGAACCTTAGACAAATAAAAGTAGACCAGGGTAGATTCTCTGATGACCCCAACAGATACATAGAGGCTTTCCAAAATCTATACCAGGTGTATGACCTCACATGGAGAGATGTTATGTTACTCTTAAACCAAACCTTAACAGCTGCTGAGAGGCAGGCAGCTCTGCAGGCAGTAGAAAAATTCGGGGATGGACAGCATGTTTCTTATATCAGGCCAAAAAGGAAAAGAGGAAATAAGGAAGGCAAGGAAATTAAGGAACAACCATTCCCAGTAGGGAGAAAAGCAAGACTCCCTGAAAACCTTGGCTGGGACCCTAGTGCCCCCACTGATGAACTGAAAAGGAAACACTTTTTAATACGCATATTGGAGGGCCTACAAAAAAACTAGGGCCAAACCTCTTAATTACTCTAAGCTCTCCATGATAGATGAGAGACCAGATGAGAATCCCTCAGCTTTTATGGGAAGACTGAGAGAGGCCTTAATGAAACAGAATTCCCTGTCTATTGACTCAGTTGAAGGACAGCTAATCCTAAAGGACAAGTTTATTACTCAGGCAGCACCTGATATTAGAAGAAAATTACAGAAACAGGCTATAGGACCAGATAGTACTCTGGAGAACTTCCTGAGGGTGGCCATCTCGGTCTTTTACAATAGGTATCAGGAGGAGGCCCAGGAGGAAGCACAGGAGAAGGACAGAGGCTCTGGTGGCCACTTTACAGGCCTGTAAAGTTCACGATCCACGAGGTGTATCCACTAATTGCTATCGGTGTGCCAAATCAGCGCACTTTAATAAGGGTTGTCCAGGCAGAAAGAAGAAGTCACTTCTACCCTGTTCAGTGGGGACTACTGGAGGTCAGACTGCCCCCAGAGACATAGGCCACCAGGTCAAGAACCGGTCTCACAAATGGTCTGGCAAGCCTGACAGGTCCTGGGGCTCAGTTACCCAGCTCCAGTGGCCCAAACTGCTATTACTGCCCAGGAGTCCCAGGTGATTCTGGAAATTGAAGGAAGGAGGGTGAACCTCCTTCCGGATGCTGGAGCCAGTCTACCTGTTCTCTTTAGTCCAGGCCTCCCCTCTTCCCATAGCACAACCATAAAGGGCATCTCAGGAAAGGTTCTAACCCAATATTTTTCTCAACCCTTTAGTTGTAGCTAGGGGAGCCTACTATTTACACATACCTTTTAAATCATGCCTGGAAGTCCCACTCCCTTACTAGGTAGAGATACTTTAGCTTTCATGGGAGCCAGCATCCTTAAGGCCCTGAGACAAACTCTTTGTCTTCTCTTGGTGGAAACCAATATTAGCCTGGAGGTGTGGGCAAGCCAGGGAAAAATTAGCGAGGCTATAACCACTATACAGGTCCAGATCCATCTTAAGGATCCCACTTCTTTTCCTAACCAAAGACCATATCCCCTAGAGCCAGAGACTAGAAAAGGGTTAGAGGTCATTGTTAATAATCTGAAGAGGCAGGGCCTCCTCAAACCCTGCAACAGCCCCTGCAACACCCCAATATTAGGGTTGCAGAAACCCAATGGGGAAGGGAGACTCGTTCAGGACCTCTGCCTCATTAACGAGACCATAGTCCCAATTCATCCATTAGTCCCTAATCTCTATACTTTGCTAACCCAAATACCCGAGGAACCTAAATGGTTCACAGTGCTAGACCTAAAGGATGCCTTTTTCTGAATACCACTACACCCTGACTCACATTATCTACCTGCCTTCAAAGATCCCTTTGGCCAGACTGCCCAGTTAACCTGGATGGTGCTGCCACAAGGGTTTTGGGACAGTCCTCAGTTGTTTGGACAAGCACTATCTAAAGACCTTTCTGAGTTATCTCATTCTCAAACTAAAGTCCTACAGTATGCAGATGACATTCTTCTCTGTGCCGCAATGGAGAAAGCCTCTCAGGAGGGCAGTGAGGCCCTTCTCAATTTCTTAGCTAATAGGGGATACAAAGTTTCAAATTGCAAGTCCCAGCTTTGCCAAACCTCAGTGAAGTACCTGGGTTTAGTATTGTCCGAAGGAACCAGAGCACTGGGAAAAGAAAGGATTAAGCCCATTTTCTCCTTCCCCCTCCCTAAAACCCTCAAGCAACTAAGAAGATTTTGGGGGTATTACAGGATTTTGCAGGCTGTCGATACCTGAGTATGGGAAAATGGTTCATCCCTTATACCAATTAATAAAGGAAACCCAGGCAGCAAAGACGCATTCCCTAATTTGGGAACAAGAGGCAAAAAAGTCCTTTAACAAGTTTAAACAAGCCCTGCTTGAGTCATCAGCCCTTAGCTTTCTGATAGAGAAGGCATTCAGTCTTTATGTGTCAGAAAGAAAGGGAATGGCCCTGGGAGTTTTAACTCAGACCCAAGGGCCAGCTCAACAGCCAGTGGGTTACCTAAGTAAGGAACTGAACCTGGGAGCTAAAGGATGGCCAGCCTACCTCTGGGCAGTTACAGCGGTAGCCCTCCTGGTGACAGAAGCCACCAAATTAACCCTGGGGAGTAGCTTTACTGTTTATACCCCACATAATGTGTGGGGAACAGGATTGCTGTTCTCTAACACATTGGCTAACAGCCACCTCCTTCAATACAAGGCTTTACTACTAGAGGGATCTGCAGTCCAACTAATGACTTGCTCTTGCCTGAATTCAGCCACCTTCCTCCCAGAGGAAACTGGAAAACTTGAACATGACCGTGAGCAAGTTGTGATACATATCTATGTAGCCAGGGAGGATCTGAGGGGAACTCCCCTAGAAAACCCAGACTGGACCCTCTTTACAGATGGGAGCTCCTTTGTGGAACAGAGAGTCCATAAGGCAGGATATGCAGTAGTCACCCTGAATAGTATCATTGAAAGTGCATCTCTCTCACCAGGCAAAAGCATTCAATTAGCTGCGCTGATAGCTCTTAAAAGCTATCAGCTTTGATATGGTTTGGCTGTGTCCCCACCTAAATCTCATCTTGGATTCCCACATGTTGTGGAAGGGACCTGATGGGAGGTAATTGAATCATGGGGGCAAGTCTTTCCCATGCTGTTGTCATGATGGTGAATAAGTCTGAAGAGATCTGATGGTTTTATAAAGAAGATATCCCCTGCAAAAGCTCCCTCACTTTGCCTGCTGCCATCCATGTAAGGTATGACTTGCTCCTCCTTGCCTTCCACCATGATTATGAGGCCTACCTAGTCATGTGTAACTGTAAGTCCATTAAACCTCTTGGTTTTGTAAATTTCCCAGTCTCAGGTACATCTTTATCAGCAGCATGAGAACAGACTAATATAGTGCTTAAATTAAGCAAAGGAAAAACAGCTAACATTTATATTGATTCCAAATATGCCTTTCTTATCCTCCATGTTCATGCCACCATTTGGAAGAAGAGATACTTTCTCACTGCTAATGGGTCTCCCATAAAACACCATTAGGAAATTAACAGGCTGTTATCCTCACATTTCCTTCCATGAGAAGTAGCAGTAATGCATTGTAAAGGACACCAGAAAGGAACAGATGAAATAGCTGAGGGAAACAAGTTAGTTGACCAGTCAGCAGGGCCAGCAGCATGAAAGGCTCAGGATGCCAACACATTTGAAGCCCCTCTAATCTGGGAAGGCTCCATCAGGGGAATAAAGTCTCAATATTCCTCTGCAGAAATATAATGGTCCACCTCTCAGGGATACACTTTTCAGTCCTCAGGATGGTTGCAGTCAGAGAACAGCAAGCTCCACTTACCAGCCTCCAACCGGTGGAAGGTCCTTAAAACCCTTCACCAAACTTTTCATCTAGGGAACAATAAAACTTATCAATCTGTCCTAAGATTATTCTCAGGGGAGAACCTGCTAAAAACAGTCAAGCAGGTTGTTACTGCTTGTGAAGTCTGTCTTAAAAACAACCTCCTCAACAGATGGCTTCTTCCCCCTGGAGCTCAAAGAATGGGAAGTTATCCAGGGGAGGACTTGCAAATAGACTTCACTCATATGCCAAAATCAAGGGGCACTCAATATCTCCCGGTGTAGGTGGATACCTTTACCAACTGGATGGAAGCATTTCCATGTCGAACAGAAAGGGCTTCTGAGGTAGTAAGAGTATTAATCAATGAAATAATTCCCTACTTAGGACTCCCTAAATACCCGCAAAGCAACAATGGCCTTTCATTTAAAGCAGCTGTCACTCAGGGGGTCTCAAAGGCACTAGACATAAAATATCATCTCCATTTTGTCTAGAGACCCCAGTCCTTGGGAAAGGTAGGAAAAAAATTACATTATCAAAAGACACCTCAGAAAGTTGTCTCAAGAGACTCATGTCCCTTGGACTACTCCCCTTCCCATGGCCTTACTATGGATAAGAAATACCCCTTCAAAGTTAGGTTTAAGCCCTTTTGGAATGTTGTATGAACCACCTTTTCTTACACCAATTTCTTATTAGATCAGGAAAGCTCTGGATTGGTCAAATATGTAACTTCCCTTGCTCACTTCCAACGGGAATGAATACAGCTAACAGAGGCCCAATTACAGGAAACAGGACCACCTTTATTTAATCTGGGAGGCTTAGTACTGGTCAAGGTTCTCCCTTCATTCCCTTTCTCTAGACCCTAGTTGACAAGGACCTTACACTATTCTTCTCTCCACCCCCTCGGCTGTAAAAGTTGCAGGAATTAACTCTTGGATTTATCACACTCAAGTCAAAGCCTGGAAGGCTGAGGGAGAAGCCTCAGACAATCCAGAAGAACACTTTGAATATCACTGCAAAGAAATAGGGGAATCTTAAATTGAAAATCACCAAAGATAAGTAAATGAGTGAGGGCTACTCATCCTACTCAGTTCCACCCCTACCTTACCAGATATTTTCAATCATATCTGCCTTTCCTCTTGAAATTACTCCAGGCCGGGCACGGTGGCTCAAGCCTGTAATCCCAGCACTTTGGGAGGCCGAGACGGGCGGATCACGAGGTCAGGAGATTGAGACCATCCTGGCTAACACGGTGAAGCCCCGTCTCTACTAAAAATACAAAAAACTAGCCGGGCGAGGTGGCGGCGCCTGTAGTCCCAGCTACTCGGGAGGCTGAGGCAGGAGAATGGCGTGAACCCGGGAGGCGGAGCTTGCAGTGAGCTGAGATCTGGCCACTGCACTCCAGCCTGGGCGACAGAGCGAGACTCCGGCTCAAAAAAAAAAAAAAAAAGAAAGAAATTACTCCATAGATCTCCAAAGGGAAATTCTACATCTTGGTGAGCAAAATTTTAGATGGAAATTATTTACTACACTGTATCTGTGGATTTGCAAGACTTACCCTTCTATTTGCAATAGGACTATACACTGCGGTACCCTCCGAGTGGAATTTTGGACAAAGAGCCGTAATTGCTGTAGTATATTGTTTGGTTGTTTTCCTTATAATGGGTCTTTCTCTTTCTCAAAATGACCACCCACAGCCTGTATATATTAAGATTAGCCTTATCATGCTACCAGGTTTTGCTGCACCCCTCCAACAATTAATAAACTCAGTGTACCTTTTAAAAACTTTAAATTTAGCACAGAAGTTGTTAAACACCACCAACCCAACTTTGAAAATGGACTGCTGGCTTTGCCTATCATCCTCATCTCAATACGTTGCCATCCCAGTCCCAGCCCAATAGTGGGCCCTTAATAAGATGACCTATCAACCCAAATATAAGAGGGAGACCCCTTCGGGTTAATGAAGTTTCAAATTGATGAGATGACAAGGGTTACACTAACAGGTCAAGCTGTAAACCTTTTCCAGTCCTATCAGGGCAACCTTTCTGGGGTTGCATCCCCCTAGAAACCCATCTGGGGCTCAATATCAACAAACACAGAACTAAAATTCCAAGTACTTTGCATTAGGGGAAGTCAAAATTTTGCTCAGGACCTGAGAACCCTAAAAAAATCAGTGCAACTACATCTTAGAGATTAATCCCTCCCTCACATGACCATATAAACTACATGGTTACCCAGACTGCACCATTCAGACCTGTATGCTTCTTGGGGAAGCCATCCATAAATAAGGGGACTTTGAAGGATGTGCAATCTGGGTATTGAGTAAATAGACCCACTAGTTGTGTTCATATTTTCCTGTGGGAAGATTGTACTGCCCCTGAGGAGTCTAAGTGCCTGTTAATCCCCCAGTATGAAAAAGCTCCTGAGTGGCTGCTAATGGATATCAGATGCAACTACCCACACTGGGGAAACAAAACTGTTGGGGTAAAACAGGATCTTTCCCAGGGCCCTTTCCAACCTTTAACTAGGGTCACCTTGGCAGGTACCCTAACCACCTGGGAAAGTGAGAATGGCAAACGAACCTATATGTTCTTCATATAAAATAATTTCTGCCTCAAAAAACAGGGAATCTTCTTCCTGTGTGGAACCAACTCCTATCTATTTCACCAGCCAATTGGACTAGAACCTGTAGCTTCTTTACCTGGCTCCTGAAATTAATATAACCCCACAACAACCAATCCCTTATTATACCTTTAACTACAACAGTCGAGCATAAATGACCTATCCAGGTCATTCCTCTTTTGGTAGGGTTGGGAATCACCACAAGTGTAGGAACAGGGGTTGTAGGACTTGCAACTTCTCTTTCCTACTATGAAGACTTGTCCAAAGATTTTACAGAAAGTTTAAAGGACATGGCCTGAACCATGGATACAAAATCAAATAGACTCCCTGGCAGCAGTTGCTCTACAAAATAGGAGGGGACTAGACCTCTTAGCTGTTGAAAAGGGTGGTTTATGTCTCTTTCTAAAGGAAGAATGCTGTTTCTATGTCCACAAACAGGGATAGTAAGGGATGCCACCTGAAAATTAGCCAATTGGGCCTCTAAGGTATGATAATGACTGTCTGAGTCATGGGCTCTTGGTCTAAATGGCTGAATTTGGGATCATGGATCCTCCCTTGGCAGGCCTGCTATTAATAATTATACTAGCTTTAATCTTTGGACCATGTTTGTTAAATCTAACCAGATTCACCTCTTTTTGCCTAGAAGCTATCAAACTCCAAATGGTGCTACAAATGGAGACACACATGAACACACCATGGTTCTGAGGACCTTAGATCGACCTCAGGAGGAACCCTAGCTGCTGTTTCCCCACTCAAAGACTTCCTCCAGCAGGAAGTAGCTAGACAAGTCATCAACCAAACCCCATAACAGCAGTTAGGGTCTCTACTCCTGAGGGGGTAATATGAGAGGAGAGAGAGAGAAATCAACTAGGCAGGTCGGGCAAGGGTCCTCAGTAGAATTCCCTTCTAACAAAAAGCATCTTCTGTTGTAACAAAAAGCAGCCCAAGAGGTCATTTCTCTTTCAGCAAAGAGTAGCCTGAGAGATCAGGCTGCAAACACAAATAAGGAAGGTAGGCTCTAACACAGAAAGAGGCCTCCTGTGTTACATACAGACATACAGTGGACCCCAGTAAGTACAGTCCTCTCCGTTCTTGGAAATGCTCAGACAAGGAGGCTTGCACAGGAGGAATGCATTGAGCAGCACCAATAAGAAGAGGCACACTATTGGGAGGCTGATCTGGGCAGATCACAAGGTCAGGATATTAAGATCATCCTGGCCATCATGGTGAAACCCCGTCTCTACTAAAAATTACAATAATTAGCTAGGCATGGTGGCACACACCTGTAATCCCAGCTACTCAGGAGGCTGAGACAGGAGAATGGCTTGAACCTGGGAGGCAGAGGTTGCAGTGAGCCGAGATTGTGCCACTGCACTCCAGCCTGGAGACAGAGGGAGACCTTGTCTCATGCACATGTCTCTCTCTATTTTACACATGCGCACTGGGAAGAGATAAGCAACATAGAGTAACTCAGGCTAAGAAACCCACATGTGCACTAGAAAGGATGGGGTGGGGAGTCAGAAATTCATGCCTTATGTAAATGAATGCACCCCTCCCCACCAGCTTGTCTATAAATACTCTTTTATTTCACTGTAAAACAGCAACCCATCTTTCTGGGACCCCTCTCTGTTCGAGAGAGCTTTCTTCCTTTCACTTATTAAACATCTGCTCTAACCTCACCTTTGGAGTGTCCACATCCTTGATTTCCTTGGCTGTGAGGCCAAAACCTTTGGGTGACCCTTCAGACAATGAGACTAGTTTCAATGTTTTATTTTTTTAATTTAATTTATTTATTATTTATTTATTTATTTTGAGATGGAGTTTTGCTCTGTCACCTAGGCTGGAGTGCAGTAGCGTGATCTCGGCTCACTGCAACCTCCGCCTCCTAGGTTCAAGTGATTCTCCTGTCTCAGCCTCTGGAGTAGCTGGGATTATAGGCATGGACAAGCATGCCTGGCTAATATTTGTATTTTTTGTAGATACAGGGTTTCACCATGTTGACCAGGCTGGTCTCAAACTCCTGGGTTCAAGTGATCCACCTGCCTCGGCCTCCCAAAGTGCTGGGATTACAGGTGTGAGCCACCATGCCCAGCCTTAATATTCTGCTTTGTTGTAGAGTCTACAAAACAGGTGTCAGTGTAAATCTTTCATCATAAAAATGATTTGGAAGTTCTCCTTTATTTTCACTGCTGTAGAATGATTTATGCAACATTGGGATCATCTGGTTTTGAAGGTTTGGTAGAATTCCTCATGAAACTATCTGGGGCTAGTGCTCTTTTGTGAGATAGTTTCTTGATGACTTTTTGTGTTTCTTCTCATTGGAGTGATTTTGGTAAATTGTATTTTCCTAGAAAATTATACATTCAAATTTATCTGCATAGAAGTTTAAAGTTTCATATGATTTTTTTTTTTTGAGACTGAGGCTCTCTCTCGCCCAGGCTGGAGTGCAGTGGCATGATCTTAGCTCACTGCAAGCTCCACCTCCCAGGTTCACACCATTCTCCTGCCTCAGCCTCCCGAGTAGCTGGGACTACAGGCACGTGCCACCACGCCCGGCTAATTTTTTTTCTTGTATTTTTAGTAGAGACAGAATTTCACCATGTTAGCCAGGATGGTCTCAATCTCCTGACCTCGTGATCCGCCCGCCTCAGCCTTCCAAAGTGCTGGGATTACAGGCATGAGCCTTCGCACCCAGCCTGATTTTTTTAAGTTTATTTCAATGATGACTTTCCCCTTGTCAGTTCTTATTTTGTGTATTTGTGGTTTGTTTTCCATCTTAGCTATTGTTCATCTACTTTGTTAACTTTTTTCAAGGAAACAGACTTTTATTAATTATATTATAATTAGTTTTATTACTTTTACCTTCATTACTTCTTTGTGCTTTCTTTTTTTTTTTATTATGACTTGAACTGTTAGAGAAAATTGTTCTTTTTTTGGCTTTCTTTCCTGTTCTTTTTCTAGATTTTTGAATGAGGATTTTAATTCACTTATTTTCATCCTTTTGCTTTTATTATTATCAGTTTTTAAAGCTATGAATTTCCTCTGATCACTTTTTTTTTTTTTTTTTTTTTTTGTGAGATGGAGTCTCGCTCTGTTGCCCAGGCTGGAGTGCAGTGGCCGGATCTCAGCTCACTGCAAACTCCGTCTACCAGGTTTACGCCATTCTCCTGCCTCAGCCTCCCGAGTAGCTGGGACTACAGGCGCCCGCCACCACGCCTGGCTAATTTTTTGTATGTTTTTTAGTAGAGACGGGGTTTCACCGTGTTAGCCAGGATGGTCTCGATCTCCTGACCTTGTGATCCGCCTGTCTCGGCCTCCCAAAGTGCTGGGATTACAGACTTGAGCCACCACACCTGGCCCACTTTTTAAATATATTCTATACATTCTGGAAATGTAGTGCTGTCATTAGCATTACTTTTTTAAAACTCTGTAACTTTTAATAAAATGTTTTTTATTTCTATGTGGAATAAAAATCAGGAATATGCCAGAAATAATTTTTTAATTTTTTCTGATTTTGTAATTAATTTCTAGTTTTATTACATGTTATCAAAGGATAATGTTAAACACAGATGAGCCAGTTGCTAAAAATTAAATTTAAAGATAGTAAAACACAGATATTAAGAAATACATGAATACAAATATAACCAACAGGACAAAGTACAAAATACAAACCTACCTCGTCTTCTCTAGCTGTACCTGAACATTGCCCTTATTCTTCCTCGGTCAGCACGGACATGGCTCCTTTCTTTCTTTTTTTTTTTTAAGACAGAATCTCACGCTGTCACCCAGGCTGTCACCCAGGCTGGGGTACAGTGGCAAAATCTCGGCTCACTGAAGCCCCTGCCTCCTGAGTTCCAGTGATTCTTGTACCTCAGCCGCCTGAGTATCTGGGATTACAGGCGCGTGTCACCACGCCTGGCTAATTTTTGTATTCTTAATCGAGATGGAATTTCACCATGTTGGCCAGGCTGAGGTCGAACTCCTGACCTCAAACGATCCACCTGCTTTGGCCTCCCAAAGTGCTGGGATTACAGGCATGAGCCACCACACACAGCCAGCTTCCTTTCAAAATAACAAAAGAACATAAACTGAGTGCATTAGTTTCCTAGGGCTGTTATAACAAATTACCACTAACTGCGTGGCTTAAAACAATAGAAATTTATTCTTTCAGAGCTCTGGAGGCCAAAATCCAACAAGTCCAAAATTAAGGTGCCAGGGAGAAGTCAAGCTCCCTCAAAGACTCTGGGGGAGAATACTTCCTCACCTTTCAGCTTCTAGCAGCTCCTGGATACCCTGGCTTGTAGCCCCAGCACTCCCATCCCTGCCTCCTTCTCCCCATGGCCTTCTTTCCCATGTTTCTGTGTCTGTGTCTCAAATCTCCCTCTCGTTTCCCTTTTAAAGACACCGGTTACTAGATTTAGGGCTCATCATAAATCCAGTATGATCTCAAGATCACTAATTTAATTTCATTTGGCAAAGTCCCTATTTCCAAAGAAAGTAATATTCACAGGCACCGGGGGTTACAGCTTGGACATTTTATGGGGACACAATTCAATCCACTGCATGAATCACTCACATGCCAACAATGGTGCTAAGCTATTTACATGAACAGGTCCATTTGGCACTCATAAAACATCAGATACTATTATTATTTTACCCATTTACAAATGAGAAAACTAAAGTTCGACTAGAGATTGAGTTACTTGCTCAAGATTCCGCTTCTAATAATGCAAAGACTTGGAAATCAGACCCAGGCAGGCTGATTCCAGAGCTGTCACCCTACATCATGACCCTGTACCTCATCTTTTACACACCAGGCTTTGTGGAACTGCTACATCTAAGGGAGAAGAGCAGAGGAATGCCAGGCCTCATTTGGGAAACCATGGACTAGAGTGTAAAAGGGGGAGAGGCCAGGGAACCTTTTCCCTATTCCTTTATTTTCCACCTCCTCCATGCTGTCTTCAGACTTTTAATACCTCTAATTGGTCTCTCCAGATTCCAAGTAAGGTGTGCCGTCTAGTTTGGGGCCCCATACATATTTTAGTTAGGTTTGTCTTTATTGTGAAGATCAGAGACCCATATAGTATAATTCTGTTAAAGGGTCTGCTGTGCTCAGGGGATGACAGGCACATAAGGAAACAGCAATCAGATGGGAGCTCAAGACCCAAAACTGCAGCACAGTAGGGCATCATGAGAATTCCATGTGGGAGTCGTCTGGTCCTGAGGCAACTTGAGGGACGGTGGTTCTCCTGGACCTCCCTCGTGGGCCACTGGTCTGTGGCTTTTCTCTCTGCTCCATTTGGTACTAACTAGTTCCCCCTGCTCCCTCATGATTTGGCCCCCTCATTGGCTTGCACCCTGCTTTAGCTGGCCTGGCCTCAGTTTCCCCTGTTGCTTACTGCCCTATCTCCTTGGTATTTCTCAGTTTAGATTATTGGGAGAGAGAGTCTGCACAGTCCAGCCCCTTTCCTCTGGCAACTCAGACTGACTGCCTTAAGCCATGTGCCCATCCTGCCCAGCCAGCCACAGTGAGGGGGAGGGCAGCATGTGTGGGACAGTGATGCACCATATGGGTCAGTGAAACAGGTGTCCTCACAGGTACTGTGGGTGTAGTAGTCATTTTAAGAAATGGCCCTTCTACGGATCATTTGAGGTCATGAGTTTGAGACCAGCCTGGCCAACATGGTGAAACTCTGTCTCTACTAAAATACAAAAGTTAGCCAGGTGTAGTAGTACATGCCTGTAATCCCAGCTGCTCATGAGGCGGAGGCAGGAGAATCGCTTGAACCTGGGAGGTGGAGGTTGCAGTGAGCTGAGATCGTGCCAATGCACTCCAGCCTGGGTGACAGAGTGAGACTCTGTCTCAAAAAAAAGAAAAAGAAAAAAAAAAGAAATGGCCCTTCCAGTATAGCATCTCCACTCCATTCGCTCACCCTCACCCCATGTGCAAACATAAACCACATTTTACCCACTGTGATGTTCCCTCAAGATGAAGCATAAAGTAGGTTGGGGGTGGGGCACAGTGGCTCATGCCTATAATCCTAGCACTTTGGGAAGCTGAGGGGAAAGGATTACTTTAAACCAGGAGTTCAAGACAAGCCTGGGCAACAAAGTGAGACTCCATCTGCACAAAGAATACAAAAGTTTTAAAAAATGGTCCTGGTGTGGTGGTGCACACCTGCATTCCCAGCTATTCTAAAGGCTGAGGCAGGAGGATCGCTTGGGCCTAGGAGTTTGAGGTTGCAGCGAACTGTGATCACACCCCTGCACTCCTGCCTGGGTGACAGAGCAAGGCTTTTTTTTTTTTTTTTCTTTTTCTTTTTCCTTTTCTTTTTTTTTTTTTTTCTTTTTTTGAGATGTGGTCTTGTTTTGTTGCCCAGGCTACAGTGCAGTGGCACAATCTTGGTTCGCTGCAACCTCCTCTTCCCGGGTTCAAGAGATTATCCTGCCTCATCCTCTTCCCAAGTAGCTGGGACTACAGGCATGTGCCACCATGCCGAGCTAATTTTTTGTATTTTTAGTAGAGATGGGGTTTCACCCTGTTGGCCAGGCTGGTCTTGAATTCCTGACATCAAGTGACTCACCGCGTCAGCCTCCCAAAGTGCTGGGGTCATAGGAGTGAGCTACTGTACCCGGCCCCTCCATCTCTAAAATAAAGAAATTTTAAAATTCTTTAAAAAATTGCGTTAGTGGTTTGAGCTCCTGCCCTGTGAGAGTCTAAGAATCCCCAGCCTGTCTAGTATCTGGTTTTTTGGCCATAATGCTAGGATAAGCTGAGTCCCATTGCTGCACAGGTTAGGTTACAGCCCACCTAACTCTAGCCCATCACTGACTCATTTTGGTTCTTGTTCTAAGACTGTTCCTGTCCTGTGTACAGATCTGCATGGAGCTTGTACTACTTTTCTGTTGTTGCTGTAGCAAACTATCACAAGCGTAGTGGCTTAAAACAATACAAATGTATTATCTTAGCATTCTGCAGGTTGTAAGTCCAATACAGACCTCACTTTGACACCTTAAAATCAAGGTGTGAGCAGGGCTGTGTTCCTTACTGGAGACTCTTGCAGAGAATCTGTTCCTTGCCTTTTGCAGCTTCTAGAGGCCACCTGCTTGTGCTCCCTTCCTCCACCTTCAACAGCAGGTTGAGTTCTTCCCACATCATATCACTCTGACCTCTTCTGCCTTACTTCTCCACTTTTAAGGAACCTGGATAGTCCATGATGCTCTTCCTATCTTAAACTTGGCTAGTTGGTGATCTTAAGTACAACTCTGGCCTTAACTCCTCTTTGCCATGTAATATATTCACAGGGTCCTGGGATTAGAATGTGGACATCTTTGGGGAACCATTATTCTGCCTACTACAGAGCTCAGCAAACATTTAATAAGGTTCTGCCATATGTAAGGAAATGTGATGAGGCATTATCATGCTCCAAAGTAGAGATTGAGTAGAAAGACCAAGGTCCTCTAGACAATACATGAACTTATTTAGATCTTCACTCACACAACACACACACACACACACACACACACACACATCATAAATCATAGGTTAGGAATCAGGGATTCAGTATACAAGTTATCCAAAGCACAGTGGGAGTAAAGATCAGCTTTAAGGAGATGGCTTTACTTGGATTCTGTGATCTGGAACCTCATGACTTTTAAAAGGCAATTTCAATGGAGCAATTGTGATGTTAGTAAATGTCACAGATAGAAGGATTGAAAAGGGGGCAAGAAAACCAAGGTTCAGTGAGCATCACTTACAGTCAGAAATTTACCAGAGAAAGAAGGAAACAAAACTGGAGTTAGACTGTTTGTTTCCTTTTGACATTTCCAAGGTCATGGCCCCACAATATATTTGACCTGGAACCTCAGAACACTCCTGGATGAGATGTTCACTGGAACCGGAGCATGGCAGGAAAGATGACAGCTACCTGACTGCACAGGTGACAGGTGCCTCTCCTACACTCTCACGGTATATGATGCTCACCTGAACCAATTCTGCAGAAAGGACTTATGGTGCTGCAGGTATCATTCAGGGTCTCAGCAGTCAAGAGATGGCTGCTCAAAGGGGCAACTGAAGAGAGTTTAAAGAAGGGACTATTTTCAAAGGGGAAGGGAGGGTTAGGGAAACTGAAAGGCATGAGAAGCACTGAGGAATATCATTAGACCCCTAAGCCCACAGGGGAAAGGGGCAGGCAGGAGCTGTTATTGGAAGAACCCAGTGAGAGCTGCGGTCTCAGGACAGGGTCTGCTGATGAGAGCTGTGTGGCCAGGCCCTGGGTGGAGAATAACTATCTCCTCCTCTTTCATGCCATCCTCTGATCTGCTGCTGGTGCCTCCATGGCTGCTCTAATTAAAAGCCAGAGGACAAGAACCCCCATTGGCTGCAGACCCTAGAAGTCAGCCTTTGAGGGCACAAAAGGGACAGAGGGTAGAGCAAACAGAAAATATCCAGCCACTACCTGCCTCTCGTTTACCCCTTTTCCCAGCTCTTTTCCCAGCAGTTCTAGAAATGGCTGGATCAGGTAAAGCTCTTTGCAGGGATAGCAGAGAGTTTCAGTCGCCGTAACTAGAGGCCAGGGGTCAACAGCTAAGGAAAGAAGCTTCAAGAGAAAAGAGAAAGAAAGGCAATGGAGGTTGGGCACAGTGGCTCACACAGGTAATCCCAGCACTTTGGGAGGCCGAAGCATGCGGATCGCTTTAGCCCAGGAGTTTGAGACCAGCCTGGGCAACACGGTGAAACCCTATCTGTACAAAAATTAGCCAAGCATGGTGGCATGCACCTGTGGTCCCAGCTCCTTGGGAGGCTAAGGCAGGAGGATCACTGAGCCTGGGAGGTCGAAGCTGCAGTGAGCTGTGATCACACCACTGCACTCCAACCTTTGTGACAGAACAAGACCCAATCTCAAACAAAGAAACAAACAGGTAGACAAACAAACAAAGCAAATAAAGAAAGGCAATGGAAACGGAGAAAAGAGATGTCCCAGGCAGGGTTGGGAGGCAGAGAGTAATGCGGTGGAGGAGACTCTCTGCTGTCACACTATCGCAGGGCTAAGCTCTGAGGCTTTGTTTAAAAATCTGTGCATTGAGCTGTTTACCCACCTTGAGCACATTCAACAGCCCTACATCTGTCATTAGTTTGGATGTGCTCATGGAACCATCCATGCTGCTCCTGATGTTATATTAAAGCACTTTTTAATTACTGCATTTTCCAAGGCAGAGAAAGCCTAATCTGAATGCAGTTTTAAAACCAACAGCAATCAGCAGAGATTCATCAATTAGCATTCGGCATTAAGCAATGCAGAACATTTTCCAAGGCTCCAAGGGCCTCTCCACACCTGAACATTTTTACAAGGTTCATTCTCTCCTGTTTGAATAATATTCGGGGATCTTGACTTGCAGTCTTAACTGACAGATAGTTTTTCTCAGCTGCCAAAAGAATAACCAATTTTCTACCGTAGCCTCTTTCTAACTCAAACAGTACAGCTTCAACAAAGCTCTTTACTCTGCTACACAATTTTTTTTTTCAAAGAAAAAAAGTAGCTGTGCTTCAAACCACTAATCATAATTGATTATAACAATGCTTCCCAGGAAGCAGAGTTCTTGCTGTAATTAACTGCTGAGGAGCAGGAAGGAGCAACTGTTTATTTAGTTTCAATCTACTTGTTCAGAATTTGTCACCCATTGAAACTTAACTCACAATCAGATTTAAATTCAAAATGTTACGGAGGCATTGTCAACTTTGGGCTAAATATTTCCTAGTTATTTTCTCTCTTTCTTTCAAGAATTTTATTTATGTTATGTCTGCCCTTTTTTCTAATTGAGGGGGGAAAAGTTTATCCTAAAACGTTAACATATTTGTGCCTTTTCCATGACGTTGAAGTGTACGACTCTTGGACATCAGAGATATTTTCAAATGCTGGGTTGTGAGAATTTGGAAATGTGACGTTCTGCCGGGCACTCCTTCATCAAGTATCAAAATGAAGAGTCCTCTTGTTCCATAGTCATACTACTGAGTTTTGTACTGATCCTCAGTTTCCTTATCTATACAATGGGGATGATGATATATAGCTTACACAAGTGTGAAGATTGAGTATCATCTAAGCACTTGGCACAGGACTTGGCATATAGGAAGCAGTTCTTACTTTTATTCTTTACCAGCTAGGGACAGACAACATGACAAACAGTGAAGTGGGTGAGAGAGTAAAGTATTTTTGCTTACGGCTGATCTCTGAGTCCATAATGGGAACTGCCTACAAATAAACAGCAGAGCATGACAGTCTCTAAGCAGGCCAGACTTCTGAAATCCTCAATGCTTAATTCACAATGCAGTCACCAGAACTAAATGGTTTTAAATTACTTGAGTCTCAAGTGGCTGGGATGACAAATACATCATCCAGTCACCTTCTTAGCTGCTCCTGACTTTCAGATCATTTTGTACCATGGACTGAGATTTCCTTCTTCCAAAGGAAGGAAGGGATTTGGCTCCTGGCCTTCTCTGGTGTGAATTCATGAGACTATAGAGTTCTGAAAATTCCTGGCAAGAAAGTAGCTTCATAATGATATATTTCACCTATAGTGATTAAGATGTCACTTCTAGCAGCTGAGAATGTTGTTATATAGAGATCTAATTCGGTGACACCTAACAATATGAAAATGGCAACACACAAACCTTTCTGATGCATTTCATTTTTTGTGGATGCAATTCATAGTTTAATTGCTGTCTATAATGGGATAAAGCAATATGTGGTTATGGCAAAACACTAAAAATGAGAAAAGCAATGTGCAGTGAAGAGTTAACGCAGCAGGTTTGGGCTGCTCAAACCCTGCACATTCTCAATCTTCAGGACCGGCCCTTGACCCAACTCTTGACTGATAACCTCTGAGCTTGTGGTGTATCCTGCCTGAAGCCTGAAGTCCTGGGCCGCACTAGATAGTGTGTGCTCATAATGTGATTTATGGTAAACAACTGTTTTTCTGTGCCTGAGACTTTCGGCCACACTGTATCAGCTTCACCTCTGGAATGCTGGGTTCTGAGTGGCTGAGGTCAGGCATACAGGTGCTGTATGCTTATGTGACTGTTCTCCCGAATACCAATACTCAGGTGAGTTTCCCTGGTGGGCTACACTTTGCACATGTCACATTGTTGCTGGGAAAATTAAGCACTATCTGTGTGACTTCACTGGGTAAGGAAAACTAGAAGCATTCCCTAGTTTTTCCTAGACTCCATCCTCTGTGCCTTTTCCCTTTGCTGATTTGAATCTGTGTTCTTTTGCTGTAATAAACTGTAACTGTTAGTATAACAGCTTTTCTGAGTCCTACCAGTGAGACATAGAACCTGAAGATGCTCTTGGGAACCCTCAGTGCAAGCATAAAAAATAAACACCACCTATTATCCTACTTCTAAAGATAATATTTTCCTTAAAAATATATATGTATATATGTATGTGTATATATTCTATACACTCAAACACTTTTGTTTATGGAAAATGGATCATACTACATACTCTGTTTAGTAATCTTTTCTCAGTTATTATATAATGAACAAATTTTTATGCCCTTAAATATAGAAATATTATTTGCACACCATTCCATTGTATAGATTTTGGTGCATTTATTTAATCTGTCATCTACTGACAGTCATATGGGTTCTTTATTTCCTTTTTGGCATTATTAACAATGTTCCAATAAACACTCTTGTACGTAGTCTCTTTGTAAGCTCATCTAATTGTTTGTAATACAGGGGCTGTAATAAATATTAAATATTAAAAGCTTTGGTGACAATTACTTGAAGTGATTAATAAGATGTGTTAAAACAGGTGAAGTTTTCAGACTTCTACCCAGAAGAATCCTGATCTTTAAAATGATTGGCACTGGGCTAGAATCTGAATCCAGTAAATTTATGGAAACCAGGGTAGCCATCATTTATCAATATGTCCACCTCATGGGTTATTAGGTCCTAAAATATGCATTCTCCATTGCTCTTAAAGATTTATCCCATGAGTTTCCATTGAGATTTATTATAATCCATTTCCCAAAAGTTAGTTAGCTATTTAAAACACAAAACAAAACAACCTGGCCTGGCCTAAAACCAATAAGTTATAAGTTAAAAGAAAAAAAAATACACCAGTAGTTTAACTGCCTACCAGGATAAAACTTAATAATCTTCCACTAGTAGTTTAACTGCCTGCCAGAATAAAACTTAACAATTTTAGATAAAGACAACATAGCCCAGGATCTCTACAATGTATCATTCACAATGTCTAGCATTCAGAAAAACTTACTAGAAAATGTGATCCATTACAAAATGTGATCCATAATAAAAAGCAAATTAAACATACCCATTAATGACTCAGATATCAGAATTACCAGACAAGAATTTGGAAAGAAAAAAAAAAGACCAAAAAAAAAAAAACCAAAAACAAATTAGTATAAATATGTTAAAGGAGTTAGAGGAAAAGATGTAAAATGAGTGAACAGAAGATGAAAAATTCTAAAAGAGAAAGAAGAACTCTTAAAAAGAATCAAGCGGTTGTTTATAGAATTGAAAATTCAATATCTAAAATAAAGAATTCATTAAAGGGCTTAACTGAAAACTGAACACAGAAGAAGAAACGAACAGTAAAATCAGATAGGTCAGTAAAAACTATCCAAAATAAGTCACAGAGAGAAAATAATAATAAGCAAAAACATCTGACCAAGCGTGGTGGCTCTCGCATATATGTATGGAGTCCCAGAAGAAGAGCACAGAATAGGGGAAAATATTTTGGAAACAATGAATAAAATTGTTCCAAAATTCATGAAACACATCAGTCTACAGACCCAAGAAGCTAAGTGTACCCCAAGCAGAAGAACCAAAGGAAACCACACTGTATACATTATAGTCAAACTTCAGAAACCAAAGATAAAGAGAAAAATCTTAAAAGTAGCTGATGGGGGAAAAGGGACATGTTGCATTCAGGAGAACAATGTCAATAATAATTGATGTGGTGGTTTATTTTAGATGTCAGTCTGACTGGATTAAGGCATACCCAGATGACTGGTAAAGTATTATTTCTGAGCATGTTTCTAAAGCTGTTTCCAGGAGAGACTGGCATTTGAATCAGTGAACTGAGGAAAGTAGATCTACTTAAGGTGGATGGGCAACATCCAATTGGTTGAAGGGCCATAGAATAAAAAGGCAGAGGAGCTGGGCACGGAGGCTGATGCCTGTAATCCCAGCACTTTGGGAGGCTGAGGCAGGCAGATCACGAGGTCAAGAGATCGAGACCATCCTGGCTAACACGGTGAAATCCCATCTCTACTAAAAAATACAAAAAATTAGCCAGGCGTGGTGGCGGACCCCTGTAGTGCCAGCTACTCGGGAGGCTGAGGCAGGAGAATGGAGTGAACCCAGGAGACAGAGTTTGCAGTGAGCCAAGATCGTGCCACTGCACTCCAGCCTGGGTGACACAGCAAGACTCTGTCTCAAAAAAAAAAAAAAGAAGAATGAAAAGGCAGAAGAAAGGCGAATTTCTCCCTTCCCCCACCACTCTTGCTCTCTCTCCCCTGGAGCTGGGTCACCCTTCTTCTCCTGACTTTGGACATCAGAACTCTAGGTTTTCCAGCCTTTGGACTCTGGGACTTGTACCAGCAGCCCCCTTAGACCTCTGGCCTCAGATTGAGTGTTACACTATTAGCTTCCCCGGATCTAAGGCATTCAGACTAGGTAGGACTGAGCCACTTTACTGGCTTCTCTAGGTCTCCAGCTTGTAGATGGTCCATCACAGGACTTCACAGGCTCACAAAATCACGTAATCCATAATAAAGCCTCTCTCATATATCTATGTCTATCTACATATCTATCTCTCTATCTCCTATTGGTTCTGTCTCTTTGGAAAACTCTGACTAATACAACTGACAGCTCATCAAAAATGATGGAAACCAGAAGACAGTAGAATGTCATTTCTTAAGCACTAAAATACTAGTCTACTTAGAATTCTAGACCCAGTAAAAATATCCTTCAAAATGAAGACAAACTACAAACATTTTTCAGACAAATAAAAATAAAAAGAATTTATTACCAAGAGACCCACACTGCAAAAGGATGCTAAAGGAAAATGATCTTAGATAAAGGCCTAGATCTGCAGGAAGAAATAAACAGTCATGGAAATGGTGATGATGTGGATAAACATAGGATTATTTTAAAAATTTCTCTTTGTAAATTTGAAAACAAGTTTATTCTAAAATCTATATGGAAAGGCAAATAACCTAGAATGGCAAGAAAAGCTTTGAAAAAGAATAATAAAGTGAGATAAACTACTCTACCCAATTTTGTAGACTTACTATATAGCTACAGTAATCAAGACAGTGTGGTATTGGTGGAGGAATAAACATACAGATCAATGAGACAAAACAGAGAACCTAGAAAAAAAACCAACACAAATAGGTCCAAATAACTTTGACAAATGTACAAAAACAATTCAATGGAGAAAGAATAGTCTAGTTAATAAACGGTGCTAGACCAATTGGCAAAAACAAAACAAAACAAAAACAATAAACCTGACGCCATTTTTTTAAGAGACAGAGTCTCACTCTGTTACCCAGGCTAGAGTACAGTGGCATTGTCATGGCTGACTGTAACCTCAAACTCCTGGGCTTGACTGATCCTCCTGTCTCAGCCTCCCAAGTAGGTAGGGCCATAGGCATGTGCCAGAATACCTAGATAATTTTTACTTTTTTTTTTTTTTTTTTTGTAGAGATGGGGTCTTGCTGTGTTGCCAAGGCTGGTTTCAAATTCCTGGCCTCAAGAGATCCTCCTGCCTCATCCTTTCAAAGCACTGGGATTACAAGCACCTTAAATCTTATATAAAAAAATTAGGCTGAGGCCGGGCACAGTGGCTCACACCTGTAATCCCAGCACTTTGGAAGGCCAAGGTAGGTGGATCATTTGAGGTCAGGAGTTCAAGATCAGTCTGGCCACCATGGTGAAACCCTGTCTCTATTAAAAATACAAAAAAATGAGCCAGGTGTGGTGGCAGGCACCTGTAATCCCAGGTACTCAGGAGGCTGAGGCACAAGAATTGCTTGAACCCAGGAGGCAGAGGTTGCAGTGAGCTGAGATCATGCCACTGCACTCCAGCCTGGGTGACAGAGTGAGACCCTGTCTCAAAAAAAAAAAATAAAGGAAAAAAAAGAAAAGAAAAAATTAGGCTGGGCATGGTGGCTCATGCCTATAATCTCAGCACTCTGGAAGGCTGAGGCAGGAGGATTACTTGAGCCCAGGAATTGAAGTCCAGCCCTGGTAGCATAGGGAGACCTCGACTCTACAAAATAAAAATTAAAAAATTAGCTGGTGTGGTGGTGCGCACCTGTTGTCCCAGATACTCAGGAGGATCACTTCAGCCTGGGAGGTCAAGCCTGCAGTGAGCCGTGGTTGTGCCACTGTACTCCAGCCTAGGCAACAGAGTGAGATCCTGTCTCAAAAAAAAAAAATTTCGAAATGAACCAGAGACTTAAATGTAAAATGTGAAACTATAAGACTTTTAGAAGAAAACATGCAAGAAAATATTTGAAACCTAGAGCTAAGTTCAACATCGTTAGACATTAATCCAGTGCCAAAAACATGAGCCATAAAAGAAAAATTGATATATTAAAATGCTTTTGTTTTGTAAAGGACAATAAGAGGATGAAAAAAACAAGCCACAGACTGGGAGAAAATACGTGCAAACTACACTATCTGACAAAGGAATTATATTGACAGTATATAAAGAAAGTATATAAAGAACGCACAAACTCGACAGTAAAAAAGCAAGCAATCCAATTAGAAAATAGGCAAAAGACATTAACAGACATTTGACAAAAGAGAATATAAAATGAACATAGAAAAGTTGTTCAAAAATATTAACCATTAGGGAAATGCAAATGAAAACACACTATGGTTTGCATTTGTCTTCCACATTTCATGTGTTGTTGGAAACTTAATCCCCAATTTAATACATTGATTGGATGTGGGGCATTTGGGCAGTAATAAGGATTCTATAGAATCATCAGGATAGGTCCTCCATGATGGGACTGGTGGCTTTGTAAGATGAGAAACAGAGGCTTGAATGACATGCACACTCTTGCTTTCTTGCCATGTGATGCTTTCCACCATGTTATGATGCAGCAAGAAGGCCCTCATCAGATGCTGGCACTGTGCTCTTGAACTTTCCAACATCCAGAATTGTGAACTAAATAAATTATGTTTATTATATATATTTTAATTTTTAACAAATATTTAGAGGTGGACGTCTCACTAGGTAGCCCAGGCTGGTCTTGAACTCCTGATCTCAAGCAATTCTCCCACTTTCACCTCCCAAAGTGCTGGGATTACAGCCATAAGCCACCATGCCCAGCTTCTGTCCATTAAAAATTACCCCAACTATGGTATTCTATTATACCAACAGAAAATAAAATAAGACAAAACCATAATGATATATTATCACAAATCTATTAGAATGACTAAAATAAAAAATAATAATAGTAAAACCTAGTGAGAATGTAAATAAACTGGATCTCTCATACATAATGGCGGAAATGTAAAATGGGACAATCACTCTAGAAAATAGTTTGGCAATTACTTATACAATTAACATACACTTACATTTGACCCAGAACTTGCACTCCTGGGCATTTATCCTAGAGAAACTAAAACTTGTATATGAGTATTCATAGCAGCTTTATTCATAGTAGCCAAAATATACAAACACCCCCAAATGTCCTAAACAAGTACATGTATAAACAGTGGTACATCCCTACAATGGAATACTATTCAGCAATAAAAAGGAGCAAGCAACTGATACATGATGCATATTATACTGGTCTCAGGGACATTATTTCAAGTGGAAGGAGCCTAACTTTAAAAGACTATGTACTGTATTATTCCATTTATATAACATTCTCAAAATGACTAAATTAGAGAACAAATTAATGGGACACAACTGTTAGGCTTTTCCGCAGTAAAGTCACTTTCTTGCCTTTGTAATCAGTGGGGATGTACTTTGAGATTATATAAATACCCTGTTGCTCATCAAACTTTTGATTTATTCATTTTTAAATGTCAGCATGGGTTCATGGTTTCCTCCTTTATCTTATAACAATTATAATCTGTTGCTAGTAATAAGGATTTGTTTTGTTTTGTTTTTGTTTTTTGAGATGGAGTTTCACTCTGTCGCCCAGGCTGGAATGTAGTGGTGTAATCTCGGCTCACTGCAACTTCTGCCTCCCAGGTTTCTGCCTCAGCCTCATGAGTAGCTGGGATTACAGGCACCTGTAACCATGGCTGGCTAATTTTTGTATTTTGGGTAGAGACAGGGTTTTGCCATATTGGCCAGGCTGGTCTTGAACTCCTGACCTCAGGTGATCCACCCACCTTGGCCTCCCAAAGTGCTGGGATTACAGGTGGCCATATGTATTTTGATGATTAAGTAATCCCAAATATGGCCAGTGGTGGCCTCTTCATCTAATTTCTTGTCCTTTGGACAAACCTTCAACATTTTCTAAAGAGATTTCTTACTTTCTTTTACAAGATGTTCCAGGTTCCTTTTGTATCTCTCCTGCCCCAGCCCTGGAATCAGACATTTCTCCAAAAAGTTCTGGGCCCTTTCAGTGGAAAATGACATTTAGAAACCAAAATCTAGCACAAGGTGTTCAGATTTATTGGGATGCCACAGCTCCCAGGCCCCTCCCAGTACACAGAGCTAGGGAATGGTGTGTGTGTGTATGTTTTCTGTATCTATCTCTATTAAAAACAATATGCTTACACTAATACCTCCAACCCTACTCCAACACTACAGTTTATTCTGGTGTCTTCCCTTTCCATATTAGAAAACTCCCTCCTTTGACAGAGATATACTGGTTCTATTTTCCTGAATATGTTTACTTATTTGATTACCCTATGTAACCAATTTTCCTGACAATGCTCTGTGCCACACAGATGCCTCTCCTCACCTAGCTCAGTTCCAACTCCTCCTGGTGAGCGGCTCCCAGGAGTGCCCACTCCTCACTTACCTGCCCTGGACCAGTGTGAGGGTCCCCGCCTTGAGGCTCCTCTTAGCCCCACCTAGTGGCTTTGGGAAGAGCAAGTAGTAACTTTTCTACAAAAACATGATAATAAAAATCCTACAACATGGCTTGCCTCCATAGTGATTCATATCTAGTTCATGCTTATTTACTTTTGCAAGTTTTGTCTGAGTTCCAGCTCTGCATTTGTCCCAGTCTGGTTTGGCTCCTGCCAGTCTTTACCAAGATGGACACCACAAAAACAGTTTCCAGGTTTCCCACACAGAAAGCAGTGTGGCTGCCTTAACCTGATCTGTTCTGTAATGGAACCTGCTGGGTTGTCCGGGCCATGACGGTGACGCATGACCCAGAGCCTTCCCTGTATCTCAATCCTCTCAACTTCCTGGCTTTCCCCTCAGTTTCCACTTAAATGCACCCTGTCATTTTATGTTAGTTCCTTCCAGATCATTCAAGAGAAGGAAAAACACTGAACCAATTACATTTTAAAACTAGTTTATTTCTTGTAAAAGAGGAGGCACTGTGAACACTATGAGGCTGGTGAAAAGCAAGGGAATAAATGGATGCTTTCTATCTAGGACACAGGGTTGGTATGGAAAGTAACACGCAGGTAGTCCTGGGGGCCAGGGGCTCATCTGGATCTGACTGAAGGATGCTGCCCCGAGGACAGGCTCTTTGGAGAAATTGGACCCATAGTCCTCAGCTGTGAAGGCAGAGTCACTCAGCGGCCCCTGCATCCAAGCTCCCACCCCAGGGCTGTGACAGCCTGCACAGATGAAGGAACCTTGCTTTTGACACCTCTCACCTCCAGTTTTAGGGTTCTTTTTTGGGGCTTCTTCCCTATTGGGAGTTCATGATCTGATTTCATTTCCTTCTGGAGTCTCTGTCATGTTGGCAGTAATGTCTTCAATGAAACCAGCTAATGCCTACAGTGGTTTAATCTCCCACCTTGCAGAAAATATTCACATTTTAATAGACAACTCCTAAAAATGCAATACTTTTCTTATTCGGAGCCCAGTGGTGGGCTTCCCATCAATGGGAAAGACATTTGGGGAGAAACTGCCTTCCTTGCTACCCTCCCAGTCCCACTGTGGAGTCTCAGTCACCTGGCCTGGGGCCTGGAGGTGAGCAGCAGAAGGCATCCTCAAAGCCCAGACAGACCCAAAGTAGGCTGTGTCACCCTGCAACTGGCACCAGCTACCTGCACTGAGCCAGAGGTGAACCGAGCTGTGTCTGGAGAGGCAAAACTAGGACAAGAGATGGGGCTGAGTGGGTAACATCTGGGGTGGTCTGGGTTGGCCTCTCTCCCAACACCCCACCCACCTTCCCCACCAGAGTCTGGTCTTTCCCATGGTCTCTGTGCAGTCCCCTGTGTTGAGTCCCTCAGGACAGCGGAACAGGCTCTGCTGCAGACCTGCGTCCCTCCGGCTGCAACACAAGACACGAGGGGTCAGAGCAGCGCCCGGGTCCTGTGTTGTAGCCCGAGGTCTCACACTGTGTCATAGTGAGCCTGACCTGCAACACCTGCCCGGCCTCCACTTCCAGCTGGGCTGCCCAGCTTCTGCTTGGGGAATCCGACTTGCTGTGCATCCCGATGAGGAAGCTGTAAAAGAACAGAGGCCAGCATCAGTAGAGGGTCCTGGGACTGGGGCTCAGCAGAGGCTTTGACCTGAGGAGTCTTGGCTGTGATGGGCGAGGAGTCCTGCCTGGGGCAGTGTAGGTGACCTGTGCTCCAGGTGAGCAGCGAGCCTGATGGGAATGCTCAGAGAGGTGAGGGGCTTTGCACACAAATACTTCACTGTCCACATATCTTTTCTTTAAACAATGAATTATGGCTGTTTACAAGCCACTAATTATTTTATCATAACAATACTTCCTAGGAAATGGGTTCCTAATCTAATACTATGATGAGAATTTTATAAACGCCAAGCTAGTACAATGAATTGCCCTGAGTTATAATAAATATCTGCACTTTGGGAGTACGGCAGTAAACACAACATGACTGCTATCCATTTTCAATAGGCCTCTGAAGGATTTTATTACTTATTTATGGTTTCTTTTTATTAAAAATCTCCTGCATATCATTTTTATGTAGATTATTTTGGATGAGTCATTTCTGGTTTTTCTTACAAAATAAAACGCGGTAGGCCCAGAACCCAAAAAGCATCCCAACTTCAGTCCCTCCAAAGGTGACCTGTTGAGATTCCTCCCGGAGGCACACAATCATTGGCTGAGCTCCGCAGAATTCCTGGGCTGTGGGAGTGAGGAGTAAGCGGCAGTGTTGCTCTCCTTATTTCTAGCTTCAGTAAAATGGACCCATCAGTTTTGTTCAATGAATCTTTTGGGAAGGCTGTAGGCTTTGAGCCCAGATGAGACGTTAAACAGAAGTGTAGAAATTAGGTGTCACATGGTTTTCTACCAACAAAAGAAGATAAAAGTAGAAGGAAGAGGGATAACAATATCACGCCTACATTTTGTACAGAAACTTAAAATTGAACAATTTAGAGGGAGGGAAATCCCTTCTCTTCCTAAATTGTCTAAAAGACTGAGGGGCTCTTCGCAGCTGACCAGGGCACTCCCCACTGTATCTGAGTCTGTGCAGAGCTATAGAGGCACACGTGCTCCAAATAAGTTATTTTCCCTCCAAACACCTTTCTCAGGCTGGGCATTCGTGATCTAAGACTGCATCAGGCCCTGAGAAGCAACAGAGGACTCATACACTTTTTAAGACATCATTGTCTCAGGGCCCAGCACAGGGCCTCTGAAGAATGAGAGCCTGTCACACAGCCACCAGGCAGTGGCCCACTACTGGCTGTTGGGAGAAGCTACCGGGTCCCCAGGACCCGGCCCCTTGCTTCACAAGTCCAGACACCTGATGCTATCCAAGTCCCCAAGCTTGGGGGACTGGCTCCTGCTGACAAAACTCTGAAGAAACTGAATTCTGCACATGCTTACCTTGCCTTTGAAAGGCAGCAGAAGTGGAGTTGCATTAGTGGGTTCTGTCTGTAGAAAGTAAAGGTATCCCACTACTCATCTGCAACTTCAGACTGCTAGCGTGTGCAGCAGGCACCCTGGCACTGTATTTTCAGAAACTAAGGAACACAGAGGCAGCTAGGACAGCAGGGAGAAAGCCCAAGGTGATGTAAGGACAGAGAGACCTAAGTTCTGGCTCCGGCCTCGCAGCAGGGAGCGAGGCATGATGAGCAAATCCCGGAAGCAGACCCAGAGTGGCTGCCCACATGACCTGCTTACTTGCATGATGCTTAGAGAGCTGGCTGATTCTCAAATTCCCCAGGAACCAAAATGCAGGCCAGGCAGTGACAGAGCCTCTGCCTGTGGGAGCCCCCTGCACCTGCCTCACAGCACATCCTCCCAAGTGCTGCAGGCCAGGCCTTCTTTCTCGAGTCAGAAGCCAGGCCCATACAGGGGGCTTAGCTGGAACAACAGAGGTGCAGGTCCAAGGCCCAAGCAGTAGAGAGCAGGTGGTACTGCAGGAAGATGAAGACAAAACAAGCCTCCTGTCTCCCCTCACTGCCCAGGACCTTCTATCCCAACCCTACCCAACATGGTCCTGAGGGGAACCAATCATTTCCTCTATGCCCATGCTGAGATGGGGCTATCTGGCTAGTTTGTGCCAACAAGAGGTCAGAGTGAACAGAATGGGAACAAAAGAAAGAAAGCCTGGAGGAAAATTTCAAGCTCATGAAGCCCACCTGTGGGACAGGAGCAAAGAGATCAGCAGGCAGGGGGGTGCAGTAGGCTGGGGCAGAGGGGAAAGAAAGCTGTGGTTATTAAGTCTGTAGCAAGTGGAGGGCCAGGGGTCTTCTCAGGAATAAGTTCTCAGAATTTATTTTTATTTTTATTCTCCTTATTTTTTATTTCTTTTGAGACAGAATCTCACTCTGCCATCCAGGCTGGAGTGCAGTGGCGCAATCTTGGCTCACTGAAACCTCCACTTCCCGAGTTCAAGAGATTCTCCTACCTCAGCCTCCTGAGTAGCTGGAATTACAGGCACATGCCACCATGCCTGGCTTAGTTTTGTATTTTTAGTAGAGACAGAGTTTCACCATGTTGGTCAGGCTGGTCTCGAACTCCTGACCACAAGTGATCCACCCACCTCTGCCTCCCAAAGTGCTGGGATTACAGGCGTGAGCCACTGCGCCCAGCCTCAGAATTATTATTTAAGGAAATTACTCACTCTTGTATTCATTTAACAAACATAACAGGCATTGTGCTAAGCACTAGACATAAGGTAGTGAATGCCTCACCCGTTTGGGCCATGGTCTGGATTCTGTTACCTGCAGCCAAATGCTATCCTATTTCACATCCAAAGGGACAGAAGAGAGGTTAAGGGTTTGGGCTGTACCAGGGTCTAAGCTTCAGAAGCCTGGAATGGGGAAGGATTTGGGAAAACAAGGGGAGAATTGACTAACTGAATGGCCAGTGGCCTCAATGAAGTGCAGCTGGATCTCAGGGAAGAAATGAGCCCACATGGAGTGCCCTGGCAGCATCCCCCCAGGCAGGGTACTAGGGGGTACTGGGCAGACTCAGGGCAGACTGAGGCCTGCAGCCAGAAGGCCGTGGGCAGAACTCCCACCCTGGGCTACACATCCAGGGTGCAGGCCCTTGGGTGTCTCCAGGAGGGAAAGAGCTCACTACAACCTGTCCGGTAGTTTGAAAAGAAGGGCTGTGCCAGAACCAAAGCACCCAGAGGCCCCTGATTGTGTGCATGCCAGCAAAGGCCTGGCTTCCCTGGGAGACGGGCTCCTCGGCACCTCATGGGGCGACCCCCAGCGTACCCCAAGCATGAACATAGACTGTCCTAGTATAACAGACTTGGCTGAGGGAGCAATGAAGAAAGGAGCTGTGGTCCTCTCTCCAACCCTGCTGCCTGGCCCAAGGACAGGAGGAGCGCCCTGAGAGAGGTGGTGAGGATGAGGCCTGCAGGAGTGGGGCAAGAGAGACCAGGACAAAAGTACTCTTCATTCACTTGGAGCTCTAGAAACCTCCTAAGACTGGCCAAAAAGCGTGAGACTGCAGAGCTATTTGAAAAATGGCCATCATTATGCGGGGTGGTGGGCTGTAACCAAAGCGCCATAGAAGCAGGCCCATTTGCCTTTCATTTGCCGCAGGTTCTTTTTGCACTCTATTTTCCTCTATTTATTTTTACACCCTAAAAAAAAGGCTTGTACATTAAATAGTCACCTTTCATCCATTTGTAATTCTCTCCCTCTGGGGCACCATAAATTTCTTTTATATTATTATCATATTAGAGAACCTAATACGTTTTCTCTCCTTGCCTTCAGCACATGGCCTCACAGATGCTTTCCAAAGCAGACCCAAGAACACATGGAGAAGGGAAAGGAAGGCAGGGGAGGGAAGGGAAGGGCAGGAGCTACTGCAAACCATCCCCACTCCTCACCAAGCCGCATTCACTTATTTTGTTCAATAAAACACCTCCTTAATAAAATGTCTACACACATTTTTTAAAGAATGCTAATGAGGCTGGCTCACACCTATAACCCCAGCACTATGGAAGGCCAAGGCAGGAGGATCACTTGAGCCCAGGAGGTCGAGGCTGTAGTGAGCTGTGATCATGCCACTGCACTTCAGCCTGGGCAACAGAGTGAGACCCTGTCTCCAAAACCAAAGAATAAATAGGCCAGGAACAGTGGCTCATGCCTATAATCGCAGGACTTTACAAGGCCGAGGCTGGCGGATAGTTTTGAGTCCAGGAGTTTGAGACCAGCCTGGGCAACATGGCAAAACCTTGTCTCTACAAAAAAAATACAAAAATTTACTGGGTGTGGTGGTGCACACCTGTAATCCCAGCTACTTGGGAGGCTGGGGTGGGAGGATCACTTGAGCCCAGGAGGCAGGGGTTGCAGTAAGCCAAGATCACACCACTGTACTCCAGCCTGGATGACAGAGCCAGAACCAGTCTCAGTAAATAAAGAAACAAACAAACAAACAAACAAATAAATAAATACTGCTAATGAGAAGAGAAATAATAAGCACCTTAGATTCCACCATGCTATTTGGAGAAGAGTGTATAGCAATGGAGAAGTTGTACTGACCTCAAAATCAGAAATATAGCTTTCAAATTCTACACTGCAATGTTCTCACTCTGTGACTTTAGACAAGTCATTCAAATTCCTAAGCCTCAGTTTTCTCCTCTGCAAAATGGGCACATTAAAACGTGTCCTGGCCTCTGTACGACTCTTTGTCTACATAGGTAAAACAGCATAGGGTCTTCTCTGTTACCTCTGAAATGAGAATGCTGTTACTTCTAGAAACTACCAGGAATGAACACTAACAATAAAATGTTATATTGATGCAAGATATTAGCAGAATTATTATTTAAGGACATTACTCTGTATTCATTTAACAAACATAACAGGCATTGTGCTAAGCACTGGACATAAGGTAGTGAATATCTCACCATTTGGGCCATGGTCAGGTTCTGTTACCTGCAGCCAAATGCAATCCTATTTCACATCCAAAGGGACAGAAGAGAGGTTAAAGGTGTGGGCTGCACCAGGCCCTAAGTTTTGGAGCCAGTTTATTCTAATACAGTTTAGGAGCTATGTCACCTGGGGAATACTACATAATCTCTCTGAAAACAAGTTTCTACATCTGTAAAATGGGAGTAACAGTGCAGGATTGACGGGGTGACCATGAGGAGAATGAGGTGTAATTCACAGAGCACTCCATGAGTAGCAGCTGCTGTTGCTGCCGCATGTACCAGTGTAATGAACTGAACATTCATACGTTAAAATCGTTAGGATTTTTACCAACGTGATGGTATTAGAAGGTGGGGCCTTTGGGAGGTAATTAGGTCATAAGGATGGAGACTTTATGAATGGAACTAGTGCCCTTATGAAGAGACACGACAGAGAATCCCTCTCTCTCTTTCTCTCTCAGCCATGTGAGGACACAATGACAAAGTGGTTGTCCGCAAGGCAGGAAACGGATCCTCACCAGACACCAGATCTGCTGGCACCTTGATCTTGGACTTCCCAGCCTCCAGAACTGTGAGAAATAAATTTCTGTTGTTTATAAGTCTATGGGTCTTTAATATAGCAGCTCAAATGGATCAAGACAACCAGCAATCCTGTTTCCTTCATGATGACACATTTTGTGATGACACGATGGCTTACCCCTTAGGATCCCCACAGAAATGATCTTGCATCTACTCCTCTCTGGTGGTCACCTAGATCCCACTCAGTAGACGAACCCGTCACCCCCTCTGTCTCCCAAAGGATGAAGTTGCCAGTGAGGCAAACCCAGGATGTGCCCACACTCTTCTGAGAGCAGATTTCAGAGGAGGGACAGTCACCTGGCTGGCAGTCACAGAGGTGGTATAGCTCCTTGCATGTTGCAGGGGCTTGGCATGCTTGGCTGAATGAACAGACCAATCAGTGAGGGTCTGACTTGAGGTTGGCCTTTCATAGAAATCATGGTTATAACCTTTTGCATTTGCCGTGCACATACTGTATGCCAAGCACACTCTTAGCAAGCAGGAAAGATCCTAACCAATTCTGGGGATAAGTTTGGGACTCCCAGCAGGTGTGGCTTACCCTCCTGGAGATCCAAGGCACATCTCATGAAACCATATGAGCATGGGATCAGTTCAAAACTACAAAATATCAGCCTGCATATAAAATAGATTTAGTGAGTTACTTTCAGAATATTAAAGGTGGGGAAGCCCCTCTGGACAGAGAGAAGGTGTCTTGGAGGCTGGGACCCCTTCCCTGCTATAACCTGTACATCCTTATCAAACACATTGCAGGAGGCCAGAACATCATTTTAATGTAACTCACTGGCTCACCTTCCTCCAGACTTTGCTTGACATAGTCTTGCCAGAATCCCTGATACTATTTTTAAATTGCCACTTCCCCTCAGAGGCCCTCTAGTTGGACCCCTGCAGTGGTCTCCTAATCAGGCTTCCCTTCTCATTGTCTCCCCTCATGTCACCTGTTAGTTACCCCACTTCCCAAAGAATAAAGCTGAATCCTTAGCCCAGCATTTAAGATGCTTTACTTAAAAGCATCTGGTATCTGCCATACTCCCCAATGGGTATTTCACAGTCCAGAAGAATTAACTGCTTGCTTGCCTCCCTCCCCCACGACTCTGCCCACACCCTCTCCTCCTTGAGGTACTTCCCCTTCCCCATTCCTGCCCTTCATCGCACTGTCCACCTTCCAAGGGCAACTCAGGGGTCCCTTCTCATAAGACACCCCACTTCTTACCTCCTCAAGTGTTAACCTTGTCCTACATTTTTGACTTTTTTTTAAATACTGCAGGTCTTTGTGAACAATAAATGTTTCTTAAACTCCAGGGCTGTAAAGCTCTGTTTGATTAGGAACTGAATCATGTATGCCTTTGTGTAACCTGTGATCTCTAATAAGATATCTTGGATATTGAGGTATGTAATAAATATTTGTTGGACAAATTAATATTTAATTACTTCATGCAAATTCTCCTATTTATCATTGAAATAGCCTTTTTCTTCCACAAACATAATACAACAATTCAATATCTCAGAAGTTTTCACTGATACCATTTTCTCAAGCACAGTTATTAATAATTTGCCTTAAAATGCTCATTTAAGTGCCCAATGTGAAGATAAGAGACGTAATTTCCTGTTGATGCTCACACTCAACCATAATTATCTGTCAGAAGAGGCACAAAGAGGTGTGACGATGAAACCTCAGAAGGTCGGATGTGCTGTCTCAAAATCCCGAAGTGGGGGACAATTATCAGCAGCCTTAAGTGCTGGGGGGCACTGTTAATTGTATATGAAGCCATTGGTTCTGAATGTCACAGAATTCAGTCTCCCTTCCCCCATCCCAACCCCCTCCTCCCCGCCCACACACACACACCCAAAACACACACACAGATGCAAAGCCATCCCTCTCTCCCCTGGGAAGAAATGTCCACAAATGCACAGGTTTTGAGATAACTGAAGTGTGCACACTGAAGAACCAAAACTCAAAAACATACAAGGGTTCAAACGGGACTGCCTAGCCTTTCTAAACATGAGATTCTCAACGTAATTCAACCCTTTCATTTATTGCTCAGGGTCATTACCATAAATATCGTTTATTGTGCTCTGCAGTCACACTGTGATTTTCTCAGCAGCACTGTGCCTTTTTCTCTCAATTGCTAAAATATTTAGTTTCTGCATCTGCTTTTCATCATCTTTCCATCTCGCTATAACTGTCAGATTCTTCGTTGTCGTTTCATATGGGGACGGCCTGCAGAAGCAGTGTCTCCCACCCCTGCAACAGACATATACGTCTTTGGAAAGGCCAGGAGACTAGATGGCCAAGTTGGTGAGAGCTGTATCAGAGTAAGATGCATGTTGCTAAGGTAGAGAACAACTGGTTCCTGTTACATTCATGCTGGGAGATGAGGCCTTTTCTTACTTGCTCCCTACATCCCTAGAAAGTTCAAGTTGTACGTAAAGAAACATAGTTCTGAACAGAGATGGCAGGAAAGCTCTGAAACAGTGTCACTGTAATCTCTTCTTTGTGAGCAGCAATTTAGTTTCAGCATACCAGCACCATTCATCACATTAGATTAATGCCACTAATTTGAATTTTATTGGTTTTGTAGTTTTTATTATATTTGGTTTAGAAATTTGTTTTGGCTTCATAGTTGTATATGAGCTTTTGCATATTTAAGCAGCATTATAATAATAAAATCAACAGTGGGGATCCATAAGAATTTTTCTCAGTTCTGCCTTGCAAAACCTTCCTTGGTTTGTGCCAGCACCTGACATTTGGCCTGCTCTCACTGCGGGACCTGTCCTTTGACTCAGTTCTTGACTAGTAGTTGTTACTGTTTGGTGCAAAATGTCTGGCAATAAACACTGTTGCCCATGACAGTACTGATGGCAGGCAGGGGAACTAAGTTATAAAGCTATCAAGGGGTCACTCAGGGCATCTCAGATATACCGACACTCATCTTTTTATGCTATCAAAATATCCATGAAGCTTTTTTTAAAAATTAAACTTATTGAGATAATTGTGGATTCACACCCCATTGGAAGAAATAATACAGAGATCCCATGCACCCTTCACCCAGTTTCCCCAATGGTAACATTTTGTAAAACTATAGTAGCATCACAAACAGTAAATCGACATTGATACAATCCACTCATCTTAATCAGATTTTACATGCACTCACTTGTTTGTATTTATTTTTGTGTGTTATTTCATGTTTAGTTCTATGCACTTTTATCACATGTGTAGGTTCACATATCCACTACCACAGACAAGATACAGACCAATTCCATCACTACAAGGATGCCTGGAGCTGCCCTTCACTAGCCACATACCCCTCCCTCATGTGCCGCACACACACCTCAAGCTGCTGGCAATCACTCTATATTCTCCATCCCTATAGTTTTGTCATTTCAAAAATGTTATACTATGGAATCATACAGTATGCAACCTTTTAGGACTGGCTGTTTGTACTTAGCATAATTCCCTTAACATCCATCCAAACTGTTGCATCAATGTTTGCTCCTTTCACTGCTGAGCAGAATTCCATGGCAGGCGTGGTTGTATTGCAGTGTCTTTAACCATTTACCCATGGTAGCACATCTGGGTTGTTTCCAGATCTGGGTTATTATAGAGCTGCTATGAGCATCTGTGGACGGATTTTTGTTTGAATGTAAGTTTTCATTTCTCTGGGAAAAAAATTCTAAGAGTGAGAATGCTAGGTTGTAAGATAATTGTATGTTTAGTTTTAAAAGAAACTTCCAAACCTTTTCAGAGTACCTGTAGCATTTTACTCAACATAACATTTTAGAATTATCTTAAAGAATGTGTGGGCCTGGGTGTGATGGCTCAAGCCTGTAATCCTAGCACTTTGGGAGGCCAACGCAGGAGTACTGCTTGAGCTCAAGAGCTCAAGACCAGCCTGAACAACATAGGGAGATCTCTTCTCTACAAAAATACTTAAAAATTAGCCAGGGTGTAGTCTCAACTATTCTGAAGACTGAGGCAGGAGGATCGCTTGAGTCCAGGAGGTTGAAGATGCAGTGAGCTGTGATTGTGCCACTGCACTCCAGCCAGGGTGACAGAGAAACCCTGTCTCAAAGTGTGTGTGCGCGCACACACACACACACACACACACACACAAGAATGTGTGGACCCCAGTTTACAAAACACTCACTTAGTGAGTAACACCAGATAACTAAAATATCGGCAAGGTGTTCTAGAAGATATAAGATGGGAAATGGCTAGTACTGGGGAAAAAACAATTTTTCAATCAAAATGAGTAGATACTAAAAAAACTTATAAGAGTTTCAATCAGTTTTCTGTCTCCCAAATGGTGGAAGCTTGAGTTCTGGAGACAGTGTCCCTCGTTGCGGGCAAAACATTCCAAATGGTCTTTGGCTATTCGAATATAAACCAAGTCCCCACTTCCTCGGGTCTCAAGGTCAACCTACCTCTAGAAGTAGATATGCAGGAAAGGAGCTGGAGGTAGGTTGATGCTGTACATAAAAGGTGCTGTGTGGCTGACCTAGGTAGGGCTCTGAAGCTCTAGTTTCAGGTCCCTCTCCTGTACAGGTCACTTCCTAGACCCTGGAAACATGGTCATAAATTTCCATAAGCTTTCTAAAAGTAAGATATTTTAACTGCAATTGAGTAAGACACTGCCTAACTCTACACCAGCCTTCCCTATCTATGTCACATCACCTGAAGGCCAGGTGATGGTGGAATGGTCACAAGCATTTAGGGGATGCAGTAAGAGAAATAAAATTGGGGACACATGTAGTTTGGGTTTAGTGAGATCTTCTACATGGTTTGCAGTCACTTCCATATGCAGTTACTGCCAGCTGCTCTGATGTAAGAGCGCCTTCCAGGAACGTCCTGCCACCCACTGAGCCAACTCCCCTGGCCTGCCCCCGAGGGTCGAGGGCCAGTGGTCAGATTGTAACAAGAACATATCTTGGGGCCCCCAGCAACAGACGTATGTGGGTAGGAGGAAAAATAGGTTTGAAATGCACAGAGGCAGAAGCTGATCTGGGAAAATTCCTTGAATCATCAAGATGAGTAAAATTATAAGCAGAAAATTCAGATCTCATCAACCCTATTCAGAATGGAAGTTCTTCCTTGTCAGTAACAGTTTCGATAACGCAGCTTATACAATTACAAATGCACCACACTCTTCCCATTTTTGGTGAAATAAACTTTGTCAGAATTTCTGTGTTTGTGTGACATGACTTGGAAAATACTGCCAACACCGAGTATGTCTATGTGGTAGCTGCATGTTTTATGTATCCCAACATATCAGATCACATTTTAACATATTTGAAACATCTTGTTCTGATGAAGCCTGGGAGTTCCAGGTGAAATAAATTTTTATCACTCTTATAAAGGAAAATATGCTAATTAAAAATATGTTAAATAGAAAGTACTATCTTTCTATTCTGTCTATAGAATCTGATAGATAATCAAACAGTATGCAGCCAAAAAAAATAGGGGAAAACATAGAAGCTATGACTTGATTAAAATAATAGGCTATTTTCCTAGATTAAGTGCTATTTATTTTTCAGCTTTTTAAAATTTGTCATTCGGGTGGGTTTTTCTTCTCATTCTATATAAACACTTTCATAACTAATTTTGTATTCATAATTCTGCAATCTGCCCTCTCTGAAGACCACCTCTTTGGAATAACATGAGTGTTTTCTGGGTGGACTCAGACTGACCTACCTCTGCCTGTAAAGTGTCACTTTTCACTGTCTGTTTGGGTGGTTGTTTCCCAGAGGTCCACAGTGAAAGTTCAGATTGTGAGAAACACAGTCACAGATTTCTCCCTTCACCCTGCCAGCAGAGGAGGTTGTTCCTCAGTCTAGAGCTTATCAGACTGTTCAGGGCAGAGTAATCCTGATATTTTTTCAGTTTCTAGAAACCGTCTGCTTCCTTAGCTCATGACTGTGTCATTCTGACTGCTGCTTCCATTGTCACATTCTCTCCTTGACACTGACTCCTCTGCTTCCCTCTTATGTGAAACTTGGGATTATACCTGGATACTCCAGGATTAGCTACCCCCCTGCCATCTCAAGATCCTTTCGCCATATAAGGGAACATACAGGTGCTAGGGATTCGTATGTGGACATTTTGGGGGGCCATTATTCTTTCTATTACAACCCTCAACTTGCTGTGTGATCCTGAACAAGCCATCCACCTCTCTGAGCCTGCCTCATCTTGCGTATCACGAAGAATTGAACTAAATTATGTCTTTCAGCTCCACAACGAAAGACATAATTTCATTTGGTCATGTGGTTCTGTGACCTAGGGTTCACCAGCATACGTCAGTGAGATGGGAACTCAGGCCAAGTGCCATCTCTCTGGTTATGACTGAGACTGTCCCTGTGGAAGCAAAATAGCATGGGGCTGACACCAGGACTTATGGCATCTCAAGGTATTCCCCTATTCAAACTAGCCTGGTATATTAGATTTTATTTGCTATCTCTTTGTATTATTATTATTATTATTATTATATACATTTTTTGAGACAGTGTCTCACTCTGTCACCTAGGCTGGAGTACAGTGGCATGATCTTGGCTCACTGCAACCTCTGCCTCCTGGGTTCAAGAAATTCACCCCCAGTCTGCCTCCCCAGTAGTTGGGACTACAGGCACCCACCACCACACCCAGCTAATTTTTTGTATTTTTAGTAGAGATGGGGTTTCACCATGTTGGGCTCAAACTCCTGACCTCAAGTGATCCACCCGCCTCGGCCTCCCAGAGTGTTGGGATTACAGGCGTGAGCCACTGCACCCGGCCTGTTTTGCTTGCTATCTTGAATAAAGCTGTCTCATGAAGCAAAGGTAATAACTCTTTCTTGGTCTTCATGGATTTGGATTTGCAAAATCAGTCCTTAAAACGTTTATTTTTCCTTAGTTGCTTTATTTAACTAACATAGCATGTTGTTATTTACTACAACCTCTGCCTCCAGTCACACTCAGTAGGATTGTTCTTTTACCTCCTCCCTCAATGACATTCTGATAGAACTTGGACCCTACCATGTCACAGCCTTGACCTCACATCCAGCAAGGTTTCCTCCTCGCCCGTCTGGCCAGAGGAGCCAGGGGTCAGGAGTGCAGAGGGGTCTGCTTGGAGGGCTGGCTCCCCCTCCTGCCTTCCCTCCTCTGGGTCTCCACTCCTCAGCAGGGTGGGGAGTGCAGGAAGGCACATAGAAGGATGGGCGAGAAGGAGCTGAACAAGCAGCCTCCCTTGCCCGATGCCTCAAAGTCAACCCTGCTAGCTGTTGATGTGCTGTGGGGAAGGGGGCACCCAAATGCTGTTGTGTCAAGGGGTGAGACAGGCTTCCTCAGAGGCCTGCAGGAGCCATACCAGCACTCCCTTCCCTTACCCGGGAACATGGCAGACCTGCCCTACACAGCCTTCTCCACTACCCCAGCTCCAGCCTCCAGCAGCTCCCACACCCCACATTCCTAGCTCAGCCAGCGACTCAATGACACTTAAGCCAGGGAGCCACCACCATTTTGGCCGCAATGAAGGGCAGGCCTGTAGGCTGCTCCACTGCAGGTGACCCTCTCCTTACTACACCAGCTCTCAAAGGTTCCTATCCCCCCACATATCAAGCATGCTGCATATGCAGACACTCGACCAGGGAATGACCTGCCAGTCACCTTTTCTGCCAATCATTACTCTGCAAACATGTATCAATAACCAAGGATCAAACAGGCACAGCTGGAGGCACTGGGAATATTACAAAGATATAAAACTCCTGCCCTTATGGAACTTACAAATAAGTAAATCACATGTTAGAGGAGAGGGTAAAGGGGACTGACCAAGGTAAGAGGGTGAAGGGTGCCAGCGGCGTGGGGAGTTTAAATGGATTGGTCAGAGAAGGTGACGTTTGAGCAAAGACTTGCAGGGGGTGAGGAAGCAGTCCCTGCAGATATCTTGGGGAAGGTGCCAGGCAGAGGGAGCTGGTACAAGGCCCTGAGCAAGAACTTATGCAAGATGTCCAAAGAACAGGGAGGAGGCCAGGGTGGTTAGGGCTGAGTGGACAAGGGCAAGCAGCCAAAGGTGAGGTTACAGAGGTACGCAGGGAGGGCAAGTGAGAAAGGCCAGAGAGGCTACTCTAAGGTCTCAGGAACTTACTCTGAATTCAAGAGAAGACACTGTAGGGAAGCGGGCAGGACAGTGATCTGTCATCTGGCTTTTAACAGGACCCCTCTAGCTGCCCTATGGACAGCAGACTACAGTGAAGCAAAGGCAGAGGCAGAGACACCAGTCAGGAGGCTGTGAGTGAGCCAGGCCAGGGGTGATGGGGGCTTGGACCAGCAAGGTAGCCATGGAGATGGTGAGAAGTGATTAATTCTTGACGTATTTTGAAGTAGAACCAACATAATTTCCTGATTTGATGAGAAGCGTGAAAGAATGAGAGAAGTCAAGATTTTTTCCCCCCTGAGCACCAGGAAAGATGGAATCGCGATTAACTGAGATGGGAGGAGGAGCAGGCTAGGTGGGGAGAGGGAGATCACATTAGTTTGGACATACTCACTTCGAGGTGTCTGTTAGGCATTCAGGGGTAACAGCAGGGAGGCAGTGGACTTCAGAGGACAAGGCCAGACAAGATGTATAAAGTGTATAAGGTGAACAGCTGTCAGCATCTAAATGATATTGAGAGCCATGAGATATGGGAGAAAAATAGAGCCCAGAAATAGATCCACATAATGTAGTCAACCAATCTTTGGCAAAGACAAATTAAGTAGCGAAAGAATCATCTTTTCAACAAATGGTGCTGAGACAACTGGATGTCCATATACAAAAAGTGAAACAGACATAGAACTCTACAGTTTTCACAAAAAAAGCAACTCAAATGGATTATGGACTGAAATGTAAAATATAAAGCCATAAAACTTACAGAAGAAAATGTAAGATTAAATATATGTCACCAGGCCGGGCGCGGTGGCTCAAGCCTGTAATCCCAGCACTTTGGGAGGCCGAGACGGGCGGATCACGAGGTCAGGAGATGGAGACCATCCTGGCTAACACACGGTGAAACCCCGTCTCTACTAAAAATACAAAAAACTAGCCGGGCGAGGTGGCAGGCGCCTGTAGTCCCAGCTACTCGGGAGGCTGAGGCAGGAGAATGGCCTAAACCCGGGAGGCGGAGCTTGCAGTGAGCTGAGATCCGGCCACTGCACTCCAGCCCGGGCGACAGAGCAAGACTCCGTCTCAAAAAAAAGTAAAATAACATAAAATAACATAAAATAAAATAAAATAAAATAAAATAAATATATGTTACCTTGAGTTTAGTGATGAGTTTTCAGATGTAATGCCAAATGCACGATCCATAAAAGAAAAAAATGGATAAGCTGAACTTTTTAAAAATAAAACAATGGGAGCTGGATAAGACCACTAAGAGAGGGAGTGCAGAGAGAAGAGAAACAGTCCAAGGACAGATGCTTTAACATTTCCAGAACCTCCATAAACAACTCTCTTGAACTCCCTTTGTTTTAAGAGAGTTGGGACAGGCTTGGAGATACAAATTTCGAAGTCAGCATAGAGAGTATTTAAAGTACCCAACAGTCTCTAGGAGATAACCTGGAGGGTGTTCCAGGCAGAGAAGAGAGGAATAGAATCAAGTGCTGGAAATCTCTACCCTGTAGTGCTTGATAATGATGAGTGGTAGCCAACATGGCAAAATGAAGAGGAACAGTAATGAGGCAGCTGAGCTAAGAGACATCCTGTTCCAGAGGCCAGCGGAAAAAGTACTTCAGGAAGGAAAGAGTGATCAACATGTCAAATACAACTGATAAACCATGGGAGGCTGAGGATTAACTGTTGGATTGGCCACATGTGGTCACTGGCAGCCATGCTGTGGCCTGTTTTGGTGGAGTGACAGATGCAAAGCCCCACCTAGAGGGAATTGAAGATATGGGGGCAGCTACCTTAGACAACTATCTTATTTCATCAGATAATTTTCTGAAAAGGGAATCAGAGATAATGGGCAGTATTTGGAGGAGAAGCCCTATCAAAGAGAGGGCTTTTGTAAATGGAAGAAATTGCAGTAAGCTTGCATCTGACACAAATGGTCCAGTAGACAGGGGAAAGCTGACAATACAGAAGGGAAAGATGAGAATTTCAGGAGGAGAGGGTCCTGCCGAGAAAGGAGACAGGGTGGTCCACACTCAAACATCTAATACTATAGGAAATAAGACAAGATTCAAGTATATCTGGGAGTTTCTGAGGAGTTCAAACATTGGGGCAACTTCCTCATGAAGTCTGCTGTGTAATAGCAGCTGATATTCTGAGCAGCACCCAAGAGTACAATTAAATCAATGACATGGAATTTCAGAGGACAAGAAAATGGTAAGCAAATAAAAAATCTAGGCATTTATCCTACTTTCTCAAAGGCAGCTCTACAATTATCTAGCAATGTAAAAGTTTGGACCTTCAGGTCAGTTAATGAGTTTCACTAGTCTTTCACAGAATATATATTAAAAGATGATAAGCATTAGGTTATTGTATCTTTTTTTAATTTTTTTTGAGACAGAGTCTCACTCTGTAGCCCAGGCTGCAGTGCAGTGGCACGATCTTGGCTCACTGCAAGCTCCACCTCCTGGGTTCATGCCATTCTCCCGCCTCAGCCTCCCAAGTAGCTGGGACTACAGGTGCACACCACCACACCTGGCTTATTTTTTGTACTTTTAGTAGAGATGGGGTTTCACCATGTTAGCCAGGATGGTCTCAACCTCCTGACTTCATGATCCACCCGCCTCAGCCTCCCAAAGTGCTGGGATTACAGATGTGAGCCACCGCACCCTGCCGGGTGATTGTATCTTTTAACACATGAAACTTGTTAAGTCTAATACATTTTTTCTTTTATGGGAACACCAGCTTATGCAAAAATAGTTAAGTTTTCCGTGTTTTGCTTCACTCCAGGTGCAGGGCAGAAGCTGTGTTTGCAAAACATCTTCTGTTTCATCAGCATATAAAACTGTTCACAGAAAATCGAGTAGTAACTGCCTAGGCCTTGGGGGTAAAATTGGGGTGTCAATGTAAATGGGCAAGAGATTTCTTTTTGGGGTGATGGAAATGTTCTACAATTAGATTGTGTAGTATATTTACAACTCTTTAAATATACTAAAATTCATTGCATTGTACACTTAAAACAGGTGAATGGGCCGGGTATGGTGGCTCACACCTGTAATCCCAGCACTTTGGGAGGCCGAGGTGGGCTGATCATGAGGTCAAGAGATCGAGACCATCCTGGCCAACATGGTGAAACCCTGTCTCTACCAAAAACACAAAAATTAGCTGGGCGTGGTGGTGCATGCCTGTAGTCCCAGCTACTTGGGAGGCTGAGGCAGAAGAATCACTTGAACCCGGGAGGTGGAGGTTGCAGTGAGCCAAGATTGTGCCACTTGCACTCCAGCCTGGTGACAGAGTGAGACTCCATCTCAGAAAACAAAAACAAAAACAAACAAACAGGTGAATATTATGGCATGCAATTATATCTCAAAACTGTTTTAAAAAGACAAAACTGTTCAGAGAAGACATGGGTGCTCCAGGAGGATGCTGCTGACCTCCAGCTCCAGGACTTCTTGCTCATTTCTCAGAAGCCAGAACTTGCCTTTGGTGCTGCTGAATCTGGAAACTCCGAAGCCACCTGCAGAAGTCAAGGCTCTGTCTAGTGGTAGCTAAGAATTCTGCAAATTCAACCAGGTCTAGCCCCCAGTATGTTTGTGTGGTGATTTGATTCATCATCACGTGACCAGTAATCCACAGAAATTTATATCAGCCAGTGAGGAGTGCAGTGCCTCGTATTCTTTGCTAAGCAGTAGTAGTCTTCAGAGATGAACACACGGAGTGCATGTGGTAGAACCAACACTTGCTCATCCAACCAAATTTTCCACATTCACCTTGTTCCATTTACACAAAGATTTCCATTTTCTCCTTGAAGTCCAGCTTAGTGTTTGGGTTTGCTCCTGACTGTCGCAAGGACTCCGAATTTCTGTCCCCATCCCCTGCTTCAGTGGGGTTCTCCTACATGATGATAATCCACCACGCACCTCAGCATGGTCCTTTTTAGAAAACTGTCCTGAATTGGCATGAGCTCACTCAGAACGTGATGATTTTGCTGAGTTACTAAAGGGAAGAAGTAAGTAAGCCTTGGCTGGAACTTTTTCTACTGACCTAACCCTTCAAATCCCACAGCTGTGGCTGCCTTGAACAGGACAGAGGCTCAGCGATGGCCTGAATATATGAGATAATTTAGCTGGTAGATGACAGCTTTTCTAGGATTTCTAGGGGGGTTTTGTCTCACTCTGGTTCAAGGCTGTGGGTCTCCTGTCTCGTCCTCAAATCTGCCTCTGCCACTGGCCTCTCTTTGACTATTCTCATACTACTTACATCCTCATTCCTCACTCACCCATTGTCCATCCCCCGATCACTGGCACCTCAGACCACTCTCACCGATACAAATCCTTCCTTCTTTTTAATCTGAACAGTAGGGAGCAGAGACTCAAATCCTGGCTTCTTCTATTTACTGGGTACTGTCGACAAAGAGTCAGACTGTAAAATATTTGAACAGATTTATTCTGAGCCAAATGTGAGTGACCATGGCCCACGACACAGCCCTCAGGAGGTCCTGAGAACATGTCCTCTAGGGTGGTCCCCTAGGGGCGCAGCTTGGTTTTATCCATTTTACAGAGGCATGAGACAGCAATCAAATACATTTAAGAAATACATTGGTTTGGTCCAGAAAGGCAGCACAACTCAAAGTGGGGGCTTCCAGGCTATAGGTGAATTTAAACATTTTCTGTTGACAATTGGTTGAGTTTGTCCAAAGACCTGGGATCAATAGAAAGGGAATGTTCAGGTCAAGATAAAAGACTGGCCAAAGTTGTGTGAAGTGTTACAGTGGTTGCCCTTAGAGACAATAGATGACAAATGTTTTCTATTCAGGTATTAGTTAATCTCTTTAGGATTGGGAGGGTCTGGAAGAAAGAGATATAGCTATGTTAATAGAGATTCTTTACAGATGCAAATTTTCCCCCATAAAGAACAGCTTCGCAGGGCCTTTCCAAGAAACATGTTTTGGGGTAAAGTATTTTATTTTCTTCCTTGTCTCATAATGTTATGCCAGAGTCAAATTGGAAAGTCAGTTACGATATACAGGGTTAAATAAAACCCAACTGATGAGAATTTATTATTTGTATGCATGAGTCCCCAGACCCCTTAGATAGATAGGAATTTGGGCAAGATAAAAATCAGAGTTTAGTCCTTAGTAGGAACAGTCACCCTGGGCACCACTCTGTGATTCAGTTTCCCCATCTGCTGTGAGAATTAAGTGGCTAAAGCAAAGTGAAGAGTTTGTTAGCACAGTCATTGCTGGCGCTTCCTGTGGTCAGTGAACCAAGCCACCCTGCTGCAATGCCTCTGGGGGTGCTTCAGGTTTGGGGCACTTTCCAGCTGCCTTCAGTGTTGTTTGTGGCTCAAGGATTGGCATTTACCAGCAGGGACCTCCTTCTCCTCTCTTTTGTGCTGTTGCAGAAGTTTTAGATTGCTGGGCAGTCAACTCTCCATAATAAACTTGCCTTCTATTAGTTGTTTGCACTTATTCTAATGTAAACCACTTTCTAAGCTTTGTCTGATAGCAGAGCAGCCTGAATTCCTGCTGGCAGCTACTGCAGCTTTCCTGTGTGGCTTTCCTCACCGCTGCTCTGTCCCCACCCTCCTTGGCTCTCTGTCCCCTGACAGAGGGTAGAGAAGAGCTGTGTACCAAGCAGTCACATTTGTCAGCGCAAAGCCCTTGTCCTCTGCAGGGAGTCATTTCCCTTCCCAGCCCTAATTCTTTGCCCTTTTAAACCAGAGCTATTATTACTTCTAATTTGCATTGAATGGTCCCTTAGCAGCCATCACACACTGAACTTGATACTAACTTGCTTCCAGTACCGCTAGATTTGCCAGAATCTTTGCTCTTCCGGAACACAACTTAAAATGTGATAAACAGAAATGTATACAGCTTTCATCATATCAACAGCTGTAAATATACTCCTTTGCAGAATACTTGCACCACAGCCAAGTTGACTAGATAGCACATTTTAGATTAATCTTATTTTTTCCTTGCTCTCAATGAAAACAATCTCATAGATCCACTCCCCTTAAAACATTTTTGGACCCAAAACAGCGCCATTACTCTTAAGAATAAGGGAAAGCAAATAGAATGGACTGAGTCTGTTAAGGGCTAAGGAGAAGAGGAAGATAATACTAAAAATTGTTAATGACCAAATATTCTAAAAGAAATGCAAAAAAAAAGCTTATTTTCAAGCCTTCAAGCTATTTAAGGAAAGCAAAATCGTTTCCTAAATGCATATCGTTTGTGAGGATTTCTCATTAATATCCTGAATCATTCATTTTTGCTAAGGCTTCATGTTGACTCGATATGTTATCTAGGAAAGTACTGTTTTGTGGTCCAAACCTGTTGCTATAGTTAGTAAGGCTTTCCTTTAAGTGTGAAATATTTAGATGAAATTTTCTCTTTTAAAGTTCTTTATAGGATTAGGGTGTGGGAAAATGCTATATTAATAAATCTGTAGTAGTTTGTGTTTGTATGTTCAGAACCAGAGTAGACTGGATTGAAAGACGGACTGGGTCTAATTTATCATGACTGATAGATCTGGTTAAGTTGTGTAGTAAAGCATTAGGAGGGTCATTCCTGTCACAAAAGTGCCACTAAAACAGCCTCAGGAGAATAAATGACTCGCTTTTCTAAATCTCAGGTTTTTCTGGGCTCTGTCATATAGACAGACTTCTGATAGTTTGCAACTGTAAGCAGAAACCTACATATAGTTAAAATCCTGGTCTTTCTTGGTAAACAGATATAAACTGTCTGATGTAAAACATGCCAAAGGAGAATCTGGGGATTTGAGTTTCTCTGAATAGCATATATATGATGCATCAGATGGGTTATTGTGATTTTTTACCATTTCTACTTATATAATGAAAACCAATTCATTTTAAATATCAGATGATTATTTTGTAAGTTGTGGAAAAAGCCAATTGTAGTTTTCATTATGAAGTTTTCCCAATAAACCCAGGTATTCTAAACTTGTTTTAAAAAAAAAAAAAAAGGGAAAGATTTTAAATAACATACAGCATCTAAATAAGTAGGTAATTTCATTAAACCTTTTAAAAACACATTTGGACTCCACCTTTTCTAGAAAAGATATAAACAAAGGTGGGCTGGTAAACTGGCTCCCTTGGGGCAGGAGAAGATCTGTTTTGGAGCATTTGCCTATATCCATAGTGTAAATATTCCCAGTATGGCTGATTTCAAACTATCAACTGTTTAAGAAGGGGCACACAAAATTTCTGAATATTTAACAAGTGCAAAGGTTCTAGCACACCCTTGGAAGCCAAATCTGAAACTATCCATAAACTACATCAAGACACATAAAAAGTAGGTGAGAAGGAAAGAATGAAACAAGGGTAGGGGTTTAAAATGGAGCTAGGAATTAGCAGATATAAAAATGCATACTGTAAAGCTCTGTAGACACGTTTAAATCCTTACATTTGGCTTTCAGAAGCTTCTAACACTGAAAGGAGAAGCTTAGCTGGTTCACAGTGTTGTTAAGATAAAAATAAGTGGCATGCTGAGAAGTGCCAGTCTCCTGTTCTTCCAGTAGGCCACATTTCTCCTCCTGAGGGTCCAAGGAAAGCAAAGACTGTGTCACAAAGTGAATATCCTCATCAACTCAGCCTGATGGTCTGGTCTTGAGATTGCAATTAGGTGAAAGCAATGCTACAGAATGCCAAGCCCACTCATGGTCCAGAGTTCAACATTCCCACATTCCCAGCTTAATTCCTGGCAGGTGGAGCTGCGGTGTATGCCACCACCTTGGCAGAATCTTCCAAGCTTTTTCTAACAATCTGACTGTAGTAAGTTTGAAATTGCTCTTCCAGGCAGATTTCCAGACCTGAAACAAGGTTACTGACTCCAGAACCTGACACGTGTCCCAACTGACAATCAGCACACAGGAAAGAATGATAGTTCCTCTGGAAAACAGGTGTCCACCAGGAGCCACTTTCAAGGACCTGGCTCCTCTACTTGGAAGTAGAGTAATTCCCGATCCTATATTCAAAGTGCGTAAGGAAATGCAAATACTAAACATCTAGTTTCTGATCTACATTGGCACAATGGTTTTACACATCCTAAAGAAGAGCAGAATGACAGTTGTGCAATGAATTGAGAATTTCCTCAACTTTATGGGTCTCAATCTCAAAGGTCCATAAAAGAGAAAAGGTCACCTCATCATTCCCCGGCATTTGGAATTTGGTGAAACAATTTCAGTTAAAAAAATAATTTTTATTGAAGTATAATATACATGCAGAAAACTTCACAAATCATCATGAAAAGAGAACCAGAACACGAGCACTCGAACAAGAAGCAGATCATTACCTGCCCCTAATTGTCCCTTCCCACCAGTTACCATTCTGTAATCATTGACTTTTTTTTTAATCTATCTTTGAACTTTATGTTAAAGAACATGTACAGTAAGTGATGTTTTGTTTCTGGTTTCTTTCACTCATCATTCTTGTGAGATTCATCCACATGGTTGCAAATAGGTACAGACAGTTCATTCTTGCTGCTATGTAGAATTCCATTGCTTGAATGTATCATAAGACATGGACAGGAGGCAGGGAGATACTGTGTAGAAAAGAGCAGGGTCCCTGTCGAGGGCTCCACTCTAAAGTCTGGATCTGCCACCCTAAATGAGAACATGCATTCCTTGTTTTCCCACCTGAATGCTACCTTTTCCAAAACCATCCTGGCCCACCACACCCCTCACCCCGTACCTATAAAAACCCCAAGTTCCACTGGCAGAGGAGCAGAGTGGTGTAGCAGAGAAGGAGAGAAAGAAGAAGCATCTGAATGTTGAGAGTTTGGCCGGGGATGGTCAGGGATTATCTTCCCATTTAATTCCCTTTCCAGCTTCCCATCCCACTGAGAGCCACTTCGATTACTCAATAAAAATCCTCCACATACACCACCCTTTAATCTGTTCGTGTAACCTGATTCTTCCTGGACTCCAGACAAGAATTCAGGATGCACTGGGTACGGGAACCCAAAAAGGCTGTCACACTGACTCTTCGCTGAGCTGCTAATCACTCAAGCCATCCACTGATGGCAGGGCTAAAAGAGCATTGTTTGTAACACACGCCTTCTGGGCCTCCAGAAATCGTGGGTAACCCCTAGATGCTGCCGTGGGCCGGTACAGAGCTCGTTCCTGCTGGCACCCAAAGGTATTCGCCTGGCTCCTGCACCTGCTCACCTGCATGCTCCCCCTCCTGCAAAGGGTTTGAGCATGGTGGCTGAGTAAATGAAACACCCCTGTCACAAGTCCTGTGTGGAGGTCAAGGGAACTCTCCTGTCTCAGATCCATTTTACTTACAATGAGAATTTGGATTGTTTGTGGTTTTTAGCTACTATGAATAAAGCTTTTATGAACATTCTAACCCATGTTTTTTGTAGGACATAGCAGTCATTCTGTGGGATACATACAAGAGGAAATTGCCAGATCATATTATATGTTATTGCTTTAGTAAATACTGCCATAAAGTTTTCCAGAGTGATTATACCAAAAAGATAACATTTTACTCATTTAAATAAGCAAAAATATTTTAGCGCCTAGTGACCCAAGCTGGAGACATTGGGACAGATTTTGTACATTAATACATAGCTTGTAACATGACTCCATGTAATCTAATATCACTGTGGGTCACAAAATGGATTTGTGAATCCAAAGCAAAGATTTGAGGTTAATCATAATTCCAAGAGACAGAGGAATAAATATTCATTTATTAAACAGACAAGAATAAGTCATTCAAGGTGTGTATGTTAATGAAAGGATTTGTTTCCCATTAGAAGCATTTCTATTAAGATAAGACACAAAGTGAAAATGACTTTTACCTCCTCTGTTATTCAACATTATATGGCAATGCCTATAGATAAGGGAGAGCACTTAGATGCTTGCAAGACTTAGAGAATTGCAAAAGAAGTAAACCTATTTTTATTTGAAGATGATATGAGAGTATACTTGGAAAGTCTGAGAAAATCAATACAACTAAAACAATAAAATAATTCCATAAGATAAAAGAAGGTAAAATTAACCTCTAGAAACAATAGTCTTTAAAAACACAAACAATAACAAGTTAGAAAATATAATGTAGTGCAAATCCCATTTATAAGAGCAACACAGCATGAAATAAAATATATAGGAATAAACTTAACAAGAAATGTGTAAAATCTAAATGAGGAAAATTTCAAATTCCTGATGACAGAAAACTAGATTTGAACAAACGGAAAGACAGCTCTTATTCTTCTTGTAGGAAAACTCTGTATCATAAAGATGTCAGTTCTCCTTAATTTATAAATTTAATGAAATATCAATAAAAATACCAGTAAGCATTTTTTATGACGCTAAGTTCGCACTAAAATTTATACGATTAATCACAAAAGATCATATGTTATATGATTCTATTTATATGAAATGTCCAAAGTAGGCAAATTTATAGAGAAAGAAAGCAGAGGCTGGGGGCAATGGCTCACACCTGTAATCCCAGCACTTTGGGAGGCTGAGGCGGGTGGATCACTTGAGGCTAGGAGCTTTAGACCAGCCTGGCCAACAGGGTGAAACCTTGTCTCTACTAAAAATACAAAAATTAGCCAGGCATAGTGGCGCATGCCAGTAATCTCAGCTACTCAGGAGGCTGAGATATGAGAATCACTTGAACCCAAGAGGTGGAGGTTGCAGTGAGCTGAGATCACACCACGGCACTCCAGCCTGAGCAAGGAGGGAGACTCTGTCTCAAATAAATAAATAAATAAAATAAGTAGAATAGTGATGGCTTAGGGCTGGGAGGAGGGTAGGAGAAAGAACAGGGAATGACTGATAATGGATAGAAGGTTTCTTTTAGGAGGGGTAACAATGTTCTAAAATTAAATGGGGATGATGGTTTCAATATACAAAACATATTGAATATACTAAAAAATATTAAATTGGACATGTTAAATGGGTAAAATGTATGGTATGTAAATTACATCCCAATATGACTGTTTAAAAATTTATAGTGAAAAGTAAACACACGGAAATTGGAAAACAATGAAAAAGAAAAGACACAAGTCAGGACTAACACTTTCCTATATAAAAACACACATTAAAGCCTCTCTAATTAAAACAGTGAGATGCCAATGAGTGGACAGAATAGAATATAAATTTCAAAATAGACCACAGAATATGTGGAAATTTAGAACATGATAAAGGTTACATCTCATACCATTAGGACAAAGACGGACTTTTTAATAAATAGTCCTGGGACAACTAATTAACCATTTGTAAAAAGATAAAATTAAATTATACCTCACACTTTATACATAAACTCTGAATATATTAGGAAAATAATGTAAAAATTTTTAACAAACCCAAACAAGCACTAGAAGAAAACATAGGTGAATTTCTGTTTAACTTGAGTGTAAAGAAAGAACTGTGACCTAAAACCCAGAGGCAATAAAAGGAAAGATTGATTAATTTACATTTATAAAAATAAAAGATGTTTGCATGTCAAAAAACATCATAAACAAGGTCAAAAGACAACTGACATGGTAATGGTAGAGAAGTCTGTGTAAGACCAATCCGCAGATAACAACTATAAATTCTGGAAGAAATATTTTTTAAAACTATCTAAAAATAACAAGCTAAAGGCACTGAAAGGGGGCCAAAAGAAAGCAGAAACTGGACAGGAGTCTGCCCTTCAAAGAAGTGACCCACACTAATGAGTTTTCTGTTTTCACAGCTTCTTGCCTGAAGGCAGTAAGATCCCAGTTGGCACCTCTCAGGGCATCTTGAAATCAAATAGAAACTTGCAGTCTTACTGGCTTGGGGAAATCAAAGGATAAAACTCAGGGCTATCACCACAGCTGAAAAGTGCTGAGAGAAAGCATTAAAAGGAGAGAGCCACAGAAGAGGAGCTCCAAATTCAGAATATAAACTCTGTAAATCTCTCAATGCCCCTGAACTATGCATGTATGAGACAGACTTCAAGCAGCCTATGTAAGACTAAAAGAATTAGACAAAATGTCAGCTGTTTTTCTCACAACAGCTATGACAGATTTTTGGAACTTGAGTTCAACCAAGTTAATTTTCTGCTTAAATAGAACTTTTTTTTTTTTTTTGACACAAAGTCTTGCTCTGTCACCCAAGCTGGAGGTCAGCGGCACAATCATAGCTCACTGCAACCTCAAGCTTATGGGCTCAAGCAATCCTTGGCCTTAGCCTTCCAAGTAGCTGGGACTACAGGTACATGCCACCATGCCTCACTTATCTTTTAATTTTTAGTAGAGAGGAAGTCTCCCTGTGTTGCCCAGGCTGTTCTCAAACTCCTGTGCTCAAGCAATTCTCCCACCTTGGCCTCCTAAACTGCTGGGATTATAGGTGTGAGTAACCTTACCTGGCCTTTTTAAAACAAAAATTTACGTCTCTTCAGAGGAACCATAAGAGAAGCCATAGGCTGTAGAGCAGGTTGTCCACAATGTCCAGAATAAAATAAAAATCACTAGACATACAGGTGAGTGGGTGTGTGCACACTCATGCACACACAAACAGGAAATGACACTCCATAAGAACCAACACGTTGGATTAAGCAGATGAAGATTTTTAAATCAGCAAATGAAACTATGTTCAAAGATGTAAAAGAAAATAAGTTCCTAATGAATTGACAAATAGGAAATCTTTGCAGAGAAACAGAAACATTAAATATACCAAGCTCACAATTACAACATGTAAAATAAAAAATTCACTAGATGGGCTTAATAGAATATTGAAAATGTTAGAAGAAAGAACCTGTGATTTTGAAAAAAAGATTAGTTAACATAATTCAATCTGAAGAAAAAAAACTAGCCTATGGGATAATATCAAAAGGTATAACATACATATAATTGAGGTTCCAAAAAAGGAGAAAAAGGATGAAGCAAAAATTAAAGTTTTTTGAAAAACAATGTCCAAAATATCTAAAGAACCTCAGTGAACCTCAAGCAGAATGAATATATATATATATATTCATTCTAAATATTATATATTAGAATGAATATATAATAAATATATTAATATATTTATTATATATTCTAAATATATATAAATATTTATGCAAATACAAAAATACATGCAAAAAAATACACCATGAACAAGTAAGTTTATCACAAGAACGCAATGTTGATTTAACATACTAAAATTGTCAATGTCATAAGTATATCTCCACATGCATATATATATACACACATATACACACATATATACACACATTAATATATTTATTATATATACTAAATATATATAAATATTTGTGCAAATACAAAAATACATGCAAAAAAATACACCATGAACAAGTAAGTTTATCACAAGAATGCAATGTTGATTTAACATACTAAAATTGTCAATGTCATAAGTATATCTCCACATGCATATATATATACACACATATGTATGTGTGTGTGTGTATGTGTGCATACACGTTACTATCAGGTTAAAAAAATTATTGACTGGGCATGGTGGCTCATGCCTATAATCCCAGCATTTTGGGAGACTAAGGTGGGAGGATTGCTTGACACCAGGAGTTCGAGACCAGCTTGAGCAACATAGTGGATCCCATTTCTGCAAAAAAACAAACAAACAAACAAAAAAACAAAAAAAACAGCCAAATAAAAATGGTAAATTAAAGTCTGCGTGTGGTGGCTCATGCTTGTAATTCCAGCACTTTGGGAGGTTGAGGCAGACAGATCGCCTCAGCTCATGAGTTTGAGACTAGGCTGAACAACATAGCAAAACCCCATCTCTACTAAAAATAAAAAAATTAGCCAGGTATGGTGGCATGCACCTGTGGTCCCAGCTACTTGGGGGGCTGAGGTGGGAGGCTCACTTGAGCGCAGGAGGTGAAGGTTGCAGTAAGCTGAGATCACACTGCTGCACTGTAGCATGGGTGACAGAGTGAGACCCTATCTCAAAAAAAGATAAATTGCATAGAAGGGAATAATAATATAAATGATGGCCAACTTTTCATCTGATAAAACACAGGCCAGAAAATAATGGAACCAAACAGTTGAAGTGCTGGGGTGGGGGGAACACTGTCAACCTAGAATTTGATATCCAAACAAAATATTCTTCAAGAAGGAAAGTAAGAAAAATATTTTCAGGCAAATAAAAACTACCTGAGTTCATTGCCAGCACATCTACACTACAACAAATGCTAAGGAATGAGAAAATAAAGCTGAAACTAACAAAAGAGAAAACAGACAAATGATAGACAAATAACAGAGCCAAAAGGTGGTTCTTCAAAATATGCATAAAAACTATATACCTCTACCTAGACTAAGAAAGGATAAAAGAAGACACAAATTAGCAATATCAAGAATAAAATCAGGGACACCAGTATAGAGCCTATAGACATTTAAAAGATAATAAGGCAATATATGAATAACTTAATGCCAATAAATTTGTCAATTTGGATAAAATAGAATAATCCTTTGAAAAATAAAAATAACACACAATGAAAAAAATGTTACTAGCCTTATACTTAGTAAAGAAATTGAAGGTATTAGCAAAAACCTTCACACAAAGAAAATTCCAGACTCAGATAGTTTCTTTGGTGATTTCTGTCAAACATTTGAGGAAGAAATGACATCAAATTTAGACAAACTCTTTCTAAAACACAAGAGAGCATTGTCTGAATCACTTTTATGAGGCCTATGTAAATTTGATACCAAAAAACTAACAAATATATTACAATAAAAGAAAACTACAGAATATCCCTCATGAACTTAAATAAACTACTAGCAAATCAAATACAAAAATATATGCAAAAGGTCATATTCCATACACAAGTAGGCATATCACAAGAATGCAATGTTGATTTAACATATTAAATTGTCAGTGTAATCCACCATATTAATAAAATGAAAGAGAAGACAAATGTATAATCATTTCATAAGCACAGACATTATTTCACCAAGTCCAACTGCCATTTATAATAATGGCGAAATAGTGTCCTCTTTTATTATCATGAACAAGCTAAAAATGTTCACTCTCACCACTTCTATTCAACATTGTACTGGAGGTCCTAGGCAGTAAAATAAAACAAAAAGAAATAATAGTCATAAACATTGAAAATGAAGAAGTAAAACTCTCTTTGTGTACAAATGACATCATTGTTTACAAAGAGAATCCTGAGGAATTTATGTAAAAATAGCAAGGTCACAGAATACAAGGTCAATCTGCAAAAATCAATTATATTTTGATTAATTACCAGCAAAAAAAGGTAAATAAAGTTTAAAAACCAATTTTATTTATAATGATATCTAAAATATCAAATACTTAGAAATAAGGTTAACAAAAGATATTTAATAACTCTACGCAGAAAACTATGAATTTAGAAGACCTAAATACATGGAGAGGTATTTCATGTTCATAAGTTGAAAAACCCAACGCTTTTATAATATACAGTCTCTCTAGATTGATCTATACATTCAATGCAATACAATTCATAATTAGGTTAGGTTTTCAGAGAAACTGACAAATTGATTCTGAAATTTATATGGAAACACTAAGGTCCTAGGATCTCTAAATTAATATCGACAAGACAGAATATGAGGACTCCCACAACCTGATTTTGAGGCTTCAGTAGTCAAGCTAACGTACACAAAGCAAGTTTATGCAAATACATGAATAAAACACAACAGGGAGCCTAGACCTAGACTCACATCTGTAAGGTTACTTAATGACTGACAAAGTCACCAAAGCTCCAATGGGAAAAGTAAGCACTTTTCAACAAATGATGCTGGAAAAGTAGATATCCACATGGGGAAGAAAATGAATCTCAATTCCTATCTGCACTCATACACAAAATCAATTCAATATGGATGATAGACCTAAACATAATACAGCTAAAATTATAGTAGTCCCCCTTTATCCGCAGTTTTGCTTTCCATGGTTTCAGTTACCCTCAGCCAACCAAAGGGATATGTGGCTCATCATCCACTCACACCCAAAAACAACCTAAATGAGAAATTTTAGAAATAAATAATTCATCCTTTAAAAAAATTTTTTTTTTTTTTTTTTTTTTTTGAGAGAGAATCTCGGTCTGTCACCCAGGCTGGAGTGCAATGGCACAATCTTGGCTCACTGTAGCCTTAGTCTCTCAGGCTCAAGCAATCCTCCAACCTCAGCCTCCTGAGTAGCTGGAACTACAGGCATGCACCACCACACCTGGTTAATTTGTGTATTTTTTGTAAAGATAGGAGTTAGCCACATTGCCCAGGCTGGTCTTGAACTCCTGGGCTCAAGTGGTCTACCCACATCAGCCTCCCGAAGTGCTGGGATTACTGGTGTGAGCCACTACCCCTGGTCAACTCACACGTTTTAAATCATGTGCTGTTCTGAGTAGCGTGATGAAATCTCAGGTCATCTGTCCCGTCCCTCCTAGGATGTGAATCATCCCTTTGTCTGATGGATCTCCACTGTAGATGCTACCTGCCTATGGGTCATTTAGCAGCCATCTGGGTTATCAGATCAACTGTCGTGACATCACAGTGCTCATGTTCAAGCAACCCTTATTTTACTTTGTAATGGCCCCAATGTGCAAGAATAGTGATGCTGGCATGTCATTATAATTGTCTGTTTTATTATAATTTGTTGTAATCTCTTCCTGTGCCTAATTTATAAATTAAACTTTATAATAGGAATATATGCATAAGAAAAAACCACAGTATATATAGAGTTCTTTAGTATCCATGGTTTCAGGTATCCACTGGGGGGTCTTAGAATATGCCCCCTGCAGATAAGCAGGGGCTACTATATAGAACAGTCAGGAGAAAAATATTTGCAACCTGAGAATAGGCAAAGATTTCATAGGTCACAATTATAATGATATGCCAGCATCACTTGTCCATGACAAAGTGCTTTACAGAGGCCATTATCTCCTTTCAGCTAGGCAGTGAAAACAGTTTTCTTAGACTGTTTGCATTGCAATAAAGGAATACCTGAGACTGGGTAATTTATATTAAAAAAAGAGGTTTATTTGGCTTATGCTTCTGCAGGCTATACAGGAAGCATAGGGCCTCGGGAAGCTTCCAATCACAGCAGCAGGTGAAGGGAAGCCAGTATATCATGTAGTGAGAGAGAGAGCAAGGGAGAGAGGAGGAAGTCTCAGATTCTTTTAAACAACCAGATCTTGGGCGAATTAGTAGAGCAATAACTCACTCACGACTGCAAGGATGGGCACCAGGCCACTCAAGAGGGATCCACCCCTGTGTTGCATACACCTCCCACTAGGCCCACCTCAAACATTGGGGTTGACATTCCAATGTGAGATCTGTAGGGTACAAGTATCCAAACTATATCAATGTCCTCTGAGTGTGTGTGTGCACACGTGAACTCATGGGGTTTCTTATTCTCATAAATTCTGGCAGTCCTCTATTAATTACTTACTTCACACATAAATTATAACCAGATATGGGACAATATAGTTACTAGGGAAAAAAGTTCATTTTCTAAAAAGAATTGGTGTATTCTTTGGTAAATTAAGAGAAGAAAGTATCCAGAACGCTTTTCGAGTTCTCTTTGCAGAAGTGTATAATTGTTTTAAGGGTCTTTGTGATGTAAAGTGATTACAGTATACATTCCACCAAGCACCAGGCTGCTCCCTCAGCATGTCCCCCCCTTCTCCTGATGCACTAAAATGTCTCAAATCGGTTGCCAATTGGCAGGTGAATCCTATAAAACTGCAAACCTCTGGTGTAGAAACATTATATAAAAGGAATGTAATTGCAGGAAGCTTTCCACCTGCCCCATTCTAGAGGCATCACAAAGCAGATTTTGTCTAAAGGCTTACCAGAAAGTGGGAGGGCTCCAAAAGGACTTAGAAGGCCCATCAAGCACAACCTGGCATTGTTCATCCCAAATAATTACATTTGCAGAGTTTTATAGTAGCTCACCTCCTAGTGGTTCTTTTCATCAGCCTTGTCAATGGAGGCAATAAACCTCCCTTCCTGTCTGCTATCCCACCCCACCCCTACTGTGAAGCACCTGGGCTTTCTGTGGGGTGGACTCCCCTGTGCATCCCAGCATCAGCCCGGGCCTGACCAGTCTAGCCCAATCAGGGCACCTCCAACTACCCTTGCTGTGGTGTTTGGTTCAGGGATGAACTCCTGCAGAGAGAGTATGTCTTCATCACAGACAACTAGCAGGCCTGCCCTGCCAAGGAAAGCCAGCCTGAAGACAAAGCCCACACAGGGCAGGAGAAGCTAAGAGAAGTTAAGACAGAACCAGAACCCTGATCAAACCACCAAGCATTTGTGTCACAAAAACTCAGTGAATCCCATCTAATGTTCAAGCCTGTGCATTGGATTAGGTTTTTGGTATCCTGCACCCAAAATATCTTCACTAAAATACTACATATCCTCTGAAATATTAAACAAAAAGATAGTGGAAACTACCAACTACTCATGTAACAAGTTTTAGAAATCCTGGCCTTGAAAGATGTTGTGTTCAGGAACGACTATACAACCAACGTAGGTTGTATATTTTCATGGGGCAATGACACCTCTAGTAATTCACGCATCATTTTCTACTCACACACTGCTTACTTCTGTAAGGATTTCACTGAGCTTACAACAAAATACCTATATATTAGGATAATTAAAGTAAGAGTTAATTATCCAGGGGAAAAGATGGATATATCAGAAAACACCAGTGAAGTATAACTCTTATGTTGGAACATACAATTTAGCTCCGAGTATTCTGTCAGCCAAGGTTAAAATTATTATAGGTTGAGTATCCCTACTCTGAAAATCTGAAATCTGAAATGCTCTAAAATCCAAAACTTTTTGAGCACCAACATGATGCTCAAAAGAAATGCTCACTGGAGCATTTCCAATTTTAGATTTTTTGGTTTAGGGATGCTGAACAACTAAATGTAATGCAAATATTCCAAAATCTGAACAACATTGAAATCTACAACACTTCTGGTCTCCAGCATTTCAGATAAGGGATACTCAACTCAACGTGTATCTTACTATCTGAAAAAGAAAAATATCTGTGTTTGCCGGGAGGTATGACGCTTTTTCCTAGCAGTAGTAAGTAAAGTCTAGAGCAGCTGTAGTTAGTTTGGGAAGTTTAGGCCCCTGAATGCTGACATTAGCTGAACCACTTTAGCTTATCTGTATTTAGAGCATCACTAAAAGTGTCAACATTAATCTATGTACTGGCAGTGTTAGAATCTTATCAGATTCTGGCAGAGAAATGTTTACATCAGCACTTAAAAGAAAGTAGGGTGGGTTGCAGTGAGTTGTTCAAGGAAGTACAATATGACCTCAGCCCCACAGGGCTGTGGTCAGCAGCAGCAGGAGGGCACACTGAGGGTTTGAACTCTGCAGCCCCTCTGCACCCTGAGGACAAACAGGGTAGGGAGGCAGAGAAGCAGAGGGATGAAAAAGGAGGAGGGAAACCATGTGGGGGAGTCCACAGAAGGGCAGCTAAGCTGCAAAACCCTAAAGTATGCAACTGGAAAGGGAAGGGGTACTTCACTCAGCATGTGCTGGCACAGAAGAGAAACATGGAAACACAGAGAAGTTGTGGCCACCTTAAAAGATAAAAGGGACATTTGCACACAGTTTAAACTAGGAGAGCATAGTTGGGTAACCATAGCTAAGGTAAAGCACTATTATTACCCCTGTTACACTGACAAGAAAAGCAATGTTTGATTATTTGCCCAAGATTTCATGGTTAATCACTGATGGAGTTAGGGACCTGATGCCAAGTAGTCCAGCTCCAAAGCCAGCTGCTCACCTCTGGTGACTAAGTCCATCCCATCTACCTGCTCTGACTGGAGCTGCAACTGTGGGAGACAGTTTCATGTGAGCTGTGACAGCATCCCCAACCCCAGTGTGCTGTCCCACATAATCCCACTCTACGCAGCCCATAAGCAGAAGACAGTGAACAGCCCCAGGTAACCTTCAACCAACTGGCAATGGAAGCCAATGGAGAAATGTTCCAGACTCCTGGCCTGCAGCAGATGGTTCTGAAAGGCGTTCTGTGTGCTAACTCTAAGCCTGACAGAATTGAGCTCCACCAACCTTAGAGGTAACCTCCGCTTCTTCTCTGCCCCATGCTCCCTTCTTTGGGAATCACATCCCAAATAAACAAGCTGTAACAGAATGTCTCAGGCTCTGCAAGAAAGGAAACTTAAAGCAAAAGAAGGTATCTGCATTATAGGACATCAGAGATCAGACAGGATCTCATCAAATTCTCAGCAGGTTCATATTTGATTGTTAAAGTCAACGACCATTGTCCTGCTTTGGAGAAAGAAGTTGCAGAGGAGGAAGAGGTTTTCAGTGAAATATTGGCTCAGGGCTCAGCCAAAGGCAAAAGATTTCAATGAACAAATATGTCTGACTGAGCTATATGTTTTCTGAACGATGACTTGTCCATTTCAAAGTGAGGCATGACAAGAATCACTGGACCATGGAGTTGTTGGACAATGTGTGGTGTTCTCAGATAAATGTATTTCTTTCTTTTGGGCGTTTATATAAAGCTGATGCAAAGGGTTTGTTTATTGTTGCTTGTCAGTTTCCTTGTAAGTGGTGTACATGTCCTTGATTTTAAGCTGGAGAAAAGGGACACACTGATTCTTACTGAATATTCTAATGCTATAGGTATCCACCAAAAAATTGGAAAAAAAAACAAAACAGAACTTTTGGTGCCTAGGGAACAATTTAATCTTTTCCAGGCTCTCCAAGGTGTCACATTTTTACCAGCTCTTTGCAAAGTATAAGTCAACACATGGCTGAGAAAAAGACTTTCATGATTGTAATATATTTATGCAACTGTATCTAATGGTTATTACAGAACTAGGGGTTTGCCTGAGGACAGCAAATGACTCAACTGCTACATATGTGGGGCTCCTCTTGATCAAGGGAAGAGTCCAAAGTTAGTGTTATCCTTTTTGTATCCATCACTTTTACCTCAGTGATTCAACTTATGGTCTAAGACATTATTCAGAAAATAAAGTGCTATTAGAGAATTTCATTTTATGAAACATTTCATGAGAAACTTTTCCAGGAAGGAAAGGCTCGTTACCTCAGTCACCTGAGGGCAAGCTGCTTGCACTGGCACTGGTGCTTCTGAGCTGCTCAGAGGCACGGGGCCCAGACCTTTGATGAAAGGGTACTGGTCAGTTGGTGCTGATGTCTCTGAACTTGGACAAGAACCCAGTGGGTCTGGGACTCAGACCTCTGAAGCGGAGGTGCTGGGTGGCGGGTGCTGATATCTCTCAGAGTGACAGGATGAAACTGGCTTTGCAAGTGTTGAAAAAACTACAAACAGGATCCAACAGGATTCAGTTGCTTCCATGGGAGGAACTGTCTCTGCCAGAGTGAAGAATCATTATTGGGCTGAATTTCACAGGAACCACAAGCAGGGAAGGGGAGGCCACAGCAAGTCCCTTCTCCCTCCCACAGCCTTGCAAGTTTCTATCTAGCACCCTCTATTGACAGAGCCTTACTGGAGAAGCAGAAATGAGATTTGCAGAGTAGCAGCCCCAGTCTCACAGAGCAGAGCAGGGCAGGGTGGGTTTGCAGCTAAGAACCAACAGCTTAATAACTGGCACAGCATCTTACAAGACTTTCGGCCTCAGAATACCAAAAATCTAATTTTCAGATATTGCCTGTGCTTGGAATTCAGTGAAAAAGTAAACTATCAAGGAAGCCATGGAGGAACTGTAGTCTCATATTATGTTGGCAAAGGTACACTCAACAGACAAAGTCGGCCTCGGATAAAACCTGGAAATGGCAAAGGATGCATCTCCTGCATATTGTAGCAACTTCAATATCAGTAAGATAGAAGAGCAGGCTGAAGAATTGCATTGTGTTCAAGATGCATAAATAGACAATGTTTGGGAAGTCAGTGGAAAATCAAAGGATGCAGAGAAAGGTAGACAAAAAGAAAAAGGTGGAGTTTTTCTGGCATTTAGGAGAGTATTATGCATTGTGGAAAAAGGTTGCTTCTGCTTATAACTCATTGATTAATTTTGAAGAAAAAGCCACGTTACACTGGCTCTAGGTCAGATGTCCCACAGTTTCATTTGCGCGTCTGTGAGAAAGAGGCAAACAGGTAATTAGCCTAACCCTTGGAACTCTTCTGAGCCAGCATGGACTCCCAGAGCATTAACCAACCCATTGGGGCTTCCTCCCCATCCTACCCAGAATAAAACCAATTCATTCAGTTCAGTGAGGTCAAAACATGCAGGGAGATTTTGGAAAGATTTCTGTTCAAAGATACAGGACACGTGGATGTAAAGGACTGACATTTATTTATTTGTTTGTTTGTTTGTTTGATATGGAGTCTCACACCCTGTTGCCCAGGTTGGAGTGCAGTGGCGTGATCTTGGCTCACCACAACCTCCACCTCCCAGGTTCAAGTGATTCTCCTGCCTCAGCCTCCCGAGTAGCTGGGATTACAGGCTCATGCCACCATGCCCAGCTAATTGTCTTTTGTATCTTTAGTAGAGATGGAGTTTCATCATGTTGGCCAGGCTGGTCTCAAACTCCTGACCTCGTGATCTGCCCGCCTCAGCCTCCTAAAGTGTTGGTATTACAGGCGTGAGTCACCACACCTGGCCGGATTGACGTTTATTAATCCAGAAAACTAGTGTTCAAAGACCCTGGACAGTCAAGGTGGTACTGACTGACAGTCAAGAAAAGAAAATAGGCAAATCCTACAGCAATGGTCACTCACAGCCAATGCCCAGGAGGGTGAGGACTTTTTGAAAACCCCAGGTTGGCCAGGTGCAGTGGCTCACGCCTGTAATCCCAGCACTTTGGGAGGCCAAGGCGGGTGGATCACCTGAGAGGGCAGGAGTTTGAGACCAGCCTGGCCAACTTAGTGAAACCCCATCTCTACTAAAAATACAAAAATTAGCCAGGCATGGTGGCATGGACTTGTACACTTGTAGTCTCAGCTACTCAGGAAGCTAAGGCAGAAGAATTGCTTGAACCCAGGAGGCAGAGGTTACAGTGAGCTGAGAGCATGCCACTGCACTCCAGCCTGGGCGACAGAGCAAGACTCCATCTCAAAAAAAAAAAGAAAAAGAAAAAAGCCTCAGGATGAAAATTACAGCCCCTCAATGGGAAAAGGGGCTCCCCTGCACTTCTCCCATCCACCTTTCTGAGAAGGCTCTCAGCTATACCCATCAGCCCCTGCCTTGCCGGCAGTCCCTGGGGCTGGCAGGCGCGTGGTCTCTGGCATGCGTATCATACAGGGCCCTTTCCCATCAAGTGATGATAAAGAAAACATTTAGGTTTAGAATAGGAAAATATGGCAAAATTATGGAGTAAACGTACAAGACAGCACTGAGGGTAAATGCATTATGCACTTTCTAAAAAGTCTCTATGGCTCTGAGTGCCTATGATTACAGTTCTGAACTCTTTCTGTTGCTATCGTCACGTTTAACTTGGGCCACATGCTTCTGTGCAGTGTAGATGTTTTTCAAGTTCAAAGTGACAATGATGCCTTTTATCTCTCTTATAAGATTTTTTTCTAATCATCACCTGGCATTCATGTGCTTCTGGCAACAGATGCTTCCATTCCGCTTTCTTTACTGTTCCATTGTGACTCGGCTGACTGAGTAAATCTCAAGGCTTTGTGGGTGCTTTAATTAGCTCTTGGGGAAAAAAGTAATTATAATGTTGTAATAGTCCTTTAAGAAATGAGATACCTCTAGGATATCTTTCCTCCTCCGAGGTTACAGCCAAAGGGCTAAGGAACCTAGAGGTCTCGGGGGATTGGTGAAGCCCCCCAAATTATATACAAGACTTTTGTGTATGTAAGGGGTGCTTTGTGAGAGAAAATGTTGATAGCTTTCACCAGCTTATCAGAGAATTTTTTGACCTCAAAAAGGTTGAGAACCTGTCCAAAATCTGTTGTATGAATGAATAGAACAAAATATATACACGAGTGAAATGTTATTCCGTCCGGCTTTGGTTTTTCATTCGATTACGGATCCCCAACCCCCGATCCCTTCACAATGTATCCCACACACAGATGCATACACCACACACACGCACTCACACACACAGCTCCTTTAATCATTAATAGTCATTATTTTTCTGAGCTCTGTCATTGGGGTTAGGACAGTTTCTTTTTAACTACAGACAAGTCAAATGTTGGTCTGCTGACCCTATATTCCCAGGGACTAATAGCAGGGGGAATAATTGGCCTCATCTAACACAATCCCTTTGTCCTTGCGCAAAGAGGCCTCTTGAGGTGGGAGGGAGTTCTCAGAGAAGGCTGGCATCTCCAAGATCAAGTCAGAGGGAGAGGGAATAGCAAAGAGGCCTCAGAGGTCACTATCTGGGATGGAAGTGGGTAGAGGAAAAAGGCACGAGCTGCTGGGCAGCTCTCCACCCTGCTGGGTTGAGCTTCCTCCTGGTTGCCCCTGAACCCAGTTCTAATGCCTGGCATTTCTACAAACACACATACACACACACACACACACACCACTCTCACACAAAGCTCACTCACATACCCCACTCACACACCACACACACACACACACACACACACACACACATATCAAGTCCCTTACCCACCACTTTCAGAGACCTGCCAGCTTTTTTTCTGTTGAGACAGGGTCTTGCTCTGTTGCCCAGGCTGGAGTACAGTGATGTGAACACAGCTCACCCCAGCCTCAATCTCCTGGGCTCAAGTGATCCTCCTGCCTCAGCCTCCCGAGTAACTGGGACTACAGACATGTACCTTCATGCCTGGCTAAGTTTTTTGTTTTCTGTAGAGATGATGTCTCACTATGTTGCCCAGGCGGGTCTCAAACTCCTGGGCTGAGGAGTTTCCTCCCACCTTGGCCTCCCAAAGTGCTGGGACTACAGGCATGAGCCACTGTGCCCAAACAACCTGCCAGCTCTTGCAGACACTTTTATTCACTCAATCGGCAAACATCTTGGAGGCCTGATGATGTGCCAGGCACTAGATTAAACACTGGGGAATCAAAGTTTAGCAAGCTCAATGACTGAAAAGATGGCAAACACACACATACATAGAGGTTAACTTACAACCTTGTGAGTGCTATCACAAAGCAGGACCAAGGTCCTGGCAATGCACAACTCTAGAGGGCGCAATCTGTGGGAGTCTGTGGGAATTGTCACTCCTTGTCCACTTACCATATAAGCATGGCCTCTGGAGCTGTGCAGCCCAGAAGCCCTGGACATGACCCAGGAGCACAGGTGGGTGGAAGAGGTGCTAATGGTGGGCATCACCATCCTATTGTGGTGATGGTAGCCATCCAGGGGACACGAACTGACATATACCCCACCCATCATAAATATGATGCCTGCTCCGTGCTGCTGTGTCCTACTCTAGCCTTGGAAGGTGATCTTTTAAAGGTCACCACATTTAAACCCATTTGACACATGGGCAAAGGATATGAATAACCAACCTGCATGCCTCCAGAAAGATGTCCAACACCACTAACTGTAAGACCAATTCAAATTAAAACAATAAGAACAGATGGGTAAACACTGTAAAGACTAATAGCACCTAGCATTGATGAAGATATGAGGGAATGCATATATCACATATCGCTGGTGGGGATATAAATCTTTATAATCTTTTGGAAAATAATCTCACAACATCCATTAAAATTAGAAATATACAAGACCTTTGGCCCAGGAGTCACACTTTGAGGAATTTCTCCTACAGGAATAAAAGTACCAGCATTGTTTATAATGGAAAAAACTGGAAATATTCTAAATACCTCAAATAGAGGAATGGCTGGCTACATTATGATATCTGTACCAATGAATATTACACAACCATGAAAAAGAATAAGTTACTCTTATACTTACTTACCTAGAAATAGGCCAGTGGTATATTGTTTAGAGGGAGGAAAATAAAAGAAAATTATAGACAGATATAGAGAGAATACGCTTTTTTTTTTTTTTTTTTTTTTTTGAGACAGAGTCTAGCTCTGTCACCCAGGCTGGAGTGCAGTGGCATGACCTCAGCTCACTGCAACCTCTGCCTCCTGGGTTCAAGTGATTCTCCTGTCTCAGCCTCCCGAGTAGCTGGGATTACAGGCGTGTGCCACCACATGCTGCTAATTTTTGTATTTTTAGTAGAGACAGGGTTTTGCCATGTTGTCCAGGCTAGTCTCAAACTCCTGACCTCAAGTGGTCCACTTGCCTCAGCCTCCCAAAGTGCTGGGAATACAGGTGTGAGCCACCATGCCCAGCCAGAGAATAAGCTTATTTTTGAACAAATATATAATAGGAAAAAACTCCATGCACATTTCTACACACAACACATACACATTTGAGCAAAGAGAAGATGCAGAAAGTTCCAAATCAAACTGTTCAGATTGTAGCTCAAAGGGTACAATCAGAGGCAAAGAGCGTATTATTGAATTTTTCTGTATACGACTCTGCTTTGTTACACACACTATGGTCAGCATGCTTTTTTTGAATAATTTAAAAAAATCTAGAGAAGTGTCTAGCTTTAAACATAGTCTTTTTGGAAATTATCTTCATATGGCATTGGTCGATTGTGGTCCAGCCACGCAAGAGGATACAATGGCGCAGTTTAAAGAATGAAATAGAGCTGTGTATGTTGCAATGGGAACACATTTAGATATGTACAAAAAGATGCAATAACTAAACACACAGTGAGACACTATTTGCATTATGTAGAAACAAGACATGCATATGTATGTTTGTTAATGCATACACACACACACACACACACACACACAGAGAGAGAGAGAGAGAGAGAGGATCAGAGACTCTTAGCAGCAGCCACCTACCTCTGGCAAGTGGGATAGGAGGGAGGCCTCACAGCCTCCTGTCCTGTCTGAACTTTCTAAGGGTAGATTACTTATAAATAAGTAAAAACTAGTTGTTTTAGGATAAGCTATTGTTTTTCTTGCCTCATATTGACAGACTGCACTAAGATGTGAGTGTAGTCTCCAACCAGCACTTATAAATCCACATCAGCCTCAAGTTCACAAAATCAAAATCAATTTCTATATGTGGTACCACCTGCCCCTCAGGAGTTATGAAAAGAAATGTCACAACCAACTAAGGGTGTGTCCAACTTAAAGAATGATAGTGTTGTAGCTCACACGTGTAGTCTCAACTACTTGTGGGGCTGAGGCAGGAAGATCACTTGAGCCCGAGTTTAAGGCTACAGTGAGCAATCAACATATCACTGTACTTCAGCCTGAGCAACAGAGCATGATCCAATTTCTTAAAAACAAACAAACAAACAAACAAAAAACTGATACCTACATTTTTACAGAGCATGATAATCTAAGAAGGGTAAAAAATACTCTGCAAGGAATTTGTCTTTATGGAAGTAACACATTATGGAAACGGTCATTCTAAAGATACACCATAAACAGAATGGCAACCCTGTGCTCACTATAAACACGAGAAAAAATATCAAATAAATGCATCAATAACTTGTAACATCCCCGTCCATTGCTATTACATAAGCAATTGAGAGAATCTACTTTACAAAAATTTTAAAAGCCTTACCATAGGAAGATCATACATACCTTGAGTTAAGTTGCAGCCTCGAAGGAATTGAAAGCCTGTCTTCTAAAGCCCTCGCTGCTTTTTCTCCCGAGCTGCCCTTGCCCAGGGAGGCAGTCTAAGTCCCACCCTATGTTGGGCGATCATGCGATCATGTGAACCAGTAAGTAGAGGAGCATCCCATGAGCCTAGACTCCCAAACTGCCCCGGCTCACTCCAGACAGAGAAAAAACAGGTATATATAATATAGAGAGACTTTTGGTTACCTTTAATATATTACCAGTAAATTTCCCTCTCAAGTCATGATCTTGAAAAAAGTTTTGCAGTATTTTAAAAGAAGTTTTTAAATGATGTAATATCATTGGAAATAAACGTTTTACTATGAAAGAATTATCAATTGTATAATGGACAGCTATGGGAAAATATCACTTGATTGATGGCTAATTTTTAAAGGAACATTGATTCCACAAAAGAGACACACAGTTGCTTATGCACGTTAAAACAAAATAGTAACATAATGGCTACATTTAGTAAGCACACATGTGTTTTACACACACTCTCTCATTTAATCTTCACAATAACCTTCTGAAGTGGATACCAATCACCACATTTTACAGATAAGAAAACTGAGGCAAAGTTCTATAAAAGCTGCTCAAAGTCACACAGCCAGTAAGTGAGGTAGCCAGAACTTGATCCAGTTCTTCTAGAGCTCAAGGCAAATCCACCATGTCACACAGTTTTCCTTCCCTGCCTCATTCCTGCTCAAAAAACTGGAAGAGAACATTGGTTGACACATGCATGGTGCCCCCAAGAGAGCCTGTGCTTCCTACAACACTAGTTATTGACAAAACTCTCATGAAGCCATGTCCCTCTCCTGCCAGAGCTGACTGGATAAGGGCTGTGCAGCCAATCCAGAAACCAGAGCTGACCTTTGCAGTGACCTCACTGGACAATGGAGCTGATACGATTCAACTTCCTCTCTGAGAACAGGAGTTAGGCTACCTGGCAGCAGCCAGGAGCTGGGAGATCACCATGTGCACAAAGTGGGCCCCAAGGTCACGCAGGCACAGAAACTGTGAGGCAGCAAGCTTCAGAGCAGAGGAAGGGCCGAGGCAGGACACAAAAGCACAGCCTCTGTGGGTGGCCCAGTCCCATTAATGCCAAAGCATGAGAGTAACAATCCCATAGGACCTGCTTCTGGGGTCCCAGAGATGCCTTTTCTGTCCCAAGCTGCCATCTTGTGATTGGTGACTGTGGCCAACTGTAACCCCTCCTCCCCATCCCAGACAGCCATCCCCTTCCTCTATAGTAACAGACTCATAACATGTCTAGTATGGCAAAGAGCCCAATTAATGAACTTTACTTCTTGACCATCTGGTATTTGGAGGCAGAGAGCCAATTAATTGTGTTTTGGCACAATTCAGCAATGATTTACTATTTCTGATCATTTCTATAAGTTGACAGGGCTCAACTGGGTGGTTCTTGCCTTCCACATGGTATCAAGTGGAGTTTGACTGAGACTGGTACACCAAAGATGGCTTCATACACATGACTTATGCCTCAACTGGGGTACTTGGAATAGCTGGAGATTGGCTAGGCCTCTCTTCACATGGTTGTTCATTATTCAATAGTTCAGTCCGGGCCAGCTGTGGTGGCTCACACCTGTAATCCTAGCACTTTGGGAGGCCAAGGCGGGTGGATCACTTGAGCCCAGGAGTTCAAGACCAACCTGGGCAAAATGGGGAAACCCTGTCTCTACAAAACATTAGCTGGGCATGGTAAAGTGCACCTGTAGTCCCAGCTACTATCAAAGCTGAGGTGGGAGGATCACCTGAGCCCAGGAGGTTGAGGCTGCAGTGAGCTGTGTTCACACCACTGTACTCCAGTTTCATATATATATATATATATATATATATATATATATATATATATATATACACTCTAGTCTAAGCTTCTTTACATGGCAGCTGGATCCCAAGAGGGTAAAAAACAGAAGCAGCAAAGCCTAGTAAGGCCTTCCAATACATTCTGTTGGTCAAAGCAAGTCATAGAGCCAGCCCTGACTAAAGGAGAAGAGAAACAGACTATACTCCTTGATAGGAAAAATGACTTAAACCTACAAAAATTATTGGCAGCCATCTTTGCAGACATCCTACCACAAAATTTAAATGGAAGTTGTTAAATTGTATTCAGCTACCTTCTCCCTTTCCTCCTTCTTCCTGCCTAGAACATGAGTGTCATGACTAGAACTTCAGCAGTCATCTTGCAACCACGAGGCAGCCTGAAAGATGAGAACTACACATTGAGGATAGCAGAGAAGAAAGAGGAGTCCAGGTTCCTGATGAGATAGAGGAGCTGCCACACCCACCAAGGACTGCCTATTTGGAGAGTGTTTACACATTGGAAAAAATATAAAGCTCTACCTTACTTACACAATGATTATTTGGTTTGTCCATTGTACAAAACACAGCGGGCACAGGCTCAAATGTGAACAACTAACAGAAGGAATTTCATAGCCCATAATGCAGAAGGAATTTCATAGCCCATAATGCAACATTTACTGATGCATTGTATTTTTTAAGAATATAATGAGAAGCACATACTCTGATTAATTGCTAAGTTCCATTACAGTCATATAAAATATATTAAAGCAAGCCTCAAGCTAAAGGGTTTTTGGCAAGTACCTTGCCTCTGAGGTACAAGGAATCCATTCCTGGGGGCTTATGAGAAAGTGTTAGGGGGCTCCTTAATACTTCTGTACAAACACTACTTGAGAAAATACTACTAATGCCTTTTCACCAAACCAAGCTTGAGTACTTTTTCTAAACTCCTCACCATTTAAGAAGAAATGGCATGCAAAGTTCAAATGAGGTCATCATATCCACCCCTCCTGCCTCCCACCTAGTTTCTTCATTCAGCCAACAATCCCTCCCCAACAATCGAGGCTCAGTTGCTGTGTCTGATTCATGGAAGAGTAACTTGTCTTTTCCTCCCCCTTCCCAATTTTTTAAAACACCAAGCAGTATAGGCAAGTTTTTGTTTGTTTGTTTGTTTGGTTGGTTGGTTTTTTTTGAGACAGAGTTTCGCTCTTGTCACCCAGGCTGGAGTGCAATGGCCCGATCTCGACTCACTGCAACCTCCGCCTCCCTGGTTCAAGTGATTCTCCTACCTCAGCCTCCCAAGTAGATGGGATTACAGGCACGTGTCACCATGCCCAGCTAATTTTTGTATTTTTAGTAGAGACGGGGTTTCACCATGTTGGCTAGGATGGTCTCAAATGGCTAGGACGGTCTCAATCTCTTGACCTCATGATCCGCCTCCCTCAGTGCTGGGATTACAGGTGTGAGCCACCGCACCTGGCCGGCAAGTTCTAAACCACAAGAATAAGTTGCCTTTTCACAGGTGTGCATAGGAAGACTCTAGAACTGGGTAAATTGAGAAGTGGGACACACAGTCAGGTTTTGCAGGCCTGACTCGGACACATAGATGTGAGCCTGCAACAACAAACAGCCCCTCAACCCTCAAGTACAAGGACAGGGGAAAGAGTAGCATCCTATATTTCTTTTGAAAACTAGCTGAACTTGGCTATGCTATTATTTTACTCGTTTTCATGTATGGTTTTGCAAATGTTTTACTTGACTTTAGCCTATATTTCAAATTATCAGAATGTTTTATATTCCCATCTATTTTAAACTAGTAATTACCTGTCTAAAACAAATGGAAACCTTCTTGAAATATACTTAAATGTAATTAGAATATTACTGATACACAGGCCGGGCGCGGTGGCTCAAGCCTGTAATCCCAGCACTTTGGGAGGCCGAGACGGGCGGATCATGAGGTCAGGAGATCGAGACCATCCTGGCTAATACGGTGAAACCCCGTCTCTACTAAAAAATACAAAAAACTAGCCGGGCGACGAGGCGGGCGCCTGTAGTCCCAGCTACTCGGGAGGCTGAGGCAGGAGAATGGCGTAAACCCGGGAGGCAGAGCTTGCAGTGAGCTGAGATCCGGCCACTGCACTCCAGCCTGGGCGGCAGAGCAAGACTCCGTCTCAAAAAAAAAAAAAAAAAAAAAAAAAGAATATTACTGATACACACAGTATTATTGAAACTAAGAGTAAATAATTTACTGCTTGAACCCAGGAAGCAGCGGTTGCAGTGAGCTGAGATCAAGCCACTGCCCTCCAGCCTGGGCGACAGAGCGAGACTCCGTCTCAAAAAATAAATAAATAAATAAATACATAAATAAAATTTTAAAAAGAGTAAATAATTTACTATACTGTTTTGCAGCACCTTAGTCCTACAAGCTAATCATTTACACAGTGTTTTTCTAGAGATTCCACTCTGAATGGTCATCATGGCATAGAAACACAGCACTTTGCAACTGATCTCCTAATCCAAGTAAATGTTTGTATCTTATTTGGTCATTTGCCAAAACTTGTTGCCTATGTGCTGCACACTTTTCTATTCCTACCGTGGTAACCTTAAAACACCAAGGATAACCAGCGGATTCTTAATTAACGACCTCCTCTGACTCCAGTGATCTGTCCAGGGTCATGTCCCCCAACAGATGTCAACCAAGACAGCGCTCCTGCCTGACCCATCTGGCTTTATTACCAGGCAGTTTCCTTTTTAGACTTCTCATATCTTTGCTTCTTGTCTTTCTGGTCTTTGCTTTCTGTTCCCAGTCTCTCTCACTGTTTCAGCACCCACCGACTTTCTCTTAAAACATCCCTAAAGTGATGGCTGTTTCTCATCATTTGTCCACGTAGTTAACTCAGAACTCAGGGACACGGACCCAGGCCCTCCACTGGCTTCACAACAAAGAGTTTGGTCAAGGTCCTCAAGGAAATTATTAATGCACAGCTCTAATAAAATGACCACGCTTTCACCCCCTCCCCACACACCGTCTCATTAGCAGGGTTTATTTTTATGACTAGTACCGTGAATCTGCTAGGTAGAAGCAAGTCCTCTCAACGATCCCCTGACCACAGTCCTTGCAGACACGGCTATGCCCAGGCCCATCGCCTGGACCTGAGCGCGCCTGGCTCTCCGTGTCAACCCATTCTGCCCACTGACTGCTTGAGTCGTAAGCCCGACGACCCTGCCCCAGACCCTGGAGACGCTGGACGCTGGCTCACCTGGATCCCACTCAGACCCGGTCGCGGGCTCACCTGGTCCCCCGCGGACTTGGGCGTACGCTCATCTGGATCCCACTGGGACCCGGTCGCGGGCTCACCTGGTCCCCCGAGGTCCTGGGCACGGCCACACCAGGTCCCCCTCCTGCTCGCGCCGCCCCGGGCGCCCTGGAGGAAGCTCTGTGCTGCATCCCTGAGTCCCAGGCGGAGCGGTCAGCGGAGAGTTCCAGCCAAGTTATCCCGTGCGCCTCGAAAGAGAGGGTTGCTGGGCGTATGGATATTCTATTTCGCGGGGCCTTTGCGCTCCGTGGCCCCTCTAGGCCAGTTCCTCCGAAGGCTGATAGGGGACTCCGCGCTCTCCCCTGGCTTCCCTTTGCATGGGGAATTGGCAGCGGGGGCGCAGGAATCCATCAGAAACGCAAAACTACTTTTTCCCCCTGCTGGTGACTGTGAGGAACTGCACGTGGTGGAACTAACCTGTAATCAAGTATTCCTTCCTTCTGAGGGAAGGTTGGGGTCTTTCCTCCCCCATCAAAGGCTTCGAAAACTCCCCTTTTTATTCCTTTTCTTTTATTTCAACTGTCACAATAAGAGATAGCAACTCATTTTTAGGCTTCAGATTAATGGGAATAAGTAAAATTAAAACATCCCACTAGAGTGTTTAAATTTTTTTTTCTTTCTCTTTTTAAATTATGGGAAATTGCAAACGTAAAAGTAGGCAGAAGAGTATAATGAAGTTCCAGCTTTTGGTAACGGCGGACTAATCTTGCAGATAAAAATTATACAATCTGGCCGGGCTCTGTGGCTTACTCCTGTAATTCCAGCACTTAGGGAGGCCAAGACAGGCGAATCACTTGATGTCAGGAGTTTGAGACCAGTCTGCCCAACATGGTGAAACCCCGTCTCTACTAGAAGTACCAAAAAAGAAAAAACAATTAGGTGGGCGTGGTGGTGCACCAGCCTGGGCGACAGAGTAAGACTGTCTCAAAAAAAATAAACAAAATAAAATAAAAATTATACAATCTGAGCAAAGCATTTTAAAAATAGTATGTGAAGGTATTAGAGATTGACCAAAGAAGGCAGAAACTGTAGGAAAACCACCCTTGAAAAAGAAATGAAAATTGCTGGGATTTGTGAGTTTGTGGCTTTTTACCTGAGGGCAACCGCCAGTGAGCAGCTCCAGCTGCAGAGAGTGAGTCATCGCTTGATTGACTTCAGGTGGACAGAAAACAGAGTTTGAGACTAATAGAATTGGAAAATTGGGGCCAGGAGTGGTGGCTCACACTTGTAATCCCAGCACTTTGGGAGGCCGAGGTGGGCAGATCACCCGAGGCCAGGAGTTTGAGACCAGCCTGGCCAACAAGGCGAAACCCTGTCTCTACTAAAAACACAGAAAATTAGCTGGGCATGGTGGCAGACGCCTGTAATCACAGCTACTCAGGAGGCTGAGGCATGAGAATTGCTGAAACCAAGGAGGTGGAGGCTGCAGTGAGCCAAGATAGTGCCACTGCACTCCAGTCTGAGTGACAGAGGGAGAACTTGTCCAAAAAAAAAAAAAAAAGAAAATTGGGAAGAGGTAATTCTAGAAGGGAAGAATATATAGAGAAGTATGTGTCATGTTAGCTTTCTCTTGGTACCATAACAAATTAACCACAGCTTAATAGCTTAAAACAACACAAATTTATTATGTTACAGTTCTTGAGGTACAGGGCTCGTTGGGCCAAAATCAGGGTGTTGACAGGCTGTGTTCTTTCTAGAGGCTGCAGAGGAGAATTGATTTCCTTTTCACTCGGGTAGGACTGAGTTCCCTGATTTCCTGCTGGCTGTAAGGTGAGGGTCATTCCAGCTTCTAGAGACCCATGCTGCATTCCTTGGCTTGGGACCTCCTTCCTCCATCTTCAAAGCCAAAGCCAGGAACTATCAGTCAAGTTCCTCTCACACTTCAAATCTGTCCTCTTCCTCCCATGTCATCTCTCTGACCCAGCCTGGAAAAGTTCTCCCCTCTTAAGGATTTGTGTAATTAGATTGGGCCCACCTAGATTATCCAGGATAGGCTAATCTTCCCTATTTTAAGGTAAGTAACCTTAATCACATCTGCAAAATCTCTTTTGCCATGGAAGGTAACGTATTCATAGGTGCCAGGGAGTAGGACATGAACATCCTCAGGTAGCCATTAAGCTGCCTACCAGAATCTACCCTCTGATCCCTCAAAGATGTCACAGCCTAACATCAATAACTATATTAAATATAGCCAGGTGTGGTGACCTGTAATCCCAGCACTTTGGGAGGCCAGGGTGGGTGGATTCATTGAGCTCAGGAGTTCAAGACCAGCCTGGCCAATATGGTGAAACCCCGTCTCTACCAAAAATACAAAAAATTAGGCCAGGCACAGTGGCTCATGCCGGTAATCCTAACACTTTGGGGGGCCAAGACAAGTGGATCACTTGAGGCCAGGAGTTTGAGACCAGCCTGGCCAACATGGTGAAACCTCATCTCCACTAAAAATACAAAAATTAGCTGGGTGTGGTGGCGCACACATGTAATCCCAGATACTCGAGAGGCTGAGGCAGGAGAACCACTTGACCCAGGAGGGGGAGGTTGCGGTGAGCTGAGATCATGTCACTGCACTCCCGCCTGGGGGATAGAGCAAGACTCTGTCTCCAAAATAAATGAATAAATAAATAAAAAGACTATATTAAATATAAATACACTAAACATGCTAATAAAAAGACAGAGATTGTCAGACTGGATTTAAAACCAAAAACAAGACCTGGTTGTATACTATCCACAAAGGATGACTCTTAACTGCAAAAACATAAATAGGTTGAAAGTAAAAGAATAGAAAAGGATACACTGTGTAAAAAGAAAGAATAAGAAATCCAAGGTGGTCAATAAGCATGCAAAAAGATAATCAACATCACTAATCATAAAAGAAATGCAAGTTGAAATCACAATGAGATATCATTGCATACCCACAAGAAGGACCATCATCAAAAGAACAGACAATAACAAGTGTTGGCAAGGGTGTGGAAAAATTGGAACCCTTGTGCACTGCTGGTGGGAATGTAAAATGCTGCAGCCATTATGGGAAACAGTATAGAGGTTTCTCCAAAAATTGAAAATAGAATTACCACATGACCCAGCAAACCCCACTTCTGGGTATGTATCCAAAAAAGGTCAAAGCAGGATCTCAAAGAGATCTTTACACATCCATTTGTCCATTGCAGCATTATTCAAAATATGCAAGAGGTGGAAGCAACCCAAATGTCCATCGGCAGATGAATGGCTAAAGAAAACGTGACACCCGGGGGCGGAGCAAGATGGCCGAATAGGAACAGCTCCAGTCTCCAACTCCCAGCGCAAGCGACACAGAAGACCGGTGATTTCTGCATTTTCAACTGAGGTACTGGGGTCGTCTCACTAGGGAGTGCCGGACAATCGGTGCTGGTCAGCTGCTGCAGCCTGACCAGCGAGAGCTGAAGCAGGGCGAGGCATCGCCTCACCTGGAAGCGCAAGGGGGAAGGGGATCCGTTTTCCTAGCCAGGGGAACTGAGACACACAACACCTGGAAAATCGGGTAACTCCCACCCCAATACTGCGCTGTAAGCATACAGGCACACCAGGAGAATATATCCCAATCCTGGCCGGGAGGGTCCCACGCCCATGAAGCCTCCCTCACTGCTAACACAGCAGTCTGCCGCGATCTATCCGCAAGGCAGCAGCGAGGCTGGGGGAGGGGCGCCCGCCATTGCTGAGGCTTAAGTAGGTAAACAAAGCCGCTGGGAAGCTCGAACTGGGTGGAGCTCACAGCAGCTCAAGGAAGCCTGCCTGTCTCTGTAGTCTCCACCTCTGGGGACAGCGCACAGCTGAAGACCAACAGGGGAAGTAGCAGGAGCCGGTGCAGACGCGAACGACTCTGTCTGACAGCTTTGGGGAGAGCCGTGGATCTCCCAACGCGGAGATTGAGATCTGAGAACGGACAGACTGCCTGCTCAGGTGTGTCTCTGACCCCTGAGTAGCCTAGCTGGAAGAAATCCCCCACTAGGGGCAGTCTGACACCCCACACCTCACAGGGTGGAGTACACCCCTGAGAGGAAACTTCCAAAGGAAGAATCAGACAGGTACACTCGCTGTTCAGCAATATTCTATCTTCGGCAACCTCTGCTGCTGTTACCCAGGCAAACAGGGTCTGGAGTGGACCTCAAGCAATCTCCAACAGACCAACAGACAGTCCTTCTGACTGTCAGAAGGAAAACTATCAAACAGGAAGCACACCTATACCAAAACCCCATCAGTACGTCACCACCATCAAAGACCAGAGACAGATAAAACCACAAAGATGGGGAAGAAGCAGGGCAGAAAAGCTGGAAATTCAAAAAATAAGAGCGCATCTCCCCCTGCGAAGGAGCGCAGCCCATCGCCAGCAACGGATCAAAGCTGGTCAGAGAATGACTTGGACGAGAGGAGAGAAGAAGGCTTCAGTCCATCAAACTTATCAGAGCTAAAGGAGGAATTACGTACCCAGCGCAAAGAAACTAAAAATCTTGAAAAAAGAGTGGAAGAATTGACAGCTAGACTAATTAATGCAGAGAAGATCATAAACGAAATGACAGAGATGAAAACCATGACACGAGAAATACGTGACAAATGCACAAGCTTCAGTAACCGACTCGATCAACTGGAAGAAAGAGTATCAGCGATTGAAGATCAAATGAATGAAATGAAGCGAGAAGAGAAACCAAAAGAAAAAAGAAGAAAAAGAAATGAGCAAAGCCTGCAAGAAGTATGGGATTACGTAAAAAGACCAAATCTACGTCTGATTGGGGTGCCTGAAAGTGAGGGGGAAAATGGAACCAAGTTGGAAAACACTCTTCAGGATATCATCCAGGAGAACTTCCCCAACCTAGTAGGGCAGGACAACATTCAAATACAGGAAATACAGAGAACGCCACAAAGATACTCCTCCAGAAGAGCAACTCCAAGACACATCATTGCCAGATTCACCAAAGTTGAAATGAAGGAAAAAATCTTAAGGGCAGCCAGAGAGAAAGGTCGGGTAACCCACAAAGGGAAGCCCATCAGAATAACAGCAGATCTCTCGGCAGAAACTCTACAAGCCAGAAGAGAGTGGGGGCCAATATTCAACGTTCTTAAAGAAAAGAATTTTAAACCTAGAATTTCATATCCAGCCAAACTAAGTTTCATCAGTGAAGGAGAAATAAAATCCTTTACAGATAAGCAAATGCTTAGAGATTTTGTCACCACCAGGCCTGCCTTACAAGAGACCCTGAAGGAAGCCCTAAACATGGAAAGGAACAACCGGTACCAGCCATCACAAAAACATGCCAAAATGTAAAGACCATCGAGGCTAGGAAGAAACTGCATCGACTAACGAGCAAAATAACCAGTTAATATCATAATGGCAGGATCAAGTTCACACATAACAATATTAACCTTAAATGTTAATGGACTAAATGCTCCAATTAAAAGACACAGACTGGCAAACTGGATAAAGAGTCAAGACCCATCAGTCTGCTGTATTCAGGAGACCCATCTCACATGCAGAGACATACATAGGCTCAAAATAAAGGGATGGAGGAAGATCTACCAAGCAAATGGAGAACAAAAAAAAAGCAGGGGTTGCAATCCTTGTCTCTGATAAAACAGACTTTAAACCATCAAAGATCAAAAGAGACAAAGAAGGCCATTACATAATGGTAAAGGGATCAATTCAACAGGAAGAGCTAACTCTCCTAAATATATATGCACCCAATACAGGAGCACCCAGATTCATAAAGCAAGTCCTTAGAGACTTACAAAGAGACTTAGACTCCCATACAATAATAATGGGAGACTTCAACACTCCACTGTCAACATTAGACAGATCAACGAGACAGAAAGTTAACAAGGATATCCAGGAATTGAACTCATCTCTGCACCAAGCGGACCTAATAGACATCTATAGAACTCTCCACCCCAAATCAACAGAATATACATTCTTCTCAGCACCACATCGCACTTATTCCAAAATTGACCACATAATTGGAAGTAAAGCACTCCTCAGCAAATGTAAAAGAACAGAAATTATAACAAACTGTCTCTCAGACCACAGTGCAATCAAACTAGAACTCAGGACTAAGAAACTCAATCAAAACCGCTCAACTACATGGAAACTGAACAACCTGCTCCTGAATGACTACTGGGTACATAACGAAATGAAAGCGGAAATAAAGATGTTCTTTGAAACCAATGAGAACAAAGATACAACATACCAGAATCTCTGGGATACATTTAAAGCAGTGTGTAGAGGGAAATTTATAGCACTAAATGCCCACAAGAGAAAGCAGGAAAGATCTAAAATTGACACTCTAACATCACAATTAAAAGAACTAGAGAGGCAAGAGCAAACACATTCAAAAGCTAGCAGAAGGCAAGAAATAACTAAGATCAGAGCCGAACTGAAGGAGATAGAGACACAAAAAACCCTCCAAAAAATCAATGAATCCAGGAGTTGGTTTTTTGAAAAGATCAACAAAATTGACAGACCGCTAGCAAGGCTAATAAAGAAGAAAAGAGAGAGGAATCAAATAGATGCAATAAAAAATGATAAAGGGGATATCACCACTGACCGCACAGAAATACAAACTACCATCAGAGAATACTATAAACGCCTCTACGCAAATCAACTAGAAAATCTAGAAGAAATGGATAAATTCCTGGACACTTACACTCTCCCAAGGCTAAACCAGGAAGAAGTTGAATCCCTGAATAGACCAATAGTAGGCTCTGAAATTGAGGCAACAATTAACAGCCTACCCACCAAAAAAAGTCCAGGACCAGATGGATTCACAGCTGAATTCTACCAGAGGTACAAGGAGGAGCTGGTACCATTCCTTCTGAAACTATTCCAATCAATAGAAAAAGAGGGAATCCTCCCTAACTCATTTTATGAGGCCAACATCATCCTGATACCAAAGCCTGGCAGAGACACATCAAAAAAAGAGAATTTTAGACCAATATCCCTGATGAACATTGATGCAAAAATTCTCAATAAAATACTGGCAAACCGGATTCAGCAGCACATCAAAAAGCTTATCCACCATGATCAAGTGGGCTTCATCCCTGGGATGCAAGGCTGGTTCAACATTCGCAAATCAATAAACGTAATCCAGCATATAAACAGAACCAAAGACAAGAACCACATGATTGTCTCAATAGATGCAGAAAAGGCTTTTGACAAAATTCAACAGCCCTTCATGCTAAAAACGCTCAATAAATTCGGTATTGATGGAACGTACCTCAAAATAATAAGAGCTATTTATGACAAACCCACAGCTAATATCATACTGAATGGGCAAAAACTGGAAAAATTCCCTTTGAAAACTGGCACAAGACAGGGATGCCCTCTCTCACCACTCCTATTCAACATAGTGTTGGAAGTTCTGGCTAGGGCAATCAGGCAAGAGAAAGAAATCAAGGGTATCCAGTTAGGAAAAGAAGAAGTCAAATTGTCCCTGTTTGCAGATGACATGATTGTATATTTAGAAAACCCCATCGTCTCAGCCCAAAATCTCCTTAAGCTGATAAGCAACTTCAGCAAAGTCTCAGGATACAAAATTAATGTGCAAAAATCACAAGCATTCTTATACACCAGTAACAGACAAGCAGAGAGCCAAATCAGGAATGAACTTCCATTCACAATTGCTCCAAAGAGAATAAAATACCTAGGAATCCAGCTTACAAGGGATGTAAAGGACCTCTTCAAGGAGAACTACAAACCACTGCTCAGTGAAATAAAAGAGGACACAAACAAATGGAAGAACATACCATGCTCATGGATAGGAAGAATCAATATCGTGAAAATGGCCATACTGCCCAAGGTAATTTATAGATTCAATGCCATCCCCATCAAGCTACCAATGAGTTTCTTCACAGAATTGGAAAAAACTGCTTTAAAGTTCATATGGAACCAAAAAAGAGCCCGCATTGCCAAGACAATCCTAAGTCAAAAGGACAAAGCTGGAGGCGTCACGCTACCTGACTTCAAACTATACTACAAGGCTACAGTAACCAAAACAGCATGGTACTGGTACCAAAACAGAGATATAGATCAATGGAACAGAACAGAGTCCTCAGAAATAATACCACACATCTACAGCCATCTGATCTTTGACAAACCTGAGAGAAAAAAGAAATGGGGAAAGGATTCCCTATTTAATAAATGGTGCTGGGAAAATTGGCTAGCCATAAGTAGAAAGCTGAAACTGGATCCTTTCCTTACCCCTTATACGAAGATTAATTCAAGATGGATTAGAGATTTAAATGTTAGACCTAATACCATAAAAACCCTAGAAGAAAATCTAGGTAGTACCATTCAGGACATAGGCATGGGTAAGGACTTCATGTCTAAAACACCAAAAGCAACGGCAGCAAAAGCAAAAATTGACAAATGGGATCTAATTAAACTAAAGAGCTTTTGCACAGCAAAAGAAACTACCATCAGAGTGAACAGGCAACCTACAGAATGGGAGAAAATTTTTGCAACCTACTCATCTGACAAAGGGCTAATATCCAGAATCTACAAAGAACTCAAACAAATATACGAGAAAAAAACAAACAACCCCATCAAAAAGTGGGGAAAGGATATGAACAGACATTTCTCAAAAGAAGATATTCATACAGCCAACAGACACATGAAAAAATGCTCATCATCACTCGCCATCAGAGAAATGCAAATCAAAACCACAATGAGATACCATCTCACACCAGTTAGAATGGCAATCATTAAGAAGTCAGGAAACAACAGGTGTTGGAGAGGATGTGGAGAAATAGGAACACTTTTACACTGTTGGTGGGACTGTAAACTAGTTCAACCATTATGGAAAACAGTATGGCAATTCCTCAAGGATCTAGAACTAGATGTACCATATGACCCAGCCATCCCACTACTGGGTATATACCCAAAGGATTATAAATTATTCTACTACAAAGACACATGTACACGTATGTTTATTGCGGCACTATTCACAATAGCAAAGACTTGGAATCAACCCAAATGTCCATCTGTGACAGACTGGATTAAGAAAATGTGGCACATATACACCATGGAATACTATGCAGCCATAAAAAAGGATGAGTTTGCGTCCTTTGTAGGGACATGGATGCAGCTGGAAACCATCATTCTTAGCAAACTATCACAAGAACAGAAAACCAAACACCGCATGTTCTCACTCATAGGTGGGAACTGAACAATGAGATCACTTGGACTCGGGAAGGGGAACATCACGCACAGGGGCCTATCATGGGGAGGGGGGAGGGGGGAGGAGGGAGGGCTTGCATTGGGGAGTTATACAAGATATAAATGATGAATTGATGGGTGCTGACGAGTTGATGGGTGCAGCACACCAACATGGCATAAGTATACATATGTAACAAACCTGCACGTTATGCACATGTACCCTAGAACTTAAAGTATATTAAAAAAAAATATATATATATATATATATATCTAATGGAATAAAAAAAAAAATAATTATACTAAACCTAGTACATCTTAACATGAATAACATTTTAATTTAAAATAACTATATTTTCCAAGACAAAAGAATTTGGTGAGAAGAAATGCGTTGTGTTACGTTTTTGCAAATGTAATGTCTGGCTTTACAGACAGCTAGATTCTCACATCTACTTATGTATTCAATCTGCTGTAATACATTGTTTTGGTTGAGATTTATAAAAGTACTTGGAAAAGTGAGAGTGTTTTGTAGCCATTTCAGAAAATTTTAGATATTCTTCTTTGACACTATACCAAATGACAAGTGATAGTTTCTTAAACGTTAGTTGCAATGTGAAATCTGAAACTATATCAAGGAACTTTTATACTCAATTACGTGACCAACCTATTGGTCTATTTTGTACTTTGAATGGACCTTTTATCCACTCATGATGTTAAGAGTATTGATTCACTGAGTTATGTAGATCTTTCAAATGTTGATATATTTTATTATGTAACATTGACACATCAAAAAGATTCATATCAACACCAATCTCAGAAAAACAATTTAAGTAACTTAAAGGTAGAAATGTCTTTAAGTACAATTACAGATACCATTTTTCCAAAGTTGTGATTTTTGCTTGAAAGCTCAACATTGTAATTGGCAATAAACACTGTCAGTTGTTAAAAAAAAAAAAAAAAAAAAAAAGAAAAGGATCACCTAGATGACGGGTTGATAGGTGCAGCAAACCACCATGGCACATGTATACCTATGTAACAAACCACGTTCTGCACGTGTATCCCAGAACTTAAAGTAAAATAAAAAAAATTAAAAAAAGAAAAAAAAAAAAAATAAAAAAAAAAAAAAAAAAAAAAAAAAGAAAACGTGACACCCACGTGGTGGAATGTTATGTAGCCTTTAAAAAGTAAAAAATCCAGCCAGGCACGGTGACTCACGCCTGTAATCCCAGCACTTTGGGAAGCCAAGGCAGGTGGATGATCTGAGGTCAGGTGTTCGAGAGCAGCCTGGTCAACATGGTGAAACTCATCTCCACAAAAAATACAAAAAAAAAAAAAAAAATTAGCTGGGCGTGGTGGCGTGCACCTGTAGTCCCAGCTACTTGGGAAGCTGAGGCAGGAGAATCGCAACTGCTCTCCAGTATGGGTGACAGAGTGAGACTCCATCTCAAAAAAGAAAAAAAGAAAACCCTGTTGTCACTACACTATGGATGAAACTTGAGAACATTATGCTAAGTGAAATAAGCCAATCAGTAAAGGACAAATACTGTATGATTCCACTCATTTGAAGTATCTAAAGTGGTCAAAAATCATAGAAACAGAAAGTAGGAAGATGGTTGCCAAGGGCTAGGGGGAGGAGAGGAGGAATTGGTGTTTAACGGGTGTTGAGCTTCACTTTTGCAAGATGAAAAAGTATTAGAGAACTATTGGACAACGATGTGAATAAAACTTAACACTACTGGGCTATAAAGCTAAAAATGGTGAATACGATAAATTTAATGTTATGTATTTTTAAAATACAAGTTTTTATTCTTAATCTTTGTGAATAGTGTTACATGTTTTTAATAATAAAAGAAATCTGAAGTGATTATATTAATATTTGACAAAATAGACTTTAAGACAAAATATAATTAGAGACAAAGAGGGAAATGTCAAATGATGAATGAGTCGATACATAAGGGAAACATAACAATTATATATGTTTATGCATCTAAAATCAGAGTTTAAAAATAACAAGCAGAACTAAAGAAAGAAATAAACAAATCCATACTCATAATGAAAGATTTTGATACCCTGCTCTTGAAAAGTGATAGAATAACTAGACAAAAAAAAAAAAAAAAAAAAAAAAAAAAAAAAACAGTAAATATATACAGTATCTTTTAAAAAACACTACAGATCAGGGATTGTTGAATTATGGTCCATGAGACAAATCTGAAAAATAAAATTTTAGGCTGGGTGCGGTGGCTCACACCTGTAATCCCAGCACTTTGGGAGGCCGAGGCAGGTGGATCACGAGGTCAGGAGTTCCAGACCAGCCTGAACAACATGGTAGAATGCTGTCTCTACTAAAAATACAAAAATTAGCTGGGTGTGGTGGCATGCATCTGTAATCCCAGCTACTCAGGAGGCTGAGGCAGGAGAATCGCTTGAACCCAGGAGGCGGAGGTTGCAGTGAGCCGAGATTGCACCACTGCACTCCAGCCTAGGCAAGACTCTATCTCAAAAAAAAAAAAAAAATTAGAAAACAGCCACACCTATTCATTTATGTATTGTCTATGGTTGTTTATAGCAGCTTTTGCAGAATTGAGATGCAAAAGAGATCATATGGCTCACAAAGCTTGAAATGTCTATTATCTGGCCCTTCATGGGAAGAGTTTGCTAAACTCTACTATAGGCCATCTAAACCTAATTGACATTTATAGAACACTATCCCCGATGATAGCAGAATATACATTCTTTCCAACTGCACATGGTACATTCACTAAAAGAAACCAAAATTGGCCATAAAATATCTCTCAGTAGACTTCAAAAGACTGAAATCTTACAGTGTATGTTTTCTAACCATAATGGAATTAAAATAGAAATCAATAAATATATCTAGAAAAGCCACAGATATTTAGAAATTAAACTACACACTTCTAAGTAATATATGGGTCAAATAGATATCTGGGTTAGAAAATATTTCAAACTGAATGATAATAAAAAGTAGCAGACTAAAGTTTAGGTGCTGCAGCTGTAGCAGTGTTTAAAGGTCAATTTTCAGCTTTAAAAATTATATTAGAAAGGAAGACAGTCTTAAAATCAATGAGCCAAATTCCACTTTAAAAACCTAGGAAAAGTAGAGCAAACTAAACACAAAGTAAGTAGAAGGAAAGAAATAATAAAGATCCATGTAGAAATCGATAAAATTGAAAATAGTAAAACTATAGAAAATTAACAAAGCAAAAAGCAAGTCTTTTAAAAGATTAATAAAATTGAAGTTTCACACAAGATTAATCAAGAAGAAAAGATACAAAACAGAATTTACCAATAACAGGAATTAGGTCTATCATGTTATTTGTTTCCTGTTTGTTCCTTTTGCTTTTTATCCCTCAAATTTCCCTTTCCAACATATTTTTAGTTATGTGAATGAACATTTTTTAGTATTTCATTTTAATTTTCTACTGTGATTTTGACTATATCTCTTTGTATAGGTTTTTAAATGCCTTCTCTAGGGATTACAGTATACAGAACAGTATCACAATCTATCTGGAATTAATATTTTACCACTCCAACTAAGGTAGAAATCTTACCACTATGTTAATTCATTCACCCTCCCCTTTTATGTTATGGTACCTACATATTACATCTATGTGCATTAAAATCTCATAAGATAATGCTATAATTTTTGCTTTCAACTGTCAAATATACTTTAAACATCTCAGGAGAAGAATAGTTATTATATTACCAGAATTTTGTCATTTGTTACTCTTCCTTCATTCCTGATATTCTAAGTTTCTTTCTGGTATCATTCCTTTCTATCTGAAAAACTTCCTTTAGTAATTGAACAGGTTTACTGGCAACTAACTGCACATGATACATTCATCAAAAATAATCTTCTTTTATCTGAGATTGTCTCTGTGTCATCTTGATTCACAAAATATATTTTCACTGGATATAGAATTCTGCATTGACAGTTCTTTTCTTTTAGCACTTTAAAAATGTCATATCACTTCTTTCTTGCCTCCATGGTTTCTGATAAGAAATGTGCAGTCATTTGTATCTTCATCCCCCTTACAGGTAATGCATAGGTTTCCTCGGGCTGCCTTCAAAATTGTTCTTTGTCTGTAGTTTCTAGTAATTTGATTATGATGTTTCTGGGCACAAATTTCTTTCGTTTATCCTTTTGGGGCTCGCTAACATTCTTGAATCTGTAGATTTTGTCTTTCACCAAACTCTGGAAATTATTATTATATTACTATTTTGAGATGGAGTCTTGCTCTGTTGCCCAGGCTGGAGTGCACTGGTGCAATCTCGGCTCACTACACTCTTCACCTCCCAGGTTCAAGCAATTCTGCCTCACCCTCCCAAGTAGCTGGGACTACAGGCATGCACCACCATGCCAAGATAATTTCGTATTTTTAGTAGAGATGGGATTTCACCATTTTGGCCAGGCTGGTCTTGAACTCCTGACCTCAGGTGATCCACTCACCTTGGCCTCCTAAAATGCTGGGATTACAGGCGTGAGCCACTGCACCCAGCCTCTCCAAATATTTTCTGAGAACAAACAATCTTTCTCCTCCATTTCTGTTACTCTGATGGCATGAATATTCACCTTTTGATATTTTCCTACAGGTACCTAAAGGTATGTTCATTGTTTTTTACTTTATTCTCTCTGTCATTCAGACTGGATGATTTCTATTGATCCTGTCTCAAATTTGCCAACTCCTCAATCATCTCTATTCCACTCTTAAGTCCATCCAACAAGTTTTTTACTTCAGTTATTTCATTTTTCTGGTCTGAAATATCCTTTTATTTCTCTCTTACATCTTCTCTTTCTTTGCTGATGCTTTCTATCTTTCCACTCATATCAAGAATGTGCATGAGCTTCTTGAAGCATTTGTATAGTACCTGCTTTAAGTCTTTGTCAGATAATTCCAACATCTGTAACCCACTATATTAAGGTAATAAAGGGAAAAAATAATATATCAATTGATACAGAATAGGCATTTGACAATATTCAATACCCATTAATGATGAAAAAAATGTTTTTCACTCTCAGCAAACTAGGAACAAAAGAGAACTTGTTTAATTTAATTGCAGGCACCTACAAAGAAATAAACTACCACTGATAATTCCTACTGATTGCTAAACATTTTCCCCTAATATTGGAAAGAAGGCAATGTTCTCTATTCTTACTGCTTCTACTGTACTGGACATCCTGGATAGTTCAATAGGAAAAAGAAAAAGAAAGGAAGAAAGAAAAGAAAGAAAGGTTGAAAGAAAGAGAACGAGAAAGAAAAAGAAAGAGGAAGGAAGGAAGGCAAGAAGGCAGGAAGGAAAATAACAAAGAAAGGAAGGGAGGGAGGGAAAAAGAAAAAGAAGGAAGGAAGAAAGGAAGGAAGGAAAGAAAGAAAAAAAAGAAAAGAGGAAGGAAGGAAGGGGAAGGGAGAGAGGGAGGAAAACAATAAAAATAAAAAGAAAGAAAGAAAGAAGAAAGAAATGGAGGAAGGGAGAAAGAAAAGAAAGAAAGAAGAAAGAAAGAAAAGAAAAGAAAAAGAAAGAAAAGGAAGAAAGAGGGAGGGAGGGAGGAAGAAAAACCATACACAACCATGAGACGACCGAGAAAGAAAGATACCGAACAGAAACTCCCTCCCTCCCTCTCCCCCTACGCTCCCTCCCTCGCCTCCCTCTCCCTCCCCTGCACCCTCCCATCCCTCACCTCCCTCCTGCCCCCTCCCTCCCTCCCTCCCGCCCCCTCCTCCTACAATCGAAAGAAGGACAGAAAGAAAGAAAGGAAGGAAGGGAGTTGAAAAGGAAGCAATAAATACATCCCTATTTGAAAATGTTATGATCATTGGCATAGAAAATCCTAAAGAATCAACAACAAAAACCTTTTAGATCAAATACAGCAGTTAAACTAGGTTCCTCCTATCAACTAATATATCAGTTTAACTAACTCAATGTACAAAAATCAACAGTATGTCTATATAATAGTAGAAAACACTGCAAAAGTGTTGACTTTTGGCCGGGCGCAGTGGCTCAAGCCTGTAATCCCAGCACTTTGGGAGGCCGAGACAGGCGGATCACAAGATCAGGAGATCGAGACCATCCTGGCTAACCCGGTGAAACCCCGTCTCTACTAAAAAATACAAAAAACTAGCCGGGCGAGGTGGCGGATGCCTGTAGTCCCAGCTACTCAGGAGGCTGAGGCAGGAGAATGGCGTAAACCCGGGAGGCAGAGCTTGCAGTGAACTGAGATCCGGCCACTGCACTCCAGCTTGGGCGACAGAGCCAGACTCGGTCTCAAAAAAAAAAAAAAAAAAAAAAGTGTTGACTTTTAAGGCATATCTACAAAAAAAGAAAGAAAAAACTGGGAAAATGGAATTTTAAAAATAATCTCATTTATCATAATATAAGAAAAAGTTTGAATACATTCAATAAAAGATATGCAAGCCCTGTACATTGAAAATAACAAAATACCATTGAGATAAGTTAAAGAAGACCTAAATAAATGGAAATATATATCATATTCACAGATTGAAAGATTCAATATTATTAAGATGCCTCCCCAAATTGATCTACAGTTTCAACTCAATGTCGATAGGTTTTTCTTAGAAATTGACAAAATGATTCTAAAATACATACGAACATGCAAAAGATCTAGAATACCTAAAACAATCTTGAAAAAGTGGAATGAAGTCAGCTGGGAACTTATATTACCTGACTTCAAGGTTTACCACGAAGTTATAGTAATGAAGACATTGTGGTGTATACGTGAGGATAGACAAATAGATCAAGATGACAGAATGGGATATACAGAAATAAATTTGCAGTTAAATGATCAGTTGATTATTGACAAAGGTGCTAGAGAAATTCAACAGGGAAAGGTAGGTCTTTTTAATAATCGTCCTGGGCTCCTATAACTCATACCATACAAAAATTAATTTGAGATGGCTCATAAATCTAAATATAAACACTTAAACACTCAGGCTTTTAGAAGAAAATCTAGGAGAATATTTTATGATCTGGGGATAGACAAGTAATAACCATAAGAGAAAAAAGTAATAAATTAGATTTCAGCAAAACAAAAACTTCTCCTCATCTAAAGACACCATTAAGAAAATGGGTAGTCAAACTACAGACTTTTATGAAGAATATATAATGAACACCTACAATTAGATCATGAAAGCAACACAATTTTTTAAAAATGTGCAAAAGAATAAGACTTCACAGAGGAAGTCAGACAAATGGCCAATAAACACATGAAAATTGCCCAGTATCATTGGTTATCAGGTGAATGAGTATTGAAATCACAATGACATACTACTCCATACTTACTAAAATGGTTAAAATTTAAGAATGACAATTTAGCTGGGCATGGTGGTGCATTCCTATAGTCCCAGCTACTCAGGAGGCTGAGGTGGGGGGATAGCTTGAGACTGGGAGGCAGAGGTTGCAGTGAGCCAAGATCACCCCACTGCACTCTAGCCCGCATGACTGAGTGAGACCCTGTCTCAAAAAACAAAAAAAACAAACAAAAAAAAAGTTAAGACAAACAACACCAAATGTTGGTAAGGATTTGGAGCAACTGGAACTCTTATACATTCTTGATGGCAATGCAAAATGGTTCAAATTCTTTGAAAAACCATTTAGCCATTTCTAATAAAGAAAAACATGCTACTACCCTCTGACTAAGAAATTCCATTCCTAGTTACTTAACTAAGAAAAATAGGTTACAAAAAGACTTGTATAAGAATGTTTATCACAGCTTTATTTATAATAGCCAAAAACTGGAAACAGTCCAATGTCCATCAACAGGTTAATGAATAAACAGCATGTGGTATATTTACAAAATGAAATACTACTCAGCAATAAAAAGGAACAAACTACTGATGCACACAAGATGGATGAAACTCACAGTAAAAGATGTACATACTATTTTTTTCCATTAGTGTAAAGTTCTAGAAAGTCGTAACTAATCTATGTGAAAGAGTATATACTATATTACTCCATTTTTTGAAATTTTAAAAAGATTAACATATGTTAAGAGATAAAGAGAGATGGGGTAGTGGAGTTAAAAAACAAAAAAATTAGCCAGGTGTGGTGGCATGCACCTGTAGTCCCAGCTACTTGGAGGCTGAGGTGGGAAGATTGCTTGAGCCAGGGAAGTGGAGGCTGTACCTCAGATGATCCACCTGCCTCAGCCTCCCAAAGTGCTGGGATTACAGGTGTGAGCCACCACGCCCAGCCACTTCTCGGATATCTGATTGGAGCACCCCCTGGTAGTTTGCTGACCCTTCCTAAATGACATACCTGTGACGGACTCTAGTTTTTCTGTGAAGCAGCAGGTGAGGCATAGGATGATAAGGGCATGGGGAAGAACCAAAATGGCTTTAGGGGAATGGATGAGATGACCAAGGACATTTGAAATTGGCAACCCTTTATTTGGCTGTGCCTTTTTCCAGCAGCATTCTGGTTTGTTTCTACAAATCATTCAGTTTGTTTACCCTAAAAACTCTATACATGGGCCAGGCGTGGTGCTCACACCTGTAATCCCAGCCCTTCGGGAGGCCGAGGCGGGTGGATCATGAGGTCAGGAGATCGAGACCATCCTGGCTAACATGGTGAAACCCCATCTCTACTAAAAATACAAAAAAATTAGCTGGGCATAGTGGCGGGCGCCTGTAGTCCCAGCTACTTGGGAGGTTGAGACAGGAGAATGGCGTGAACCCGGGAGGCGGAGCTTGCATTGAGCCAAGATCATGCCACTGCACTCCAGCCTGGATGACACAGCAAGACTCCGTCTCAAAAAAAAAAAAAAAAAAAAAAAAAAAAACAACAAAAAAAAACTACACACATATTTGCTTCAAAAAATCAAACAAACAAACAAAAAAACCAGACAGACAGTGGGGCAGAAGGTGGTTGGAGGAGTAGATGGAAGTACAGACAAAACAAGACTGGTCATTTATTTATTACTTATGGAAGGTGATAGATTCATTCCATTGTTTTTACTACTTTTGTACCTTTGAAATTTTCCATGATAAAAAGATATTTTTAAGGAGTAAAATGAATGAAATTGGAAACAAAACTCCTAACTACTACAAGCAGTGCATGATTCATAAGTGTACATCTCACAAAGAAAAACTTTTCAGAAGCCAAAACAGGCAGCCAACAGTAGAGCAAGTCTACAAGGCTGGGTTACTTACACAGCCCCTCTCTGGGCACTGATCCCCACTTCTGAGTCTGTACTGGCACAGGGGTGGCCTTCCTCATCCCTGGTTCTGCTCAGGACTCCAAGTGCTTCCTCTGCCTCTCACCCAAAGTCCATTATACTCAGCTGGACAAGGCCTGCTCTGGGGCCTGGATTCAGGCCCGACCCACCGAGCTGCAGTGTTGTCTTTTGACTGATTTTTCCAACTCAAGTTGGTGAAAGTTAGGTGGAACTGAAAGAGTTCCTAACATGCACACCAGACAAAGATGAATTTAAGTCAGTGTGATGACAAAATAATTCATCCACATAGAGCAAGAGCTGTGATGACTTTCGGATGCTGGAGCAGACACTGAAGAGTATCGACATTTCTCCAAATCATAAAATCATTGATGAATAGTTCATTTCTACATCTCCCCAGGCTTTTCTTTCTTCCCCTTCATCATCAATATTTGTGACAGTAATTCCCAACGGTTTCAGAATTACTGACATGCTCATGCTTATGTGTTTTTTCTTCTTCCTCTTCTCCCCCTCCTCCCCCTCCTTCCTCTCCCTCTCCCTCTCCCTTTCCCTCTCCCTCCTTCTCCTTCTCCTTCTTCTTCTTCTTCTTCATGGAGTCTTGCTCTGTTGCCCAGACTGGAGTGCAGTGGCCTAATCTCGGCTCACTGCAACCTCCACCTCCCAGGTTCAAGTAATTCTCTGCCTCAGCCTCCTAACTACCTGGGACTACAGGTGCACCCCACCATGTCCAGCTAATTTTTGTATTTTTTGTAGAGACAGGCTTTCTCCATGTTGGCCAGGCTGGTCTCAAACTCCTGGCTTCAAGTGATCCACCTGCCTCGGCCTCCCAAAGTGCTGGGATTACAGGGCATGAGCCACTGCGCCCAGTCAACACTCCATTCCTCTAAAGAGACCCTCTACTGGGAGCCAGGCATGGTGCACTCTCCTGTAGTCCCAACCACTAGGGAGTATCACCTGAGTCTAGCAGTTTGAGACCAGCCTGGGCAACATAGTGAGGCTTTGTCTCTAAAGGAAATAAATGAAAATAAAAATACCCTCTGGTATAAGTTGTTTTTAAATCAAAATTAATTTGTCAGAAATACATCAATTTGTCTTAATGATTCTAAGAATTTCTTCTTACCTCTTGAGAGAAGTGGAGTGGTGATTGCTGCTGGTGCCAAGCAGTGGGTGAGATGGGCACATGGGGAACTGTTCTGGGAAGTCAGGGACCCCGAATGGAGGGACCAGATGAAGCCATGGCAGAAGAACATAAATTGTGAAGATTTCATGGACATTTATTATTTCCCCAAATTAATACTTTTGTAATTTCTTACGCTTGTCTCTACTGCAATCTCTGAACATAAATTGTGAAGATTTCGTGGACATTTCCCAATCAATATTCTTGTGATTTCCTATGCCTGTCTTTAATCTCTTAATCCTGTCATCTTCGTAAACTGAGGATGTATGTCGCCTCAGGATTCTGTGATGATTGCGTTTACTGCACAAATTGTTTGTAAAACGTGTGTTTGAACAGTATGAAATCTGGGCACCTTAAGAACAGGATAACAGCGATTTTCAGGGAACAAGGGAGATAACCTTAAAGTCTGGCTGCCTGTGGGCCAGGCAGGACAGAGCCATATTTGTCTTATTACTGAAAACGAGTAAGAGAAATACCACTGACTTCTTTGCCCAGTAAGGAATATTAATAATTAACAGCCCTGGGAAAAGAATGCATTCCCAGAGGAGGCCTCTAAAATGGCTGCCCTAGAAATGCCTGCCTTATGCAGTTGCAGATAAGGGATGAAACGCGCCCTGGCCTCCTGCAGTGCCCCCAGGCTTGCAAGGATTAGGAAGTTCCAGCCTAGCGAATTCTAGTCAGACCGGTTCTCTGCTCTTGAACCCTGTTAAAATGTTTATCAATGACAATGCGTGCACAGCAAGACAGGGAACCTCATCAGTAATGCTAATTTCACCTTCGCCTTGTGACCTTGCCCTGCCCATTTGCCTTGTGATATTTTGTTATCTTGTGAAGCATGTGATCTCTGTGATCCACACCCTATTCTTATACTCCCTCCCCTTTGAAAATCACTAATAAAAACTTGCTGGTTTTGTGGCTCAGGGGGCATGATGGAACCTGCCAACATGTGATGTCTCCCCTGGACACCCAGCTTTAAAATTTCTCTCTTTTTGTACTCTTTCCCTTTATTTCTCAGGCCACTGACACTTAGGGAAAATAGAAAAGAACCTATGTTGAATTATCGGGGGCTGGTTTCCCCCGGTAGGAAGCAGCATTGGATCCTGGACCACCAGGCCTTCCCTGGGTTGTAGGAGCCTCATGTCGACAGGCAAGCACCATGCCTTTTGTACTCTCGCCTCCAAGTTTCAGGCACGTATTGCATGGGTGCACAGATGATACTTAAAATGATCTAGAATTATATTTAGTTATAGTCCTATCCCCTTCCTTTCCAGATGACTAAACTGAGGCACAGCCAAACTGAGTAAAGTTTGCTCAAGGTCATGAAGTTGAATAGTAAGAAAACCAGAATCCAGGTGCACCAGCAGATCTTTGAAGTCATCCTGCCTTCCTGTTGAACCAAAAAAATAATAATTCCTGGGTAGGGAATAGATAAAGCACAGGGTTTCTAGAGAAAGGAGAAGTGGTACTAATGAGAAATTACAGGAAAGCTTGATATTTTAGACAGAGGAATTTATATGGACTCCTAGTGCCAGTTTTAGAACAGGGAAATGATGCAGAGAAAATTAATGTGTCAGGGAAACTGGGGCTCAGAAACACATCCTTCCCTTCAGGGCTTGTGAAGTGCTGGAAGATCTATAGCAGGTAAACCAGGCAAGGAGAGGACTAATAGGAAGAGCATGGGGTTCTGAGCCAGAGGGAGCTGGATCAAATCCCACACCATCTGCATGGCCTTGGCCTAGTACTCCATCTCTCTAAGCCTCAGTCTCTGCACCTGTGAAGTGGGGATGACAACAGTGCCTGCCTCCCAGGGCCATTGTGAGAACTCATGCATTCAGCAAATCCTTATAGAGTCCAGGCCCTGGGCTAGGAATCACATATGGAACAGCAAACAGGACAGACCCAGTCCAGCTGCCAGGGGTTCATTCTGGAGGGGAAGGTAAACAATGAATAAATAAGGTAATCTCAGATATAAGGTTACTGTGACAACAATACAAGCCAGTAAGGACAAAGAATGACTTGCTGGGTGGGGGCAGGGAGGAATTATTTATTGGAGTAGTCAACAAAGGCCTCCCCTTAGAATGATGAGGAAACACAGCTATAGGAGGGACCCTCATTCAAAGCAAAGAGCAGCAAAAGCACTGGGATGGAGACAAGACCAGAGTGGCAAGAGCAGTGAGAAGGTGGCCAGGTGAGACAAAGTGAGTCTGAGGTGGGGACAGCAACCTGACCAGACAGGGCTCTAGAGAGCATGGCGAGGCACTGGTGTTCCAAGGGCAATAAGGAGCCCTGAGAGGCTCTGAGCAGGAACATTCCATGTCCAAAAAGTAATTAACATTTTATTATTTTTTATAGAGACAGGGTCTCACTCTGTCACCCAGGCTGGAGTGCAGTGGAGCAATCTCGGCTCACTGCAATGTCTGCCTTCCAGGCTCAAGTGATCCCCCCAAGTCAGCCTCTTGAATAGCTGGTACTTACAGGTGTGGGCCAGCATGACCAGCAAATGTTTGTAATTTTTGTAGAGATGGGGTCTCCCTATGTTGCTCAGGCTGGTGTCAAACTCCTGGGCTCAAGTCCTTGCCCTCCCAAAGTGCTGGGCTTACAGTTGTGAGTGATCACGCCTGGCCAATGATTGACATTTTACGAAGGCCACTCTGTCTGCCATGTGGAAAATGTGTAACTGCTCAACGAGTTCTCCTTGCCTGTGCCTAAACACAGCCAATTTATCAAGACGGGGGAGTTGTAACAGAGAAAGTATTTAATTCACACAGAGCTGGCTGGAGTTTTATTATTATTAAAGTCAGTCTCCCCAAAAATACAAGAATTGGGGTTTTTAAGGATAATGTGGTGGGTATGGAGTTAGGAAGTGGGGAATGCTGTTTAGTTGCGTCAACAATGAAATCATAGGGGCCTAATGGCCAGGCACAGTAGCTCACAACTGTAATCCCAGCACTTTGGGAGGCCGAGGGGGGCAGATCATTTGAGATCAGGAGTTCGAGACCAGCCTGACCAACATGGCAAAAGCCCATCTCTACCGAAACTTCAAAAAAGTTATCCAGGCATGGTGGTGCATGCCTGTAGTCCCAGCTACTCAGGAGGCTGAGGCGGGAGAATCGATTGAACTCAGGAGGCAGAGGTTGCAGGGTTTCAGTGAGCCGAGATTGTGCCACTGCACTCCAGCCTGGATGACAGAGTGAGATTCTGCCTTAAAAAAAAAAAAAAAGAGAGAGAGAAACCATAGGGGGTTAAAGTGGGTTTTTCTTGTTGTCTTCTGTTCCAGTGTAGGATCACAGTGTTGTAACCCAGCGAGTTGTGGAAAACACCACACACTGAGACTAATTCAGGAGTCCTTTATTGCTGGCGACCGAGAGACGGCTAGAGCTCAAAATTCTCTCAGCCCTGAAGAAGGGGCTAGATTTCTTTTTATACCTTGGTCTAAATAGGGGAGGGGGAGTCTAGCTGAAGCAATTTTTACAGAAGCAGAACAGGCAAAAAGTTAAAAGATAAATGGTTACAGAAACAGTTACAGGAAAATAAACAGTTCCAGGTGCAGGGGCTTAAACTATCACAAAGTGATAAACGCAGGGGCTTTGGGTGCCATCAACCAAGCACGTTCCTAGGAGCTGCTGGTACAGCTTGCCTCAGTATCTTGTCAGCAAGTGCATTCCTGGATGTGCTTGGAGTCAGCCGGCACTAGTTATGTCCTTAAGGGAAGGGGATGGGGGGCTGCAAGTGAAGGAACCAAAATGGAGTCTGTCTGGCTCTCTCAGCTAAGAGTCAGTCGGGTTAAAACAAGGTAGGGCATCACAACAGAACTGGTTGAGCCAGATTACCAAGCACTGATCTTAGATTTTACAACAGTGATGTTATTATCCCCAGGAGCAATTTGGGGAGGATCAGAATCTTGCAGCCTCCAGCTGCATGGCTCCTAAACCATCATTTCTAATCTTGTAGCTAATTTGTTAGTCCTACAAATGCAGACTGGTCCCCAGGCAAGAAGGGGTTTTGTTTTGGGAAAGAGCTGTTATCATCTTTTTTTCAAAGTTAAACTATAAAGGGCTGTTACAAAGTTAAACTACAAACTAAGTTCCTCCCAAAATTAGTTCAGCCAATTCCTGGGAATGAACAAGGACAGCTTAGAGGTTAGAAGAAGACGGAGTTGGTTAGGTCAGATCTCTTTCACGCTAATCATTTTCACTGTTAATTTTTGCAAAAGCAGTTTCAATTGGACTGGGAGAGATAAAAGAGGAAGGCAGGAAATGAATGCAGAGGGCCATAGTAGGGGTGCAGGCAAGAGAAGAGGGTGGCTGTGGTGGTGCAGAGAAGCGGGCAGTCATGATTTGCTTCTGATGTACAGCCAGCAGGACCTGTAGGCAGACCAGCTGCAAGCGGTGGGAAGGAAGAAGCAGTAATGACACTTGCTGGGTTTAAGATGGAGGAAGACTGGGCAGCCAGGCAAGTTGGTGGGGAAAGCAAGAGGGCTTTTGGCCACACTGCATCTAAGAAGACAAGTTGCAATGCAAGGGCAGAATGCTGAGGAGGCATCACGGAGGGAGGAGTGTAGCGCTCAGAGGAGAGAGAAGAGAAGCAGCTGAAGGGAAATGTACTGGGAGGAGGGGGAATGTGTGCGGGTGGGCAGGTGGGTGAGTGAGCACACTTGCACACATATTGGATTTCATTTTCACATTTTCCCTCTTTCTGCTTTATTAGTGAGTGACCTAGAAACATATACAACTATGTAAAAAACGAAACAAAACGAAACTTCTATATGGTGTAGTGGCATTTCTCCTATGCCATGGTGTTGTTGTGAAGATTAAATAAATTAATACATGTTAAGATGCTTAGAAAAGTGCCTGGCACATATATAGTGCTCATTGCATATTATTTTTATTTCAATTCAAATGGAAAAAGACTAGTTTATCTAGCAAGGGGCTTTTGCATAACTTACTATCCATTTTGAAAAAATGTCATATGCTCTTACCTTTCATTGAAAATACATTTAATATCAATTAAATATGTGCATGGAAGAAATCATACTAGAAAAGTATGAGAAAAACATCTGATTGGCCTGGCACAGTGGCTCACGCCTGTGATCCCAGCACTCTGGGAGGCTGAGGCAGGTGGATCACGTGTTCAGGAGATCGAGACCATCCTGGCCAACATGGTGAAACCCTGTCTCTACTAAAAATACAAAAATTACCTGGGCATGGTGGCACATGCCTGTTATCCCACCTACTTGGGAGGCTGAAGCAGGAGAATCGCTTGAACCAGGGAGTCAGAGGTTGCAGTGAACCAAGATCGCACCACCGCACTCCAGCCTGGCAACAGAGTGAGACACCGTCTCAAAAACAAAACAAAACAAAACAAAAATCTGATTGAATAGTTAGTTGCCTAACCTTGACAAAGCAGGACGTTTTAGACCACACAGAAGACCCAGATGCAATAATGAAAAGAGTGACTTGTTTGATCACATACAAAATTCTGTAAGGTTAAAAAAAGTTATAAATCGGCCGGGCGCGGTGGCTCAAGCCTGTAATCCCAGCACTTTGGGAGGCCGAGACGGGCGGATCATGAGGTCAGGAGATCGAGACCATCCTGGCTAACACGGTGAAACCCCGTCTCTACCAAAAAATACAAAAATCTAGCCGGGCGAGGTGGTGGGCGCCTGTAGTCCCAGCTACTCGGGAGGCTGAGGCAGGAGAATGGCGTGAACCCGGGAGGCGGAGCTTGCAGTGAGCTGAGATCCGGCCACTGCACTCCAGCCTGGGCGACAGAGCAAGACTCCGTCTCAAAAAAAAAAAAAAAAAAAAGTTATAAATCATGCCAAAGATAAGGAAGAAGAAAATATTGCATCATATATGACAAACAGAAAGTGAATTTCACCAAAATAAAAGATCTTCTAGAAACTGATAAATAAGGCCAGCCGCGGTGGCTCACACCTATAATCCCAGCACTTTGGGAGGCTGAGGCGGGTGGATCACGAGGTCAGGAGATGGAGACCATCCTGGCTAACACAGTGAAACCCCGTCTCTACTAAAAATACAAAAAATTTAGCTGGGCGTGGTGGCGGGCACCTGTAGTCCCAGCTACTTGGGAGGCTGAGGCAGGAGAATGACATGAACCCGGGTGGCGGAGCTTGCAGTGAGCCGAGATGGCACCACTGCACTCCAGCCTAGGCGACAGAGCGAGACTCCATCTCAAAAACAAAAACAAAAACAAAAACAAAAAACCACTGATAAATAATCCAACAGGAGATTTCTCTTCATAAGAGAAAATGCAAACCATCAAGGGATAAATGAAAAGAGGATTTGCTTTTCACCCATTTAATTTGACCCAGCCTTGTTAGTCATTGATGCTGGGAATATGAATTGCTACAACCTTTTCTGGATGATCTGGCATATAAAACATGTGCATATTATTCTACCCAGTAATTTCTCTTTTAGGAATTCAGACAAAAGAAATAAAAAGCACCAGTACTGTATGAACCAGCAAAGCACTAAATTTTTTCTGAATGATCATCAATAGGAAAATAAATTATGGTTATTTATGTATTAAATAAATTATGTTTCATTACATTTTGTAATACGTTCAGCTATTTAAAAGCATATACTAACTTGAAAAAATGTCCGTGGCCTGCTGTTAAGGAAAAAAGGCAAGTTATATAGTAAAGAACTAACATTTTACTTTTGGTTTTGGTTTTGTGTGTGTGTTTGGTTTGTTTCTTTTTGTTGTGGTCATGGTAAGTGGGGGGGGGGGGCATTGCATATTTATACATGTACTTAAGTGTATAAGGACATAGGTAGAGGAGACACCCAATTATTCATGTTGATCGCCTCAGAGAAGTGGGATGAAAAGGTGGGAAGAGCAGGGAAAAGAACTGTCTTTGGAAAAAGTTAAAATGCCTATAGAGATGTAAATACATACTTTCTCTTTACAAATCTTTATATAATTTAGACCCCCCCTCCCTTTTTTTTTTAGATGGACTTTAGCTCTGTCGCCCAGGCTGGAGTGCAGCGGCACGATCCCGGTTCACTGCAACCTCTTTGGTTGTGATTCAAGCGATTCTCCTGCCTCAGCCTCCCAAGTAGATGGGACTACAGGCGCATGCTGCCACACCTGGCTGAATTTTTGTATTTTAGTAGAGACAGGGTTTCACCGTGTTGCCACGGCTGGTTGTGAACTCCTGAGATCAGGCAATCCACCCGCCTTGGCCTCCCAAAGTGCTGGAATTACAGGCGTGAGCCACTGCGCCTAGCCAAATTAGCTCCCCTTTAAAATTAAAAATGGGCTGGGCATAGTGGCTCACACCTGTGATCCTAACACTGTGGGAGACTGAGGTGGGAGGATCCCTTGAGCCCAGGAGTTCGGGACCAACCTGGGCAACATAGTGAGATTCCCCCATCTCTACCAAAAACAAAAACAAAAACAAAAGCTAGGTATGGCAGTGTGCCTGGTTCCCAGCTACTAGGGAGGCTGAGGCAAGAGAACCCTTTAGCCCAGCCCAGGAATTCAAGAATGCAGTGAACTGTGATCACACGACTGCACTCCAGCCTTAGCAACAGAGTGAGATACCATCTCAAATAAATAAATAAATAAATAAAGCAGTCTAAATATGGGTCCACTATCCAGAATATACACATTAAAAAAACTTACAACTCATCAACAAAAAGACAACCCCAATTAAAAAATGAGCAAAGAACTTAAACAGCCAAAGATATATAAATTGCCAACAAGCACATGAAAAGCTGCTCAAAAGCATCAGTCGTCAGGGAAATGTTAATCAAAACCACAATGAGATGCTACATCATACTCACTAGGAAGGCTACATTAAAAAAAAAAGAGAGAGAGAAAAGAAAAAAAAAAAGGAAAAACAAATGTTGGTGAGGATACGGGGAAACTGGAACCCTCATTAAGCACAGAATTACCACATAACCCAGCAGATCTACTCGTAGGTATTATACCCAAAGAACAGAAAACAGGCACTCAAACAAATGCATGTACACACATGTTCACAGCGGCATTCATTCGTAACAGCCAAAAGGTAGAAACAATTCAAACGTTCATCAACTGATGAATGGAAAACCATTGTGATACAGCCATACAATGGAGTATTATTTAACCATAAAAACGAATGCATAACACGATGAAACCCCGTCTCTACTAAAAATACAAAAAATTAGCCGGGTGCGGTGGCGGGGGCCTGTAGTCCCAGCTACCCGGGAGGCTGAGGCAGGAGAATGGCGTGAACCCGGGAGGCGGAGCTTGCAGTGAGCCGAGATTGGGCCACTGCACTCCAGCCTGGGCGACAGAGCGAGACTTCGTCTCAAAAAAAAAAAAAAAAAAAAAAAAAAAACGAATGAAGTACTGATACTTGCTCCAAGGTGGATGAACCTCAGAAACATGCTAAGTGAAGGAAGCCAGACACAAAAGGTCGCGTGTATGATTCCATTTATACGAAATGTCTAGAATAGGTAAATCCATACAGACAGAAAGCAGACTGGTGGTTGCCAAGACCTGGGAGGGAGGGGAAAATGGGCCATAAGTACTTCATGGAGTTGGCTGTCCTTCGGCGTGATCGAAATATTTTGGAAATAGCAGAATGGTGCTTGCACAACATTGTAAATTTACTAAACGCCACTGAATTGTTCACCGTAAAATGGTCCATAATACATTATGTGAATTTCACTTTAATTACAAAAAGAGAAACGCTAGCGTTTACGCAGGCACAGGGCAGGCTGGGGACGCTCCTCCCGGCGGCCTCGTTGCTGGCAGCGCTTCCGCCCGCCGGCGCCCCAGTCAGTACGGCGCCCGGCGAATCTGGAGGGCGAAGCTGCGGTGGAGCAATCACAACAGGACTGTCAGAGAGGAGGCGAGCTGGCAGGAAGATGCAAAGGCGGGTGAGAGCCTCATCTCTGGACTCCACCGCTGCAGCCCGGTCAAGCCGCTCTCCCCAGGCTCAAGTCGGACTCCTAACTCCGCTGGGTGCCTGAGACGACCCGGCAGGCCGAGGGGTGGTACTGAGGGGGCGGGGACGCGGCGGGAGGGTGGGGCAGCCTCCCGGCTGGGCACGCCTCCACGCCAGACTTAACGCGAAGGAAACCGGAACCTCTCTGCCCGGGCGATGGCGGTGGGGGACGGGGGGAGGGCCAGTTTCCGGAAGCAGCTTGACTCTGGACGCCAACGTCGGCGACGCTGGGAAGCAGACTTCCGGCGCCCTATTTTTTCACCAGGTACCTGCGGCGAGCTAGCGGCGGCGGCGGCGATGAGACAGAAGCACTACCTTGAGGCTGCAGCGCGGGAACTGCACGACAGCTGCCCAGGCCAAGCCCGCTATCTCCTGTAAGAGGACTGGAGAGGAAGCGGGAGGCGAGCGGGGAGGTGTTCCTTTGCTCCTCACGAGTCTTTTTCTCTTTTACAGCTGGGCCTACACTTCGTCGCACGGTAGGAAGAACGCCTGTCTCTTAGTGCGTTGGGCTCCTGCCCCGCTTTCCTCCATTCTGCACAACGCTCAACTAAGGACGATGGACTCTCTCTACTCCTTAAAAACTACAACAAAACAAACCCGCATGTTTCTGCGTTTCATGAAAAGTCCAGATTCCTTAATGTGCCTTGTCTTGCTTTGTTAGCGGCATTTGACACACTGATCAGTCTTGAAATAGTTTCCTGCCTTGGCTTCTAGGTCATTACGTAGTTCACCTCCTCTTTATTTATTACTTCTCGATTTGCTTTGCTGGTTCCTCCTAATCTCCCCAAGCTTTAAGTATTGTCGTGTCCCAGTACTCAGCCCTTGGACCTCCTTTCTAGGTACACTCACTTCTTTGGTGACAGTTTTTCATCCAATCTCATGGCTTTTAAATACCATATACTGAGGACTTACAAATGTATATACTCAGTGCAGACCTCTCCTCTGAATTCTAGACTCATATATCCAAATGTCTTGACAAATTCTTTTCAGTGTCTGGTAATTCAAACTTAGCTAATATGTCCAAAACCTGAGCTTTACCCCCCAACAAGATCCTCCAGTTTTTCCTCATTTCAGTAAATAATTACATCCTTCCCTTACAGTTACTGAGCCCCAAAACCTTGGAGCCATTCTTGACTCCCAAACTCTCTCTCTTCCCCCAAGCCAGTATGCGAGCAAATCCTGTTGGCTTTAAAATGTATCCAGAATCAGCCAGGAGCGGTGGCTCACACCTGTAATCCCAGCACTCTGGGAGGCCGAGGCGGGTGGATTTGAGGCCAGGAGTTCGAGACCAACATGGCAAAACCCCGTCTCTACTAAAAATACAAAAAAATTACCCGGCGTGGTGGTGCACGCCTGTAATCCCAGCTACTCGGGAGGGTGAGGCATGAGAATCTCTTGAACCTGGGAGATGGAGGTTGCAGTGAGCGGAGGTGGCGCCAGTGCACTCCATTCCTCTCCACATCCATTGCTACTACCCTGCTCCAGGCCATCACCAGCTCTCTCCTGGATTATTGCTAACAGCTCCAATGCGTTTCTAGTGTTTTCTCAAGCCAGCAGCATGAATGATTCTGATAAAAACCAAAGCTAGATCATGTCACTTCTCTGCCACAAACTCAAATGGCTTCCCATCTCCCAGTAAAAGTGAAAGTCCTTTAAAAGGATTGTAAGGCCTTGCATCATAGGCCCGCATACCTCTCTGACCTACTCTCTCTTTCCTTCACACAACTCCAGTCACAGTAGGCATCCTTGCTTTTCTGTTTCAGGGCGTTTGCAGCTACTCTTCACTCTGCCTGGGATTCTTGCCTCACATATCTGCTATCATGCTAATCCTCCGTTTCCATCTGGTCTCTATGATATCACTCAGTGAAGCTTTCCCTAGCCACCTATTTAAAATTACAGTAACTCCATCAACACTTCTATTCCCCTTTCCTATCTGCTTTTTTATTCCCACCACTTAACATTTGATGTTGCTATATTTATTGTATGCCTCAGTGAATTGTCCTTTGTTCACTGCTGTGTCTCCAGCACTCAGAACAGTGCCTGGCATTCTTAATTGTCACTTAGTAAATATGAATGAATTTCACATTTGGCGGAGCTAAATTTAAGTGTGGTCTTTAGCTTCATAAGTGCTGTTATATCCCTGGCACTTAGCACAGTGCTCAATGGTAGATACTATTCATTGTGCTAATTATTTAAAAAAAGAAACAAAATCCGCAGTGCAATTTGTTATTTTGTGGTAAATGCACTGGTAAAATTGGTGAAACATAACAGCCTTTTAAAACTTAGTAGCAAGTAATGAGAAGTGGCTGGATTTTGGATATATTTTAAAGCCTACAGGATTTGCTAGCATAGGTTGGAGATTAGCCTGTCTGTTGCTGAAAGGAGTGAATGGATGGAATTATAGTATTTTGCAAAGTAAATTACTGCCAATTTATCTTTTTGTAAATGTTCATATTTTGAGTTTACTTAAAAATGTATATCTGCTTATATTAAATATCAATATACTTTTTATAGTGTTGGCAGTTTGAGGTAACAAAACATTCTAATTTGCTGAATTGTGAGTTTCATTTGTATAATTTTAGATGATAAGAGCACTTTTGAAGAAACGTGTCCATACTGTTTCCAGTTGTTGGTTCTGGATAACTCTCGAGTGCGTCTCAAACCCAAAGCCAAGTTGACACCCAAAATACAGAAACTTCTTAATCGAGAAGCGAGAAACTATACACTCAGTTTTAAAGAAGCGAAAATTGTGAAAAAGTTCAAAGACTCCAAAAGTGTGTTGGTAAGATTTCAGTTCCAGTATGTATGAGTAAACTAGAATTTTCTTTTCTTTCACTTAAAATCAGTTAAGAATCAACCTCGATATAACTCAGATTTGTAGTAGTATATTTGGATTATCAAAATATATACATAAACATTTCTCTAATGATTAGTGTTTCATTATAAGGACAGCTTATTTTTATTTTTCATGATTACCTAAACCAAACATGGTGAGCTCTCAATTGTTTTGAGATCCCATTGTTGAACATTATTTTTCACAAATGTGCAGATTTCTTGAACTGACCATTATGACTCCACCTAAATTGCAGTTACCACTACATTATTTTTTCAGTTAATGGTCCTTTGCTTCAAATAGTAGTATGTTATGTATGTAGGTATCATGCCACTTCTTCGGCTGTCCTCCCACTCCATGTCAGAGTGTGTATTTACAGGTATGCCCAACAAAGGTGAATGCGCCTTTTGTTCTTTAAACATTTTATTGAGGGTCTATTATATGCCAAGCAACATTTAATATTGGGGATATAAGATGAAATAACCAAAATCAGATTATGTATGGTTTACCATACGGAGGCCAGTAGCAAATACACTTTATATCCTGCATATTCTATGTTAACATTTATCAACTGTTCAAGTACATGCTTTATTGTCCAGCACTGTGCCGGGCACTGGACATTATGACAGCTTATGTCTGGCCTAAGACTATAATTAGTAATTACTTGGATTGAAAATTGCCATATTTAAGAGTTTACTAGTGTTGGTCACGTAGGTACATTTTGCTTTGTCATAAAATTGAATGGTTAAAGGGAAAGAAAGAAGAGATAGAATATTTAAGTGAGTATAGAATTCAGTTGCTTAGTTCTTGGAGAATTGTATTTTTCAAAAATCATTACTGCCACATATTTGGAAAATGTTCTTAAATGGGAAGACAGTAAATGCTGCCTCACTGTCTTGCAGTGTTTTGCCCTCACGAAGCTTACATTCTAATGTACTTTAATCAGAAGTCAGCTAGAAAGGTGCTAGAGGTGTTTTTCTGATTTATTTTAATCTGTATACAGCCTCCTTCCAAAAAGTGTAAAGCAACATAGACCTTTGATAGATGCAGATCTTCCATTGGCATTTTCATCTGCTCATCAACATCAAAACACTTCTCACTTAAATTAGTTTGTATTAATTTGCTGAGGCACGGGCTGAGTCCTGTGCATAGTCAGTTAGATATGTAGAAGAAAGGAAATTAGCTAGAAAATGGACCATTTCTTGAGAAATGAATCTTGAAAAGAAAGTCAACTTCTAGATCTAATGATAGGAGTGAAGAGGTGTGAGAATATAACAACTAGTTTGGTTGTATAAGTTACTTTAGACTTATATTTACAAAATTGCTAAGGATTTGAAGGGGCTAAATTTCCAGTGATACTCTGCCATGTTTTTTTGGGGAAGAGGCTTGAAGTTCATCCGTAAAAAAATATTAAATGCTTACTGCTGTTACAAAGAACATTCCTCCAGATGTTAAAGAGTATCGTCTCCCATCTCTTCCCTAATTTCCCCCAAACATGGTTTTATATTTAAAAAGTAGAGAGTTCATTATCTTTGAAAATCTATTTTAAATTAAATAAAAATGTTTAGCCATTCGTTTTTATTGAACATTTTCTCACTTTAAATTTGTCGGCTGGCACAGTGACTCAAACCTGTAATCCTAGCACTTTGGGAGGCCGAGGTGGGTGGATTGCCTGAGGTCAGGAGTTCAAGACCAGGCTGGCCAACATGGCAAAACCCTGTCTCTACTAAAAATACAAAATTAGCCGGGCGCAGTGGAAGGCGCCTGTAGTCCCAGCTGCATGGGAGGCTGAGGCAGGAGGATTGCTTGAACCCGGGATGCAGAGGTTGCAGTGAGCCAAGATGACGCCATTGCACTCCAGCCTGGGGACAGAGCAAGAATCCATCCCAAAAAAACAAAAACAAAAATTTGTCTTATTTGATCCTTGCTACTAGATTGCAAGTTCCCTAAGGACAGCCTCTATTTTACTTACCCCTATGGTATCTGGTGTAGTCCCTGACATTTAAGAATTCAATTAACATGTGGTTTATGGGGTTAAATTATAAGATAAATGACGGGACTGATATTTCTTCTTTGTATGGTAGTTGATCACTTGTAAAACATGCAACAGAACAGTGAAACATCATGGTAAAAGTAGAAGCTTTCTATCAGCATTGAAGAGCAATCCTGCCACTCCTACAAGTAAACTCAGCCTGAAGACACCAGAGAGAAGGACTGCAAACCCAAATCCTGACATGTCTGGTTCCAAAGGCAGGAGTCCAGCATCGATTTTCAGGTATCTTTATCCATGAAGTTTTTGAATTGCCAGTGTTAACTCAAGTGTTTTCTTCTAATTTCCTGTGTTTAATATATACTCCCTAAATATGCCATGCATTTCAGAACTTGGCCATTTTTCCTCCATATGCTTTTCTAATGTCACATACTCCCATATCTTCAATGCTTATTTCAATGCATTTGACTTCTACGTATGTTACTCTACTTCCAACATCTCCTGTGCCTATTTCCAACTACCTGCTAAATATATCCACTTCAGTCCCCTATATGTTCAAAACTTAGTTCATCATTTCCCCACAGCTAACCACTCGAACCTGTCCATCCTCCTTAGTTCCTTATTCTGTGAATGAACACACCTTTCTGGACATTTTGACCTAAAATGACAGATACATTCAAAAATCCCTATTCCCTTCATCCTTGTCACTGATTTATATATATTCTACTTCCATGTTTTCATCTTTTTATTCCTTTTTCTCTAGTACTGCTATATTTTGGTTCAGGTCCTTATGCAGCATTTGTCAGGACTACTGCAGTGATTTTCCTAATGGGTCTCCCTGCTTCTAGGATCAAACTCTTTTAGTGTGATCATCTTTCTGGAGCATAGCTCTGATTGAAAGCATCACTGTGTAGCATATGGATCAATGCTTTCCAGCCCTATCTGGCACCAATCTGTCTGCCTGTCTTTCTTTGCCTTAAATCATCCTATGTGCCAACAAAACTGAACCATTCACGGCCGGGCATGGTGGCTCACACTTGTAATCCCAGCACTTTGGGAGGCCAAGGCAGGTGGATTGCCTGAGCTTAGGAGTTCGAGACCAGCCTGTGCAACACAGTGAAATCCCGTGTCTCATGTCTCCTAAAATACAAAAATTAGCCAGGCATGGCAGCGTGCAACTGTAGTCCCAGCTACTTGGGAAGCTCAGACAGGAGAATTGCTTGAACCTGGGAGACAGAGGTTGCAGTGAGCTGAGATGGCGCCACTGCACTCCAGCCTGGGCGACACAGCGAGACTCGTTCTCCAAAAAAAAAAAAAAAAAAAAATACTGAACCATTCATAGTATACTTTCTTGCCCTAAACATTTGTTTTTGCCCTTTTCTCTGTCAGAAATTCCTGAGGAAATCTAACTGAACAGGCATTTGTCAAATGATAATACACCAAGGATAGCCATTGCCTGTATATGGCCATAAAAAAAGAGTAGAAAATGATTGTCATTTGTTGGTATAACTAAGTGTGGGTTTTTTTTTTTCAGAACACCTACGTCTGGACAGTCAGTATCTACTTGCTCCTCAAAGAATACAAGCAAAACAAAGAAACAGTTCTCTCAACTGAAAATGTTACTTAGTCAGAATGAGTCCCAAAAGAATCCAAAGGTGGACTTCAGAAATTTCTTATCTTCTCTGAAGGGTGGACTTTGAAAATAAGAAGTGCCTGATGTCAATTCTGAAACTAAAGTAAAACAACTTTTTAAACTTTTAGTTTTTGAATACGTGGAAACTAGATCTGAATGCAAACTTTTCTTGGTATCCTTCATTGTTTATGGGGAAAGTACCTCATTAGTATGAATACCCGAAACCTGCCTACCTCATAGGATGGCTGTGAGGATCAAAAAATATATGAAAGTTCCTTGTAGATATATATCTATAGATATGTATGTGTATGTATATAAAGATACATATGTACATTGAGTAGTGGCATTACTACTTTTTCTTCCTTTAGTCAGCAGTTTTTATGTTATTTTCTTTCAAAAAGGAATTGAAATCTTTATGAGAGGGTCTATTCACTCAGAAGGGTTTCTTCCATGTGTCTATAGCATTACTGATAATTCAGGAAAAGGATCAAGTGGGTCCTATTTTCTCACAATTATCTGCATAACTGTTTTAGTAAAACCTGAACCTTATTCCTATTTTGATTGCAAAAGTAAATATCTGGAACATCCCTGATTATAGATCACTCAATAGGAGACTAAAATTTTCTTTCTGTTTAGAAAAGGGAACATACTGTTGGTGATACTATAAATTAGTACAGCAACTTTGGAAAACAGTATGGAGGTTCCTAAAAAACTAAAGGTAAAATTACCATATGATCCCACATCTGCATATATATCCAAAGGAACTGAAATCAGTATGTCAAAGAGATGTCTGCCCTACAGTATTTCACTGTAGCATTATTCATAATAACCAAGATATGGAAACAACAGAAATGCTTGTCAAAGGATGGATTTTTGTAAATGTGTATATATACAACGGAATACTATTCAGCCTTTAAAAAGCAAGAAATTCTGTCAGTTGTGATAACATGGATGAACCTAGCGGACATTATGCTAAGTGAAATAAGCCAGACACAGAGAGACAAATACTATATTATTTACATGGGATCTAAAAAAGTAGAGCTCATAGAAGTAGAGGATATAATGGTGATTACTGGAGGCTGTGGTTGGGGGTGGGGGGAGTAGAAAGGGAAAGGGAAATTTCAATTAAGAGGAATAAGTTCCAGTGATCTATCGTACAGCATGATGACTATAGTTAATGTATATTTCAAAATAGCTGAAAGAGGGTTTTTGGCTTTTTTTCTTTAGAGATAGAGTCTTGCTCTGTCATCTGGGCTAGAGTGCTATAGCATGATTATAGATCACTGTAGCCTTGAACTCCTGGGCTCAAGTGATCCTGTTGTCTCAGCCTCCAGAATAGCTGGGACTACAGGCACACACCACTGCACCTGGCTAATACTTCATTTTAATATTTTTCATTTCCCACTACAAGAAGGCATAATTTTTTATTTTTTGTAGAGGCAGGATCTTACTATGTTGCTCAGGCTCATCTTGAATTCCTGGCTTCCAGCAATCCTCCCAACTCACTCTCCCAAAGTGCTACGATTACAGGTGTGAGCCACAGTGCCCAGCCAAAAGAGGATTTTTTAATGTTCTCGCCACAAAGAAATGATAAACGTTTGAGGTGATGGATCTATTAATTAGCCTGATTGGATTACACCAGTGTATCCATGTAATGAAACACATTGTGTCACATAAATATATACAATTATTTGTCTTTTTTTTTTTTTGAGATGTAGTCTCACTTTGTCGCCTGGACCGGAGTGCAGTGGTGTGATCTCGGCTCACTGCAGCCTCCGTCTCCTGGGTTCAAGCGATTCTCCTGCCTCAGCCTCCCGAGTAGCTGGGATTACAGGCACCCGCCACTACGCCCAACTAATCTTTTGTATTTTTAGTAGAGACGGGGTTTCACCATGTTGGCCAGGCTGGTCGTGAACTCCTGACCTAGTGATTCGCCCGCCTCAGCCTCCCAAAGTGCTGGGATTACAGGTATGAGCCACCATGCCTGGCCTGCAATTATTATTTGTCAATTAAAAATACTCAAAGGCCAAGGTTAACCACTTGGTCTTATAGTTGCATGAAATGAAATTGTGCTAACTGGTGCCAGCACCAAAAGACCAGGTATTCACTTTGTGTCCACAGCATCTGGCACAACACAATGGTTATGGTAGCTGCTTTACCTTTCTGGCTAACTTCTCTCTAGAACATCTGTTTCTCTTGAACTCTTCTTGCTCCTGATCACCCGGTCATAGCGAGCTCTTTGCAGTTCTCAATACATACGATGTACTTGTCAGCTTCGGGCCTCTGCATGTGCTTTTTCCTTTAGGACTACTTTGGAGACTGCCCTCCACCTCAACCCCACTGCATTATGAGGGGCCACTTTTTTTTCACAGTTCTGGTGACCCTGTAGTTTCTTGTTTCTGATCATTACCAACTACCTGTGAGCTCTTTGCAGACCTGAGTGGTCTCATGTGTACCCCCAGTACTTAATTTGTTGTTTAGCACACAGCACAAGCTCTGCAGATTCCTAGACTACTACATTTAATGAGTTCTACTTGTTCCACACTAAGAACTAAGGTCCTTTCTGAGCACATGATTGGAAAGTAGATAAAAAGTAGTAAAGACAGGGACTCTTAAGTGGGAAGTTGTTCACATTACTTCATTTGCAAGTGAGGGACACCATGGATTCTTGACTTTTCTATTTGGCAGAAAGGTCTTTGGGCATTTCTAAAGAATATTTGAAAACTCAAGTGTGGATATAAAACTATAAAACCTTTAGAAAGAGGATACAGGAGTAAATCTTCATAACCCTGGATTATGCAGTGGTTTCTTAGATATGACATCAAAAGCACAAGCAACAAGAAAAACAGATAAACTAGACTTCATAAAAATTAAAGACTTATGTGCTTTGTTCAAAGGACACCATCAAGAAAGTGAAAAGTCAGCCCCCGAATGGGAGAAAATATTTGCAAATCATATACAAATGACCTCCAACTTACGATGGTTCACCTTGAGATTTTTTTTTTTTTTTTTTTTTTTGAGACAGAGTCTTGCTCTGTCGCCAGGCTGGAGTGCAGTGGCGCAATCTCAGCTCACTGCAACCTCACTTGAATCACTGGTTTCAAGTGATTCTCCTGCCTCTGCCTCCTGAATAGCTGGGACTAAAGGCACACGCCACCACGCCCAGCTAATTTTTGTATTTTTAGTAGAAACAGTGTTTCACCATGTTGGCCAGGATGGTCTCCATCTCTTGACCTCGTGATCTGCCCAACTCAGCCTCCCAAAGTCCTGGGATTACAGGCGTGAGCCACTGTGCCCAGCCTCAACTTGAGATTTTTTAACTTTACGATGGGTTTACCAGGACATAACCCACCATAAATTGAGAAGCATTTGTATCTGATAAGGGACCTATATCCAGAATTATAAAGAACTCTCAAAATTCAATAATAAACAGACAAAAGATGGTCAGAATCTGAACACAGTTCTCCAACATGGCTAATGAATACATAAAAAGATAACTTCATACCTAGGCTGACTCACAGACACAGTACAAGTGGTGAAGATGTAAAGAAACTGGAACCATCACACATTGCTCCTAGGATTGTAAGATGGTGGAGTCACTTTAGAAGTTTGGCAGTTCCTCAAAAATTTAAACAGAGTTACCATATGACCCAACAATTCCACTCAGGCATATACCCAAGAGAACTGAAAACAGATGTCCACACAAAAACCTATATATGAATGTTGATGACAGTAGTGTTTATAATATGCATAAAATGGAAAATTCAAAATAGCTAAGTGTTTTTTGAATGTCCAGTAACTATTGAATAAACAAAATGTGGTTTTTCCATACAGTGGAATAGTAATGTTCAGTCATAAAAAATTACTGATATATGCTAGAACATGAATGACCCTTGAAAACACTGTATTAATTGCAAGAAGCTAGACACCAAAGACCACATATTGCATGATTCTATTTATATGGAATGTTCAGAATAGGAAAATACACAGAAATAGACAAGTGGGGCCGGGCACGGTGGCTCAAGCCTGTGATTCCAGCACTTTGGGAGGCTGAGACAGGCGGATCACGAGGTCAGGAGATCGAGACCATCCTGGCTAACACGGTGAAACCCCATCTCTACTAAAAATACAAAAAAAAAAAAAAACTAGCCGGGCGAGGTGGCGGGCGCCTGTAGTCCCAGCTACTCGGGAGGCTGAGGCAGGAGAATGGCGTAAACCCGGGAGGCGGAGCTTGCAGTGAGCTGAGATGGCCACTGTACTCCAGCCTGGGCGGCAGAGCGAGACTCCGTCTCAAAAAAAAAAAAAAAAGAAATAGACAAGTGGTTGCCAGAGAGATAGGGAAAATGGGGAGCAACTCCTAATGAGTATGGGGTTTCTTTTTAGGGTGATGAAAATATTCTGGAATTAGATGGTAACCATGGTTGCACAACTCTGACTATACTAAAAACACAATTCTACACATTGAAGAGGTAAATTTTATGTGAATTATCTATTCTTAAAAAAATAAAACATTACCTAAAATTTAATGTAGACATTAAGTTTTAAATCCTGTAAAGAGAAGCAGCAGAGATACAACATAGGCTCAGATTTTGAGCAGCTCTAATTTCACAGCTTTCCTGGGCCTCCACCATATTGCCATAGGGCCTGTCACATGCTTATGCATCCTACTGGCTACAGCAGTGCATCCTCAAGACAGCTCAAAATAGCCGTGGGCTACTTTTCTAGTCATGGGCTGTGGAGCCTGGAACATGTGACCAGAGTACCACTGACCCTGTGGACCAGCAAGCGTAAGTTAAAGGTAGCCATCATGAGGATGAAAAGGAGACCCTCACCAGCCAGAAAGGGATGTATGGGGTAAGCAGAACCCTATTAGAGAGAAAAGCCAACAGGAATCATTGGGAAAATGGCAAGAGGGGACAAAAACTGGTGTGCCTTGTTGGTGATACAAAGAACTCTGGGATGACAGAGTTGATGACAATCTGGAAGCCAAAATCATCTTTGACATACCCTAGTTCTAAAGCGGACACTATTCTCCCCCTCAGCACAGCCCTTTGTGTAAAAACACAATGGTGACTTCTAATTTGTCACAACGTGTCACAACATTGTGACAAATTAGAAGTCACAATTGTGACACAATGTTGTGACACAATGGTGACTTCTAATTTTAGATGTTCTAAAATCTGAGTAGGGGTTTTAGATGCCACATCTAAAATTAGTGGCACATGCCTGTAGTTCCAGCTACTCAGGAGGTTGAAGTGAAAGAGTTGCTTGAGCCCAGGAAATCGAGGCTGCAGTGAACAGTGATTGCACCACTGCACCTCCAGCCTGGGTGACAGAGTGAAACTCCATCTGAAAAAGAAAAAAAAAGAGGCTCAAGAAACAACAACCAGGCGAGGCGTGGTGTCTCATACCTGTAATCCCAGTACTTTGGAAGGCTGAAGGGGGTGGATCACCTGAGGTCAGGAGTTTGAGACCAGCCTGGCCAACACGGTGAAACCCCATCTCTACTAAAATTACAAAAATTAGTTGGACATGGTGGTGTGTGCCTGTAATCCCAGCTACTCTGAAGGTTGAGGCATAAGAATCGCTTGAACCCAGGAGGCAGAGGTTGCAGTTAAGCCGAGACTGGGCCACTGCACTTCAGCCTTGGCGACAGAGTGAGGCTCTGTCTCAGGAAAAATCAATCAATCATTTTCTCTGAAATAATTCCAAATCTTTTATTTTTCTCAAGGATGGAAATTACAGCAAAACTTTTAGAACTGACATATTCTTTTATAAATTGGGCATCCCAAAATGATGGTTTACAAACCTTGGGTATAGTCCTCAGTTGTCAATATTAACAGACAAAAGAAAATGCAATAGTATAGGTGTTTACACAGTTTTCAATATATTCAGTTCAACTGTAAGCCCTTTTTAGCCCGGTCTTAATATGAAAGCTTTTAAATTTATCTATTCAGAGCTATCAGCTTTTTAGAGAATATTTTCTTACCAACTTTAATATGAAATCACACCCCAGTATACCAAATTATGTTTAAATTTACAATATTTAAAGCATGTTTTAAAATCCTTAACTTTTAAAGATATAATAAAATAACATCAATAGATCGTATGTATTTCAAATTAGTTATTGCATTATTTCATTCTGGACTTAGGAAAAGATCACACAAAGCTTATGGGACAATTGGGTAGTGGTATTAAGTATCCATGTTTTGGATTTTTGTTTTGATATCTTGGAATTACATTTATAGCATATAGATCTAAATAATTCTCCCTGTCAGTCTTAGTGTATCATAGTACTAGCTACTGTTCTTCATATACCCTCAGGGAAACACCAGGGGATGATACTTGATACTTGGTATTGAAATAGAATCGTATGTGATTCGTATAAAAAGACTAGCCTAGGTGTACTCCAGCCTAGGTGACAGAGCAAGACCTTGACTCAAAAAAAAAAAAAAAATTTTTTTTTTCTCTCTAAAGCCTTACCCTTTCCAACAGACCTACCCTAAGCTTAACCATGTAAACTTAACATGCATTCAGATTCATTTGATGCTTTCAGATTTACACTGGGCAAAGACCATTAACAGCACGAACCTTTTTTTTTTTTTTTTTTTTTTTTTTTTTGATGTGGAGTCTCACTCTGTCATCCAGGCTGGTGTGCAGTGGCGCGATCTCGGCTCACTATACCCTCTGCCTCCCATGTTCAAGCAATTCTCCTGCCTCAGCCTCCCGAGTAGCTGGGACTACAGGCATGTGCCACCACGCCTGGCTATTTTTTTTTTCTTTTGGTATGGGGTTTCACCATGTTAGCCAAGATAGTCTTGATCTCCTGACCTTGTGATCCACCTGCCTCAGTCTCCCAAAGTGCTGGGATTACTGGCATGAGCCACTGCACCTGGCCACAGCACTAACTTTTGGTAGTGCTTTATAGTTTACAAAAAGTATGTTTATATATAGTGTCTCATCCTGTTTAATTTTCATTTAATTCAGTATGTTGAGACAGGTTTCCAAAAAAGAACTTTTAAAAGTCTTTTTCATTGTTTATTTGACCCATGGTCAGTTGATCAACCTTCAGAAATGAGTACATAGTCATTCCTAGAGCTATAAAGCACTATCCATCTATTTCCCACAGATATCAACCATTCTTTCCTCAGTGTGGTGATATCAACCATTCTTTCCTCAGTGTTGTGTAACTTTTTCACACCACTTGTGTAGAACTTATGACATTATTTAAGCATCTGTCTCCTACATTAAATTTTGAGTTCTATGAGGGCAAGCTGTATCTCACTCATCTTTAAATCCTTTATGCTTCTATAATGTCTGCCACATAGTAAAGGCTCAACATATCCATTCAACAACCTTAGAAACTATTCTTGTTATATTGAATGGATAAGAGGTGTTTATTTAGATACTCTGACTTATTAACTGGACTTCTGACAATTCAGGTCCATAAAATGCAGAAAAGCTGAGAAGAATTTTTCAATGGGTACCCTTAGGAAACCACAAAAGCCGAGACCATGTTCCTCGTACTGTTCACTATAGTTAGTTGGCACCACTTTTGAAGCTGAAAGCAACCCATCAAACTTTTCACCTAGACAGATGGCAAAGAAATGTATTTTAACTCCTGTTCCAACTCCAGTCAACTTGGTAATGGCTACCTGGAGTGCTGATTGTAGTCAGGCTTCATAGAATTAGTGATGTGGGCCATAAGCAAGAGACAGAGGAATGTTAAGATGAGAAGGGCATATATGGCAGACACCTGTCACCCTTCTCTGAAGGGATGACGGCATGGGTTCAGACACAATGCAAATCTGTAGCGTTCTTTGATACACTATTGTCCAAAGTAAAGAGAACTGAAGATGCTACAATTTTGAGTTTATAACTAAATTTTGTTGGCTTTTATTGATAAGTTCAGATGGTATGTATGTCTAAAGACTAAGATTATTTTTTAAATCAGAACACATCTGCAAACAATTATTGAAGTCATGTTTCAATTTTATCCTTTGGAAAACAAAAGTACACTGTGTGGAGGATTTTTAGAAGATATAAAATACTATTTTAATTTCATTAAGTAGCATATAAAGAAGTCTGTGCATCTTTAACGTATTTAAAAAACAAATGAGATTTCTAGTACAGAATGAAGGAATTCTAAAGTGCTTACAGAAGCTATCTAAATCCACGCAATGTACTAAGTAACTTAGGTCCATAAAATGCTGCAAAGCTGAGGAAGAATTCTGCAGTGGGTATTCTTAGGAAACTACAAACTCAAAGAGCATGATCCTCTTACTGTTCACTATGAATGTTCTAAGTAATATATATTATAACAAAGATGGAAGCCAAATCAGAGTCCAAAACAAAATGAAACTGAAGAATATTTTAACCAAATGATGTATAATGATGGCAATAACTTTCCGTAATAAAAGTATTTAGAATTTGTAAAATGATAGATAACAAACACTTGAAAATATGTTCATTGTATCTAACCTCATTACAGTATTCAAAGGTTATTAACTGCCAAAAATATATGTAATGAATATTTTATTTCCTATATGACTACAATTAAGATAACAGCTGAAAATAAAATTGCTTAACTTTTATAACTATAAGAACTTATAAACTAATTTAAATATTAAAAATATACAGTTTTTTAAAAAATTCATATTCTGAAAACACTTTCCCTATATTTTAAAAAATTAAGCTTTCTGTTTCTAAGTGGTATTCTTCAAAAGAGATGCCCTTAAAAAAAAAAAAAAGATTTTTCTAACCCAAAACTTTATGCCATACTGCAAAAACTGGTTAAAATTATATTTTAACCAATCAATAAGTTCATCACTAGCAGTTAGCTTCCTATTGGTTCCTGGAGGGAAAATTATGCTCAAGTGGAAAAAGATGGTGCTTTATGCTACCAGTATAAAATTTTACCACAACTATAACTGTTCTGTTCCATCAATGGATATAAAAGCAAGAAAGCAAAGAGACAGAAACTAGAGAGAAGTTGCAATCTTTCTTCATCATGCTAGCCAACACATAAAGATACTAGAAACTCAAACAGGGAGAATGCTAAGCACCGATGACATCTGCCTGTACTTGGGCATCCACAGCTATTAGCTCTATAGGGATACAAGGAATTGGACATGAAGCTCACCAGAGTTCCTGCAGCACTCAAACACCAGCTCAGAATGCAGAATGCAAACAGACTTTAACCTCCCGCAGTTTACCACATTCCTGCTGCAGCCTAGCAACTCAAATCACAAAACCACAACCCAGGCACCACTTCCCACCTTATGGCAGTATAATGAAATTATACAAAAATACCTCTAAAAGAATCAAATAGCATTGTGAGCACTCTGCTAATCTTGTACTTTTCCTATAAAAATACAAGGTTTTATAACAACTATCAAGAGCTAGAAAAGACAATAAATATTAACACAGTATTTTGAAAAAGCCATGTTTTAATGTATGATTTAAACTTCTTAAAATTTCTCACTTATCTTGTTTTTCCATTAAGTAACATGAGATTTCCTTCACTGAACAAAGAAATATGACTTTAAAAAGATTATAAAACTGGCTTGGTGTGGTGTCTCACACCTATAATCCTAGCACTTTGGGTGGCCAAGGCAGGAGGATCACTTGAGGCCAGAGTTCAGGACCAGCCTGGTCAAAATAGCAAGACCCCAACTCTATTAAAAAAAAAAAGATGATAAAACTAACCAAACAATACCTGTACAACTGAATTTTTAAAGACATATCTGAATAAACTTAATGACTCTGGACCACAATATAATTTACATTAATTCAAAATTTCAGTTTTATACTTTTTCCATGAAGCACAGAACTCAGATATATGTATAATTCTATGGTTCATTGCAAATTCTACTTTAGTCCATGATCCATTTATCGAAGAGCCATTAAAATACAGTTTCCATTTTTTTATGTCATCCAAAAAACCTGTGGTGATATAATCATACCAAGGGCTACTGAGTCTTTTATGGTAAGGCAGATGATGGTCAGACCCCAAAATGCATTTCTGTTTCTCTTTCACTCTCCCATTCTCAGAAGAATCATAAGAACTGTGCTAGACAGAGAAATGAAATAAGAAAATTAGAGGAATTTGCCCAGGTGGAGAACGGGGTTCTTAAGTTTAAAATAAGGAAGATGAGGAGGGAGAGCATCAGGAAGAATAGCTAATACATGCAGGGTGACGGGTTGATAGGTGCACCAAACCACCATGGCACGTGTTTACCCACGTAACAATAACAAACTTGCACATCCCGCACGTGTAAACTTAAAAATAAGGCAGATGAAAAGCATTTTTTTGGCTTGTCAGGAAGGCCTGCTATTACAATTGCTTTTGTTGGAAAAAAAAGTCCTTTTAAAACCTCTAAAGGTTTGCCATATGTGAGAAGAAGTCTATTTGAGGTAACATGTCGGATGCCCAGAACAGTGGTTCCCAAAACAGACCTGGAACTTAAGTGGTCATCATAATTACCTAGAGGGCTAGTTAAAAAGATATATTGCTGATCCCCAGCCTCAGATTTTCTGATTCCGTAAGTCTGGGGACCCAAGAATTTGCACGTCTAACAAGTTCCCAGCTGAAGCTAATACTACTGGCCTAACAAACCTGCTGGCTTGGAAGAAATATGTTGTCTAGAATATCCCTAGTAATAGTTCACTCTGACTCTGCTTTGTTGATGTGAATACAAATAATTGCTTTGAAAAAAACAATTGGAAATGAAAGTAGGGATTCAAACAGGTATTTGTACACTGATATTCACTGTAGCTTTATTCATAAACAGCCATAAGATGGAAGCAAACCCAAGTGTCCATCAATGGATGAGTGAACAAAACATGGTGTACACATACACACAATGGAATATTAGCATTAAAAAGGAAGGAAATTCTGACATTTGGTACAAAATGGAAGAACCACGAAGACATCAAGTGTAATAAGTCAGTCCTAAAAAGAACAAATATTTTATAACTCCATTTATGTGAGGTACTTCTAGAAGTCAAATTCATAGAAGGAGAGCAGTTGTTGCCAGGGGTTGGTTGGGGAGGAGGGTGGTGTGAGGAGTTATTGTTTACAGGGTCCAGAGTTTCAGCTGGGGAAGATGAAAAAGTTCGAGACATGGATGGTGGTGATGGTTGCACAACAATGTCAATGTACTTAATTCCAGAGTACCTTTAAAACTGGTTAAAATTTACCATATGTATATATGGCTATATACTTTTTTTTTTTTTTTTTTTGAGACCGAGTTTCACTCTTGTTGCTCAGGCTGGAGTGCAATGGCGCGATCTTGGCTCACCACAACTTCTGCCTCCCGGGTTCAAGCAATTCTCCTGCCTCAGCCTCCCAAGTAGTTGGAATTACAGGTATGTGGACCACGTCTGGCTAATTCTGTAGTTTTAGTAGAGACGGGGTTTCTCCATGTTGGTCAGGCTGGTCCCAAACTCCCAGTCTCAGGTAATCTACCCACCCTCAGCCTCCGAAAGTGCTGGGATTACAGGCGTGAGCCACCACACCCAGCCCTGCTATGTACATTTTAACTAAAAAAAAAAAAAAAAAAAGGTATCCTCCCACAAGCCCCTATCCTTCAACAGTGCGTTTAGCTGATGTCTTGCTTTTCAGTTTGAATACTTGGATAACGTTAATTTCACTATCACATGAAATGTTATGCAAAATGTAGACTTGGTGATGGTAGAACTGCAACACATCAGTGTAAGAGGCAGCATTAGGCCGGGCGCGGTGGCTCAAGCCTGTAATCCCAGCACTTTGGGAGGCCGAGACGGGCGGATCACGAGGTCAGGAGATCGAGACCATCCTGGCTAACACGGTGAAACCCCGTCTCTACTAAAAACTACAAAAAACTAGCGACGTGGTGGCGCCTGTAGTCCCAGCTACCCAGGAGGCTGAGACAGGAGAATGGCGTGAACCCGGGAGGCGGAGCTTGCAGTGAGCTGAGATCCGGCCACAGCACTCCAGCCTGGGTGACAGAGGGAGACTCCGTCTCAAAAAAAAAAAAAAAAAGAGGCAGCATCATGTAGTGGTGGTTAAGGAGCACCAACCAGCTTGGAGTCAAACTTGGAGCCAGGTTTGAATCTCATCTTCACCATCGACTCGTGCAGAGTCACACACAACTTAAATTATTTTCGTTGCCCAGATATAAAAGTGGAATAATCAGAGTATTTACCACAAAGGATAAGTGAGGTGCTTAGAAGAGTTCCTGGTGCACAGTTAAGTACCATATATGTGAGCTACCATTATTATCTGTTACAGACCATACATTGCTTTGTAGGGCATGTTTCTCAAAGTGCAGTCTATGATTTACCTGCATTAGAATCACCTGGGTAGCTTGTTTAAAATGCAGATTTCTGCATCTATCCCAAATCTTCTGAAACAGAATCTGTGGGTATGGGTTCCACTGTATAAAACCTACTACTGCAGAGGCAAAAAAGTGGATGGGAATGGGAAGTATCTGAATTCAGATAAAGTGACCAGATGCCACCCAGGAATAGAGAACCAGGGGTACTAGCCAGAGGACTGCATCTCCCCAACTTTTTAGATGGTAAGAATCACAGAAAATTTTCTCACTAGGTATGTATCCTTTTTGTAAATGCTCCAACTGAGTTTATCAAAAATTATGGCAAACACTGCCCTGGAGATTCTCACAGATTTCTAGTATTTTCAATTTTGCTTTAAATTCAAGGAGTGGTGAAAGGGCAAAGGCTCCAGAAGGTTCAAAGTACCAATTGAATCTGTTCACTCAAAAGCACTTAATAAAGCACTACTAAGGAGTGGACCAGAAAAGAATATGTGGTCTTGTTCTTTTCCCATAAGGAACTTGCTATATAATGAATTGTAAAAACCATACTTTATTATCTTGTTACCTGGAATTTGTTTAGAGCAGTGGTTGTCAGAATGTGGTCCGTAACCCCAGTGGCATCAGCATCAAGTTGTTTGAACTGAAAACCATCAGGCATTACCCCAGACCTACTGAATCAGAAGCTCTGGGAGTGGGGCCCAACTCTCTGTAGTTTATAAATCCTGGAAGATTTAAACACTGGAAGAATTGTCTTGGGCCGCACATGAAATACACTAATGATAGCTAAATGAGCTTAAAAAAAAATCTCTTAATGTTTTAGTTTACAAATTTGTTGCACCACACTCAAAGATGTCCTGGGTCACGTGCAGCCCACAGGTTAGACAAACTGGCTCTAGGTAATTCTGATGCTCGCTCAAGTTTGGGAACTACTGACCAAGTAATCTCCTCCTTCAGCAGTCTCTCTACCATAACATCAGAATTACTTCCAGTGTTTTGCTTCCCTCCCAGTCCATTAATCTTTCCCCTCCCCACCCTATATCCAATGAATGAGATTCACAAAACAACCTACACATTTCAAAAAGAACATAAAACTTTATTAAGAATATCTTATACTGTCATCAGATACAGCCAAAGAAAAACGGGTAAACAAACAGGGAAAGTTCATCTTCCCATGTGCTATTGCCACCTCAAAACAGACTCCTGTGTGGATGGCTGGAACAACAGTTGGCAACAAATGCTCTGTATAAATAATTCATTAAGTAACACAATGTTTCCTTTCTATACAGAGAAGAATTGGGCTTACATTTTAAGCTTTGATATAGTGCAACAACTATGAAACAAGACTACATCTTTAGGAGCTATGTCTTAATAGAATACAAAGCAGTTTAGTAGCTTTATGTTATTTCAGATAATGTAACTTTTTTTAATGAAAAGTTCAAAAAGGAATTCTAACTTTCCCAATTAGTCATATTTGTACTCTTGAGTTTTTTCTCTCTAAAGATTTCTCAGAATCAGTTCAGTAACTATACTTTAAAAAGATGAGCTGCTCATCTACAGTGATAATTGACAACTTAGTTTTGTGATTTTGCAAATCAAGATGTCTGGGTCATCCCCACTTTTGCTGATTCTGAAAGATTTCTTATAGAAAAACCCTGATTCAGAGTGCATGTGAGAGGAGATACCAAAATAGCTGCATCTGGACAGGGAGGTTGCCTATTGAGCACAGCTGATTCTCTGATTCCTGGTTCCCCTCTATGGTCCTTTTACTTACTGTAGTGATGGAAGGAGAGAAGAAGCACCCGGGAATCTGTTCAGATTGCCACTCCAGACAGCTCTCTGCACTGTATGTGGAGAAAAGAGTGATGGTATCCATTCAAACCATAGTAGCCCTACGGCACCATGCTTTTCTCTTGAGGGGCCAGACCAAACTGCACTCAAAGATGCATGATTTGCCTCAGGTACACAGTGGAGAAAATGCTCATGATTTACAATTTGGTATTATAATACCCCCAACTAATCCCATTTCTTGAGAAAATGAAGTCTTCCTTTTAGGAAGAACGTTTGCTGCTAAGGCTTACCATGTTAATTATCACACGGCTGAAAAGATGACTTCTAAATCAGACTGTATTGTCTGTGTTCAGTTAATAAGTTAACCAACAACTGAAGTTTGTGGCGGATTGGTCGAGGGGTGGGATTCAGGGTTTTGAGTACTATCACTTATCACAAATCTCATCAAGCTTTTTAAAAAAATAATGCATTTTTATCATAAATATTTAGAGCAGATACTGGCATTAAAATCAGTATCTAAGTCAGAAGTCTGTCTGAAATGGTGAAAATATTTCAACAAACTTCTAAAAGATTTCAAATCTTCCCAGGAGTACAGTTTATAAATTAGTTTTAAATGGAAAAAATATATATATTTTGAATGGATAAATCACCACATTAGCAGATCATAAATAAGGTCAAGAGATTGAAAATAAGTTAACATACAAGTTTTTGTTTTCACATTAATAAAAACTTAGTATACTTTCATAACATGTACAACCAGGTTTCATAATTGTGCAGTTGTCACCTTCCCACTCGGCTGAATCTTTTTCTTCAATTTCCTACACCTAGGGACAGAGGTATACAGCACAGGCAGACATCCCAGGGTGTGAGTGTGGCTGCTGCATGCTGTGTTCTACTCAGAGCGGTGTTACAAATGTTGGTCAGGATCTATGATTAGTAACCTGTGAACCACGTTACAAGTAAAGGACATTCATGGTTAAGTGGATTCAGTTCCCAGGTGAGCTATCAGCAGTAGTGTTAGGGAATCTACTATTCTTTCTGTGAGAAAATGCACCCCAAGTCCCAAACGTTGACTAAAAAACTTTGGAATAAGCCATGTATTATTAGTAGTGCATGGAGGGGCACTACTTATATGTGTCTCTGTTTTGGAAAGAGGTCAAATTGTTAGAAGAACTATTTGCAGAACTACTAGGCTATTAAAAATAAATGTCTGCCTTCTTCATATGTAATTCATTTTAACTATAATTTCTAATACTGAGAAAGAAACAATGAAGCCATTCAGACTAGAGAGACATAATTGGCTTGTGGGATTTTCAAGATGTTTTATTGACTACCTAATTTGAATCTACTTACAAGGAGAAGAAAAATGTCTACTATGTAAAGCAATGAATGAAAATAAACGTTTATCCTAAGTCATTATTAAGTACAAATCCACAGCTTAACAACGTGTTTTTAAAAGCAGGAGAGCATGCAACTGCTCTAACACACAGGGTTAGAAATAAAAGGTAAAAGTACATTTGTTTTGGTAACTGTAAATATACAAATATAAAATTTACCATATCTACCCTGTAGTGTGGCACTGCTTAACTGCCAAATATACAGTCATTCAAAAACCTTAAGGAAACATTTAAAATGTCTCAGGCTACTTTACTGAACATTAACGAATATTGTGTTCTTGAGCTATTAGAGCTAAAAATACTATTTTTTAAAGTTATATGAGTAAGGGAATAATAAAAGTATCATTATTTCATGTGTCTTTTAATCCCATAGATGGCTTTTTGTTAAAGGGATCAATTATGTTAAAAGGAAACTGATTTGACAAACTGAAACCAGTTCCAGAACCAAAGTTGTCCTCTTGGTAGAATGTCAAAATTTATGTTATTTCCAAAGTATTTTCATTATTAATCTACTCAAATAATTACAAACAGTTTAATCAAGGGAGTCACTATTTAACATTTTAAAAATCTACACTGGCAGTTGGAATGGAACTTTTACAATGCTATTAAGGAACAGTTTTCTAGACTTTCATCTGCCCCTCAAAGTGACTTCTATGTTGAATGTTAAATTACCGACCTCTAAGGAATCAAAGGCATGTAGAGACACAGAATAGATATTTTGTTTGGGGAGAAGGGTAAAGATTATGTTGGAACATTTAGTCCCTTCTACAATCAAGTCCTAACTATATACCATAATAAAGTCTCAATCAACTCCTAATTAGTTCTTCCCCTTTAGGAATTACATAGTATACAGTGATTAGATGCTGAAGAAAATAAAGAAAAACAATTGAAAATACCTGAAGAAATAGAAACAAGGGATTTCTCACAAGGCCCCGGATCAAAAAAAAAAAAAAAATTTACAAAAAGATCTTTTGAAAATAATCACTATTTGTGAGCTTATTAATACACACAATTCATCACTTTGTTCAAATTAAGTCATGTTAATTTACCAATAAAATAGTAAACAAACCAACATTTTAAACAATTTTATAAATTACTCGTTGTTCCTTTTGTTAGTGTTTCTTTCTCAACAATATACAAAAATAACACTACAGGACTATCCACCTAACCTGTCTCCATCTCTTGCAAAGTCCTGGGACCTGGGAAGAGGCTGGTCCATCAATCTTCACTGTAGATGTCTCCCGCAAAGGGCAGGTGCATGTGGCTGCCAGTGACGTTGGGCAATCGAGATAAGTCTGGCAGGTTCTGGATCCGGGACCTGAGTTCTTTGCGCACCAGGGAAACTCTGGCTAGCTTGCGCTTGTACTCCTGTAACATCAAACCACTTTCATTAGTATTCAAGGATTGAAAGAACTTCCTAGCTAATAATGACCTACATCGTCAGGTACTGTATATACTCAGTTAATGCCATATTTAAAAATGTTATTCCAGTGTGAGTTTTTGCATCAAAAGATGAGCTTTGGAAATACATAACTAGTAAACTATTATTATTAAGAAAAACCACAATCTTTAGCTGTTGCTTCACACCAGTAGAAAGAAGACTAACATTAATATGCTTAACCTCGACATGTAAGATGTTCAGTTATTCTTGAGTTTGGGCAAGAAAAAGTACATATTTATTTTCACAAACCTTAACTAAAATTTGGCAAGAACATCTATGAAAACTCAGTAAGAATGGCAAGAGTCTATGGTGTTTGAAGCAGGACTGCTCCCTTCCTGTGCCCTCCCATCTAAGCAAGGAGGGTCCACTCCAGACTGCTGCAGCCAAGAATACAGGATCACTCTCCCTACAACTCCCAGCAGGAGGGCTTTATTCCCAGAAAGAGTGCCTTTCATCCCACCCCAGCTACCTGGTGCTGAAGCTAAGTCCTGAGATAGAGCAGGTAAGAGCCTGGGGAATCCCTCCTGCCCAGCCCCACTCTTGGAAAAGAAGTTCTTTCTTATGCATGGAGGACTGAAAATACTTGGGACCTGATAAGCCTCACCTCCAACTCATGAGGAGGTGGCTCCACAGAAGAAGAGGCAAGCCAAGACAGCCTCAGGCTGCTGCACCCCTCTCCTCCAAAAGCTCAGCACCCACAGCAGGGTATCACTCAGAGAAAAGTTTCCCACTATACCCATCTCAGTTCCACGGTCCTGACTCAGAGATTTGGTCTGAAGGAAGTAGCAGGCAGTAAAATAGATATGTCCATGGCAATTCACTACTACCACAGTGCATGGCACAAAGCAGGGAGATTCAGGCTCTTTCCAAATGTCACAGGTAAGTCCTGAGAGGACCATCCTAGCAAGTGTATAGATGAGGAAACACCTAAGGAAGAAACCCAGCTAGTTTACTGCTACTCTCCAGGAAAGAAAGGACTAGGGCCTGAACCAAACCAACAGTAGTAAGGATAGAGCAATGTCCTTTATAAACTACATTATATGTATATAATACCTTAATTTCAAAGACTAAAACAATGTTTAGAAAGAAAAATCAGCAGGAATTAGTTGTGGTTCTGCTGTAAGGAATAATGAGGGTTCAGGCTTCAAAAGCAGGTGGATATCGGGGCTGTCATCTGAGATAGCAAAGAGAGGGGCACAAACTCCTTTGGAGAAAGATACAGAGTTCATTTTTAAGCATGTTAAGTGTGAGTTGTCCATGGGATTTCTAGTAGACACTTGGAAATGTGATTACAATATTCTGAGCTACAAATAACAATTTAGGCTTTATAACTGACAAATTCTAGCTAAAACCAAGAGAAGAGTATGAGCCACTTAGGTTTATATAAATAATCTACAACATTTCTCAATAATTTTGCCCCTCCCTTCTCTACTCTTCTGCACATCTACCATGAGCCAAGATTTTGTCAAACTTTATTTTTTGTGGTTTTAGTAAAAACATACATACAATGAATGTATCTGATTTTCTATCTTTTCCATCATACCACACTACCTCCCATGATTCTAATGTGTCCACCCAAAAGATGGCATGACCCCCCTCCCTCTCCTGGTTAAGAATCACAGTACACACAGGAAGGAAGAGAAGTGAGCTAATAGCAAAATGCAGAAATGTCACCAATGTTGAAAAGGAAAGAGCAGTAAAAGAGTAGCAGATACCAGGATAGAGAAGTGAGCATGTATTTGGAAAGTTTCCCACTTTTTTCTTATGAAAATACTGGCTTGCTGAACAGATGCTTTGGATGTGGTAACTATAATCCAACCCTTCAAGAACAATACCACTCACATCCATTATCTGAATAACTCAGTAATTATCCTTAACTAAGACTATCTGTTTTTTGTTTTTTTGTTTTTTTTTTGAGACGGAGTTTTGCTTTTGTTGCCCAGGTTGGAGTGCAATGGTGCCATCTTAGCTCACCGCAACCTTCACCTCCTGGGTTCAAGTGATTCTCCTGCTTCGGCCTCCCGAGTAGCTGGGATTACAGGCATGTGTCACCACGCCCAGCTAAGTTTTTTGTATTTTTAGTAGAGATGGGGTTTCTCCATATTGGTCAGGCTAGTCTCGAATTCCCGACCTCAGGAGATCCACCTGCCTCGGTCTCCCAAAGTGCTGGGATTACAGGCGTGAGCCACTGCACCCGGCCTGCTCTCTAAGATCTTATAAAAGAATACAATAACAAATTCATTGTAATTTGATATTTGAAAAAGGTTCACCTACAGCATTTCATATTTGAAGTTTCCCACTTCTTAAGTGTAGGCTGTATGTGATGATTGACTTTCAAAGAGTACAGTATGAAAAGGAGGGAAAAAAGATCAACTTTACAGAGGAGAAAAATGACAAACAATACTTAAGCCATGTGATAAAGGCCCTATCAACACTATCACTCAGGTTGACAGTATTTCCTTTGACATGAGACAAAAATGGCATTCTCTTTCTACGGTCTTCCTCCCTGAAACATATGACTCCACTTTAGCTGTGAGAAAAACATCAGAAAATCCCAACTGAGGGACATGACCAGTAGTGCTGAAAACTATCAAGATCATCAAAGACACGGAAAGTCAGAGGAACTGTCACATCCAAGAGAAGCAAAACAACCAAATCTAATGTGATATTCTGGATGGGATCCTGGAACAGAAAAAAGGACATTAGGTAAAAATTAAGAAAATCTGAATAAAGTATGGCCTTTAGTCAATAATGTATCAATATTGGTTCACTACTTATGACAAATGTATCATACTAATGCAAGATGTTACAATAGGGGAAACTGGATGTGAAGTGTATGAGAATTTTCTATACTCTCTTCATAGTTTTTTGGTAAACCTAAAATTATTCTAAAATCAAAACTTAAAAAAAAAGTCTGATGGACAAATTAAACATTTTCCCAGATTATCAAAGCTGTTTTGCATAATTCTTAATCTTCACGAAAATGCTAAAACAGAGGCATCATTATTCCTGTTCCATAGATAAGAAAACAGGCTTTAAAAACTGAAGATAACACACTGGTTTCCCTTCAGGTAAAACAAATCTTCCAACTTTTACTAAAAACTGAACATAAACTGCTCAAGGTTCATTAACACCAGGCACCATGTAACATAATTGATTTTGATACATCAAAATTGATGAATAAATTAATAGATCTAAGTTATTTCTGGTCAAATGATACATTTGCTATTCAAAAAGATACAACCAAAAACATTTTGAGATGTTTTGCAGAGTAGCAGTTGTATTATCCACACTGTGATGCAACTTGGTTAAAAATACTGGCCAGGCACAGTGGATCACACCTGTAATCCCAGCATTTTGGGAGGTCGAGGTGGGTGGAATGCTTGAGCTCAGGAGTTTGTGACCAGCCTGGGCAATACGGTGAAACTTCTTGTCTCTACAAAAAGTACAAAACTTATCCAGACATGGGTGGTATGCACCTGTAGTCCCAGCTACACAGGAGGCTAAAGTGGGAGTCACCTGAGCCCAGGAAGTCGAGGCTGCAATAAGCCATGACTGTGCCACTGCACTCCAGCCTAGGCAACACAGTAAGACCCTGTCTCAAACAATAAAATTAAATTAAAAATAAAATAAAATAGAAAGAAATATCTGTATTTAAGATTACAAATAATGTATGGTCACTACAGCAAATATATTAAAGTTATTTTAAACTATATAGAATTTTTATGATATTAAGCCCAATATGAACAAAATTCCCTTAAAGTCAAATACAGTAAAAATTCCTATTTAGAATCTTTTGTTCAAGTTTTTCCTCCTTTACCGGTCCAGGATTCCAATTTCTTTCCATACTTCCAAGTGCCAGCTGAAATCCCAAACTCTACATTGAACCTTCCCCAATGACTTTTCTCATATCTAAACTTTCACTATTTTCTGACCATGTAACAATGTATTGCTTTAACATCCTATTGACCATTCACATATCACATATATAGAAAACACTTTTTAAAAAAACTGATGAATGAAATCTCAAAAAAGAGGGAAAAAATTCTATCATTTGAATGGTTAAACCTCTTTCACACACGTGTATATACATATGTATCTCTTAAGAAATGCAACATTCATAAGCAAAACATTCAATATCCAACATTCATAAGCAATTTCTTTATATTGACTTAGCTACATGCCTTTAAAAATTATTTTTGGAAAGCAGAGAATGTAAATAAAAGGAATGTAACTGAGTATCTATTCTACTACAAATAAGATCAGCAAAGAAAACCAACTTTGCATGTTTTTCCTCTACTACAAATTTTGCTCTTCTTTCCATCTTACCCATCTTTAGTCAAAAGCCACTTAAAGTTTTTAAATTGGGGCACAACATAAAACTCGTAACTATTAAGAAGATACTTCAGTTAGTATATATGTGTATCCATCCGTGTAACCAACACCTAGATCAAGATACAGGCTTTTTCAGAACCCCAGAAATTTTCCTCATACCACCTCTCCCAACTTTTAATCACTATTTTCCAAACTTCAATTAATTAACTACCATCCTTCATAATGTTCTTTACCACGACTCACTTACACTATTTACATAATATTTAAATCAACTCATTTTTTAACATCTTCATTCTAAGAAATAATATGCATGCAATCACAGGTTTGTTGTGCTCATTTTGGTTTTGACTCACACATCAAAATAAACGTAACTAGGGCCAGGGGCGGTGGCTCACGCCTGTAACCCCAGCACTTTGGGAGGCCGAAGCAGGTGGATCGCCTGAGGTCACGAGTTCAAGAACAGCCTGGCCAACATGGTGAAACCCCGTCTCTACTAAAAATACAAAAATTAGCTGGGTGTGGTGGTGGGCACCTGTAATCCCAGCTACTTGGGAGGCTGAGGCAGAAGAATCACTTGAACCTGGGAGGTGGAGGTTGCAGTGAGCTGAGATTACACCATTGCAATCAAGCATGGGCGACAAGAGCGAAACTGTTTCAAAAAATAAAAAAAAAAGTAACTATTAAAATAAATGTTCTCAGGTGGCACCATGGCATGGGTGCATTTGGGAACCAATGCTTTACCTCATTCTTCTTACTCTGTTGACCTAAGCCACTGTACTTCCCGTTTTCCTCATTCAACAAGGCCCACCTTTCTGTCCTTAATTTACCCTTTACTTGCCACCAGTGTCATCACTACCACCCTAAAGTTTGTTATCACCTCAGTCATGAGCAACCCTCATGTCAGTTTCTGCAGTTCCAGCTTCATACCAACGCTCAATTCCACTGATCATATCCAAGCCCCTCCACTCTTCAAAATTTTGCCCACCTGTCATAAGCCAGGCAAATTTTCACTTTGCCTAAAACTTTTCCACTGTTCTTACCATCCTTACTCTAGGCTCCTAGCTGAAACTATCTCTGCACTGTTTGGTTGTTAATACGTGTAAGGGCAGAAGCCTTCTTTACACTGCTATACTTCAACACTAGTGAACTAGGAGGTGTGATTTGCCTTGTGTGCACTGCAAGTGGGCTACAGCTTCTTGAAATCTGAACCACCATTACAGATTTCTTTACAGTTAATACTAAGTATATATTTAGGATCCAAATTTTATATATTTTTCAAGACCTACATTAAGACTAAACACTGCCACAGAATCTCTTCTGACTCTGGCCTCAAGCTAACTTCCTAAGATATGCTACTACATGAGTTATTTCTGAATTACTACTGGATTGTTTTCTAATTTCATACCCATAATTAGGAGAAAACACACTTTCTATGTATCGACATTACTTGCAGTATCCAGCAGGGGACTGAGTATTAACAGTACGCCCCAGTCAACACTCCATGAAGTCAGAAGATCTGGATGGAGTACTGTTTCCTCAATCTACTATCTATGTAACCCTGGGCAAGGACTCCCGAAGATTATCTAAGTAAGTCTCAGATGTCTCCTTTATAAAATAAGGGTACTATTTTACAGTGCTGTGTGGCCAAACTGATGTGGAAATTTTCAAAGAAATTCTATATAATTGTGGTTATCATTCTGAGATATCAGAATCACCTTGCAGTTAAGAACATCTAAGCGAATACATTTCCTGAAATTTGTAATTCTTGTTCATTTTAGGACTGACCCAGATAGCTGTTCTAAACTTCTAGTTGCTTTAAATATATATTATTTCTGAAATTAAAATATTTACATTGCTGCCTTTTTCTTGCAGATGCTGCTAATAATTCTGCTTTTCTCTTTCCTACATAATTGTAACCAAAAAAAAAAAAAGAGAGAGAGAGAATTTCAACTACATCCATACGGGTATTTTTAGTGGTCAATTAAAGGCTTTGGTCAATTCTAAGCACCATACTTACTCTATTGCAGACCTATGGCTTCCTACCCATTTCTTGATAAAAACAGCAGAATTTGTAGAGAAAAAAGGTACAAAGTTTGTTTTCTCTGGTGACCTCATTTATCTGTAGTATAATGTCCTTTGCCTCTTTTAAGAAGTTAACATACAAGTCTTCCTTAAGCCACTGCCTTCAATAGAACTATTAAGAAGCTTCAGTTCTCATTTTTAGGAGCCATCACCATTTACTTTTACTTCGTTTAGCATGTCCTGGAATTGGGCCTCTTTTCCAGATTAGAGGGAAAAACTAACTGAAGTATTAATCAAGATATAACACGCACACATCCATTTTCTTTTTTAATAAGGCCAAGAAATTCCATGAGGCCAGGGAGTTTCTGAAACTGCAGATGAGTCAAGTCTGTTACCATCCCCAGGGGACAGAGTCCAAAGGAGATAAAGATCTCAGTGGCTTGCCCTTACCTTCTGGGAAACAAATGCTCAAATTTAGCTTGGTCTCTAATCCTGGAATTGACAATTTTAAAAATGTAAAATCCAATGTATCAAATCCTTTCTCATTTCTTTTCACAGGTCATCCTATACATCTCAGATGGAGCATTTTTTTCCCCTTGACTGCAGAAGTTTTACTTTAGTGTAAGTATTACCTAACGAACTGTCTCACTTCCTTTAGTTAATTTCATTCTCTTAAGAAATCTACTACTGCAAAGTTTCATTAATCTTCCAGATTGTTAACAAGCATGTGGAAAAAGATATTTATCAGGTTTTCGGCAAGGAATCCAATGCCTGACTGCCAGCTGGGTTTTGAAAAACCGGTAATGTTAAATTATTAGGATAGATGTTACAAACAAACTTTATATATTCCAAGATTTCATATACCACACTGTGACCCTAACCAAATAGCTACTACACTTTTCATCTTACTACATGCCAAACATTGTTCAAAGTGCTCCATTTAACCTTCACAGATAGAGATTATTACTAACCATGTATTACAGATGATGAAACTAAATCACATTTAACCATTGATTAAGAAACTTCACCCAAAGTCAACACACAGGGGCCAAAGGGGGCTCCAACTTAAGATAATCTGTCTTCAGAGTCCTCGTGCTTAACCATTATGCTAACCTCTCTCTCGTATCCTGGAATTATTTTGGGGGTGGGTATTCTGAAGATGTTATCCAAACGAAAGCTCAACTAAGGGATCAGCACAGTGACAGGAGAACTAGTTATGTTCCTAAAACTCAAAATCCAACAAGGAAACACTGTGACTTGTATCAGGTAGTCTACTTCTGTCCTTAAAACATCTCTGACATTCCTAGTAGTGAAGCAGAGTTGTCATTTTCCCATGAATAACAGCATATGGGCCCCACGATAAATTTTCTTAAACAAGAGTAATAGCAGCAACATAAAGACACTAGGGAAAAGGCAGCAAGGGGCTAGTTCAACCAGAAAAGGTGCCCAGTGTCAGGAAAGCTGAACCTCCTAATAATGTTTTGACCTTGAGGGTGGAAAGATGGAGCGGAAAGAGTAAGCCAGGAGCTGATAAGCAGCATTTAACTTTGGTTATTTCTGTTAAGAAATTTCAAATCAAGCAGAGAGAAAGAATTTAAAGAAATGACCCTCCATAATCAGTCTTTCTACATGTACTCATATTCAAATAAGGAAGTTAATACTGTTACCTTTGTTTTCTAAGTAACGTTTTAGCTTCACTCACTTAGTACATATATTATCCAGTTAATAAAGAATCCCATTTCTCAGGGTCATAAATGTCATCTAATCTGGTGTTTCCCAAATTGGGTGTTCCATGAAACATCATTCCATAAGGTTTTAACAAGTAGGCCAAAAGTCAGAGATTCTGGGCTTATGTTTGTAAGCAAAAATAGGGTTCTTTGCTACAGGCCTGCTCAGATCCTCAGTATCTGAGCAGAGTGAAGTTCCAAGAGTACAATCCGGTTTGCAACATTCCTCAAAATCACTGAAATGCATTTCTGCTGAACACTTACTACCACCTTAGAGAGCTAACAGCTTATGTATCGAATACAGTTAGGCAAACATTGAACCCAGCATTTCTCGTCCTTGTTATTCAACCTCTTTTTGACCACCTCCAGCAACAGCAAACTCACTAGTTTGTCTTTCACTTTTGAAGAATATATTTCATTGGGTATATAATTCTAAGTTGGTGAGTTTTTTCTTTCAACACTTACCATCTATCTTCTTGCTTGCATGGTTCTGCTGAGAAGGCCATAATTTATCTTTGTTATGCTACAGGTAACGTAAGGTGATTCCCCCTCTGGCTTCTTTCAAGGTTTTTACTTTACTTCTGTCAAGGTTTTACTGTGGTTTGCTGCACTTTTGAATATGGCATGCCTAAGTAGAGATTGTAGGCCTTTTGGTATCCTGCTTGGTGTTAGAGCTCTGAGTTTCCTGGATCGGTGATTGGGTGTCTGTCACTAATTTTTAAAATTCTTGGCTATTTTTACTTCAAATATTTATTCAGCTTCATTCTCTTGCTTTCTAGTATTCCAAGCCCATGTACACTATACCTTTCCAAATGGTCCCACAATTCTTGGCTGTTCTGTTTATTTGTGGGGACTTCTTTTCCATTCTGTTTTCACTTTGCATTTCAGTCTGGGAAGTTTCTATAGACCTAGTCTTCAAGTTCACCACTTCCTTCCTTGGCAGTGTCCAGTCTGCTGAACTGCCCATCAAAGACACTTTTTTTTTTTTTTTTCCACAGTCTCACTCTGTCACCCAGGCTGAAGTGCAGAGGCACAATCACAGCACATTGCAGCCTTCACCTCTTGGGTTCAAGTGGTCCTCCCACCTAACCTTCCCAAAGTGTTGGTAATTTTTTCCCCCTAGCATTTGCTTTGGATTTTTTCTGGGCATTTTCACTTCTATGCTTATATTACCCACCTGTTCTTGCATTGTATCTACTTTTTCTGTTACACCTCTTTACATTTCAATTATTTTAAATTGTTGGTCTGATCATTTCAAATTTTCTCTCTTCAGACTGTTTCTTGACTTTCAGCAGGCCTTGTAATTTTTTATTGAAACCTGAACATCAGGTAACAGTGAGGTAAATAGGTCAATAGTGTTATTAATCTAGCTAGGAGTTAGACTGTGCATAAGACCTGCTATAGAGGTAGATGGCCAGAGACTAAAACTGACTACTTTATTAAATAGCCCTTATACATTAGGAAGTTTTAAATGGCAGAGTGGTCTTGCTTGTCACCTGTAATACATCCACTTGTCCTAGTTCTGCTCTCAGAAGTAAACCAAATCCTCTTTTTTGATAGCTTTCAAAGGTTCTGAAGATAGGTATTCACATAATTTATACCCCTCCCCAGCTCTGATCTCCCCAGTTCCCTCAACCATTTTCCAAGGAACGTTAGTTCCATTTCCCTTTGTTCTTGTCTCTGCCTCTGGATACACTGTAGCAAGTTAATTCATTTTGGTAATATGGAATCCAGAGTTGAAGACAGAAACCCCGCTGTGGTTTAACCAGCATCTGATGAAACAGAACCTATCTTCCACATTCTGATCACTTAGTTTATTAGTGTAGCTTAACACTAAATAAACTGCATCACCATGCTAATAGCTATACTTATTCAGTGCTTTCTCCCATTAAGTGATGCCAAGCCAGGTCCAGACAATACTGATGCAATTAACTTTGGAAAATCAAAATAAGGGAATTTATACTAGAAATGTTTAGGCAAAGAAAGGTATAAAGAAAGAAATGCAGTGTTTCACAGTGATCTCCATTCAATTTGCACTGGTTATAGACGAATGGTCTAACCTGTCAAGAACATTACTCAACAGAAATGTACCTTAACCACGGTTTAAATGAGTTAGCTACTGATGGGTGAGTTTCAGAAGCAGAAGTTCTAAGTAAATTCGTGTGCATATGTGCATTTTTCAAAGCTGCTGGCAACTTAAAAAGTTAAAACTTCCATATTCTGCTCTTTGATATAACTGCTTTAAGAGGTTTGTATTTCAAACTTCTTCAGTGCAATGATATCAAAATATCAAAGTCTAAAGGTTTTTTTTGTTTCTTTTGTTTGGTTTTTTTAGAAAAGGTCTCACTCTGTTGCCCAGGCTGGAGTGCAGCAGCACAATCACAGCTCACTGCAGTCTCGACCTCTTGAGCTCCAGTGATCCTCCCACCTTGGCCTCTCAAGTAGCTATGACTACAGGTGCACACCACCAAACTTGGGGAGGGAGAGGGAGACAGACAGACACAGATTTTTTTTTTTTTTTTTTTTTTTTTGGTAGAGACTGGGTTTCACCATGTTGTGTAGGCTGGTCTTGAACTCCTGGGCTCAAGTGAGCCACCCAAAGTGCTGGGATTACAGGCATGAGCCACCATACCCAGACAAATTCTAGCCCTAACATGAATCTTACTTCAAAAGCTAGGAGGGCTTAAATACATTTAGAAGGTATTGTCACCAATGATAGCATTCCAACAATAAATTACAATAGCACACTAACAGACTTCCAATCTTACTTTCTTTTTTCCAAGATGGGGTCTCACTCTGTCACCCTGGCTGAAATGCAGTGGTACAGTATCAGCTTCCAACAACCTCTGCCTCCTGCGCTCAAATGATCCTCCTGCCTCTGCCTCCCGAGTAACTAGGACTACAGGTGCACACCACCATACCCAACTAATTTTTTTATTTCTTGTAGAGACAAGGTCTTGCTATGTTGCCCAGGCTGGTTTTGAACTCCCGGTTTCAAGCAATCCTCCCACCTCGGCTTCCCAAAGTGCTGGGATTACAGGCATGAGCTGGCGCCCAGACTCAATATTCTTTTCAGTAACCCACTGCCTGATTTGTTATGTGGCCTAGTTCTTTCAATAAATCCAACAAGAATAACTTATTTATCCCCATGTGGATAAACAGACCTTAAAAAAGTTCCACTCTTATTTGAAATGAAAGAAACAAGAGATACCAGTCTGGCTAATATGGAGAAACCCTGTCTCTACTAAAAATACAGAAATTAGCTGGGTGTGGTGGTGTGCACCTATAATCCCAGCTACTGAGGAGGCTGAGGCAGGAGAATCACTTGAACCTGGGAGGCAGAGGTTGCAGTGAGCCAAAACCCTGCCACTGCACTTCAGCCTGGGCAACAGATCGAGACTCTAACTCAACTCAAAAAAAGAAAAGAAATAAAATAAATTTAAAAAATAAAAGACAGGCCGGGCGCGGTGGCTCAAGCCTGTAATCCCAGCACTTTGGGAGGCTGAGACGGGCGGATCACGAGGTCAGGAGATCGAGATCATCCTGGCTAACATGGTGAAACCCCGTCTCTACTAAAAAAATACAAAAAATTAGCAGGGCGAGATGGCGGGCGCCTGTAGTCCCAGCTACTCGGGAGGCTGAGGCGAGAGAATGGCGTAAACCCGGGAGGCGGAGCTTGCAGTGAGCTGAGATCCGGCCACTGCACTCCAGCCTGGGCGACAGAGCGAGACTCCGTCTCAAAAAAAAAAAAAATAAAAGACAATATAAATCTGGCTACCTATGTTAAGTTGAAGAAACTTGCTTTCACAAAGACTTTTAAAAAAATACAACTACATATTTGCAACTATTTAAAACAAAAAAAGAAAACAGTGAAACAAAATACATGAAAATTTTAATAATGGTTTTCAGTGACTGCTGTAAATTTGTGGGCGGTTTTTCTATTTTTCAGTATTTTCCAAATTTTCTCTAATGATTATGTATTGCTTTCGTGAAGGGAAAATTCTTAGGAAAAAGAGGCAAGGAAAGAAAATTTTAAACTCTGTATGTCTCTTTCGTAAGTTGAATTAAAGTACTGAGAAGTATTCAACTATGAGGCAGAAATACGGAAAAAGTTAAAGGCACTGAATTTTAGAGCTAGGTCTTATAAATCATTAAGTTTGAAATCCACAGCATGAAAATGAAGAATGCCTTGATAGTATACAATTTATTCAAGTTCATAGAGTCACTTCTATAACCCGTAACTCTCAATTCCTAGTTCGTGATTTTACTTCATGCATCACTCACTGGAGACTAACCAAGATAGACAGCCAAGCAGGAATTAATTTTGTACACACAGCATGGCTACAACTGTGTTTTTGTTGTTGCTGTTGTTGTTGTTTTTACAACTAGGTTTACAATGACATTTTTAATCATGATTTCTTTTGTTAAAAAAAGACTAAAGAAAATATATCAAAATGTGACCGGAGCTGTTTAAATGGTTTTAATGTATTTTTTCAAATTTCCCTTAAAGACAGTATGTTAATACCTCTGTGCCTCACTGTTTTCATTTATAAAATAGATAAGATTAGAATCTACCTATGACAATCACAGTATTAATGAAAATAGAAAAAGTACTTAGAACAGTGTCTTGGCACAGAGCTAATGCTAAATAAGTATTACGTTACGATTAAATTTTAGAGTATTATCTCACATACAAGGGAGTTTAAGTGTCATGGCAGGGTTTTATTTTTTGGACACAGGTCAGACAATCTGGAGTGCAGTGGCATCACCATGGCTCACTGCACCCCTGACTTCCCAGGCTCAAGCAATCCTCCCACCTCAGCCTCCCAAGTAGCTGGGATTACAGGCATGTGCTGCCACGCCTAGCTAATTTTTAAAAAATCTTATGTAGCGACAGGGTCTCGCTATGTTGCCAGGGCTGGTCTCAAACTCCTGGGCTCAAGCTATCCTCCCACTTCGGCCTCCCAAAGTGTTGGCATTACAGGCGTGAGTCACCATGCCTGGCCATAGCAAGGTTTCAGTTAGGTACAGACAGTGGCAATTTTTCACCCCCGCAGTGTACAGAAATGTTTTATGTAGTATTGGAGATTTAATTTGAGAGGCTTAAGAATTCTGAGAATCTTGAAACTAATAAGCTATTGGAGGCTTCAAGGGCAGCATCACCTGATAAAAAGGGAGCCCCCCATCCCCCAGCCCAATTACACCTATAAATCCTCAAATGGAGGGAAATGGTGCTGGATGATTAGCCAGAAAGGGGTAAAAATGCCGGAATACAGACAGAATAAAATCTAGCAGGCTAAGCCCAACCTAACAATCCTAGAACCTGACAATCCTAGAACTCCTAGCTCCCTAGCAGTAGACACCTAGATGCTCCCCTCCTTCCCACAGATGATACATTCTAAGACAGAGAGTTGAGGGAAAAGGGTCATCTGGCCTATATGACACCTGCTTCTGCATGGGGACACAACATTCTCGCAGGCATGAATAAAGCTGTATTATGTGTTCCTGTCTTCTTTCCTCTTCCCAGTTTTCCTTCTGTCCTTTTTTCTCTACTTTCAGATTTTGTCCTCTTGCCATCCTGTGTTTTACTGTCAAAGGAAACTCTTAACACTTTCATCATTTACAAGTGTACTGTGAAACTTCCAGTAGTTCTGAATTATCTACAAGAGATCTCCAACTTTCACACAAAGTCCACTTTATTACACAATACAATGTTAATCCTGAATGACTTTTTTGAAGCAAAATTCAGGCTTTCACATATCAACAAATAAGCAGGTCAGAACTATCCCATGATGATGTTAGTCAGCATTTCAGTTTTGTACAACGGGGTCTGCAATGTGGGTGATACTTGTGACAAGAAACAAGGATATCGGGCATGCTGAGTGGCAAATATTCAGGTAGCTCACATTATGTTCAATACTAAAGGAAAAGAAGAGAATTTTCTGATTCTGAATTGGAATTTAGCATCAAAAGATTCTACAGATCCAAATGCAAAGGAAATGCAGGGATTCAGAGGACACTGCTTCTTTACATCTCATGAAAAAGCAAAAGAATGTAACTGTTACACATTTTTGCTTGACAGATTTAAGGTAAGTTAATAAAAATGAGATCACCATCAAAATCAACATAATTTCCAGATTGATCTACCAAAAACTAAATTCTGGCAGGGCACAGTGGCTCATGCCTGAAATCCCAGCATTTTGGGAAGCTAAGGTGGGCGGATCACGAGGTCAAGAGATCAAAAACAGCCTGGACAACATGGCAAAACCCCGTCTCTACCAAAAATAAACTATTAGCTGGGTGTGGCAGCGTGTGCCTGTAGAGAATCGCTTGAACCCGGGAGGCGGAGGTTGCAGTGAGCCGAGATCGCACCACTGCACTCCAGCCTGGGTGACAGAGAGAGACTCCAACTCTAAGTAAATAGACACAACTGCTTTTGTCCAAGAGTTTGAGACCAGCCTGGGAAACATAGAAAGACTGTCTCCAGAAAAAAGCAAACCAAAACAAAAAGTAACCTAAACTTCCCAACTTGAGGACCAGTTCCACTTAACTACTAAAGTTACTTATTTCTGTTTAGCTGGAGAGGCTACATTTTTAAAAGGCATTGTCTGCATTTAATAATTTTTCCTATGATTTTACTAATTTTAAACTATTCCTTGGGTGCTTAAAAAGCATCAGTAACTGTAATTTAAAAAATTATAATTAGACTGGGTGCAGTGGCTCCTACCTGTAACCCCAGCACTTTGGGATGCCGAGGTGAAAGGATCACTTGTGCCCAGGAGTTCAAGACCAGCCTGGGCAATACAACGAGATCTCCTCTCTACAGAAAATACAAAAATTAGCCAGGCATGGTAGCATGCATCTGTAATCCCAGTTAGGAGGCTGAGTAATGAGGATCACTTGAAACTAGGATGTCAAGGCTGCAGTGAGCCATGATTGTGCCATCACACTATAGCCTGGGTGACACAGCAAGACCCTGTCTCAAAAATATATATATATATATAACTTTAAAAATCTCTCTAGGAAAAAAATAACTGCCCCTCATGGTATATCAATTTTGATATATTGAAATTCTGTATATTTTTATACACATTTGATGCTGGAATTTTGTATGACTTACTTTCATATATATTTTTAGGAATGCATTATGTGCAACGGTAGAGCACCACTTACTACATCAAGTTTAAACCACATCAGCACAACTCGTTTTCCAAAATCTCACAAAATCTCTCACTTGTTCCACTCTCATTCATCTCCTCTCATTTCACAGTCATTATGGCTTTGACTCTGTTACTTATGTTGTTTCCTTGCTTACCTGCCTAGAATTCCCAAACATTCCTTTGCTGATCAGAAGTGAAGATACTCTCATCACACGGCTGTAAGGACACCCTGTTTTCTGATGGACACTAACTGGGTATGGGAGTAGGGAGAGGAAACTCCAGATGTTCAGGCATTTTCAGCAGTTATTTCACGTATTTTTTTTTTTTTTTTTGTATTAACTATTTCCAGTTCTTCCCTTTGAGCTTTTTCTCTTACGTATTGTCTTTCCAAAAATGCTTAGTGGTTCAACCATCTTTAAAGTACAGACTGTATGAATAACCTACTTGGGCTGTCAGAAGGGTGGAAAAGATTCAACATGGATTATCCCAGCAACTGGTTTTCCATATCGATTATCTCAATCACTCCTGGCCCTCATCAGCCTGGAGAAGACACTGCCCTTTTCCTCTGTTCCAAGCTCCAACACAGGCAGACTCCTCACCATTGCTACCTGGCCCAAGAAAGGATATTGAGGGGTTTACCCGCCTGATCGTTTCCATTGCAATGGAGTCACTGTGTGATGTTCCAAATTCCTGCTTCCAGGTGTCTCACTTCTGGCATGGAACATCTGTGTAAATGCTTCCACCTTTACAACAGTACATGCTAGGATGTGAAATCTTTAATTCAATCCTGTCACTGTTCTACCTTCTATGAATACTGTCTCTTCTGGGGCACCCACAGCATTTCTTCTCTTATTAGAACAGAGATATTACATATATATTATAATTTCTTCATTTCCTATGTATCTATTTACTTCATCAATACTTATCTTTTTGGCAATCTTTATCAACCATTATGAATAGAACTGTGACAATGGAAATGTTCTTTATCTGCATTACCCAACATGGTAGCTAATAGCCGTATGTGGCTAGTGAGCACTTGAAATGTGCCTACTGCTACTGAGTAACTGGATTTTAATTCTTATGTAATTTTGATTAAACAGCACATGTGGCTGGTGGCTGCCTAGGGAACAGTGCAGCTCTGTAACACCACAGTGCACCCTCTCAACCCCTGCATTTCATCTATCCCTCTCCCATTTCATTTCTCTCCCTTCATTATATTTATCTTCACAGTCAACAGACATGTAACTTAGTATATACTTACATACATCTTTGTAATATATGAATTTTGTATACTATATAATATGGTATGATACATACATTTTATAGTTATTTTAATATAAGGACAGAATATACTGTTTTATGTAATTCTTTATCATATTCTAACATATATTCTCTTTTCCATGAATTCTAGGAAAGAAAAGCTACAGACAGACCTGGTGGCACACGTCTGTAATCCCAGCACTTTTGTGAGGTCAATGCGGGTGGATCGCTTGAGCCCAGGAGTTCAAGACAAGCCTGGGCAACATAGCAAGACCTTGTCTCTACAAAAAAATAAAAAATAAAAAATAGAAGATCAGTCAGGTGTGGTAGTGTGTGCCTGTAGTTCTAGCTTCTTGGGAAGCTGAGGTGGGAGGACTGCTTGAGCCCAGGAGTTGAAGATTTCAGTGAGCTATGATCATACCATTGCACTCTAGCCTGGGCAACAAACAGAATGAGACCCTATCTCAAAAAAACAAAAGTTGAAACTCAGTCTAATACCTTAAAATAGAAGTTAACGGTAGGACGTAAATGTCTTTTGTTTTTCTCTACAAAAGAGAGTGAAAATCTAAATCAGGCAAGGAAATGGGGCAACACACCTCTTTAATTGAATCCAAGTGTCCTAATTTCATCAATCATATTTGAGAATACTGGCAGGTTGGGGAATGTGGGGAGAAGAAAACACTTTGCACCAACTTGATTTCTGAAACAACTACTTCCAAGAAATCATGAAAAACTGCCAAAAGGGTAAACAGCAAATACTTTATTACCTCCCGTTGAAAGGCGATAGACTTCATAAACAGCAGACAAGTAGGCTTGACTCAGATAAGCCAAAATCTCAAAAAAATGATTGAACATATTGTTTAAAAGAACTTGGGGACCCAGTTGCAATCACTGAGATACTAAGACTTAACTAGCAAAACAAACACTTCCTCTTTGGGAGGACCACTGAGCTACAGATATAAAAATACTACAGACATCTGAAAACTCAAGAGTATCCCCATAAAACTACCTAATTTCACTGGTTAAATGCTAGAGATATGCTAGGTAGAAAATCTCCACGTTTTGTTGTTGTTGTTGTTGTTGTTGTTGTTGTTGTTGTTGGGGGCTAAAACCTCTGAGGTATTTTGTGTGGTGGTTTTAAGCACCTAACTCACTTAAATTCCATAATAACCAGATAAAGTCAGTACAATTATTATCCCTATTTTACAGACAAGGAAACAGAGGCCAAATGTGTTGTCAAATGTCACTGAGATAGTAAGTGGTGAAGCAGAACTGAAACTTAGGCAATCCTGCTCACCACAAAGCTAATCTGCCCCTCCAAATGTTAACTAATTTAAGACCAAAGTCAGCCAGGAAAAGTTAATAACCACTGGCCTCTTTTCTGGCCTTGTTTCTTCAACATGTAAAAATATTTTTATTTTTTTCTGTAATTAAAATACATTCTTAAGAAACCAGCAGAAGAAACAAAGCCAATAGAGCCAAAATAAGAAATCACAAAAGTCAAGTTTTTAAAAAACTCAACAAGCTAAAACACTGGTTCAGCAAGATAAAAAACACACATATATTTTAAAAACTACATAAGAATCTGATGAATATCTCCAAGATTAACAATGGCAGATGTTAAAAAAGAGAGGTTTGAGATAGTCCCAAAATTAACATAAGCAAAAAAAGCCAATGCCACACTGCCAAAAATGTGTACCTTCCACAAACAAAAAAGCTCAGAGTCTGTAAGTAAAATAATAGCTTACATGTAGCAAAAATAAATGTCATAAACTATTTATGCCACAGTAAAGATTTTGTAAGAGTCCACCCTTGTCTACAATTTCACCTTCCATGATTTCAGTTACCTAAGGTCAGTCTTGGTCCAAAAATATTATATGAAAAGTTCTAGAAATAAACAGTTCCTAAGTTTTAAATTGCATGATGTTCTGAGTAGCATAATTACATTTTACATAATTACATCTTTTTGTCCATTCCACCCAGGACAAAAATCATCCCTTAATCCAGCGTGCTGTGTACGTTACTGTCCCCATACAATGTGACTGCATAGAAACAACTGTACAGTCATACACTGCATTACATTTTGGCCAACAATGGACTGCATATACAACAGTGGTCCCATAAGACTATAATGGAGCTGAAAAATTCCTATCACCTAGTGACCATTCCTATCGCCTAGTGTAGCCATCCTAGCATCATAGCACAATGCATTGCTCATGTGTTTGTGGTGACAGCCATGCTACCAGTTGTATAAAAGTACAGTACAATTATATACAGTATATAATATTTGATAATAAAAATAAATGACTTTGTTACTGGTTTATGTATTTACTACACTTTTTATTGTTAGATTATATTCTATTAAAAAAAAGTTAACTGTAAAATGGCCTCGGGTCCTTCAAGAGGTATACCAGAAGGCATTATCAGATACACAAATACTTACCAGTGTATTACAACTGCCTACAGTATTCACTACAGTAACATGCTATATAGGTTTGTAGCCGAGAAGCAATAGGCTATACCATAAAGCCTCAGTGTGTAGTAGGTACACCGTCTAGGTTTGGGTAAGTGCATGCTACAATGTTCACACAATGACAAAACGCCTAACTATACATTTCTCAGAATGTATCCCATCGTTAAGTGACACATGACTATATACAGTGTATAAGGTTCAGTATCATCACAAGTTTCAGGCATTCACTATGGGTCTTGGAACACAGGACCTACAGATAAGCAGGGGACTACTGCATTTACTGAAGTTTGTTTAAATAGTCTCTATTCAAATAATAATTAAAAATGTAAAAATTCATTAATGTTTATTAGTAGGCTAATTAAACAGTATTTTGCATTTACATTAAATAGGTCCGAACATTCCTACAGACTCTGCCAAGCTCTGGAGGTGTGAATATTTTAGTCATTACTCCAAATCATTTTAACAAGGACAGCTGGTAACTGCTGTGGTTTCCAGAGATACAGGGAGGATTCAGGGAGTACAATACCGGAATAATTGGATGGCAGGGCTGGTGTGCTGGCAAAAATAGAGGCAAGGTCCCAGTCAGATCTGGGCTAACTCAGCAAACTCTGGCACTAACATCTACGACTCCTGATTCGCTCTTAACTTGAGTTGTAGATCTGTGAACTAGCCAAGTAAACACAATGATAAATCCCTTTCTTCAACAGAGACCACAAAAATCTGACAAAACAATCTACACTCCCAACATTAGACAAGCAGAGTTCTCATGCAGTAAGGAATCATTAGTATAACAAAAAATAGCAACAACAACAAAACCATAGGAAATACTGAAGGAAAATGAGAAAAGTGGGGCAAAACAAAAGATGAGCAGCATGAAGAGTCAGAACATTCAATATACCTATAATAAGATTTAAGAAAAAAACTATAAACTGAGAAGCAAAAATAAAAGACAACTTGGGTCTTCCTAATATAAGGGCACATCAGCTATCATGCAAAATTAATGAAAGACCAATATCCGAGATATGTGCTAGTCAGTGTAGGATAAAGGAAAAAAATACAATATCTGGGCCAAAAGACAAAAAGATATTCAGTCAAGCTATTGTCCACGGGTGAACAGGAAGGACAGCCACTCTCAGACATGCAAAGACCTGGGCCATTTTTGTTGCTCGTCATGACATCTTTATTTTTATCCCTTATTTTAAAATTTTAAAACGTAATTTCTCTTTTCTTTTTTCTGGAATATCTTTTCAAGTAAAAAAAAAAGTTTTTTTACATTTCTGACACATGAATCAAGTAAAATTTTAAGTGAGAAATAATGCATGAATAATGATAATGAAAGAGGAAAACGTTTCAAAAATAAAATTTCTTAAACAACAAAATGATCTATCTAGAATCCTATAAACAAAGTAAGTCCATAAAAAACCGTAAGGAAGGAGTCTGAGAGAAACTGATAAAGGGCTATTGTTTCAAGTCATACATTTTCAGTATTTGTGGTTTTCATTATCTTCCTGTGATTTTTGGTACTCCACATTTTCTCCAAAGTGTGAGTATATAAATACACACACACCTACATACACGTACATATATAAAAGAATATATGTATTTGGACAAATTTTTTTTGCTAATTTCTTTAAAAAGCTTATAAATTTCTATTACTGCCAGCATGTATCATAAATATTTAAAATAAAAAAGCTTATAAATTTCTAGCAACTGTCCAGAAGATAGAACAGACTACTCTCAAAACAGTATGTTCCCTTTACACCAGAAACTTCCAAGCAGAAGCTGGCTAAACTATCTCATCTTTCAGGAAAGATTCTAGAATCATATCCAGTACAAAGTCAGTTAGATGGTCTCCAAATTCTTTCTAGTTCCTGACTATAACAAATATCATCAACCTAAAATGATACCATCACTTACGATAGAAAACCTGATTTTAAACTAGGAAAAGGACTTGAACAGACATTTCCCCAAAGCTAAACAGGCCATGAGCATATGAAAAAGATGTTCAACATCATCAATTATTAGGGAAATGCAAATCAAAACCACAATGAGATACTACCTAATACACATTAGGAGAGCTACTATCAACAAAAACAGAAAACAGCATATGTTGGGGAACCCTTGTGCACTGTTGGTGGGAATGCAAAATGTTGTAGCACTATGGAAACCAGTATGTCAGTTCTCAAGAAAATTTGAAAATAGAATTAACGTATAATCTAGCCAATTCAACTTCTCAGTCTATGCCCCCAAGTTGAACGCAGGGTCTCAAAGACATATATATATTTTATATATATATATATTTTTTGAGACAGAGTCTCACTCTGTCGCCCAGGCTAGAGTGCAGTGGCGTGATCTCGGCTCACTGCAACCTCCACCTCCCGGGTTCAAGTGATTCTCCTGCCTCAGCCTCTCAAATAGCTGGGACTACAGGCGCCAGCCACCATGCCCGGCTAATTTTTGTATTTTTAGTAGAAGCAGGGTTTCACTATGTTGGCCAGGCTGGTCTCAAACTCCTGACATAAAATAATCCACCCACAAAGTACTGGGATTACAGGCATGAGCCACGATGCCCAGCCTCAAAGATATTATTTGCACATCAACATTCATAGTAGCATTATTCACAATAGCCAAGAGGTGGAAGCAACCCAAGTATACATCCATGGCCAAACGAAAACATGCAGCGTTTACATTCAACGGATTATTATTATTAAAAAGGAAGGATTCTGACGTGTACTACAAATTGGATGAACCTCGAGGGCATTATGCTAAGGAAATAAGCCTGTCACAAAAAGAATACTGTATGCTTTCCCTTATATAAGGTATCTAGAGTAGTCAAATTCATAGAGACTGAAAGAAAAATTGGTGGCTGGGTGAAGGGGGAAATGAGAAATTGTTGTTGAATGGGTAGATACAGAGTTTCAGTTCTGCAATATGAAGAGTTCTAGAAATAAGGTGCAAAATCATGTGAATATAATTAACACTAGTGACCTATATATACTTAAAAAAGCTTAATATGGCAGATTTTACGTGTATTTTACCTGAAGTTTTTTAAAACAGTAAAACAAAACTATACCATCCCTTTGACTGAACCCAGCATTTGGTCTACTAGTTACTTTACATCACTACATACATTTAAGTAATCTGATAAAAGGCAAAGAGAAAAAAAACTATGTAAAATAAATGCTTCTGATACTTATTACCAAACTGTCCTCCACAGAGTGGACCAAATGAATTTACATCAACAATGTGTTAAGAGTTCCCATTTCCACAACCCCATGTCATTACAAAGAATATCACTTTTTTTCTTTTTCGTTTTGAAACGGAGTTCCACTCATTGCCCAGGCTGGAGTGCAACGGCGCAATCTTGGCTCACTGCAACCTCCGCCTCCTGAGTTCAAGCGATTCCCCGGCCTCAGCCTCCCGAGAAGCTGGGATTAAAGGCATGCGCCACCATGCCCAACTAATTTTTTATTTTTAGTAGAGATGGAGTTTCTCCATGTTGGTCAGGCTGGTCTTGAATTCCTGACCTCAGGTGATCTGCCCGCCTCGGCTTCCCAAAGTGCTGGGATTACAGGCCTGAGCCATCGTGACCAGGCTGTTTTCTTAAACTGTCACGAACTCAAGCATGAAAACCGTATCTCCTTATTGCTTTTTCTTTTCTTTCACTTCCAGGAATTTATGAGAAGACTATCACAGATAAGCCCAAACTTAGCTTTCACTTCCAGGAATTTATGAGAAGACTATCACAGATAAGCCCAAACTTAGCTGAAGGGTGATTCAGAGAAACGTTTTCAGTATCAAACTGGAAGTAACATAAATGCCAAAAGGTGATTTAAAGCAACGTTCTTCAAGAGCAAGGAACTGGAAGAAATATAAACACTAAACAGTTAGCTGGCTAAACAAATACTACTTCTATAGAACAATATAACTTAGCCATTAAATGAAATTTATAATCAGAAAATGTTTATAGTAAATGTGCAAAAAGACACCATATAAAATGGCATGTACAGTCTGATTCTATCCTTCTAAATCTCATCAAAGGTTATTTAATGGGTGATAAAAATTTCAGATGGTATCTGCATGTGCTTATCAATGGTTTTTCAACTATGATAAGCATGTACTACTTTTGCAGTTAAAAAAAAAATGTTAGATGTGGTGGCTCACGCCTGTAATCCCAGCACTTTGGGAGGCGAAGGCAGGTGGATCACCTGAGCCCAGCAGTACGAGACCAGCCTGCGCAACATGGTGAAACACTGTCTCTACAAAAAGCACACAAATTAGTCGACCGTTGTGGCATTCGCCTGTAGTCCCAGCTACTCGGGAGGCTGATCCCCTGAGGCCTGTGAGGTCAAGGGTGCAGTGAATCATGACTGTGCCACTGTGCTCCAACCTAGGTAACAGAGTGAGACCTTGTCTCAAAACACACACACACTTCACAGCTACCAACCACTATAGTTCAGGCTTTTACTGCTCAGAACATAGATTTTTGTAATTAAGTTTCATCTGGTCTGCCTACTGCAAATCTCTCTCCAATCTAATCCACTCAGCAACTACAACCATTTTCAGACACTGCCAACACCACCACCACTCCTTTCTTCCCTTTGGCCTGTTACCAACCTCTACTGGGCCTGACATTCAAGTGCACTCCACAATGTGGCTCCAAACTACTTTTCAGTCTCATCTAACTTCTAAGAACTGATACAGTAACAACAAAATGTAGTCTTTGTTACCAGTTTATTAAGGACATCCTTTGTCTCAAGAAAGTGTAACTGCCAATATGCATCATTGTTTTAACCATCAGAGTTCCATGAACGCCTCTCTTGACAGTTATTAGTATTAGTATTACATTTCCATTCCATGAATGAGTGAACAGGCACAAAGGGCAAGAGTGTAAATTCCTCTCTGTTACAGACTTTCATGTAAAAGAATGAACACTGGCTTAAGGACTCTGGTTTCATCTGTAGCTCCAGCTCTTCCACTAGATGGCACTTTTACTCTCTACAAATTCAGTACTTATACAATGCTATGGATTACTACCATTCATTTCTTATTCATGTTATTCTCACATATTGTTAGTGTTATTCTCCTACAGAAGGGAAAAAAACACAAGCTGGTAAAATAATTCTACAATTTCAAAATGATCATTTACTCCTTTGTTCAAAATGCTCAACTGCAGCTCTACAAACTGCATGCCTTGAACACACAGCCCACTTAAGACTTTTTAAGTATTAAAAACTCTGCTAGGCCGGGCGCGGTGGCTCAAACCTGTAATCCCAGCACTTTGGGAGGCCGAGACGGGCGGATCACAAGGTCAGGAGATCGAGACCATCCTGGCTAACCCGCTGAAACCCCGTCTCTACTAAAAAAAATACAAAAAACTAGCGGGGCGAGGTGGCGAGCGCCTGTAGTCCCAGCTACTCGGGAGGCTGAGGCAGGAGAATGGCGTAAACCCGGGAGGCGGAGCTTGCAGTGAGCTGAGATCTGGCCACTGCACTCCAGGCTGGGTGACAGAGCGAGACTCCGCCTCAGAAAAAAAAAAAAAAAAAAAAAAAAAACTCTGCTAAAATGATGTAATCAATTATGCGGGATATAATTTATTCAAAATCCTCAAGGGTCTTTCAATCATTTTTATTTATTAAAGTATCATTCTTTCCTGATTTAGTTACAAATAAGTTACCAATTTAAAATATATACCTCTTGCAAGTTACATTTCTAATGGCATTCATTTACTTAACACAAACACCTGAGTGCCTACCAGGCGACAGAAATTACTCTAAGCATTGAGGGTATGGCAACAAACATGAAAAACAAAACAAGGTTCTTTCTCTCATGAAACTAACATCCTAGTGGCAGGTGCACATGAACTAAGTATATAAAGTATTAATAGAAATAAATAATATGGAAGAAAAACAAAAACCAAAATGACAATGTAATACAGTTGGGAAGAGGGGGCCAGAGGAGTGGATAGGTGGGACCAAAAGAAAAGGATGTAGGATTCTCTGAAGACCTGACATAGGAATGTAAACCTGAGTGGAAAAGGAGCCAGCTAAGGAAATAGCAGAAGGCAAGAGCATTCCAGTCTCTCTCTGTTAACAATCAGCAAAGCAAAAACTCCGATTTTAGAACATGCTTGATACGCCTGAAAAACAAAATGCACGCCAAGGAGATGATACAAGATGAGGTTAAATGGTGTCTGATATGAGTTCAAAATAAGATCCAAAAGTGTATTGGGGGACCATTGATGAGTTTTTAAAGAGGGGTGTGATGGGTTCTTATTTCTTAAAAGATCCATATGGTTGCAATGATGTAGGAAGTTGTGAGAGGGAGCAGGAAGATCATCTTTTAAGCTAGGTAATACATGACAACCACTTAGACGGGGGTCGTTTGGCAGCAGTTATGAAATACATATATTACAGTTAATTCTTAATAATTACTTAAGACATAAAAAGTTCCATTTATATGACAGAGCAAACTCATGTTTATCTGCTCCCTCCCAATAAGTCACTAAAATAATAAAGCAATTTACACAGGCAGAAATCCGTAAGGACAGAGGAAAGTGGACCACAGCACACAGGTGTCAAGAACCTGCTGGAAGGCCAGGTGTGGTGGCTCACGCCTGTAATCTCAGCACTCTGGGAGGCTGAGGTGGGCAGATCAACTGAGGTCAGGAGTTTGAGACAAGCCTGGCCAACACGGTGAAACCCTGTCTCTGCTAAAAACACAAAAATTAGACAGCCGTGATGGCACGCACCCTTAATCCCAGCTACTCAGGAGGCTGAGGCAGGAGAATCGCTTGAACCCAGGAGGCAGAGGTTGCAGTGAGCTGAGATCATGCCACTACACTCCAGCCTAGGTGACAGAGTGAGACTCCATTTGAAAGAAGGAAAGGGAAAGGGAAAGGAAGAACGAACATGTTGGAAGATGAGGACAACTGCAACAGGAAATAATGACCAAAAGTAATGCAATTCATCCCGAGGATTGTGGATAGGTTCCGGACTTTGAAGTACCAGGCTTCTTAATATGTAACGATGAGTCTTAAGGTTGACAATGAGGATCAACTAAAACTCTTTACACAAATCTGGTAAAATCCTTATCCCATAGAACTAAAAGATGGAAGATAAGAAACTCAGCAAAACAGTGTGTGCATTTAGGGACCCAAATCACAGTGCTAAGAGGTAAAGCACTGTTCTAAAAACAGATGTCCTATGTTATCTAACCAGTAAATCTGAGGTGTTTCCCTCTGGAGAAAATGAATGGCCTTGGCAGAAGACATACAGATAATATTCAGAAATCATCAAAGACGGCAATAAGACTGGTAACAAGGATCAAGTCTTTAACATGAATCAGCCATTTCATCTTTAGAAATTTATCAGAAGAATTAACGGTATCAACACATTTGAGTGAAAAGTTAACTAAAGAGATGTTCCCTGAAATTCTGTTAAGAATATAAAAGCAATAAAAATAGACAGTCTGAGCAACACAGCAAAACCTTCTCTCTGCAAAAAATAAAATAAAAAATTGGCCAGGCGTGGTGATGTACACTTGTAGTCCTAGCTACTTGGGAGGCTGAGGCAGGAGGAGTGTGAGGTTACAGTGAACTGATCTTGCCACTGTACTCCAGTGTGGATGACAAAGTGAGATCTTGTCTATTAAATAAAAAAAGTAACGAGAACAGAGCAGTTAAATAAATTATGATACATCCATATATTAAAAGAAAAACAATGACATGTAAGATGCATATAATGTATTACATGAAAACAAAAGGACAGAAAATACAGAGTCCATAAACAGGGCTAAGTCTTTTGCTTAAGAAACTTTTTCCCTATGATGGAAATAGATTACTTGTATCATTAACAACTAAAAGACTCGATTCCTGAAAAAACTGAGTTAAACATAAAATATTTTAGACAATATTTAGGCCTCAAAAATATAAATCAAGAAACTAGTCACATGCTTCTTTGAAACATCCACAGAGCTGCATCTTACCAAATTCTAAATTTAAATCAAATACAGGCATACCTTGTTTTATCATGCTTCATTTTAATGCACTTTCAAGATATTGTGTTTTCTTATAAGCTGAGTTTGTGGCAACCCGGCACCAAACAAGTCTACAGGTACCATTTTCCCAACAGCATGTGCTCACTTAAGTGTCTGTCAAATTTTGGTATTTCTTGTGCTATTTCAAACTGCTTCACTATTCTTATGCATTATGGTAATCTGTGATGAGTGATTTAAGACAGCAAACTTAATCCACACACATTGTCTGTGTTCTCACTGCTCCAGTGACTGGCTGTCCCTGTCTCTCTCCCTCCCTATTTGCTGAGACACAATATTGGAATTGGGTCAATTAAGAATCCTACAGGTATCTCACTTTAAACCAAAAGCTAGAAGTGATTAAGCTTAGTGAGGAAGGCATGTCAAAAGCCAAAACAGGCCAAAAGTTAGGCCACTTGCACCAATTAGCCAAGTTGTAAATGCAAAGGCAAAGTTCTCGAAGGAAACTAAAATCGCCACTCCAGGCCAGGTGTGGTGGCTCATGTCTGTAATCTTAACACTTTGGGAGGCCAAGGCAGGAGGACTGTTTAAGTCCAGAAGGTCAAGACCAGCCTGGGCAACATAGTGAGACCCTGTCTCTACAAAAAAATTAAAAATTAGCCAGGCATGGTGTCACATGCCTCTATTTCCAGCTACTCAGGAGGCTGAAGTATGATTGCTAGAGCCCAGGAGGTTGAAGTTGCAGTGAGCCGTGATCAAGCCACTGCACTCAAGCCTGGACAAGAGTGACACAATAGCTCAAAAGAAAGTGGGGGGCTACTCTAGTGTACACACAAATAAGAAAGCGAAACAGCCTTACTGGTAGAAAGTTTTAGTAGTCTGGATAGAAGATCAAACCAGCCACATTCCCTTAAACCAAAGCCTAATCCAGAGCAAGGCCCGAACTCTCAATTCTATGAGGTCTGAGAGAGGTAAAGAAACTACAGATGCCAAGCTTGAAATTAGCAGAGGGTTTATGGGGTTTATGGAAAGAAGCTGTCTCCATAACTTCAAAGTACAAAGTGAAGCAGCAAGTGGATATAAAAACTGCATCAAGTTACCTAGAGGCTCTAGCTAAGGTCTTTGATGACGGTGGCTACACTAAACAACAGATTTTCCATGTAGAAAAAGAGCCTGGTACTATAAGAAGATGCCATCTGGGACTTTCACAGCTAGAGAAAAATAAATGCCTGGCTTCAAAGCTTCAACAAACAAGCTGACCCCCATTAGGAGCTAAAGTAGCTGATGACTTTTAAGTAGAGGCCAATGTTCATTTACCATTCTGAAAATTCTAAGGTCCTTAAGAATTAATTATGCTAAATTTACTCTGCCTATGCTCTATAAATGAAACAAGTATGGATGACAATGTATCTATTTACAGTATAGCTTACTGAATATTTTAAGCCCACTGTTGAGACCTATAAAATATTACTATTGGCCAGATGTAGTGATTCCCACCTGTAGTCACAGCACTTTGGGAGGCCAAGGTGGGAAGGCTGCTTGACCCAAGAGTTCAAGACTAGCCTGGGCAACACAGCGGGAACTCTTCTTTACAAAACATTTACAAATTAGCCAGGCATGGTGGCACACACCTGCAGTCCTAGCTACTTGGGAGACTGAAGCAGGAAGATAACTTGTACTCATGAGTTCAAGGTTATGGTGAGCTGTGATTGCATGACCACTCCAGCCCGGGCAACAGAACAAGAGCCTGTCTCCAAAATAACAACAGTAATAAATTACTATTCATTGACAACGTACCTGGTCACCCAAGAGCTCTGATGAAGACGCACAATGTGACTAGTGTTCATGCCTGCTAACACATGTGTTCTGCCACTTATAGATCAAAGAGTAATTTCGACATTCAAGTCTCACTATTTAAGAAATATATTTCATAAGGCCATATAGCTGCCATAGTGACTTCTGTGATGAATATGGGCAAAGTAAACTGAAAACTTTCAGAAAATGATTCATGATTCTAGATGGCATTAAGAACATTCATGATTCATGGGAGGAGATAAAATACCAACATTAACAGGAGTTTGGAAGAAGTTTATTCCAATTCTCATGCCTGACTTTGTGGGGTTCAAGACTTCAGTGGTAGAAATAACTGTGGATGTCCTGCAAATAGCAAGAGAATGAGAAATAGAAGTGGAGCCTGAAGATGCGACTGAATTGCTCCAATCTCATAAAACTTGTTGATGAGGAGTTGCTCCTTATGGATGAGCAAAAAAAGTGGTTTCCTGAGACAGAATCTACTCCCAGTGGAGGTGAAATGACAACAAGGATTTACTAGATAAAGCAGTAGCAGGGCTTGAGAAAATTGATTCTAATTTTGAAAGAAGTTCCACTGTAGGCAAAATGCTATCAAATTTACTGCATCCTACAGAGAAATCTTCCAAGAAAGAAGTCAATTGATACAGCAAACTTTATCACTGTTAATAAATTGCCACAGCCACCCCATCCTTCAGCAATCACCACTCTAATCAGTCAACAGCCATCAATATCGAGGCAAGACCCTCCACTAGCAAAGAGGACGACTAACAGAAGGCTCAGATGATTAATTTTTAGCAATGAAATATTTTTAACTAATATATGCACATTTTTATGCATAATGCTAATGCACACTTAGACAACAGTAAAGTGTAAACATAACTTTTGTATGTACTAGGAAACAATGTCAAAATCAAAATGTCATTTTAATTCTCCTATTCATGTATGCCTTCCAAGACAATAAGCTAACCGAACAACAGTTTATAAAATACTTTCAACTTCAGAATGGCAACATGATTCCTATAGCAATCCCTAAAATAAATAAATGTAAACTAAATTTATTAATAGTCTATTTTAACAGTTATCTGCTGTATGTGTGCGTGTGTGTGTGTGTGACGGAGTCTCGCTCTGTCGCCCAGTCTGGAAGGCAATGATGTGATCTCAGCTCACACTGCAACCTCCACCTCATGTTGGCCATGCTGGTCTTGAACTCCTGACCTCAAGTGATTCACCCAGCTCAGCTTCCCAAAGTGATGAGATTACAGGTGTGAACCACCACACCTGGCCCAACAGTTATCTGCTTCTGTTTGTAACCAACTATAGTCAGAAGTTTTAAAAATAATGATTAATGATTTCTTAAAACACAAATTTTAAACCACTTCAGGTTTTCATTCATTACACATGCTTTAATAATGGCTTCCTTAAGAAATATGAAATGGCCAATTCCTGAATTGATACTTTAAATTTATATTCCATTTTCAAAAAAGCTGCAACTAATGATACATCAGTATCTGGTCAATCACAGTTAATGTTCAAAGTTACATAGTGGATGAAAATTATTTGATGGTATCACAGCTGATTCAGAAAATATAAATCTTCGCCTCTCAGTCTCAACTTCAAAGTGATGCCACCTACTTGGTACAAAAAAGTCTAAATATCTCAAATCATTTCCACATCTTCTACAAAGGAATAACATAGTTCTAAGTGATAATTTACAAAGAGTTCTGTGGAATAACTTTCAAGTTTATTTCTCTACTTGTAAAGAGTATTTCTTTACTTGTTAAAAAAAAAAACAGCTGAACATAATTGATTTCTTCTTTATAATATAAAATCCAGTTATGCAGAACAACAACAACAAAAGTTCCTAGAAGGCTTTATTTCAAGACAGTAATTACCTCTGAGGAGAGAGGGAGCAGAAAAAGTTGGAAAAATAGGGCTTTAGCATTTGCTGTAATCTTAAGTAAAAACAGGAAGCAAATGTGTCTTTTTGATGAAGTGCACTGGCTCTGGAGGCAGATTCTCTGGGTTCCAAACAACTCACTAGCTCTTTGTGACCTTAGGCAAGTTAATCTCCCTGTGCCTCAGTTCTGTATCTATCAAATGTGGATAATACATCCTGCTGTATAAGATTAAATGAGTGGATTATGTGAAGTGCCGAGAATAGTACCTGACACATGAATGTTAACATTATTATTATCATCAGCCTCATTATCTATGCCTGTTATTATTAGCCTCATAATCTATGACTACCAACTATGAAATGTGGCTGGAAGGCACTGGGGAAAGAGGGGATTATGGGGAGTGGCATCTCATCTATTTTCTACAGTTACACTTCAAATTAAGTTCTATTTTTGTAAACAGTGACAAAAGACCATCATCATAAGTGAGAAAGTATAAAGAAGAATAAAGTTACAGTCTTCTCTTCAATTTTCAAAAACATGAGACAATACAGGCTTTGGGGTTTGATATTTATTTTTAGCAGGAAGAATACACTAATGGTGATGACATCGTTAGAAGATACGCCCATGTCCAATATCTGCAACAGAAGCTCAATAGAAGTTAAAGAAACCGTACTAAAACACTAAAGACAAAAATTGTATGACATTACTTACCCTTAATTCTGTGGACAATAAAACAAGTAACACTATGTTTAAGATTGAGGTTTCATCACAAGGTGAAATACTGGCAAGTTAATTATCAAAACCATCTTTTCCTTTCCATGTAGAAGTGGGCAACATCTTCAAAGGTAGAGCATAGTGCCCGCCGACAATTATCATCTGAGGGTATTTACATGAGCAGAGAAGGAGTAAATTGAAAAGGAGTAGTGCTAACTTGAGAGCCAGGAATTTGAGGTGGGAATAATTAAGTAGCAGCTCTCATAGGTAGCAATGGCAATCTAATCTAAGCACCATTTTTGGCACAATTAGAGACTGCTGAATCAATAACTAAACACGAATAAAAATAATTTAATGGGGTAGTACCATGACATTCCTACAGATTTACAGTGAGCTTTCTGTAAATAAAGGGATTCAAGTAAGAAATTCTCCTACATATTATTACAATAAGAAATTGCCACAACAATACAAGTTAAACAAGAACTCAGCAACTGAAAGATTTTTTTACATAAAACCAAATCTGGCTCATGTATCCCTAACAATTGCTACTCTAATCAAAGGAAATATGAGCATTTTTTTTTATTATCTCCTGCACTCCCAGATTTCTCATCAGCAGTACTAATTATTACTCAATTTACAGGAGCAATGAATTTCTACCTAAAGGTGTGAGCCGGGAGTGGGGCTGGGAACACGTAAGCATTAGAATCGGTGGGTGGAATTAAGGGAGTAATTTAAAGCCTTAATGGTGTACCTAAAAGACTACATCTTCTCAAAACAAAAACTAAATAAATCCTACTACAAGTTACTGCCACCTGCTATTTTCCTATTATTTCTGTGATAGATAAGGGTTAAATTGATAAGACAAATTACAGTTGCATGGAATTTCACAAGAATAATTTTTAAATGCAACCAATTTTGCTAATTCCAAATTTCCAAGTTTACTTGCAAGGTTAATTTGGTTCAAGTAGAAGAAAAACCATTAATACAAGGAGAAGCTTACCTAGGCTACTGCCAGGTCTATGTTAAAAAATGCAAAATGTGCATATAGATTAAAATATTTTAAAATTCCTAACAAAAAGTAAATTAAATAAATAAGCACTAAAGAAGAAAAAGGTTACGCACTTCCAATTTATGCTCTTTCTCTGCAAGGGCTTCCTTTTGACAACGAAGAAAATCTGCTAACATTCGAGTGAGTTGCTTCCTATCATCTATTTCTGCTGCCAATCTGCCATTGTAATCTGCCAGCAACATACACGCATCCTCTACCATTTTGGAAAGTCTTTCTCCAGATTCTTTATCTAAGAAAAGCATAGGATAATAAAATATTATACAACAAAAACAATGACATATGCTGTTCTCTCATCCAACTCCCAAAAAAGTTCTGCATCACATTTTCTTTTCTTACCTGTTATTTTATCTAATAGAGATACTTCTTGGACTTCAACAGGTAAAGAAGCTATCCTCTGATGAACTGCTGCGTCACCTGAGGCTGCATTTTCTAGATCTTGTAGTGCTCTAACGAGATCTAGAGTCTAAAAAGTACACAACTTCAGAACCAAAACAAATTAAGCTTAAACAAGTGCAAAAGACTTCAATTTCATATTCTTTCATCCCTATGGGCTATTTACTAGCACAAAGCTTCTAATATAAACTGCTTTTGAAGACAATCAATTTCTTTTATATATTAAGAAAAAAGGAAGCTATACTATGTTAGGTGTTGAAAATATAAACAAGACAAGGCCCTAGACCTTGAAGACAGCTTACTCCAGTGGTAGAGACAGAGTGTAAAAATAATTATCTGAGTACTAAAATGAGGTAAGCAACTGATTTATATGGCAAATACATCAGTGGTAAAAGAGAAGGTAGACTTTAACTTCAACCTAGAGAATACAAGTTTTATGTATGATATATTCATTACATTATCATTGTACACGAGCTTTTTTTTAGTATTAAATTGGATATTAGGGAAAGAGGGTTACAAATCATCTACTACAACACAGAAGAGTCTCCCAGATTTCATTTCTAAATGCTGTAATTAAAGCCCAAGAGAAATGTAGCTCTGGAATATGTTCAAATATGATATCTTCAACTATCCAATGGCTTGTTAATAAGATCATTAAAATATTTCAAAATTCCATAATCTGATGACTAGTATTTACATATTGCTTAACCAGTACTGAAATTATTTTATCATTAAAATATTTACTTCCACTGTTTTCATACAAGCTATAATTAGGAGAGAAGAGCAACTCTTTGCTGGTGATTTCACAAATCATAATGTCTACAAAGTTACTCCAAAGAAAAACAATTGAATTTTATTTTACTAGTCTCCACTCTCCGGCCCATCTTTTTCATCTTTCTTTCTTCTTTTAATTTCTAAGACTAGATTCAGAAACACTAGGAAATTACACATATGCTTTAAAAAATATATGATATTAGTAATTCTGTGTATATATAAAGATTTTTAAACTATTCCCTTGAAAAAAATGGTAGCACATGACAAATGATCAAATGTGGTAGGAATGAATGAAACTAATAAGAAATATACTATCCTACGTGTGCTCACTCATTCAAAGTGTTTAAAATTTCAGTATTTTAAAAAATAATTTCATTGTAAGATATATCCTCTCTACAATTCAGGTGTGCTTAAGAGTAACAACAATTACCAGAAAGCTTGTTTCTCATGTTGCCCCAACTAACTACTATTTTTTAAATCATTCTTAGAAAATTCTAATTGCCTAGAGTTCTAAGAAGAAATCTGGCTTTACTGTCTTGGCAATGCATTGAAGCTTTAATTACAATCTGATGTCATCACGCCTTCACAGTCCTACATAAGTACATTCTAAGTTCCCAATGCCTCATCAAGGATCCGATAAGAAAGCAAAGTTGTATGAAACAACACTAAGCCTAGTACTTTCTACTAGAGGAGAATGAAATGAGTTTAACCGGATCCTACAAAGAGATTTTAGCCATTCTTATAAAGAATAACACACACAAAAAATGAAGACCACAAAGCTGAACCATTGATAATTAAGCAGCACAACTAATCTAAAAAACGGTCATTATAAAACAAAGAGCAATAGCATTTTATTCAAGTATTAGAGAAGAGGCAAATGATTACTTAAAAACATTCCTAAGATATGCAACTGTGGTTACTCTTTCATCAGGGAGAGTGGAAGGAGGCCAGATCCTTTATCTAGAACTCAGGTAAAACACTGTTCATGGAATCATGAGGCTCTTAGCCAAAAATGATTTTCTGTCATGAGTTATTACCAAATAGGAAGAGACATAAATCTTAGCGTTTGGTTGTTCCAAATGTTACATTTTTATCACTTTTCTATTCAAGCTCTTGTCCATAGTAGCCAGTGGGCTTCAGCATTCCTATCACTGAACAAACAGGTAGGCTGACTCAGGTCCTGGCCTTGGTCTCATTCCTTCTGCTTCTCCAGTACTGAGACTAATATAAATCCACAATTACAGGTAGTAATTGATTGTATTTTCTTTCAAGCTCCCTTTATGGGGGAAAGAGCTCCTCCAAGCCTCTGATTTTATTCAGTGAATTTAGGTTCAGTCCTCTCACTCCCACAGAGCACTGTGAGTTCCTGTGACCCTAGAGGATACTAATTTCTGGCAACCCCATGTCTGCTTCTGGACCAGGGCTCAGCAGGAGCCAGATTTTGTCTCACTTATGAAGTTAGGTATACAATTTCTAGACCATGAAAATATATTCACCTTGTTTTAAGAGTATGGTTATGTCTTCATTTTCTCATTTTACACTTTATCTGTCTCCCCTACATGTTTGAAACATAGGAGGAAGCTTAAAGACTCAATGCCCACTTAAAAAAAAAAAAGTCTTTCTGGAATTAATCTGATGATTAAGGAATACCATACTGTACCAATGTGGGAGGACACAGAGTACTAAGATAATGATTCTAACTTATCTTATTTTTCCACAGAACTACATAGTTCTATATAGTTAAACAGAAATGTATGAACACATATGTATCACTCCAACACTACCTTTTTTTTTTTTTTTTTTTTTTTTTGAAACAGAGTCTCGCTCTGTCACCCATGCTGGAGTGCAGAGGCGCAATCTTGGCTCACTGCAAGCTCTGCCTCCCGGGTTAACGCCATTCTCCTGCCTCAGTCTCCCGAGTAGCTGGGATTACAGGCACCCGCCACCACCTCCCGCTAATTTTTTGTATTTTTTAGTAGAGACGGGGTTTCATGGCATTAGCCAGGATGGTCTCGATCTCCTGACCTTGTGATCCACCCGCCTCGGCCTCCCAAAGTGCTGGGATTATAGGTGTGAGCCACCGCACTCGGCCACTCTAACACTACTTTTTACATTTAAAAACAAAAATACTTAAAGGGGCAGTGTTTATGTCCAATAACAAAAATTTTAGTGTATATAAATCATATATGGGCCAGGCACAGTGGCTCATGCCTATAATCCCAGCACTTTGGGAGGCCAAGGCAGGAGGATCACTTGAGGCCAGGAGTTCAAGACCAGCCTGGCCAACATGGTGAAACCCTAACTCTATTAAAAATACAAAAATCAGCTGGGCTTGGTGGCCCATGCCTGTAATCCCAGCTATTTGGAAGGCTGAGGCAGGAGAATCACTTGAACCCGGCAGGCAAAGGTTGCAGTGAGCCAAGATAGTGCCACTGCACTCCAGCCTGGGGGACACAGTGAAACTCCATCTCCAAAAAAAAAAAAAAAAAAATCATATAACAAAATAGGCATGTTTTATTTTTAAAAGAATCTGTTTAAATAACTGAAATCTCACCATATCTAACCATGCTTGGCAATTAAAAATCCTCTTTCTATGCAAAATATGATTTCTATACAATATACAACATACTACATTAATTTGTTAATGAGGAAATAAGAGATATTCATGTGGCTTCTTTCTTATACCCAAAAGTATAATAGAAATCAATTTACAGAAGTGAAACAAAATTAATAAAGCTTGGTGGCAACACAAAGTAGAAGTTCGTAACTCTTTTAACAGGGTAAAACTTCTACCTGTGGTGGTTCACTTGGAGATCCCAGAGAGGAACAGTTTTCATTTTCATCCACCTTTATCTGTTCGTAAGTTCGCTTCCTAGGCTTCTTATCACCATCTGAAATGAAAGAACATTTAAGTTTTAATGAAGAATACATTTTAATGAAGAGATCGAGATAAGAGATCAGGATTCTACACTTACACAGAGCTTGTTTAAGTTGTTCCAACACATCATTTTCATAAACAGACCTTTCTTCCCAAATAGATAACACTCTTCCAAGGTGCTTCTTACAACTTTCATCAGTTTCACTAAAAAAAAAAACAAAAAAAAAAACAAAAATGTTAACAGTAAAAATATATAGTGCTATTAAAAAGATAATGGTAACTTTAAAGATAATCAGACATTCATTCCCTGGAAAAAACTGTCCAAATATCTACTTAGCATCACTATGTGGCCAGCAGTTCAAAACTGAAGTGATCAAGACACACTGCTTGCTAGTTCTAGTAAACATTTTATAAACATATTATTAAACAACCAAAAAAAGTTTAAACTGTAAAAGTTTTAGTACTGGCTACTAGGGATTTTCCTATCCTAATGGGGGCTAGACATGGGGCTAAGGAAGATTTCTAATAGATAATTTTTTAATTTACTCAACAAATATTTATTGATCCAGTTACTATCTTTGACATGGAGATACAAATGCAGCTTACGGCAGCTGTTACTTTATAAGTATCATAAAAAAGAACAAAGTGCTTAAGACCGACCTGGCCCAGTTTAAGAGATATCCGGAAGAGTATTTATGGAAATGATACTCAATTTGAGATCTTAAGACTAGACATATGGGGAAATGAAAAACAGACTACTCCCAACTGTTTCCTACCTCCTTCACTGCTATCACTGTAGACTGAAACACTATTATGTCTTGCTTAGAATTCTGTAGTCTTCTCACGATCTCCCAGCCTCTACTCTTTTACTCTATTCTGTACAAAGCATCCTAATGTAAATCAGGTTATACAGCTCTCGATCCTCCAAGAGCTACCAATCATATCAAAAATAAAACCAAAATCCTTACTCTGGGCCACAAGGCCCACATGTTCTGCTTTCTGGCAATCCCTCAGTACACACTCCCTAATACCATACAAATTTCCTTGCTAAGGTCCTCAAACATGTCCAGCACACAGCTATCTCATTTTTTTTGGCCACATATTCTCTCTGCCTAGAATCCTTTCTGCCTAGTCAAATGGCTCATTTCATCCCTTCCTTTGGTCTTTGTTCAAATGCCACCTTCTCCAAATTGTTGTTCTTTATCTCATCACATAACTGAGCACCCTCATACCATCTAGTTCCTTCCCTGCTTTGTATCTCTTGCTAGCATTTGTCATCTGACATTATGCATTCACTCATCTATCTACTTATTACCTTTGTCATCCACTGAAATGCAGGCTCCAGTAGACCAAACTTTGGCTTGGTCACTACTACTCAGGGTTTTGCATATAGTAGGCAGCCAATAAATATTTTATTGAATTCTAGGGAGGGGCAACATATATATAAGCCTTAAGGCAGAAAGAACTAAAAATTAAGGTTAATTTAGCTTAAACTGTAGACTACAGATTGTGTGGAATAAATGTGAGACAGGAGTCTGGGGACATAGGCAGTGCCACGAAGGAACATCTTAAGTCTTGCTCAGGACTTTAGACTTCATCTCTAAAACAAATGGGAACCACTCAAAAGCAAGGAAGTATTATGACCGGCTCTGCAACTCTGTTTAGTTTTCTAAAGAAATTAAACAATACTAAAGACTACTGCAATTATACCAAAAAGACATTATGCTAACTAAAAGGGAAAGAAATCCAAAGAACTGAGTCAAGGTGTACTATATGAGATATGGGAAGTGAAGGAGAAAGAAGAGTTTAAAGATAACACAATTTCTTGCACAGGCATCTGGATAAATCGAGTTGCCATTCACAGAGTATAAAACCTACGGGAGGGGCACGTATGGCGGGAAGCAAGGACATAATGAGTTCTGTATCAGACACAGCGAGTCTGAGATGTCTGAAGACGCATACAACTAAAAATGTCAAAAGGTAATTGGGCACACAGGTTTGGAACAAAAACAACCTGGACTGGAGCATAAAACTATAAATCATTAAAGTGTGGAGAATAACCAAACACATGCAATGTACAAAATTACCCAGAGGGCAAGTAAATAATAGAAACAGGCTGGGCATGGTGGCTCACGCCTGTAATCCCAGCACTTTGGGAGGCTGAGGCAGGTGGATCACGAGGTCAGGAGTTCAAGACCAGCCTGGCCAAGATGGTGAAACCTTGTCTCTACTAAAAACACAAAAATTAGCTGGGCGCAGTGGCAGGCCACCTGTAATTCCAGCTACTCGGGAGGCTGAGGTAAGAAAATCGCTTAAATCCAGGCAGCAGAGGTTACAGTGAGCCGAAATCACACCACTGTACTCCAGCCTGGGTGACAGAGTGAGACTCTGTCTCAAAAAAAACAACAACAAAAAATAGAAACAGTACCAAGTGCATATGGAAATATTCGTTACAAGACCGATAGCTTTTTGATTTTTAATTATATACCTTCATTCATTTTTAATGAAGTTCATTTTAATGAAGTTCATTCCAATAAAGGAGTTGGTTCTGGTCTCTTAAAGGAAAGCGGTAATTCAAGTACTGCAAAGGCCCACCTTAGCAACAGTTCAAAAAATATTTTTCCTTCACAGAAGGCATGTAATACACTTATAAATGCCATGTAGAGGGAAGTCTTTTCAAATAAAAGCATCAAAGAACTATATTCCCTATTTTTTATTTTAATAGCTTAAGGCAAATTTTAGCAAAAGGATATATGGTACATTTAAAACAGATTATCTAATACCCAAAACAATGATCATACCTTGAAACATGCTTAAAAGCCTCCACTATAACTGGTGCAAAATCTTTTGTAAACTCTGGTCCCTTCCTCTTGCTGTTCTGTATGACATCATTGGCTAGGTAGAGAAAAGTAAGCTTCCTGTTTGGTTTGGCTGAAAAATAAGAAAAAGTTTAAAATCTACTTAAAACATCTTTACTTGGACAAACTTTCTCAATATCTGAATTAAGCACTTTGAGAACTAAAATAACCCTACTAACCTTATGTATCATTTCAACCCTAGTCTCTCATTTTACTACCAAACTAACCAGAGTCACTGCTGCTAAACTCACCAGAACGACTAATGCCTATGTAAAAATGCATCTCGGTGACTCTATCCTGTCACCTAAATTTTATCTATCCTGTTACTAAATTTTAGTAAAACCATTACAAACTATATGAAATACAGTCATTTAAAATAAGATGGTGATTGGTCATGTTATTAAGATGGCACCCTAAATCCTACATTGAATTTAGGATTGTTTTAATAGACATGTTAATTCAAAATCGTTGTTAAGCTATTGTAAAACAACAGAAGAGCATGAAATGTAAAACAGGTTGAAAGAGACATCCCTTCAATCAATTATATATTTTTTGTTCATGCAATAAATATTTGCGAAGGTAACAGATTAACTGCTAGGGAGAATAAATGGGAAAAGTTTAGATGTTTCTGTCTTTAGAATACATGGCCATAAATTTTAAACTGAATTCACTGTGACAAAAATATTCCCCTACTCACTATGCTCTGTGGGTGTCATCATTTCTCTAAGGAAGTAGACAAGATTTCAACAGTTGTGGGCCAGAGTACATTTTTACTGGTTACAATGTTAAATAGCATAGTAGTACTGAATATGACTCAAACAAGACTATACATAAGGAAAACAGTGTTGAACATAATCTTTTATACTATTATTATATTTTACTAGAATTAAACTTGAATCACTCAATGTAGTACAGTCATATTCAGAAGCATTATACCTTATGGCATCCGTAATACAGTGCTGCAGAAAACTTACAGTCAGGACCAATTATGCAGTATCCTATTGTGGGCGATCTTACTGGATTTAAGACAAAAATTCTGATCAGGCTACATGTGGTCTTCTAGATGTTAAGATGTCAATTTACAAATTTAAGCATTCAACATATTAAAAAGTCACCTCTGAGTTCACATCATTCTTGAGGGACAACCAGAAGCCCAACCTTCTCACATACTAAGTCACAACTGATCAAACTTTACAAACTTGTCCCATGCCACTGTATAACCTGGTTTGTCTGTTTAAACTGCTATCTACCACTCTTCCTGCTTTTGAAAGTTGCTGGCATGGAATAAAGATAAGAAGAGATGGCAATAACAGAGACCAACTTCTGGTTTTCAGGTTCCTTGTCTGTTTAGATAAACCACAGTGTGTAACTGGTTAAGATATCAGGACCCTTTCCTAACATTTAGTCCTGTCTCTTTTTTACCCATCCCTGCCCTCTCAATCTCACCCACAAAATAGGTTGGTATTATTCAATCCAGGTTTTTGCCTTCCCAGTGTCAAATGAGTTTAGAAACTCAAATTTGTATTATCTAATTGGTAGGTTGCCTGCAATACTTTTGAATGGGTACCTGAACAAATGGAATCCTTTCACTGCGCTTTTACTATGTGCTACACACTATTCCAAGCACTTTACATATATTATCTCACTTAATCCTAACAATACGTCTCTATTTGGCAGTAGAACAAAGTCAAAAACATTATTTGCCCCCAGGGAAATAATGAGGAAGAGATCAGCCAGGATTGGAATCCAAAAACTCCAATAGCCAAGCAAATCCCTCTTAACAACTAGACCATGCTTCCTGTCATAATTAAATGGGCACGTTAACCTTTTGAGACTCAAAAGTAGCAACTCAAAGGAAGAAAAAGATAAAACAATGCGAAACAAAAAGTAGCAACTCAAAAATATTTTACAACGTTAGCAGCATTATTCACAATAGCCAATAGGTAAGAGCACTGAACAATGAACAAACAAAACGTGAATTATATATTCAATAAAGTATTATTCAGCCTTATAAAAGAAGGAAATGTTGACAGCTGTTACAACATGGATGAATCTTGAGGACACCATGTCAGGTGAAATAATCGAGTCACGAAAAAAGACAAACGACTGTATGATTCTACTTATTGGAGGTAGTCAAATTCATAGAAAAAGAGAGTAGAAGGGTAGTTGCCAAAGGCTGTGGGAATGGGAGGAGAATGGGTAATTATTAATGGGTACAGAGTTTCAGCTTTGCAAAATGAGCAGGTCTGGAAACTGGCTACACAACAATGTACTTAATACTACTGGACTGTACACTGAAAAAATGAAGATGGTAAATAATATTTATTACCACAAAAACAAAAAATTTCAGTTTTTTTTTTTTTTTTTTTGAGACAAGGTCTCACTGTCTCCCAGACTAAAGGCTCACTGCAGCCTCGACCTCCTGGGCTCAAGCAATCCTCCTGCCTCAGCTTACCAAGTAGCTGGAACCACAGGGGCACGCCACCACATGCCTGGCTAATTTTTTTTAACTTTTTGTAGAGATAAGGTCTCCCTTTGTTGCCCAGGCTGGTCTTGAACTCCTGGGCTCAAGTGACCCTCCTATCTAAGCCTCCCAAAGTGCTGGGATTACTGGTGTGAGCCACTGTGCCTGGCCCTGGAATGTTTTTTAAATTCATGGTTAATTTCTCAAAGAATTCAGAATTGCTTTCACAATATACACTAAAATAAAAATTTACAAGATTTAAAAATATATTTACCATTGTTTTCCAAAGGACAAATTCTATATTAGGTGATTGAGCATGGGGTCCAAATACTAAGATACTATTTTTGCTTTTATCCTTGTAGAACCAAGCAAAAATATGAAAAATACCCAGCAATCGTCACAACTTATGCCCTTTCCTAAATTTTCAGGGAATGAAATTTACTTCCATTTAAAATTATGTGTCCCTATACATACAACAAATAGTTAATGGTGGTAATCACAACAAGCAATGCAAGAAAAATCACAAAAAAAAATTTCAAATGAATTTGGTATTTTTAAAAATAACAGAGCCATAAATTGTTATTAAAAGAAAAACAGAAAGCTAACAGAAAGGGAAACAAATCATTTCATAATTCCTCAAAGAAATGTCACTGTTGGGAACAAAGAATATAAGACTAAATGACAGGTCTGACCCAGTTAATTCCTATATTTCCGTTGCTCATGGGGTTCCTTCCAAAAACACCTGTTTTCCAAACCTTCCATTCAATTTAAATAGCATTTATTATTTTAATGTTTGCCATGTACCAGGTACCACTCTAAGTACAGACTAAAATTAACCTTTCCTGTTCAATCAGGAGTTTGCAAGTTTCATACAAATTGGCAGATGATAGGTCACATCGCTAAAATGTTAGTTCTTTTTCTTCCTTTATTTCTTCTCCCCATGAATATATCACAGCAACACAGAAACAATCATAAATAATATATACTTGTGATATGGTTTGGCTGTGTCCTCACCCAAATCTCATCTTGAATTATGGTTCCCATAATCCCATGTGTCATAGGAGGAACCAGGTAGGAGATAATTGAATAATGGGGGCAGCAACCTCCATGTTTTTCTCATGTTAGTGAGTTCTCATGAGATCTGATGGTTTTATAAAGGGCCTTCCCCCACTTCACTCTGTACTTCCTGCTGCCGCCATGTGAAGAAGGACATGTTTGCTTCCTCTTCTGCCATGATTATAAGTTTCCTGAGGCCTCCCCAGCCCTGAAGAACTGTGAGTCAATTAAATCTATTTCCTTTATAAATTATCCAGTCTCAGGTATTTCTTCATAGCAGCATGAGAACAGACTAATACAGTAAACTGGTACCAGGTAGTGGGGTACTGCTGTAAAGATACCTGAAAATGTGGAAGTCACTTTGGAACTGCGTAACAGGCAGAGATTGGAACAGTCTGGAGGGCTCTGAAGACTACAGGAAGATGTGGGAAAGTTTGGAACTTCCTACAGACGTGCTGAATGGCTTTGACCAAAACGCTGATAGTGAAGTAGACAATGAAGTCCAGGCTGAAGTGGTCTCAGATGGAGATGAGGAACCTGTTGGAAACTGAAATAAAGGTGACTCTAACTACACTTTAGCAACAAGACTGGTGACATTTTGCCCCTGTCCTAGAGATCTGTGGAACTTTTAAGTTGAAAGAGATGATTTAGGGTATCTGGTGGAAGAAATTTCTAGGCAGCAAAGTATTCAAGTGACTTGGATGCTCTTAAAAGCATTCAGGTTTAGGCATTCACAAAGATATGGTTTGGAATTGGAACTTATGTTTAAAAGGCAAGTGGAACATACAAGTTGGGAAAATTGGCAGCCTGAGGATGCAATAGAAAAGAAAATCCATTCTCTGAAGAGAAATTCAGGCAGGCTGCAGAAATTTGCAAGCAACAAGGGGCCAAATGTTTATCCCCAAGACAATGGGGAAAATGTCTCCAGGGCATGTCAGAGACCTTCATGGCAGCTCTCCAATCACAGGCCCAGAGGCCAAGGAGGAAAAAATGGCTTCCTGAGCCAGGCCCATGGACTTGTTGCTTTGGGCAATCTCAGGATTTGGTGTCCTGCATCCCAGCTGCGCGAGTTCTAGCCGTGGCTAAAAGGGGCCAGGGTACAGCTTGCGCCATTATTTCAGAGGGTGCAAGCCCCAAGCCTTGGTGGGTTCCAAGGTGGTGTTGGGCCTGTGGATGCACAAAAGGCAATAACTGAGGTTTGGGAACCTCCACCTAGATTTCAGAGGATATATGGAAACACTTGGATGTCCAGGCAAGTCTGTTGCAGGGGTAGAGCCCTCATGGAGAACCTCTACTAGGGCAGTGCATAGGGGAAATATGGGATTAGAGTTCCTACATGGGGTCCCCATAGGGCACTGCCTAGCAGAGTTCAAGAAGAGGGCTACTGTCTTCCAGATCCCAGAATGGTAGATCCACCGACAGCTTGCATTCGTGCCTGGAAAAGCCACAGGCAGTCAACATCAGCCCGTGCAGGAGCTGCCCAAGGCAGTGGGAGCCCACCCCTTGCATCAGCGTGCCCTGGATGTGTGAGACAGGGAGTCAAAGGTGATTTTGGAGCTTTAAGGTTTAATGGCTGCCCTGCTGGGTTTCGGACTTGCGCGGGGCCTATACACTCCTTGTTTTGGACAATTTCTCCCTTTTGGAACAGGAGCATTTACCCAATACCTATGATACCCCCATTGTATCTTGGAAGTAACTAATTTGTTTTTTATTTTACAGGCTCATAGGTGTAAGGGACTTGCCTTATCTCAGGTGAGACTTTAGACTTGGACTTTTGAGTTAATGCTGGAATGAGTTAAGACTTTGGGGGACTGGTGGGAAAGCACGATTGGTTTTGAAATGTGAGAAGGACATGAGACTTGGGAGGGGCCGGGGTGGAATGATATGGTTTGGCTGTGTCCCCACTCAAATCTCATGTCAAACTGTAATCCCCACATGTCAGGGGAGGGGCCTGTCTCAGGTATTTCTTCATAGCAGCATGAGAACAGACTAACACAGTAAACTGGTACCAGGTAGTGGGGTACTGCTGTAAAGATACCTGAAAATGCAGAAGTCACTTTGGAAGTGAGTAACAGGCAGAGTGGGTGCCATGGCTGTAAGTTTCCTGAGGCCTCCCCAGTCATGCAAAACTGTGAGTCAATTAAATTTCTTTTCTTCATAAATTACCCAGTCTCAGATAGTTGTATATAGCAATGTGTGAAGAGACTAATACAATTACCTAAAAAGTTGAGCACATCCCCCAGAAGCACATGGTAATAAAAGTTCAGTTAATCACATAACCAGGAGACAGTTATAAAACATACCACAAACAATTCAACTAAAAGATCAATTACCAAGCTTCAAAAAGAAATCAGAGTATGCACTATTAAACAATATGAAGCAGACTTAGTGAAAGGATTAAAACAACATCTCTAGTTCCACTAATTCATAATCAGTTCATAGTTTTAGTTGTTCATAATGGTAGAAAGTGGTAGGAGAAGTGTTACCTATTTTCTTACATTGTACATACCTTATGTATATTCATTTTTATATGCTGCACGATATCATAATATAATTAATCATCCATGGTTTATGAAGACTGAATTTAAAACTACAGTAGATGGCAATGCTGATAAATACAATAAACAGCTAAAATCCTGTTATCTATAAACACAGGAACCATCGTTCCGAGGGAAACCTTCTATATGGAAAGCAGCAGCAGGAAATTGAATAAGGAAACACACACACACATATACACACGCATGCACATATACACACACACAAAAATATGCACATGTACATATACACACACATACATATCAATGGGAGGAAGGAGCATTACTGCAGGTCTTGTACAAGGAAATCAGGAGAAAACTCATTTTGAAAAAAAAAATCTACTAAAGATTTATTAACAATTACTGAACATCCTCATTTATATCCCTGGTAAAATGAATGACTACAGACTAGAAAAAGTTTCTATATATCCTGCTTATATAGTATATACATATTAAATCCTCAAATTTTAACTATAATTTAATTATCTTCTCTAAGTTTGAGTTGGGTGGAACTATAAATGCATTTAACTAAAAGATAATTATAAATGATTAAGGTCTCATGCCACTCATACAGTCAACAAATAATTACTTGGTATCTACCATTCACAGACACTGCATTAGCTACTAGGAATAAAAGACGACTCAACAGTCAGGTTGATAAAAGCCTACTTAAGCCTTATGTGTAAATGTGTGATGAAGCATTAGTGAAAAGAACATCCTTGGCAGAAAGAAGCTCTGCTCATGACCTAATGAATGCACTGTACATTATATATGAGGGAATAATGAAGTGTAAAGCTGGAAAGAAGGGAAGACTTAAACTAAATACCAAGCTAACAAGTGTTTCAGCTTCATTTTGCAAACAAAAAGAGAAGTATTGAAGTTTTAATTTCGGAGCAGGGGCGAACAGGAGACCCTGAGGTACATTAGGAAAACTAGAAGTAGGTAACACCGAACACTAAGAATACTGCAATAGGCAAGGAAAGAAGAAAGAATTCAAAACTAGAGTTGTGATAACAGGAACTTTGTCTTTCATTTTTCTATGCAGTACCTCCTTTCCCACATCTAATGACCCCTAAAAATTTCTAAGCTTTTTAGGGAAGTGGTACTTACACAGAAGAAAAGTGTTTTTATTAACTTACAGTAAATTCCTGTTTGACAAAATCTCCAATTGGAATTTCTCATTTGTTGCACCTCCATTCTAAAAGGAAGCAATTAACAAGATAATATATACTACACCTTTTAGAGTTAAATAGTTCTTTACAGTAACTGTCTTTCAGAATGAACCAGAAACACTGCTCAATTTCAGGTGAAAAAAAAGAATTCCACATAAGGGTTTAATGCATAACACTACTACATTAAGTATTCTTGAAGTTGAGTGAAATTCAAATGCGAATTGAAGACAGGTTTTCTGCATAGTCTCAAAACTACTAGAACAATTAATCAAAAATAACCTGTTCCTAACTTTCTGGATAATCTTCAGGTTTTCTCAATTATCACCTATACCAGCTCCATTTATAAAAATTTTTTTAAATAATAATTTTTTTCATTAATAATCCCCACGTACCTCTCCTGACACCAAGGAGTTAATTATGTAGCATTTCCTATTATGTATGGCTTTTAAAAGGCCCTACACTTCTCTTCCATCTTATAGAACCCTTTTCTCTGAATTCCTTGGTATCCTCATGCTCTTTTAAGTCCTACTACAGTAATCACTCTTCCCACAGCAGGGCTATCTCCAACTTACTAGACTCTCTCCCAACTAAATCCTATTTCTTTTAGTTCAGAAAAGCATGGAGATGGATCTAATTCAGTTCCTTAACCCTGAGATAATTTTATACCTAAATATTCATTTTAAAAATACAGTGCAACAAATTAAAAACACACGTTTGTGGAAATCAGCATTTTCTGAGGCAAAAAAAGAAAGGTCTGTGCTGTGTAGACTTGTATCCTGAGAGTGTTTCTCTGAACCTGTTTCCAAAACAACTTCAAGACTTTTCCTTCTGCCTGTGGCATTGTGGGGAAGACATGTTCCTATGGATGGATAGGTGGTTGTAAGCCAAAAACTGCTATAGTCAGTCAACATCTTTGTCACAGAAAGCATATAATCAATAGATGATTCTTCAATGGATTCTATCTGTCCCAGACAGGACAAAGAGTTCAGTCAGACACAGCTGGCTGCTTCTCCACAGCAGAGGTGGGTGAAAAGTGGGTAGAGGTGATGTACTCCTGTACTACTGCCAGGAGGTCTCAGATTTGGCAGCCTATTCCTTGGAAGAGTTCAGGTTCACATTTCAAATTACACAGTAGGGACTGATCCTGTCAATTCTTGCTTACAAGCCTTTGAAGATTTTCTACTGTTCTCCAGACAACATTTTAAAAATCCTTAATATGCACCAAAGGCCTTAAACAAAGAGGTCTCTACCATCTACACTACTCTTCACATCCAACACTATCCTCCAACTTCCCCAACTCCTACCATACTTCAGACCTCAGTTAAATGGGTTCCTCCAGTTTTCCCTGACCAACAAGACCACACAGGTTAGGTAGCCCTGAGATGATTTCATAGCACTCCACACTATTCCTATGGCACATCTACCCTAACTATAATTATTTTTATTTCATGTAGTGCTTCCCAACTAAACTAAGTTCCACTGAGAACAATGACTGTCAAATCTACCAAAATCAAACCCAACAGCTAGCTCCTAATTTGATCAATGTTTACTGAATACATTTTGGCCTAGACCTTGGCTTTAATTACTTGTCCCAGTAACTTAGTTTCTGATCATTAACCTCAGCCAGCACAGGAGACAGGAACACATGTAAAATTACACTGTTGTCAGAAACCGCAAGAATTTTTAATTCAGATTATGAAAGACAAACTTCCTTAGCACTCTCATTTGTACTTTTTTAACGTATTGGGTTCAACTATTTTCATTTTCCTTCCTTCACTCTACAGTTCTCACAAAGCAATAACTTATAGAAAAACAGTCAAGACATGTGCACAGAAAGTAAAAAGAAGCAGAAATGTTAAATAATTAAAACCAACTACCATTTTCAACCTACTAGAGTGACCAAGACTAAAGTCTGACACGAACTAAAACTGACAAAAGTATGGGTGAGATGACCAAATTTAGATACCTTCAGACACTGGTGGTTAAATCATAAATTAGTACAACCTCTCAGAAAAACAACTTGGTAATATCTATCAGAATTCAGAAAACATAATTGCACAAAGCTTCTTGACCTTGCAAATTTTACTTCTAAGAATTTATCCTATGGATATATTTCTCATAAATGCACAAAGAAATCGTTAAGGATATTCATGACAGCATCAAGAAAGAACTGAATAAACATTCATACAATCCACACAATATTCTGCAGCTGTTCAAAAATGAAATAGAGGTTGATGTACTGATATGGAAAAATATCCAAGACATAGTATTAAGTTACACACACACACAAACACAGTAAACAATAACTATATCTTTGGGAAAGACCAAGAAGAATCTGGGGAGAAGAGGCGGAGTTACCAACAAAGAATTAAGTTATAAAAGAGAAACATATAAATTATATATTAAATGATTACTCTGAGCCTACATGCTGAAAAAGGCTTCAGCATAGTGCTTGCCTGGTACTCCACCAACCGACTTCGTTGTGTAGGTGCGTTTATCCATGGCTTCTCCTGTTTCAATGCTTGGTTAAGGAGAACAAAATACCTACGTCCAAGCAAAGGAACATCTTTTCCATTCTAAAAGGCCAAAGGAAATTCAAATTCCTAAGAAATTTTCGTAAACAAAATAATTTTTAAAACCTTGGTTTCAGTATATGCAGCAAATGAATTATAAAAATCCTGAGACGAATAAACTTCATCCTGGACCATTAGACCACTATAAAATACACTGTCAAGTGGAACAATTCTGGAATACATACCATACCCATTTATTCACATTACACTTATAGAATGAAATTGAGACTAAAACTTTTTTGCTTTTTTACAAATAAATTGAAAGAAATAATACTACAATTTTTATGACCTGAGCATTGTTCTAAAAGTTTATGTATCTCATTTAATCTTCAAAACAACCCTACGAGGTAAGTTATCCTCATTTTACCAACGATGAGAGGTGACAATGTGCTAGCAGCCCTCACTCTCAGCACCTCCTCAGCCTCAGCGTCCACTCTGGCAGCACTTGAGGAGCCCTTCAGCCTGCCACAGCACCGTGGGAGCCCCTCTCTGGGCTGGCTGAGGCCAGAGCTGCCTCCCTCTGCTTGCGGGGAGGTGTGGAGCGAGAGGCCCCAGCGGGAACTGGGGCTGCGCGCTGGCGCTTGAGGGCCAGTTCGAGTTCCCAGGGGTGCAGGCTCGGTGGGTCCCGCACAGGAGCAGCCTGGTCGGCTGGCGCCGCCAGCCCAGGGCAGTGAGGGGCTTAGCACCCGGGCCAGCAGCTGCGGAGATTGCGCCGGGTCCCCCAGCAGTGCTGCCCCACCAGTGCTGCACTCAAATTCTCACAAGGCCTTAGCTGCTTCCCCGCGGGGCAGGGCTTGGGACCTGCAGCCTGCCATGTCTGAGCTCCCATCCTGCGGTGTGCCGCCACGCAGCCTGAGCCTCCCCAACAGGCGCTGCCCCCTGCTCCATGGCGCCCAGTCCCATTGACAGCCCAAGGGCTGAGGAGTGCAGGTGCGGCTTGGGACTGGCGGGCAGCTCCGCCTGCAGCCCGGTGCAGGATCCACTAGGTGAAGCCAGCTGGGTTCCTGAGTCGGATGGGAACTTGGAGAACTTTTATGTCTATCTAGAGAATCGTAAATACACCAATCAGCACTCTGTGTCTAGCTCAAGATTTGTAAATACACCAATCAGTACTCTGTATCTAGCTCAAGGTTCCTAAATACACCAATTGGTACTCTGCATCTAGCTAACTCTGTGTCTAGCTAACCTAGTGGGGACTTCCAGAACTTTTCTGTCTAGCACTCTGTGTCTAGCTCAAGGATTGTAAACGCATCAATCAGCACTCTGTGTCTAGCTCAGGGTTTGTAAATACACCAATCAGGACTCTGCATCTAGCTCAAGGTTTGTAAATACACCAATTGGTACTCTGTATCTAGCTAACTCTGTGTCTAGCTAACCTAGTGGGGACCTGGAGAACTTTTCCATCTAGCACTCTGTGTCTAGCTCAAGGATTGTAAATGCACCAATCAGCATGCTGTCAAAATGGACCACTCAGCGCTCTGTAAAATAGACCAATCAGCTCTCTGTAATAATTGACCAATCAGCACGATGTGGGTGGGACCAGATAAGGGAATAAAAGCAGGTTGCCCAAGCCTGCAGTGGCAACCTGCTCAGGTCCCCTTCCATACTGTGGAAGCTTTGTTCTTTCGCTCTTTGCAATAAATCTTGCTGCTGCTCACTCTCTGGGTCCACGCTGCCTTTATGAGCTGTAACACTCACTGCAAAGATCTGCAGCTTCACTTCTTACAGCAGACCATGAACCCACCAGAAGGAAGAAGCTCCAGACACATCTGAATGTCTGAAGGAGTAAACTCCAGATACATCGTCTTTAAGAACTGTAACACTCACCACGAGGGTCCGTGGCTTCATTCTTGAAGTCACTGAGACCAAGAACCCACCAATTCCGGACACAAAACAATTATTAAAGTACAGCTACCCTTCAACAATGGGGGGTAAAGGGGGTCAACCCCCTGTGCAGTAAAAAACCCATGTATAAATTCGGACTCCCAAAAAACTTAACTACAAATAGACTATCACTGAGCAGAAGCCTTACTGATAACATAAATGACACGTATTTTGTATGTTATATACTGTATTCTGACAATAAAGTAAGCTAGAGAAAAGAAAATGTTAAGAAAATCACAGAAAGAAAACGTTTATTATTAAGTGGAGGTGTTTTCATCAAAAAGGTTTTCTCTTCGTCATTTTAACGTTGAATAGGCTAAGGAGGAAGAGGGAGAAGAGGAGCGGTTGGTTTTGCTGTCTCAGGAGCATCGGAGGCAGAAGGCGCTGAAGGAGGTGGAAGGGAAGGCAAACACACTCATGTAACTTTTACTGAAAAAAATTAACATAGAAGTAGACCTGGGCAGTTCAAACCCATATTGTTCAAAGGGAAACTGTAATTAAATGTAAATTACAATGAAATCAATCAGCACTCTCAAGCCCCATACATACTGTGTCCCTAAAAAACATTTCATTAATAAAACCAGATCAAAGCCGGACACGAAAGCTCACATCTGTAATCCCAGCATTTTGGGAGGCTGAGGCGGGTGGATCACCAGAGGACAGGAGTTCGAGACCAGTCTGGCCAACATGGTGAAACCCCATCTCTACCAAAAATACAAAAATTAGCCAGGCATGGTGGTGCACGCCTGTAATCCCAGCTACTCAGGAGGCTGAGGCACAAGAATCACTTGAACCCAGGAGGTGGAAGTTACAGTGAGCCAAGATCACACCACTGCACTCCAGCCTGGACACAAAGCAAGACTCGGCATCAAAAAATATAAAAAATAAAATAACTAAATAAAAGCAGGTCAAGTCTCACGTCCTCTGGCAAATAAAAGCAGGAAATGCACAAAATGTACCAAGGACATCTTGTCATGCTAGAAAGGATAAAAGTGATTTTAAAAACTGCAGTTGTATCCAAAGGACACAAGCAAACTTCCAAGAGGCTGCCACTGACAAAAGAGCATCAAAAATAATAACAATAGTCTGAAATACAAACATATAAAAATCCATGAGCTGAAAATGATAAAAAAAAGAAAACAGGCAAGGCATGGTGCCTCATGCCTATAATAACAGCACAAAAACAGTTCTGCTCCAGCCAAACACCATAGAAAAAAACTTCTGCCATACCCATACTAGCAAAGAAAACGGTAAGCCTAGACTTCCACCCTCACAGTACTGTAATGTGGATCCCAACATTCCCACCAGAGTAGTGTCAGAGAAGGCAAAGTAGGGAACCTGGACTTCCAACCCCACTCAGCAATAAGGAAACACTCCCCACTGGGCTGTATCACAGGAGGCCTAGGGGAACAACAGGACTTTCACCATGGTATGGCAGTAATGGGAACATATACTCCTTCTCCCCTCCCCACGGTGTCAGTGGAGACCTACTGGAAAGCCAGAACTTCTACTCGCACACAACAGTACCACAGTACCTCCTTCTCCTGATGGGGCAGTGTCAGAGAAACCCAGTTAAATTAAGATTAAATAAGATCTATCATCTTGGCTAAGCACTGTGGCACATGACTGTAATCTCAGCACTATAGGAGGCCGGGGTGGGTGGACTGCTTGAGTTCAGGAGTTCAAGGCCAGGCCGGGGCAACATGGCGAAACCCCGTCTTCACAAAAAACACAGAAAAATCAGCCAGGCATGGTGACGTATGCCTGTAATCCCAGGTATTCAGGAGGCTGAGGTGGGAGGATTCAGAAGGTGGGAGGATTGCTGAGCCTGGGAGGTCATGAAGTGAGGTGCCACCGCACTTCAGCCTGGTGACAGAGTGAGAGCCCATCTCAAAAACAACAACAACAACAACAAAAACCAACAACAACAACCTAGAGTCTCATAACATCCCAAAATCCATTATATCCATTAAAAAAAAATCACCCCATATCAAGAACCAGGAAGATCTGAAACAGAATGGGGAAAAACAGCAACAGATCCCAACACAAAGTAGAGAGGTTTAAATGATCTTACAAAGACTTAAAGCAGCCACCAAGGCTGGGCAACACAATGAGACCCCCATCTCTACAAAAATAAAAATTAAAAAATTAGGCATGGTGACTCATACCTGTAGTCCCAGCTACTTAGGAGGCTTGCCTGAGCCCAGAGGTTGGAGGTTACAGTGAGCTACAATCACACCACCATACTCCAGCCTGGGCAACAGAGCAAGACTCTGTCTCGAAATAAATAAATAAATAAAGTAAGCAGCCATCATAAAAATCCTTTATTAACTAGCATATAAAATATGTTGAGGCCGGGCGCGGTGGCTCAAGCCTGAAATCCCAGCACTCTGGGAGGCCGAGACGGGCGGATCACGAGGTCAGGAGATCGAGACCATCCTGGCTAACACGGTGAAACCCTGTCTCTACTAAAAAATACAAAAACCTAGCCGGGCGAGGTGGCAGGCACCTGTAGTCCCAGCTACTTGGGAGGCTGAGGCAGGAGAATGGCGTAAACCCGGGAGGCGGAGCTTGCAGTGAGCTGAGCTGAGATCCGGCCACTACACTCCAGCCTGGGCGACAGAGCGAGACTCCGTCTCAAAAAATAAATAAATAAATAAAATATGCTGAAAATACAACATATCAAAAATCTGTGGGGCATAGCTGAAGCAGTGCTGAGAGAAATTCTGAACACTAAAGGTACAGTCTCAAATCAATAATCTGTAATAAGTTCCCACTTCAAGAACCTAGAAAAAGAACAAAATTAACCCAAGCAAGTAAAAGGAATGAAATAATAAAGGCTAGAACAGAGATCAATGAAAATAAAAACATAAAAATGCAGAAAAAAATTAAATCAATGAAGCAAAGCACTGGTTATTTGAAAAGATCAATACAACTGAAAAGTCTCCAGCCAGAATGACAAAGAAACAAGAGGGAAGACACGAATTATCAATATCAGGAATAAAACAGGATATCACTACAGCCTCTACAGGCATCCAAAGGATAAAAAGGAAATACTATGAACAACTCTAGGCATATAACTTTGACAACTTAGATAAAATGGACCACTTCCTCAAATAATACAAGCTACCACAACTCACTATGAAACAGATTTGAATAGCCTTATAACAATTAAGGAAATTGAGTTCTCAATCTTAAAATTCCTCCCCCAAAAAATCTCCAGATCCAGACGGTTTCCACCAGAAAATTATACCAAATGTTTAAAGAATCTTTAAAATTCTACACAATCTCTTCTAGAAAATAGAAGAGGCCGGGCGCGGTGGCTCAAGCCTGTAATCCTAGCACTTTGGGAGGCCGAGACAGGCGGATCACAAGGTCTGGAGATCGAGACCACCCTGGTTAACACGGTGAAACCCTGTCTCTACTAAAAATACAAAAACTAGCCGGGCGAGGTGGCGAGCGCCTGTAGTCCCAGCTACTTGGGAGGCTGAGGCAGGAGAATGGCGTAAACCCGGGAGGCGGAGCTTGCAGTGAGCTGAGATTCGGCCACTGCACTCCAGTCCGGGCGACAGAGCGAGACTCCGCCTCAAAAAAAAAAAAAAGAAAATAGAAGAGGGAACACATCTCAATTCATTTTATGAAGTTAGTGCTATGGCACTCTGATATCAAAACCAGACACAGAACCCAAAAAAAGGAAAACTACAAACCAACAGTCTTCGTTAATACAGATGTACCCATTCCTTTTTTATTTTTTAATAACAGAGTTTCACTCTTGTTGCCCAAGCTGGAGCACAATGATGTGATCTGGCCTCACCACTGCCTCAGCCTCCCAGGTTCAAGCAATTCTCCTGCCTCAGCCTCCCAAGTAGCTAGGACTACAGGCATGCACCACTACACCTGGCTAATTCTATATTTTTAGTAGAGACGGGGCTTCTCCATGTTGGTCAGGCTGGTCTCGAACTCCCAACCTCAGGTGATCCACCCATCTCAGCCTCCCAAAGTGCTGGGATTACAGGCATGAGCCACTGCACCCAGCCAGATGTAAACATTCTTAACAAAATATTAGTAAATAAAATTCAGCAACATATAAATAAGAATTATACAACACAGATAAGTGTAATTTATTCCAGGAATGCAAAGCTAGTTCAAGATCAGAACATCAATGTGATGCACCATATTAACAGGCTAAAAAGAAAAACTGAATGGTCAAACCAATTAATGCAGAAGAGGCTTCTGACAAAATTCAACAACTATTCATGATAAAATCCCTCAGAAATCAAGAATAGAGAATTTCCTCAATTTGATAAACAGCACCTAAAAAAAAAGAAGAGAAAAAAAAAAAAAAACCTACAGCTAACATTCCACCACAATGGATAAAGACTGAATGTTGATCAGGAACAAGGCAATTAACTGTTTACTCTCATCAGTCTTATTACACATGATGCTGGATATTATAGCAAGTACAATAGGGCAAGAAAAGGAAATACAAGACAAAAAATTAAAAAAGAAATAAAACTGTCCCTATTTGCAGATGACATGATTATCTACAAAGCAAACGCCAAGGAATTTATGAAAAAAAAATTTTTACAGCAAATAAATGTGTTCAGCAAGAGCTGAATTGTGCAGGCTGGAGTGCAGTGAGTGGCATTAACTCGGCTCACTGCAACCTCTGCCTCCCAGGTTCAAGCGGTTCTCCTCCTCAACCTCCTGAGTAGCTGTGATTAGAGGCGTGCACCACCGCTGCCGGCTAATTTTTGTATTTTTAGTAGAGATGGGGTTCTGCCATGTTGGCTAGGCTGGTCTCAAACTCCTGACCTCAGGTGATCCACCCACCTTGGCCTCCCAAAGTGCTGGGATTACAGGCGTGAGCCACCAGACCCTGCTGTGTATTATTTTTACCACAATGAAAAAATGCACACACACAAAAATGTACTCAAGGATCAAGATTCAACAAAATTGGTCATTTTTACTGCTTTTAATGTGCACATTAGGTAAAACTGACTTTTTTTTTAACTGTGAGTGTGTGGCGTTAAAAATACAGTTGACTTTTGAATAGCACAGGTGTTACAGGCACCAACCCATCACACAATCAAAAACCTGCATATAATTTTTGACCCCCCCCCAAAACTTAGGGAGTGTTGCTGCCTCAGGAAGAAAATTAATGTATACATGGACCCACAAAGGTCAGACCTATGAATTTGACTGCTCTAGTTGTCTCATATAAGTGGAATCATACAATTTGTTCTTTTGTGACTGGTTTAATTCACTTAGCATAATGTTTTTGAGGTACATCCATGTTGTAGCATGTGTCAGAATACCCTTTCTTTTTAAGTATATATTACATTATGTTTATTCATTTATCTGTTGTTGGACACTTGGGTTGCTTTCACCTTTCGGCTGTTGTTAATAATGCTGCTGTGGAACACTGGAATTATGGGTGTGCACATATCTGTTTGAGTCCCTCCTTTATTCTTTAGGAGTTTATACTCAGGTAGAATTGCTGAATCATGGTAATTGTATATTTAAATTTTTTAGAAACTGTCATATAGTTTTCTATAGCAGCTGCACCCTTTTATATTCTGGCCAGCAGTATGCCAGGGTTCTTACTTGTTTTGACATCCTCACTAACATTTGTTATTTTCTGCTTTTTGATAATAGCCATTCTAATGGATATGAAGTGGTATCTGCTTGTGCTTTTGATGTGCACAGAGACAGAAAATAAAAGGGTTGCTGGGGAAGAAGAAAATGGGGAGTTAATGTTTAGTGGATACAAAGTTTCAGTTTGGGGAAATGGAAAAAAGTTCTGGAGATAATGATGAGTGCTACACAACAACTGAATGTACTTAATGCCACCGAACTAAAAAAGGTTGAAATTGTAAATTCTGTTATATATACATTTATATATGTTATAGATACATACATATATATGTGTGTATACATATATATTAAAAAAAAAAAAACAGGGTTTCACTCTGTCACCCAGGCTGGAGTGCAGTGTGGCACAGCCATGGTCACCACAGCCTCAACCTCCTGAGTCGGGGATCCTCCAATCTCAGAGTATGTTGTTCAATGGAAAACTGTGCAAAGATTACTACTAAGTTTGCCTTAATTAATGATTAGGTGCTACTGGTTTTCACCCACCTTTGCTTTTGTATCATGAAGATGCGTCTCATATATGGCTTGCAAATCGTTGAACTTCTAAGAGATTGATAGCCAGAATATATATATACACACACATACATACACACACACACACACACACACATAACTCCTACAATTCAACAACAAAAAACAATTCAAAACAGGCAAACTGCTTGAACAGACATTTATCCAAAAAAGATATACAGAAAATCAATAAGTACACGAAACTATGCTCACCATCATTAGTCATTAGGGAATAGCTGAGACTACAGCACACACTACCAAACCCAGCTAATTTTTGTTATTTTTTTTTTTTTTGTAGAGACGGGGTTTCACCATGTTGCCCAGGTTGATCTCAAACTCCTGGGCTCAAGCAATCCACCCATCTTAGCTTCCAAAAGTGTTGGGATTACAGGTGTGAACTACCACACCAGAATTTTTTTTTTTTTTTTTTTTTTTACTGCCTTTAATGTGCACATTAGATACAACTGATTTTTTTTTAAACTGTGTGTGGCATTAAAAAAAAAGTTGACTTTTAAATAACACAGGTGTTACAGGCACCAATCCATCACACAATCAAAAACCTGCATATAATTTTTGAGACCCCCCCAAAACTTAAGGAGTTGGTGTCTTGCTGCCTCAGGAAGAAAATTCATGTATACATGGACCCACAAAGGTCAGACCTACGCTGCTTAATGGAAAACTGTGCAATGATTACTAGTACAGTTTGCCTTAACTAATGATTAGGTGCTACTGGTTTTCACCCACCTTTGCTTTGGTATCATCAAGACATGTGTCAATATAGCAAGTAAGGACAAACAAGCCTAAGTAGTATCAGGAAAATCATTTTGACCTTTTGGACCCATATAACCCCCTAACCTAAGGGTCTTGGTGATTCACAGTGGTCTGTTGACCACATTTTAAGGACCACAGCTCTAAAAAGGGTTAAGTATGAACAGGGTGGAACAATGTAATAGACTAAAAAGGCTGGAAATTTTTCAGGTCTTTCTCAACCAAGAAAATATAACTCAGGGTTCATTATTTGACTCAAGATATCAGAAGTTCCTAAATCATACACTAGTTCTAAAAGAAACAACCAAATATTCTCTAATACCTCTTCCAATTCTAAAACCCTCAGATTCTAAACACTTTTCAACATTCATTCAGTAACTCATTCAACACACAGTTGTGTCTATTGTATGCTAGGTTCTGAGGGAATAAAGAAATAAGTTCAGTCCTCCAGTAATAAACTCAACACACTATTATATATAAATGCTATAATAACAACAGTTAAAAGTACATGACACCATGGAAAATATCACGAGTAGGAAAAATTAGTGAATTTGAAGACAATTAAAATTATTGATTCTGGGGAGCAGAAAGAAAAAGAATGAAGAGAAATGAACACAGTCTAATGGATCTGCCAATTAACAAATGCATTATGAAGTTACAAAAAGAAAAGCAAGAGAAAAGGATGAAGAAATGATACATGATTAACTAATGGCTGAAAACTCCAAAACTTGAAGACATGAATCTACAAATCCAAAAAGCTTAACAAACTTCAAGCAAGATAAACTGAAAGAAACCCACACTAAGACACATTATAATCAAACGGTCAAAAACAAAGACAACGAGAATCTTGAAAGCAGCAAGATTAAAAGCCAATTTCTCATCAGAAACCACGAGACCAGAAAATAGTGAGACAATGTATTTAACATCCTAACAGGAAAAAAAAAAAACAAAAAACAAAAAAAAAAACTGTCAACCAAGATTTTTATACTTAGCAAAAAAATCCTTCAAAACTAAAGGAGAAATTAAGGCATTTCAAGCTAAACAAAAGCTGACAGAGTTTGCTACTATTAAACCTGACCTACAAGAAATCCTAAAGACAGTACTTCAGGATGAAATTAAAGGATACTAGATAGTAACTAGAAGCCATAAGAAATAATGAGCATCAGTAAAGGTAACTCCCTAAGTAAATATAAAAACCAATATTGTATTTTTACTCTGTCACTTCTCTTTTTGTTTCCTATGTGATTTAAAAATCAAATGCATAAAACATAAGTTTATCAAATGGTATACAACATATAAAGATGTAATTTGTGATAACATAAAAGGAGGATAGGGCTATAGAGGAACAGAGTTTTTGTATCCTATTGAAGATAAGTTGGTATCAATTTAAAAAAAAATTTTTTTTTTTTTTGAGACAGAATCTTGCCCTGTCACCCAGGCCGGAGTGCAATGGCATGATCTCGGCTCACTGCAACCTCCACCTCCTGGGCTCAAGTGATTCCCCTTCCTCAGCCTCCTGAGTAGCTGGGATTACAGGCATGCACCACCACACTTGGCTAATTTTTTGTATCTTTAGTAGAGATGGGGTCTCACCATGTTGGCCAGGCTGGTCTCAAGTTCCTGACCTCGTGATCTACCCACCTTGGCAGATCATGAGGCGGGCAGATCACAGGTGTGAGCCACCTGGGATTACAGGTGTGAGCCACCACGCCCAATGCCCAACCTCAATTCAAATTTAAGATGTTAACTGAAATTATAAATTTGAATTATAAATTATAAATTTAAAAATTATAAATTTAAAGTTTTAAAGTTTAATTCAAAAAATGTTTTAAAGAACCCATCTCAAAAAACAGAACTAGGGATGATGGGTGGGTGAACAATTAATTCTTCCCAGGACAGACTATAAAAACCTGAAGAGAGGAGTTGTCATGAGAGTCTGGAGACTAGGGGATAGAGGAGAAATAGAAAAAAGAAAAAGTACATAAAAGCACACAGACACATTAAAGTACAAGACACATCATTTATAAAACTGAAGTGAATCTCACATACCATAAATTTAACCACATTAAAGCATACAATTCAGGCTTTTTTACTGCATTTGTAAGATTGTGCAACCATTACCTCCATCTAGTTCCAAAATATTTTCAGCACCTCCAAAGACAAGCCCACACCCACTAAATAGTTATTCGCCATTCCTCTGTTCACTCTAGCCCCCAGGAGTATTATGGACTTATGTATTCTAGATATTCCATATATTATGAAATTACACAATATGTGACTTTCTGTGTCTGACTTCTTTTGCTTTGCACGTTTCTGAGGTTGCTCAACACTGTAGAATGTATCAGTATTTCATTCCTTTTTATAGCTGAATATAATATTCCAGCATGTGGATACACCATATTTGTTTATTCATTCATCTGCTAATGAACATGCAGGTTGTTTCAATCGTTTGGTCACTATGAACAGTCCTATTATGAGAATTCTTATAAAGTATTTGTTTGAATATCTGTTTCCAAGTCTCATAAACATATACCTAGGAGTGAAATTACTGGGTCATATAGTAACTCTATGTTAACATAAGGAGGACAGCTAGTAGGTGAATGAAATTAGATACAAGGAGATCCGCTGGGAGGCTACAGCAAGAATACTAGTAAATATGAGAACCTAGGCAGTGGGGTGAAAAAGGAAAGGCAAGGGAGATACTGCCAAAAATAATTTTAAAAGCTGAAGGTGAGAAAACTATGAAGAAAGAGGTTGAAACAATCTTGAAGTTCTGAGCATAGGCAACTAGAAGATTAGTAATGCCCTTCACTGAAATAGGAAAGGCAGAGCAATAGGGAAGAGGAATGGGAATGGGGGAAGATGACAAAAAAGGGTTTATGTGCACAATGAGTTTGGGATGTGTAGGAAATGCCATTCAGTGATGCCGAGACTGGGGCTACAGAAAAAGACCATCGAATCATCAGCATATTTATGACAGAAACTAAAAACACCATCTAAAGCATCAAATTATAAACCCGTACTAATTGATTTACCAATTAAATGCTAGTGAATCTATGGCCGGGCATGGTGGCTCATGCCTGTAACCCCAGCACGTTAGGAGGCCAAGACAGGCAGATCACTTGACGTCAGGAGTTCAAGACCAACCTGGCCAACATGATGAACCCCGTCTCTACTAAAAATAGAAAAAAATTAACCAGATGTGGTGGTGGGTGCCTGTAATCCCAGCTACTCGGGAAGCTGGCGCAGGAGAATCACTTGAACCAGGGAGGCGGAGGTTGCGGTGAGCAAAGGTCACACCACTGCACTCCAGCCTGGGCAACAGAGCGAGACTCCACCTCAAAATAAATAAATAAGTAAATAAATAAAATATTAGTAAATCTAGATGAAGTGCTCAAATTACTTTTACTTGGGGATCTCCAAAGAAATAGAATCAATAGGACAGAGAGAGAAATACTGACTGACTATAAGGAATCAGCCATGGGAATCTGGAGGTTGACAAGTCCCAAGATCTGCAGTTCAGACTGCAGGACAGCCTTAAGATCCAGAGGAGCCAATGGAGTAGTTCCAGTCCAAGTCCAAAGGCCTAAGAACCAGCACTACCAATGGTGTAATTTCAGTCTGAAGGCTAGCAAACTGGAGACCTGGAAGAGCAGCCAATACTTCAGTTTGAGTCCAAAGGCAGGAGAAAAAAAGAAAAAAGAAAAAAAAAAAAAAAGTTCAGGCTCAAAGGCAGTCAGCAGAAGTTCTCTCTTATCCATGGAAAAATCAACCTTTTCATTCTATTTATGTCTTCAACTGGCTGGGTAAGTCCTACTTACATTAGGGAGGGCATCTGCTTTTCTGTCTGATTCAAATGTTCATCTCATCCAGAAAACACCTACACACACATATCCAGAAATGGCTGGCTGAATGTCTGGGCATCCTGTTGCCCAGTCAAGTTGACAAAGAAAATTAACCATCACAAATGCTGTTCAAGATAATACCTCATGATATTCAACTAAGAAAAGTGAATTTTTTGATAGTTTGGCAAAAATACGGTCCTTGACAAAAATGATTTGCTAGATTAAATGTCTAAGGTATTTTTAAACCATATTCTGAAGCAAAATGATGTTCCTTTAACTGGACCAAAGTGTGCCATCACAAAAATCAACCAATACAAACCATTTTCCCAACTTAGAGAAAAACTAATTGATGTTTTCAGTTTTAAGTCTTTTTTCATAATGCGACTTAATTCTTCAATACTTCCTTCTATTAGCCTGTACAAGAATCAAGTAAGATACATTTATTTAGCACAAAGTTAGACAATTATTTTAAACTTAAATGTGCATTTCATGATACTCTTTACAGAGTTTTTTTACAAAGCATCAAGAAGTGACATCTGAACGAGTTTGAAAATCACTTAAACAATTAAATACACATTTAAAATAAGATTGCACAGTTCTCAGCCTGACATTTGCCATCATAAAGATGTACATTCTCTTTTAGATACCGTAACAAATTAAAGTGATAATTCCAGAAATACCAAAAAATTTGTTCTTGTAAATAACAAGTTGATTCTAGAGTTTATATAAAAAAAAAAAAAAACAAGAATACACAAGAAAACTCTGCAACAGGGAAGGGTAATTGCTGAAGGGAAAAAAGCATGTCTGAGAGGGTACATGTCCTATCAGCCATGAAAACATAATGAAGAGTATATAATAGTGCTACATGAGTAGACAGAGCAATGCAACACAATGAGACTGAGAATACACACCAATACATAGAAAAACTTAAGGTAATGAACTTTTCACAAAATGGTGTGATACACTAATGCTGAGTCCTTCTATCAAGGTCTCTTAAATCATCACCTAAAACCATTAAGAAAATACTAGTATATTTACTAACGACATATACATTTTAATAGAAAAAACAGACATCCTAAACGTTCATCAACAGAGTAACAATTATGTAAATTTTGACATATCCATAAAATGAAATACAATGCAATCATTTTTTAAAACAAAGCAATGCCATTAAACTATTAACAGACTGATTCTGGGTAGAGAAATGGTTAAGGAGGGAATAGGAATGGAAAGAACCCATATATCATTCTTTACAGGCTTTTGGTCATTCTTTTGCTTTTTTTAAGTGGGAGTCTAGCTTTGTCTCCCAGGCTAGAATGCAGTGGCACAATCTCGGCTCACTGTAACCTCCACCTCCCAGGTTCAAGTGATTCTCCTGCCTCAGCCTCCCAAGTAGCTGGGATTACAGGTGCCCACCACCACACCCAGCTAAATTTGGTATTTTTAGTAGAGACAGGGTTTCACCATATTGGCTAGGCTGGTCTTGAACTCCTGATCTCAAGTGATCTGCCCACCTCAGCCTCCCAAAGTGCTGGGATTACAGGTGTCAGCCACCACATCCAGACTTTTTTGCCTTTTAAATTTCATTTTATGCACATATTACCTACTAAATATTTTTAAAAACACACCTGGAAAATCCAAGCATTCAACATAAGCATGGTAAACCATTTTGTTAAAAAAAAAATTATCAGTTATTACAGATAAAAAGGAGTAAGAAAAGCTATAAAAAGGAGAACAAGATGAATAGGCACCTTAGAACAGCCATGAGTTATGCAAGAGAACCAAAATGACCACAAAGCTCAGATGACAGCAAGGTGACTAAATAAATAATTCATCATTATAATCCTTTCATTTTTCTTTTTTCTGTATAATCCTCTTTATATATTTTTACAAACAAAAAATAAGAAAGGTGAGGCGCAATGCTGACACCTATAATCCCAGCATGTTGTGGGGCCAAGACAGGAGGATCATCTGAGCCCAGGAGTTCAAGACCAGCCTCAGCAACATGGCAAGACCCTGTTTCTATCCAAAAAAAAGAAAAAAAGAAAAAATCAGCCAGGCATGGTGGCATGCACCTGTGGGCCTAGCTACTCAGGAGGATTGATTGAGCCTAGGAGGTTGGGGCTGCAGTGGGCCCTGATCTACCACCACACTCCAGCCTGGGCAACAGAGCCAAACCCTGTCTCTCAAAAACAACAACACATAGCGTGCACACACACACACACACACACCTTTAGACACTTATTTTCAGATATAAAACACTAAAAGTTTATCTAACCCAGGCTCCATGGCTCATGCCTATAATCCCAGCACTTTGGGAGGTCAAAACAGGAGGCTCACTTGAGCCCAGGAGTTTCAGATCAGCCTGGGCAATACGGCAAACACGGTCTCTACAAAAAATGCAAAAACAATTATTAGCCAGGCATGGTGGTATGCACCTAGAGTCCCAGTACTCAGGGGGCTAAAGTGGAAGGATCACTTAAGCCCAGGAGGCAGAGGTTGCTGTGAGTCGAGATCATGCCACTGCACCTGGGTGAGAGAGTAAGACCCTGTCTCAAAAAAAATTTTAAAATTAAAGTTTATCTAAATGTGTGTTATCCTGTCTACCTCCAGAAAGGACTCATGAACGGAAATGTTCTATTTGAAAAGTCAAATAATGTTGTTCTACATAAGACCACATTTGAATGATTACAACAGCTAAAACCTATGTCTATATTCTTGGTACAGCTCCTAGTAAATTCTACATATACTTCAAATCTTAAATCAAAGGACCATTCCCTGATTCCATAAACTAGGATAGGTTCCCAATTACATTTCTCCTTTGTATTACTGTGCAGTTACTAGTTTAGCAGAGTCCACTTGCCTGGCTGATATGTAAGCTTCATGAAGACAGCTATATGTCTTTTTATGTGCTCAATCATCCTTGTTCACTAAGAGAGTAAGGAGATCAGTAAGTATTTCTTGAATAAAGAAAACAGAAGAAATTTCTTGTATTTTTTGTGACAGGGTCTCACTCTGTTGCCGAGCCCGGACATGCACTACATGGGAGTCATCAAGGTCAGTTTGACAACATTAATCCTCTTAAATATAAGAACTTAGAAGGTGCAAGCATTGTCTACTTTTTCAATTCTAACTCTGAAAGAGAAACGAGTAACAGTATCAGACAATATAAAAGTCACTGAATTGACAATTTAAAACAGAATCTCCTCATTTTTAGGATTTATATTGCTATATATTTTTAAAGCAAATGAAAAATGTTCTTTAACGTCTCCATTTTTCTAAAACCAAAATAGTAAGAACAGGCAAGAATATACAGTACTTATTTTAGCACGTCTTACAAATTTAAAGCCGTATTAATGAATACGAATGTTAATTCAACAAATATTTAAGATCTTTCATCCAACGCAGTATGCTGGGGCTATGGAAGCTAAAAATTGAAATAGGAAAACAACGTGAAGGAGCCTACTATCTACTTCACAACCAATATGTAACTCCCCAACCTATAATACAATATGAAATGGTAATTAGTTCCCTGAAAGATATCTAACATAGCTTACTGATGAAAACGTGCTCATTTCAACAAATGATTACAAATAGGAGGAAAATCTAAACCTTAAATAATGTATTATTTTAATTGTTGCCAACCCTAGAAAAAAATAAACCCAGCATGGTAGTGTGCATCTGTAGTCCCAGCTACTTGGGAGGCTGAGGCATGAAGATCACCTGAGCCCAAGTTCAAGAGCAGCCTCGGCAACATAGTGAGACACTGTCTCATTTAAAAAAAAAAAAAAAAATTAGGAAACACAGTTAATAGGCATTCAAAGGCCGACCATTTCCAGGTTTGGCTCTTTGCATCCAAAGCTATTTATCACCTCAGCACTTTCACATATCCCCAGTGGCTGCAGGCCCAAACTCCCCCAACTTCTTCAAAGAGGTCTTCTATCAAACATCACCTTGCAGAGATGATTTCCCTCTAACTAAAGATTTCCTCCTTCAAAGAACTAAACACAAAATTTATATCAAAAATGTTTTGTTTATTGGTTGCCCTTACCACGAAACTATAAATTCTGAGGGCAGAAATAAACTTTTCTTTTCTTTACCACTGTAATACACAATCAATAAATACAGGGTGAATTAACATACTTTAAGGGGTTGAGGCACTTATAATTTTGTTAAGACACCAATATAACATAAAAGAGGCTGGTACAAAGGATACAATCACCAGACAAGGGAGGGCAGTGACCTTCACCAACTACAAACAATTTCCTCCTATCTATCTTGTTTTCTACAGCTCTTATAGAGATCTTTCAGTGAGTGTGTGTAGAAAAGGGCCCAAATGTTAGTGTTGGTTTCTAAGTTCAGGTATGTTCATGGTCAATATTTCTACAGAAACGAACATAAATAATGCATATTAAGTTTTATAATTTAGCCTAGTATTGACTGAGACATTTACAGTTTAAAACAGTTTAAAGGACACTATTATGAAAGTAAAAAGACAACCCACTGAATGGAAGAAAATATTTGTGGTATGAATATAATACTTGTACCTAGTATACATTGGGAACATTGGGAACATTTACAACTCAGTAATAAAAAGACAAATTTTAAAATAGGCAGAATAAATATTTCTCCAGACAACATCCAAATGGCCAGTAAGTACATGAAAATAGGCTCAGCATAATTAGTCATCTGGGAAATGCATATCAAAATCATAATGAGATACCACTTCATACCTATTAGGACAGCTGTAATCAAAAAGACAGATAACAAATATTAGCAAGGATGTAGAGAAATTGGACCCTCATACATTGTTGGTAGGAATGTATTTTAAAAACATGTACCCACTGTGGAAAATAGCCTGGTAGATCCTCAAAAGGTTGAACATAGGATTCCCATATGACCCAGAAATTCCACTCCTCAGTAAATATCCAAGATGAAAACATATCCACAAAAACAAAACAAACCAAAACAAAAAAAAAACCTTGTACAGGAGTGCTCACAGCAGCATTATTTATAATAGCCAAAAAGTGGAAATAACTCAAACGTCTATCAACTGATGAATGGCTAAATTCATACAACAGAATATTATTCTGCCATAAAAAGGACTGAAGGACAGTAAGCAGTCTTTTGCAACTGGCTTCTTTTAGTTAGCATGTTTTCCAGGCTCATCCATGTTATAGCCTGGATGGAAAACATGCAAAAGACCACATACTATATAATTCTATTTATATGAAATGGTAAAAATAGTCCAATCTATAGAGGTAAAGTAAATTAGCAGTTGCCTAGGGTTGGGAGAGATGGGGAACTGGGGACAACAGCTAAATGGCATGGAGTTTCTTTCTGGGTAACAAAAATGTTCTATAACTGGTGACAGCTTTACAATTCTATAACCATTAAAAATCCCTGAATAGTATACTTGAATGGATGAATGGTGTGGCATGTGAATTACATCTTAATAAAGAAGTAACAAAACGGTCACTTACATTTTTGGTTACACTTTACTGCATTTATCAGGAAAATTATATGTCATTTTGGTCTTCATAAAGGTCTTGAGATTTATCCCTCCAAACAGAAACTCTTTCATTAAAGGAGACAAAGATAAGGAAGGTAGAAAAAGAAGGGAAACCTTCATAACTGAATGGCTACCATATCTAACATATATAATTTAACCATTCATTCTTAATTTTTTTGTTTATTTTCTGAGACAGGGCCTTGCTCTGTCGCCCAGGTTGGAGGGCAATGGCACACTTGGCTCACTGCAGCCTGAACCTCTTGGGCTCAAGTGATCCTCCAACCTCAGCTTCCTGAGTAGCTTAGGCCCGCGCCATCACGCCCAGCTAATTTTGGTATTTTTTGTAGAGACAGGGTTTTGCCGTGTTGGCCAGGCTGGTCTCAAACTCCTGAGCTCTGGCAATCCACCTCCCTCAGCCTCCTAAAGTGCTGGGATTACAGGCGTGAGCCACGGTATCCAGCTCATTGTTATATTTTGAACAGTAGCTTCTCCCACTCTCACATTTTTGTCTTTACACACTTTGAGAAACTAAAGAATGCTTGGCTTAACACAAAATGTTCAACTAATTTTCCTTAGTTTGTTAATATATTTTCAAGATTGATTGATTTATTTTATAATTATTCTGCAGAGATAATGTGATTCAAGATATGGGAAAATAACTAAAAGAATGTCTGGTACTCAGTAAGTGATTGTCATTATCATTAAACTACCGGAGATGAGAATCCTGAAGTTGATGAGCAAAACTGCAAGGAAGGGGAAGGACACAAAGGCTACACCCTACAAAAGCAGTCATCTGTCAAGAAAAGGAAACCCTTGGCAGAGTAGGCCAGGCTAATATGAGGATTGCAGCAGCAGCGGTATGTTCATCAGCATCACCATCACTATCAACACTATCATCACTACCACTCTCCTCCTAAAGCATCTTTTTATATGCTTTAACTTTTTCTACTTATGAAACACTTAAACATACGGAAATATCACAAACCTTGCTAAAAGCATATCTTACAATTTTCCCACACTTGCACCAACATTTTCTTAAATACATTAAATATTAGCTAGCTTTCTTCTATGGCAACCACTACCTTGGAAAATGGTGTTAATCACTACTATACATATTCTAATATAGTATCTATAAACAAAAGGAGTACTGTTTTGCATGTTTTTAAACTTTACCCTATAGCATTATTCGTCTGTACCTTGTTTTCTTAGCTCAAGATTTTGTTTGTTGTTTTTCAGTTCAGTCATGTTGTTTCATGCAGCTCTAGTTCACCCGTGAGAACTTTTGGATAGTACTACATTTTATCAATATCACAGTTTATTTGCCCATTCTCAAGCTAATGGAATGGTTTTTTGTTTGTTTTCTTATTTTTTTGTAAAGACATGGTCTCACTTGCTTTCAATTTTGTTATGAAGCTGCAATAAACATAATCCTTGAGCACAATACTTATTTCTAGAATATATTCCTAGAAAGAAAACTGTTAGGTCAAAGGATATATTTAATATATACCTCCAACTTCATCAACTAAGCTGATCTACAAAATAGTTACATGTTTTTACATCCCCACCGAGTGGTGTAAGAGTTCCTGTTTCTCTTCGTCTGCACACCGAGTGGTGTAAGAGTTCCTGTTTCTCTTCGTCTGCAACAATTAACCATACTGCCATACTTTTTGCCAAAGTGATGACCATAAAGTGGTACCTCACTGGCTTACTTTTTCTGACTTGTAAGATTAAGTATCATTTATTGACCTTTCAGGTTTCCTCATGTGAAATGCCTATAAACAGTACTGCCATTTTTCTTCTGATTTGTAATAGTTCTTAAGACAGTCTAGGTACCAACTCTATATTGATTACATGTGTTTCTAAATGCGCTTTGCAAAAAGAAAAAACAAGATAAACCTGTTACTGATTCTGAAATCTAGTAAAATGTAAAAGCAAAGCTAATTCCTGACTTTTCAAAGCTCAAAGCTACATTCCAGACCTTTATGTCAGTGTTTCTCAAACCTTTCTGTCCACTCACAGAAGATGAATTCCTCATTCAGGGCCAATACACATATACCTACACATAAACTGAAAAACAAGGCTATAAATCAATTTATTCTAAAGAATGGGTGACGTTTTCATAACCACAAACAATATACAAAGACAGATTGTCTCCATTCTATACAGCCAGCATTTTGGTTCACATTTTGTCTGTTATGTAAATACATCATATAGCTTTCACAAGGTTCAGTAAGCAAGCGTCTATTTCGATTAACAACGGTTTGTTAAAACCTTTAACACTTGATAAACAACCATCATATCCATCAGGATGTTTGCAACAATAATGAAGAGTGTCCACTCTACCCCATGAATTAAGAATTAAAGTACAAGCTCAGACTAAGCAAATGAAATTTTTCATTTTCAGTCGCACTAGCATAATTAACTTTTTACAGATAAAGTTGCTCAAGTTGCCCTGCATACGTGAACTGATTCTGAATGCTTTAGTGACAGATATCTCAAAAAAGTTTACTTCATTTACAGGAACACTATCAAATGTTTCGGAAAACAAAGACACTGCATTAGGGCATATAATCATTGAACAGGAAAGGACTTTAGGTCACTTACTCCAAATCTCTCCTTTTCAGGTAAGGCATCTGCAACCCAGAAGTTGTAAGAAACTTGCCCAATTGAGATCCTCTAAAATCTACAAATTCAGAGTCTTTTCCACTGCATCACCCCTCTACTTACATTAGACTTCTAAAACTATTTCTCTATTAATTTCACGAGAATAAGTTGTTGCGTTATAGAAATGACAGAAGTAACTCCCAAACCCACATCAATCTTTTTCTTTCCACTCCCCTACCTTTTTCCTCCCTTATCCTCCATTATCATTCACAGAATGAAAAAAAATACCTGACCACCTGAATTTCTGGCCCTAATTGGCTGTGGAGTCCCGACCCCCTGCTACTGTTTCTTTGTTAAGCTAACTGGAGTTTTTAAAATTATTCATTTCTTTATTCAATAAATATCTAAGCCCAGACTTTGCAGAAGCGTGGTGCACGCAGCTCCTCCAAGCCCGCAGACCACCGCGGGCTGGCATCCCGACGCCAGGAAGCCGGGGGCGCTGGAGAAGCAGGGTTCCCGGGAATGCCTGGAGGCCGGCCGGGTGGTGGGGGGCGGCCGACAGGTGCGGGGGACTCACCTTTCCGCAGCTCCCGCTCCCACACGGTGACGATGGGCCGCGAGTGTTTACGGTGGTGAATGAGCCACAGGGACAAGGTCTGCACGCTCTGCTGTGAGTTGCTCAACTCCGACAGCTTCTTCTCCAGCGCCGCCTCAGAGAAGGCTGACATCCCTCCGACACCACGTTCACGCCGTCCCACGCGGTGGGGCCGAGGGGAGGAGAGTTTCGCCGCCCTAGCCGCGGCCTCGCCCCCTCACCCCACCCTTCCCCACGCTCTCACCACGGCCGCCGCTTCATCCAAGTCCGGCCGCAAACCAGCAAGATGGCGTCCGCCCGGCAGTGACGTCACACGGACCCACGTCCCGCCCCTCCCGCTGCAAGCCCTGGGAAAACGCGTGGCCTAAAAGCGGAACCACCAGGCGGAAGGGGCGGAGCCGAAACAAGTTCAGGGGAGGTGGGCAGGGGCTTGACGTCTGGGTTAGTCTCAGAGGCATGGTGGGAGTTTGCCAGGCCTGAACCCTCCCTAAGGGAAACTCTGTCAAAGAAGCAGTGATTACAGATCTCTATATAGGCGTGTAAATTGGGATAAATTAGGGCAGGCACTTTAAAGACTATTTGCATGACATTTAAAAATACACCTTCCTAGATAGAGTATAGGATGGTTACCAGAGGCTGGTAAGGGTAGTGGGGGAGGGCTAGATAGAAGGACTAATAGAAGGACTAAATATAAATAGGACCTAGTATTTGATAGCATAACAGGGGGACTAGAGTCAATAATAATTTAATTGTACATTTTAAAATAACTAAAAGTACAATTGGATTGTTTGTAACAAAGGATAAATGCTTAAAGGGATGGATACCCAACTTTGCATAATATGATTATTAGGCATTGCCTGTACCAAAATATCTCATGTACTCCATAAGTATGTACACCTACTATGTACCCACAAAAATGAAAAATGAATAAAAATTTAAAAACTATAAAAATACACTTTCCTAGCAATTTCACTAATTGCTGTCAATGCTGGAAAAAAACACCAGCATGTTTGCACCAGGAGGCTTATTCTAGGTGTTCAGTCCAACACAGTAACAGTGAAAAATTGAAACATTCACTGTTGCAATCTACACAGATACATGTATATTCCATAATACATGCAGCAGTTTAAAATAAGGATTAATCCAAGATATGGTGGATTTGGAGGGGTTTGAGTGGGTGTTTGTGGGATCTTTTTTGAGAGAGGGCCTCACTCTCACCCAGGCTGGAGTTCAGTGCCACGATCACAGCTTACTGCAGCCTCGAATTCCTGGGTTCAAGCATTCCTCCCACCTTGGCCTCCCAAAATGCCAGGATTACAAGTGTGAGCCACCGTGCCCAGCTGGATTTTTTTTTTAATTACAGAAGCAAAAGTATAGTATACCACTTCTTGTTTAAAGGTATGTAGTTCATATGGGTTCACAAGTACGTAAATGCATGGCAAAGGTTTAGAGGAATACACACCACATGAATATTGGTCTCAGGGAGAGGATCAGAATTGGAGCCCTTAAATTGTGTCCATATTGTTTTCGTTTTTACAAAAAGAATATGTGAATATATTACTTACATAGTTAAAAATTAATTACAGAAATCTCATTATTAATCTAATGCAAACACTGTCACATCCTAAATTTTTTTTTGAGACCGGGTCTTACTCTGTTGCCCAGGCTGGAGTATGTGTTTCAGTCACGTTCATGGCAGTCTCAACCTCCTGGGCTCAAGCACTCCTCCTCTGTGTCAGCCTCCCAAAGTGCTGGGAATACAGTTGTCAGCCTCTGTGTCTGGCCCTAAATATTAATACAAGAAACTTCCAGAAAGATACATAAGAAACAATAGGAATTCCTAAACTATCTTTGGAGAAGCACCATTCAAGAACTTTGTGGCCGGATGCATGGTTCATGTCTATAATCCCAGCACTCTGGGAGGCCAAGGAGGATCGCTTGAGCCCAGGAGTTAGACACCAACCTGGGCAACAGAGTGAGACCCTGTATTTACTAAAAATTTAAAAATTAGCTGGGTATGGTGGCATGCGCCTATGGTCCCAGGAAGCTGAGGTTGGAGGATCACCTGAACCTGAGAGGCAGAGGTTGCAGTGAGTCATGATCGTGTCACTCCACTCCAGCCTGAGTAACAGAGCAAGACCCTGTCTCAAAAAAAGAAAAAGAAGGGCAGGGTGCGGTGGTTCACACCTGTAATCCCAGCACTTTGGGAGGCCAAGGCAGTGGGGGGCGGTGTGGATCACGAGGTCAGGAGTTCGAGACCAGCCTGGCCAACATGGTGAAACCCCCGTCTCTACTAAAAATACAAAAATTTGGCCGGGTGCGGTGGCTCAAGCCTGTAATCCCAGCACTTTGGGAGGCCGAGACGGGCGGATCACGAGGTCAGGAGATCGAGACCATCCTGGCTAACACGGTGAAACCCCGTCTCTACTAAAAAATACAAAAAACTAGCTGGGCGAGGTGGCGGGCGCCTGTAGTCCCAGCTACTCGGGAGGTTGAGGCAGGAGAATGGCGTAAACCCGGGAGGCGGAGCTTGTAGTGAGCTGAGATCCGGCCACTGCACTCCAGCCTGGGCGACAGAGCGAGACGCCATCTAAAAAAAAAAAAAAAAAAAAAAATTAGCTGGGCGTGGTGGTGGGCGCCTGTAATCCCAGCTACTCAGGAGGCTGAGGCAGTAGAATCGTTTGAATCCAGGAGGCAGAAGTTGCAGTGAGCCGAAATCGCACCATTGCATTCCAGCCTGGGCAACAGTGCGAGACTACATCTCAAAAAAAAGAAAAAAAAAAAAAAAAGAAAGAAAGAAAAGAAAAAGAACTTCCAACAAGTAGGAACTGAATATGTATATTTGTGCCTGAGGTTCAGAGATATTGTTGTAGAGGTGAAGTTCACTCTTCCTTCACCTCCTTTCACTCCAATATCTATTCCTATCTTTACATTTTTTTCTCCATTGTACATCTTTTTGGTTATCCAATCTATTTAGCCTAGTTTTTAATTTTAATTTAGTTCAAGTTTAACCTTTTTTTTTTTTTTTTTTTTCCAAAGGAGACAAGATCTCGCTCTGTTGCCCAGGCTGGAGTGCAGTGGCATCATCACAGCTCACCGCAGCCTCAACCTCCCAGGCTCAGGTGATCCCCCCACCTCAGCCTACCAAGTAGCTAGGACTACAGGCGTACCATCATGCCCACCTTATTTTTAAATTTTGTTTGTAGAGATGGGGTCCCGCCATGTTGCCCATCCTGGTCTTGAATTCTCAGGCTCAAGCCATCCTCCTGTCCCTGCCTCCCAAAGTGCTGGGAACATGAGCTACTGAGGCTGGCCAAACCTATCTATCCTCTGAGACCTTAAAAGTATCTTCAGTGCTATTCCTTTCCATGAGCCCTGTAGCCACCAAAGACTACTTCCCATCTCCCAGTATCTTCACCTGAGATTTCCACTATTCTCATTCTCTATCTCTGTCTTCCTCTGTGTCTCAATTCTATCTAAAATTTCAGCTTAAATTCTGCCTTAAATTTCAGCTTTCTTTTGTTTTCACCCAGTCCAATGTTAGATTCCTTCCTTGTGTTTTTGAATTACTTGAATGCCTTATTTAGCACTTACACTACTAGTCTATGTTATTTACAATTTAATATCTGTATTCTCTCTCTCCAGCTAGATTTTGCACTCCATGATTCAGTCATAGCACCAACTCTTCTGTCTTCCTTGGTCCACAGTCTGATTTGACTGTCCCTGCTCCAGGCTCCCAGAACATTCTATGTATGAATGTACTATGGCTTTTGGCACTAGGCTGTTAGATCTACGTTTATTGATGTTGTTACTTATAGTTATATTTTCAAAATATTGACTATTTATACCTTTAGACACTTATGACTTGTTTTTATATCTTGTCTCTAAATTGGAAAGCAGGAGGTAAAATGGTCTCCATTCACAGAAGATATGATCTTAGATATAGATCTTAAAGAATCCACCCACAAAAATTAGAGATAATAAACAAATTCAGCAAAGTTGTGGGATGTAAGATCAACACACAAAAATGAGTTGTATTTATATACACTGATAATAAATAATTTGAAAATGACATTAAGAAAAAAATCTTATTTACAATAACATCAAAAAAGGCTGAAATACTGTGAAATAAATTTAACCAAGGAAGTGTAAGACTTGTATACTGAAAACTACAAAATATTGGTGAAATAAATCAAAGATCTAAATAAATAGAAAGATATCCTGTGTTCATGGATTGGAGGATTTAATATTCCTAAGATGGTAATAATGCCCCAAGCAATCTTCAGATTCAATATAATTCATGTTAAAATACCAATGGCCTTTTATGCAGAAATGGAAAACCTGACCTTAAAATTCATATGGAATTGAAAGGAGCCCTGAATAATCAAAACAATCTTGAAAAAGAAAAACAAAGTTGGAGGATTCACAGTTTCTTATTTCAAAAATTACTTCAAAGCTACAGTTATATCAAAACATATATCAGGCCGGGCATAGTGGCTCACACCTGTAATCCCAGCACTTTGGGAGATTGAGGTGGCGGATCACGAAGTCAGGAGTTCGAGACTAGCCTGGTCAACATGGTGAAACCCTGTCTTTACTAAAAATACAAAAATTAGCTGGGCGTGGTGGTGTGCACCTGTAGTCCCAGCTGCTCGGGAGGCTGAGGCAGGAGAATCGCTTGAACCCATGAGGTAGATTTTGCAGTGAGTCAAGATCACGCCACTGCACTGCAGCCTGGGCAACAGAGCGAGACTTCGTCTCAAAAAAAAATATATCAAAACAGTGTGGTCTAGGCACAGTGGCTCATGCCTGTAATCCTAGCACTTTGGGAGGCTGAGGCAAGCGGATCACTTGAAGTCAGGAGTTCGAAACCAGCCTGGACAACATGGTGAAATCCCGTCTGTACTTAAAATACAAAAAAAGTCTCCGGGCATGGTGGTGGGCACCTGTAATGCCAGCTACTCAGGAGATTGAGGCAGAAGAATTGTTTGCACCCGGGAAGCGGAGGTTGCAGTGAGCCGAGAATGCGCCAGTGCACTCCAGCCTGGGTGACAGAGTGAGACCGTGTCTCAAAAAAAAAAAAAGAAAGAAAAAGAAAAAACGAAAAATTAAAGGCTTTGGAGTTTAAAAAATACTATCTATAATATGTTAATACTCTCAATATCTATTCCAATAAGACTGTTAAATATAATCATAATATAATTAGGGGAAATTGTTTAGTCTCATCACCAATAGATATGAGCTGCCACTATCTCACCAGCCACCTAAGAAAAAAAGTACTTTTTTTTTTTTTTTTTTTTTGAAACATCATCTGACTCTGTTGCCAGGCTGGAGTGCAATGGTGCAATCTTGGCTCACTGCAACCTCCACCCCCTGGGTTCCTGCAATTCTCCTGCCTCAGCCTCCCAAGTAGCTGGGATTACAGATGTGCACTGCCATGTCCAGCTAATGTTTGTATTTTTAGTAGAGATGGGGTTTCACCATGTTAGTCAGGCTGGTCTGGAACTCCTGACCTCAAGTGATCTGTCTACTTTAGCCTCTCAAAGTGCTGGGATTACAGGTGTGAGCCACCACACCTGGCCTTCCACATGATCTTAGACCAGGAGATTTTAGGTTCTGGAGGAGATCAGATAATAACCTTAAAGGAAAGGACTTTAACAAGCACTGTTACCAATTTAAACAACATAAATTCCAGAGTATTTATATAATATTGATCTTGTGAGATGGAACATGTGCTATCTTAAAAAAAAAAAAAAAACATACACTTACATCTCTACAGACTTCTCTGGAATATTTAATATTCCTAAAAAGTTCCAGGAAATAAACAAACAAATTAGGAGGTTAGGTATTCTAGCTGACTCTAGCTGATACTCCCATATGTGTAAATACTGCTTTCGAGCCATTGTCACGTCAGATAACTCAACAGCCCATCTTCCTACAACAGGAGTATGAAGTACTGCCTTTAGTTGAACAAAAGATGATGTTCTCTCTGCAATCTTCTGATCAATAGAAACTTGACAATGAGTCTGAATTTCACAGAATAACATTCCTGCAGGTTAACTTCAGCTACATCAAAATGGGATACGGAGAAAGAAAGAAGATAACTGTGGTTACTGACAGCTAGATTGCAGTCTTGCCAGTGAAATATAAACTGTTCTCACAGGATATAAACAATAATTAGGCAAGTCCATTCTATGACTGTAGCAGAGCAAAACAGAGCCAAGGCTACCCTGCAGCCATGAAAATTGCTAGTATCGCCTTCTGATAACTAACATGAATAATTGCACCTTCTTAGCCAGTGACATCTCTACCCCCATCTCAACCCTCTGACCTCCTACATAAAAAATGATCAAAAATCTACCCAATCACCTAGTTGCTCCTGCTCCTCACAGCACCTAATCCAGAACTGACTCTGCACCTCTAAAGTATCCTTAGAATCACACAAGCTCAAATCTTAAAATAAGCCTTCCCAATTCCTTCTTAATAACACACCCCATAGTTTCTCATTCTTGTTTCTGGTGTGTTCTCATTCTTGTTTGCTGCAGCAAACTAAATAAACTTTGTTTAAAGTTATATGGTTCTTATGGTCTTTGGCTGGTGGGTTTGGTTTTTGTTTGTTTGTTTGGTATTTTTAAGATAGGGTCTTGCTCTGTCACCCTGGCTGGAATGCAGTGGCACGATCATAGTTCACTGCAGCCTCGACCACCTGGGCTCAAGCAATCCTGCCACCTCAGCCTCCAGAGCAGCTGGGACTACAGGCACATGCCAGTGCATCAGGCTAACTTTTAAATTTTTTGTAGAAACAGAGTCTCTCTGCATTGCCCAGGACAGTCTCCAACTCTTGGGCTCAAGCAGTCGTCCAGTCTCAGCCTCCCAAAGTGCTGGGGTTACAGGTATGAGCTATGGCACCCAACCCATGGGCTTTCATATGTACCATACATCAAACTTTTAATAGTGACTAGCTCTATGGGTAAGAATACAGGTAATTTCTTCTTTCCATGTATGTATTTCTTTTCTTTCTTCCTTTTCTTTGAGACAGGGTCTTGTTCTGTCGCCTAGGCTGGAGAGCAGTGCCACAATCACAGCTCACAGCAGCCTTGATCTCCTGGACTCAAGGAATCCTCCCACTTTTCAGCCTCCCAAGTATCTGGGAGCAGAGGCATATACCACCATGCCCAGCTAATGTTTTGTATTTTTTATAGAGGTGGGGTTTCACCGTGTTGTCTAGGCTGGTCTCAAATTCCTGGTCTCAAGCAGTCAGTCCAACTCAGCCTCGCAAAGTGCTGGGATTACAGGTGTGAGCCACCATGCCTGACCTATACTTCAGTATGGTTTGAATTTTTTATTACAAGCATGTGTTTGTTGTATAATGAGAAAATAATCAATATATCTTGACTGGGGCAGAAGAGGGACCTCAACTGACTTCCCTTTGCAAATAAGATAAAGATCATATTTTTAGTATGGCATACAAGGCTCATATTAATCCAGTTCTACCATTTTCTGCAGTCCCCTTGCCACAGCTCCCTCACTATGTTCTTGAATCTCCAGCAGGGCCAAACTTCTCTATTTCCCAAATCCATTCCTATTCCATTTTCCACTGCCTTCTATCCATTAAACAGGCAAACATCATTCTTCCTGCAGCACTCTAACTTCACCCATCAAAATAAAGAACTTTCTCAGCTGGCTCGTGTCTGTAAGCACTTTAGGGAGGCCGAGGCAGGTGGATCACTTAAGGCCAGGAGTTCAAGACCAGCCTGGCCAACATGGTGAAACCCCATCTCTAAGAAAAATACAAAAATTTGCCAGTTGTGATGGTGCATGCTTGTAATTGTCAGCTGCTCGGGAGGCTGAGGCAGGAGAATTGCTTGAACCTGGGAGACAGAAGTTGCAGTGAGCCAAGATCACACCACTGCACTCCAACCTGGGCAACAGAGCAAGACTTTGTCTCAAAAAATAAATAAAATAAAATAAAATAAAATTTGATTTGAACCAACATGTGAATGTATAGTCAAAATGTGGTATAATGCACTACATAATGACATTTGGTCAATGACAGACAAGTAAGGTTATAATGCAGCTGAACACTTCCTATTGGCCAGTGATGTGTAACTGTTATAACATTGTTGTGCAACACATTACTCATGTGTTTGTGGTGATGCTGGTGTAAACAAACCTGTGCTGCCAGTTGTATAAGTATAGTGCATAGAATTATGTATAGTGCATAACACTTGATAATAAACAACTCTGTTACTGGTTTAAGTATTTACTGTGGTTTTTATCTTTATTTTAAAGTGGACTTCTACTTCTGAAAAAGAGTTAACTGTGAAACAGCCTCAGGCAGGCTTTTCAGGATGTGGAGTGAAACTAACCCAACAGCCATGGTGAGTGAGAGCAGCACAGTCACACCCCATTTGATCCTGGAGAGGGAAACTCTCTGAGCTGAGACACTATGGTGGGGAAAACTCCCACCAAGACTTCTGGTTTGGGCTTGGAAACTACCAAATTGGGACTCAACTGTTTTCAACCAATCAGGACTGAATGAGTTTGAGTTCCTCATTTGCATATACAGACCTGATTGAGGACTGGGGCAGGACCTTTCCCTATTTAAGCCAGAACCCCTTTTTGTTCTCCAGAGCATGCTTTCTTTTTATATCAGGGCTTCCTCTCCTGAATCTGCAGATTGCTCATTTTTAGAAAATAAAGCTCACTTTTGTTTTTCCTCTGCACACCTCATGGTCTTTTATAAAAAGAAGGTATTTCAGAAGGCATTGTATAAGAGATGACAGCTCCATGCATACATATTATTGCTCCTGAAGATCTTCTGGTGGCATAAGATGTAGAGGTGGAAGACAGTGATATTCATAATCCTGCCCTTGTTTAGGCATAGGTAATATGTGTGTGTCTTAGTTTTTAACAAAAAAAGTTTAAAAAGTAATTTTTTTGGCAAAAATAAGTTTATAAGATTAGGATATAAAGAAAGAATTTTTGTACAGCTATACAGTGTGTTTGTGTTTTAAGCTAAGTGTTATTAGAAAATAGTTAGAGATAAGAATTCAAGATGGAATATTGGAGACAAAGCAGACGTGCAGCTCCCACTTGGACAGACAGAACAATGTGTGGAGACTTACACCATGGACTTTTGCTCTAGGAACTACTGCAGGGATGTACTAGGAAAACCAAAAGAATTCACAGATCCTTTGAAAGAAGTGGTAGGCTGCTGCAAATTCTGTGAGACAGGTGAAAAACTGTGAGTTCTCAAGGTGTGAGGGGGGGAAACCTGCCTCTGAACACACATCCCTACTGGGGAACCCGAAAGTCCAGATTATGGGAGAAGGATTTAACCTTACTTAGATCTGAAACAGTGTGAAATATGAAGGTCATGAGAAGAGCCTTGTAGGCACTTCCATTCTCCAGCTTGAGCCCAGGGAAACCATCCCTGACTCTATCTCACAGAGGCCCTCGGGAAAGGCAGCCAGTGGAATTTGGGAGGGGTTGCCAGATGAAAGTAGCTTCCAGCTAAACTTTGTAATAACTTTGATGGGGCACAAACTTTCTTGAGCAGAATCCAGGACAAATGGGAACTGCTGCAGAAAGGAAAGCAGGAGTCACAGCTGACAGTGAGGGCAGATGGGGAGGGGCGTGGCTGAAAGCCATGCTTGCTTGCTTTCTTAGTGGGTGAAACTTAGAGTTCGGGGCTAAGTCAGAGTCCTGTGCACAGGCTGTCTGAAGATACACTTGCACTGTTAGTGGGGTACGTTGAGAGTGAGACCGGCCTTGCCAACTGGTTGGGAGTTGGCTGAGGTCTATTGCTACCAGCTTTCCCCCACTTCCCTGGTGACAGAAGCAGCCATAATCCCCTCTGGAACATACCCCATTGGTCCAAGAACTGCCTTCCCCATCTCCCACAGTGGCTGCAGCAAGCCCCACCCAAAAAGAGTCTGAGCTCAGACCCACCTAACCCTGCTCCCCGCCACCTGATGGTATTTCTCTACCTGTCCCGGTAGTTGACCACAAAAGATAAACTCTTGGGCGCTTTATGACCCCGCCCATCGCCTGAGAAGGTTGAATACTTAACATGGCCAATTTAGGGCAAGCCTATATCCCCCTTCTACTGTTGCAGCTGGTGGTCTCTCAAAATTGCTACCTCCTGGCTAAAGGCCAACCAACTCAGGACATTACAGCAACTCATGACTGAATGACCCTGCTCCAAGGAAGGAGAAAATAACAGCTAATTCCACTGCCTCCAACATCATGGCTAACCAGTAATCTTGAGTCTGTCCATGTGACAACTTCACTGCTAGCAAAACCAGCTTTCAAGAAAGCCAGCATATTAAACACATCTACAACCAGGGACTCTCTAAGTCTACTTTACTCCCCTATCACCTCCACCAGAGCAGGTGTAGGTATCTATGGCTGGGAGACATGAAGACAGATGGCATCATAGGACTCTTCACAGATATTCTCCAGCAACAGAGCCTGATAGTACCTCCACGTGTATAAACCAAGAAAAGCAATAACAATTACTTCCTGAAGTCTGACTCGCAGGAAGCCCCCTCCCTAGAGGAAGCGGGGAACACCACATCAAGGGACCACCCTGTGGGACTAAAGAATCTGAACAGCAACACTTGAGTTCCAGATTTTTCCACTGAAATAGTCCACCCAAATGAGGAGGAATCAGAAAAGTAATTCTGGTAGAATGACAAAACAAGGTTCTATAACACCCCCAAAAGACAACACTAGTTGCCCAGCAATGGATCCAAACCAAGAAGAAATCTCTAAATTGCTAGATAAAGAAATCAGAGGGTTGATTATTAAGCTACTCTAGGAGATACCAGAGAAAGGTGAAACCAATTTAAAGAAAATTTTTAAAAATACAAGATATGGATGAAAAATGCTCCAGAGAAATAGATATTATTAAGTAAAAACAATTGCAACTTCTGGAAATGAAAGACACACTTAGAGAAATACAAAATATGTTGAAAAGTTTCAAGGATAGAATTGAACAGGTAGAAGAAAGAACTTCAGAGCTCAAAGACAAGGTCTTTAAATTTACCCAATCAGACAGAGACAAAGAAAAAATAATTTTAAAAAAAAAGCCTCCAAGAAATTTGGGATTACGTTAAACAGTGGAACCTAAAAATAATTGCTGTTCCTGAGAAAGAAGAGAAATCTACAAGTTTGGAAAACATAATTGAGGGAATAATTGAGGAAAACTTCCCTGACCTCACAGGGAAGATCTAGATCACAAGTGATCTAGACATCCAAATATAAGAAGCTCAAAGAACACCTGGGAAATTAACCATGAAAAGATCATCATTCAGGCACATAGTCATCAGATTATTTAAAGTTAAGACAAAGGAAAGAATCTTAAGAGCTGTGAAGCAAAAGTATCAGGTAGCCTATAAAGGAAAACCTATGAGATTAACAGCAGATTTCTCAGCAGAAAACCTACAAGTCAGAAGGGATTGGGTCTTATCTTTAGCATCCTTAAACAAAATATCTGCCAGCCAAGAATTTTGTATCCAGCAAAACTAAGCTTTCTAAATGAAGGAGAGATAAAGTCTTTTTCAGAAAAACAAATGTGGAATTTGCCACCACCAAGCCAGCACTACAAGAAATGCTAAAATGAGTTCTAAATCTTGAAACAAAACCTTGAAATACACCAAAATAGAACCACCTCAAAGCATAAGTCTCACAAGTCTTATAAAACAATAACATGATTAAAAAAAAAAAAAAAAAAAAAAAAAAAAAACAAGGTATTCAGACAACAATTAGCCTGGTGGATAGAAGAGTAACTCATATCTCAATACTAATGTTGAGCATAAATGGCCGAAATGCTCCACTTAAAAGATACAGAATGGCAGAATGGATAGAAATCCACCAACCTAGAATATGCTGTCTTCAAGAGCCTCACCCAATGCATAAGAACTCACATAAACTTAAGGAAAGGGGGTGAGAAACGCTATTCCATGCAAAAGGAAACCAAAAGTGAGCAGGAATAGCTCTTCTTATATCCAAAAAAACAGACTTCAAAGCAACAACAGTTAGAAAAGACAAGGAGGGACATTATGTAATAACAGGGTCAGTCCAACAGGAAAATATCACATCCTAAATATATATGCACCCAACACAGGAGTCCCTAAATTTATAAAAAAATTATCATTCAACATAAGAAATGAGATCGATAGTACCACAGTAGTAGTGGGGGACTTCAGTACTTCACTCAGAGCACTAGACAGGTCATCAAGACACAAAGTCAACAAAGAAACAATGGGTTTAAATTATACCCTAGAACAAATGGACTAAACAGATATTTACACAACATTCTACCCAAGAACTGCAGAATACACATTCTGTTCATTAGCACATGGAACATTCTCCAAGATAGACCATATGATAGGCCAAAAACCAAGTCTCAATAAATTTATAAAAATCAAAATTATATAAAGTATCTTCTAAGGCTACAGTGGAATAAAATTGGAAATTCATTGCAAAGCAACCCTCAAAACTGTACAAATACATGAAAATTAAATATTCTGCTCCTGAATGATCTTTGGGTCAAGAATGAAATCAAGATGGAAATCTTAAAATTCTTTGAACTGAACAATAATAGTGACACAACTTATCAAAACATCCAAGACACAGCATAAATGGTGCTAAGAAGAAAGTTCGTAACATTAAATGCATACATCAAAAGGTCTGAAAGAGCACAAATAGACGATCTGAGGTCACACCTCAAGGAGCTAGAGAAACAAGAACAAACCAGGAGAAAGGAAATAATGAAGATTAGAGCAGAACTAAATAAAGTTGAAATAAACAAACAACTAAAGATAAATTAAACAAAAAGCTGATTCTTTGCAAAGATAAATAAACTTCATAGACCATTAGCAAGATCAACCAAGAAAAGAAGACACAAGATTCAAACAGGATCAGTTAGTAATGAAACAGGAGATATTATTATGCAACTGATACCACAGAAATACAAAGGATCATTCAAGGCTACTATGAACACTTTTATGCACACAAACTAGAAAATCTAGAGGAGATGGATAAATTCCTGGAAATATACAACCCTCCTAGATTAAATTAGGAAGAAATAAAAACTCCGAACTGATCAATAACAAGTAGCTAGATTGAAATGGTAACTTTAAAAATTGCCAACAACAAAAAAAGTCCAGGGCCAGAGAGATTCACAGCTGAGTTCTATCAGGCATTTAAAGAAGAATTGGTACCAGTTTTACTGGAACTATTCCAAAAGATGGAGAAAGGGGGAATCTTCCTTCAATCATTCTGTGAAGCCAGTATCACCGTAATACCCAAGCCAGGAAAGCACATAACAAAAAAAGAAAACTACAGACCAATATCCCTGATGAACATAGATGCAGAAATTGTCAAAAAATACTAGCTAACTTAATCCAACAGCATATTAAAAAGATAATACACCATGATTAGGTGGGTTTCATACCAGGGATGCAGGGATGGTTTAACATATGCAAATCAATAAATGTGATACATCACATAAACAGAATTAAAAACAAAAATTATATGATCATCTCAATAGATGCAGGAAAAGCATTTGATGGAATCCAGCATCCCTTTATGATTAAAACCCTCAGCAAAATCAGCACAGAAGACACACACCTCAAGGTGATAAAACCCATCTATGACAAACTCACAGCCAAAATTATACCAAGTGAGGAAAAGTTGAAAGCATTCACCCTGAGAACTGAAACCAGATAGGATACCCAATTTCACCGCTTCTGTTCAACATAGTACTGCAAGTTCTATCCAAAGCAATCAGACAAGAGAAAGAAATAAAGGGCATCCAAAGCAGTAAAGAGGAAGTCAAACTGTCACTGTTTGCTGATGGTGTGATCGTATACCTAGAAAACCCTAAAGATTCATTCAAAAAGCTCCTAAATCTGATAAATGAATTCAGTAAAGTTTCAGGATACTTTGTACACCAATCAGTAGCAATGCTGTACACCAACAATAACCAAGCTGAGGATCAAATCAAGAACTCAACCCCTTGTGCAGCAGCTGCAAAAAAAAAAAAAAAGACTGAGGACTGGAATGAAAACTTGTGGTGACTTTTCTGGGCCCATCCATGGCTGCCTGTGGACCAATTGGCACACACTTCCTCTCCTCTGAGGCCCATAAAAGCCCTGGGGTCAGCCAGAGCTGGACGGATGACAAGATGACCAGCTGCAGAGAGGAGGTACCCTCTCTGCTGGGAGCTGAACACTTGTTGGGACGACCTGCCTGCAGAGAAGAGCTACCCTCTCTGCTAAAAGCTGAACATTTGACAGGACACCCTGGATGAAGAAAGGAGCTGCTCCCTGCGGGGCTCCTCTGAGCTGTTCTATTGCTCATAAAGTTCTTTTTCGTCTTGCTCACCATTCACTTACTTGTGTACCTCATTCCTCCTGGTTGCAGGACAAGAACTTGGGACCCACTGAATGGCAAGGGTAAAAAAGCTGTAACACAAACAGGACTGAAACATGCCTCTTGCCCACCATGTTGTAGGCAAGGAGAAGGAGAGAAGAGCTGCAGCCTTTTGGGGAGCCCACACCTGGGAGCTCCCTGAGCCATGACTATGATTGTCTCTTTGGGGCTCTGTGGTTTCTGGCATCTCCAAGCTTCTGGAAACCACCACGTTCCCCAGTGCCAACCATGGAAGCTGCTTGCAGTGAGCCCGGTCTGCCATAGCCTTGCAGAGAGCTGGTGCCCATGCCAGCACCTGGAGCCGCCTGCCCCGCTGCAGCAGCCAGCATGTCTGACTGTGCATGGTGGTCAGACCCCATGCTTGCTCACACACCCCTCACTGTTTCATGCCTGACTCAACCTTAGCAGACATGGGATCCAGGCCTTTGAGGCATGTGATCCAGGCTGGTAGTGTGAGCTGAGTGCAGCCTGCCAGGCTGAGTGGGCAAAATGAGCCTAGTGGGTTTGAGTAAAACTTGGGCAAAGGTGCCACCAGTCACAGAGGTTTCTAGCCAGAAAAGCAACATGCCAAGGATTCCATAACAATGGGACCTAATTAAACTAAAAATCATCTGCACAGCAAAAGAAACAATGAGCAGAAGGCCAGGCACAGTGGCTCACACCTGTAATCCCAGCATTTTGGGAGGCCGAGGTGGGTGGATCATTTGAGGTCAGGAGTTTGAGCCCAGCCTGGCCAACATGGTGAAACCCCATCTCTACTAAAGCTCCAAAAATTAGCTGGGTGTGGTGGTTCATGCCTGTAGTCCAGCTCCTCGGCAGGCTGAGGCATGAGAATCACTTGACCCCAGGAGACTGAGGTTGCAGTGAGCTGAGATTGTGCCACCACTGCACTCTAGTCTGGGTGACAGAGTGAGACTCTGTCAAAAAAAAAAAAAAAAAAAAAAAGAAGAAGAAGAAGAAAAGAAGTAATCAGCAAAGTAAAAAGAAAACTCACAGAGTGGGAAGGAATATTAATAAACTATACATCCAACAAAGGACTAATATCCAGAATCTACAAGGAACTCAAACAAATCATCAAGAAAAATAATAATAATGCCATCAAAAAGTGGGCAAAGGACATGAAGAGGCAAGTCTCAAAAGAAGATAAAAAATGGCCAACAAACGTATAAAAAATGCTCAATAGCACTAATTATCAGGGAAATGCAAATCAAAACCACAGTGTGATACCACTTTACTTCTGCAAGAATGATCATAATTTAAATATCAAAAAATAATGGTGTCATGGATGTGGTGAAAAGGGAATGCTTTCACACTGCTGGTGGGAATGTAAACTAGTACAATCACTTTGAAAAACTGTATGGAGATTCCTTGAAGAACTGAAAGTAGAACTGCTATTTCTTTTTTTTTTTTTTTTTTTTTTAGAGACGGAGTCTCGCTCTGTCACCCGGGCTGGAGTGCAGTGGCCGGATCTCAGCTCACTGCAAACTCTGCCTCCTGGGTTCACGCCGTTCTCCTGCCTCAGCCTCCCGAGTAGCTGGGACTACAGGCGGCCGCCACCTCGCCCGGCTAGTTTTTTGTATTTTTTAGTAGAGACGGGGTTTCACCATGTTAGCCAGGATGGTCTTGATCTCCTGACCTCGTGATCCGCCCGTCTCGGCCTCCCAAAGTGCTGGGATTACAGGCTTGAGCCACCGCGCCCAGCCAGAACTGCTATTTCATCCAGCAATCCCACTACTGGGTACCTACCCAGAGAAAAAGAAGTCATTATGTGAAAAAGACTCTTGCACAAGCATGTTTATAGCAGCTCGATTTGCAATTGCAAAAATATGGAACCAGCCTAAACGCCCAGCAACTGAATAGATACAGAAAATGTGGCATATATATATATATCTCAATCAAGTAATACTACTCAGACATAAAAAGGAATGAAATAATGCTATTTGCAGCAACCTGGATAAAGTTGGAGACCGTTATTCTGAGGGAAGTAATTCAGGGTTGGAAAACCAAATATCATATGTTTTCACTTGTAAGCGGGAGCTAAGGTATGAAGACACAAAGGCATAAGAATGATATAATGAACTCTGGGGACTCTTCGGGGAAGGTTAGGACGAGGTGTGAAGGATAAAAGACTACACATTGGGAGCCAGACATGGTGGCTGCTGGGCACAGTGGCTAATGCCTGTAATCCCAGAACTTTAGGAGGCCAAGGCAGGCAGATCACTTGAGTCCAGGAGTTCGAGACCAGCCTGGCCAACATGATGAAACCTCATCTCTACTAAAAATACAAAAATTAGCCAGGCATGGTGACAGATGCCTGTAATTCCAGCTACTCGGGAGGCTGAGGCAGGAGAATCGCTTGAACCTGGGAGGCAGAGGTTGCAAAGAGCCAAGATTGCGCCACTGCACTCCAGTCTGGGTGACAGAGCAAGACCCTGTCTCAAACAAAAACAAAAACAAAAACAAACCCGACGGCTACATATTGTGTACAGTGTACACTGCTTGGGTGATGGGTGCACCAAAATCTTGGAAATTACCACTAAAGAACTTTCGCGTGGGACCAAACACCATCTGTTCCCCAAAAACTATTGAAAAAAATTTTTAAAACACAAAAGAGTCAAAACATAATTTAAATGTTTATAAAGTACAGTAAGCTAAGGTTGATTTATTATTCAATAAAAAAATCATTTTTACAAATTTAATGTAGCCTAAGTGTATAGTATTTATAGAGTGTACAGTTGTGTACAGTAATGCCCTAGGCCTTCACATTCACTCACTACTCACCTACTGATTCACCCAGGGCAACTTCCAGTCCTACAAGCTCCATTCATGGTAAGTACCCTATTCAGGTGAACCATTTTTTATCTTTCATACCATATTTTTACTGTACCTTTTCTACATTTAGAAAGATTTAGATACATGAATACCATTGTGTTATAATTGTCTACAGTGTTCAGTACTATAACATACTATACAGATTTGTAGCCTAAAACAATAGGCTATGTGATATAGCCTAGTTGTATGGTAGGCTACACCATCTAGATTTGTGTAAGTATACTATATGATATTTGCACAAAGATGAAGTTGCCTAATGGTGCATTTCTTTTCTTTACCTTTTCTTCGTTTTTTTTTTTTTTTTTTTTTTTTTTTTTTTTTTTTTTTTTTTTTCAGACAGAGTTTCACTCTGTTGCCCAGGCTGAAATGCAGTAGTGCAAATATGGGCTTATTACAACCTCTGCCTCCTAGGTTCAAGTGATCCTCCCATATCAGCCTCCCAAGTAGCTGGGGCTACAGGCAACACCACCACACCCAGCTAATTTTTGTATTTTTTGTAGAGACAGGGTTTCATCATGTTACCAGGGTGGTCTCAAATTTCCAGGCTCAAGCCATCCTCCCGCCTCAGCCTCCTAATGTGCTGGAATTACAGACATCAGCCACCATGCCTGGCCTGGAACATTTCTTGAAACATATTCATGTTATTAAATGACACATGACTGTGCATTCAATGGAAAATTATTCAGTCATTAAAATAATGAAATTCTGGCCAGGCCTGTAATCCCAACCTTTGGGAGTCCAAGTTGGGTGGATCACCTGAGAGGTCAGGAGTTTGAGACTAGCCCAGCCAACATGGTGAAGCACTGTCTCTAATAAAACTACAAAAATTAGCCAGGAATGCTGGCACGTGCCTATAGCCCAGCTATTTGGGAGGCTGAGACAGGAGAATCGCTTGAACCCCGGGAGGTGGAGGTTGCAGTGAGGCGAGATCACACCACCGCATTCCAGACTGGGCAACAGAACAAGACTCCGTCTCAAAAAAACAAACAGAGAAAGGTTTAAATGGTAAATTTTATGTTATGTATATTTTGCCACAATAAAAAAAAAGAAAACTCAATTTGAAATTGTATTATGGAAATTTCTAAGCATATACCAAAGTTAAAAGTGTAATGAACTTCCATGTATCCATCACTAGTTTTAACAATTATCAATTTCTGGCCAAATTCTGCTCTTTCACACATCACCCTCCCTGCTGGATTGTTTTGCAGCAATATCCAGACATTTTATTATCTACAAATATTTGAGAATTGTTTCCAAAATAAATTAAGCATTTTTTTTTTTTTTGAGACAGTGTCTCACTGTGTCACCCAGGCTGGAGTACAGTGCCGTGATCTCAGCTCACTGCAACCTCTGCCTCCCAGGTTCAAGCAATTCTCCTGCCTCAGCTACCGAAGTAGCTGGGATTACAGGCCCATGCTACCACGCCCAACTAATTTTTGCATTTTTAGTAGAGATAGGATTTTGCCATGTTGGCGAGGCTGGTCTTGATCTTTCAGCCTCACGTGATCCGCCCCGCTTGACCTCCCAAAGCGCTGGAATTACAGGATTGAATCACCACGTCTGAACATAGTAAGTATTTCTTTACCAAGGATTTCCTATTCCTCCCTCAAAACCCACCTCAGATACCACCTTCTCTGTAAGACCATTTGTTTCCCATTTCCCTTAGAAGCAGCATGACCCATTCCTCTCTATGTGTATTGACAACTCCTTACCTCTTCCTCTGAACCATGGTTTCTCAACCTTGGCACTGCAAGTTGCTCCCCTTATCCTAAATGTGTGGGGCCCAGTGGCTCAGCCTGTAATCCCAGCACTTTGGGAGGCCAAGGTGGGTTGATGACTCGAGACCAGGAGTTTGAGACCAGCCTGGCCAACATGGTAAAACCCTGCCTCTAAAAACAAACAAACAAACAAACAAACAAACAAAAATCCACAAATGATTGGGACCAGACGTGTTTCAGATTTTGGATTTTTTTGTGGATTTGGGAACATTTGCATATACATAATGAGATATCTTGGGAGTGGGATCAAATCTAAACACAAAATTCACTTATGTTTTATATATACACTGAAGGTACTGTAATTTTATACAATATTTTAAATGATTTTGTGCATGGGACCAAGTTGAACCATCAGAAAGCAAAGGTGTCATTATTTTAGTCACCCATGTGGACAATTTGTGATTGATTGTCATTATCATCATTCCTGGCTCTGAATTTATATACTACCAATAAGCCATCAGTTTCTTACACGTATTCACACGTCAGTGCTTAATAGTGAAACATGACACACATGTCTGGCATGTGTGGAAAAGACCCTTGAAGGGGCCTGGGAAAATCTTTTTTCCCTTGGGGATGTTGAATAATCTGTGTGTTGTGCACCTGCACTTTGTCTGCAACCCATCATATGAGGTCAGGTATGAATCGTCCACGTGGTCTCATGTCAGCAACAATGTTTCCAATTTTGGAGCATTTTGGATTTTGGATTTTTGGATTAGGAATGCTTAACCTGTACTGATTTTGACAGGGATCATTGATGTGGGAAGTGGTCTTGTGCATAGAGGATGCTTTGCAGCAACCTGGTCTCTGTTAACTATTTGTAAGTAGCAAACTCCTCACTCCTTGTGACAGCAAAAAATGTCTCCACACATTACCAAATGTCATATGGGCAAAATTGGCCCCAGTGGCAACTACTTCTTCAAAACTACCCTGAAGAACTGCACTGCAGATACTTGCTTTTACACCTGTCTTCACTTCTCTTCTGTGAAATCCTTAAGGCCTGGACAATTTCTTCCTTATATTAGGGTAGCCAGTGACTGATTCTTGCCCAGATCTTCATAGGAAGCACCCTGAAAGGCCAAGGACGCATTGGCAGATCTTCCTAGAACTTCAGGAAATCTGAGGCCATCACCTTCAGCACTCCGTGCAGTGTCCTTCTACAATGTCCCCTCCAGATTCTGTTAATCACTTCTTAATCACTTCTACAATGTCCCCTCCAGATTCTGTTAAGAATTCAAGTAATTGACACTCATCTCTCTGCAGGGGCAGGGGCTCATTTTATTTTTAAGTTTTTATGGTAAGCTGAAGCTTACTCACTGTCTGGCTTTACCCACTGTCTCAACCCTTTTTTGTTGTTGTTTGAGACACAGTCTTGCTCTGTCACCCGGGCTAGAGTGCCGTGGCACGATCTTAACTCACTGCAACCTTTACCTCCCAGGTTCAAGTGATTTTTGTGCCCCAGCCTCTTGAGTAGCTGGGATTACAGGCATGCGCCACCACATCCAGCTAATTGTTGTATTTTTAGTAGAGATGGGGTTTTGCCATGTTGGCCAGGCTGGTCTCAAACTCCTGGCCTCAAGTGATCTGCCTGTTTTGGTCTCCTAAAGTGCTGGGATTACAGGTATGAGCCACCCGTGCCTGGCCCCATTGTCCCAGTTCTACTCTCTGAATTCTTATAAAATTAGCCTAACCTCTTCCACATGATAGCCTTTTAGGTGTATGAAGACTACCGTTATAATCAGTCACTCAATCATTTAACAAATATATACTTGAAAAAGAGAAAAGAAACCACTGACATGGGCAGTTGGCCTGGCTCTATCAGCTGGCCCTCTGTGATTTTAGGAGCTCATCTGGCATCACAGACAGGTCATGGTATTCTCCTGATGAACATAAACAATCTCACAGAGCACCTACATCAGACAAGGGCACTCTATGATCTTGGTAAAGTGAGATAAAAACCAAACCAAACAAAAACAAGACCACTTCATAAATCTTATCCAAGAACAGGAAAAAAATAAAGTCACTGTGTAAACCACAAAAATAGTCCCCTCTTCCTGCTAATGTAACTGCTGCTTCTTTACCAATTATATCCTTAGCGTTGCTCTCTTCTTCCCTCCTCCTAAAAAAAAATTTTATTAAGGTACCCAATCAGAGAATTATTCCTGCTTCCTGGCATCATCCAATTCAGAGCAAAACTTCACTTCCTTGAAACCTCTGCTAAATCACCTAACTTAAGCCCAGATGCTCCTTGCTAACATACCAATCCACTCCGTGGTTCCCCCTCTTGTACATTCTCTCTCATGACAACAAGCCAAAAACTGAATTTGTTCAATTACGGGTATGTTCCTGGTGGTCTTTGGCTGGAAGGCATTGACATACTGAATACCTAATGTGAGCCAGGCACTAGGGATAGGGCAATGAATAAGACAAACAAAACTTTGTGCCTCCATCAGAGCTTCCGTGAAAGTGAAGAGTGAAGCACTTGAAAGCGTAGTATGGTGTGTTGGTTGTGCCATGCAGAAAAGTTTCGAGGAAGGGATATGGCTTTTGGGATTTTGGTTCGCTAGGAACAGCCTTATTGAGGTGCCACTCTAAGATCTGAGGGAGGGGACATGTGAGCCGCACAGCTGTTTCGGGGTGTTCAAAGAGAGAATGGCCAATACAAAGGCCCTAGGACAGGAGGGTGCCTGGGGTGGCCCATGAGCAGCAAGGAGAACTCCTGTGGCTGGAGTGGGGGATCAAAGAGGAGAGGAGGAGACAGTCAGTAAGATGAGGTGTGAGGAGAGAACAATCATCAGATAGGGCCTTATAAACCACTGCCAGAATTTTGGCTTTTACTTTGCATGAGTGAGAAGGGAAGTTGTTGCAAAGTGTTGAACAGAAAAATCACGTGGTTTCTTCTGCTTTCTTTCTTTCTTTTTTTTCTTTCTTTCTCTTCTTTTCTTTTCTTTCTTTCTTCCTTTTTTTTTTTTTTTTTTAAGACAGAGTCTCTCTCTGTCACTCAGGCTGGAGCGCATTGGCACGATCTCGGCTCACTGCAGCCTCCACCTCCCGGGTTCGAGTGACTCTCATGCCTCAGCCTCCTCAGTAGCTGGGATTACAAACACATGCCACTACGTCCAGCTAATTTTTGTATTTTTAGTAGAGACAGGGTTTTGTCGTGTTGGCCAGGCTGGTTTCAAACTCCTGACCTCAAGCGATCCTCCCACCTCAGCCTCTTACAGTGCTGGGATTACAGGCGTGAGCCACTGTGCCCGGCGCAACATTTTTTTTTTTTTTTTTTTGGAAAATGTCTCTTTCTAGCACACTACATTGTTTATCTATTTAACCTATTTCTTGTCCACCTATTCTTTCTTTCTTTCTTTCTTTCTTTCTTTTTTTTTTTTTTGTAAAGACAGGGTCTCGCTATGTTGACCAGGCTGGTCGAACTCCTGGCCTCAAGAAATCCTCCTACCTCTGCCTCCCCAAAGTACTGGGATTACAGGAGTGAGCCACTGACCCCAGCCTCTCTGCCTATTCTTACTATTCTTACTAGAATAAAAGTTCCATGACAGCAAGGATTTGGGTCTGTTTTTCTAATTAACAAACACTGCATAGAACAGTGTCTGGTTATAGTACGGGCTCAATAAATACTTGTTGAATGAATAGTTTTCAGATCCATTGTGACCTTTGTCCCACATCCATGAGCACGTTCCTTTGGCAGTGTTTCTCTAAAATGATCAGGGGTTGTTCCAGCCAAATTCTGGAATAGTAGGATGTTTCCCCTTTGTTCAAACCCTGGCATTTTACGATGCAGCCCAGCAAGCCTAGCTTGTTTGGCAGGCATATCAGCCACTTCATGCCTCCCTATCCAGAACCATGTACTTTTCCTGCAAAGAAGAAAATCCACAGTCAGCCAACCCCTCATAGCTCAGGATATGTGCTGTATCTCTAACGGAATCACACATCTCAAAGGAAATGGAGAAAAAGGACATCAGACATCCAATTGGGAAATCTCTTTTAAGAAAGGATGTCCCCAACAAAGAAAGAAAGAAGAAGAAAGAAAGAAAGAAAGAAAGAAAGAAAGAAGAAAGAAAGAAAGAAAGAAAGGAAAGAAAAGAAGAAAGAAAGAAAGAAAGAGAAAGAAGGAGGGAGGGAGGGAGGGAGGGAGGGAAGGGAGGGAGGGCGGAGAGAAGGATGGAAGGAGGGAAGGAAGGACAAAGGCCGCGGAAGACAAGGAAGGAGGAGAAGGAGGGAGGAAGGAAAGGACTTCTTCCTTTGCAAGAGGGAGGAAGGAAATAAAAAGAAGAGATTAAGGAATTCACTGCACTGAGGAGGAAGGAATATGAACTAGAAAGAAGGAAGGAAGGAAGGGAAGCCCCAGCCTAGGCAACATAGCAAGATCTCATCTCTACTAATATATATATAAATAAATAAGCCAGGCATGGTGGCGTGCACCTGTAATCCCAGTTACTCAGGAGGCCGATGTGGGAGGATCAATTGAGCCTAGGAGTTTGAAGTTGTAGTGAGCTATAGCCTGGACAACAGAGAGACTCTGTTTAACAAAAAAGAAAAGTAAAGATGCCCAACTTGAACTCCCAAATTTTCAACTTTGGAGACCATAGACAGGAGTTTAAGTTTCTTCTGTGGCATCAACTAGCTTTGGGACTTTTACCAAACCAATTAACCTCTCCAAACTTCATTTTGTCATCTGCAATATGAAACTAATAAGGCCTACATAGTGAGGCTGTTATGAGGATTGGAGAGAATTACGTAGAGGACTATAGTAGACATCAGTAAATGCTATTTTTCTTACTTCATAACCTCTTCCCATTTGCCAAATGTTTTCAGCTAAGATGAAATGGAAGTAAAGGGCTTATTTTTAAAGGATAACACCATATTGAAAAAAAAGAACAAGGGCCGGGGGCAGAGGCTCACGCCTGTAATCCCAGCATTTTGGGAGGCCAAGGCGGGGAGGGTGGATCACCTGAAGTCAGGAGTTCAAGACCAGCCTGGCCAACATGGTGAAACCTCATCTCTACTAAAATATAAGAAAATTAGCTGGGTGTTGTGACAGGTGCCTATCATCCCAGCTACTCAGGAGGCTGAGGCAGGAAAATCGCTTGAACCCGGGAGGCGGAGGTTGCAGTGAGCTGAGATCACGCCATTGCGCCCCAGCCTGGGCAACGAGAGTGAAACAATGAAATTCCATCTCAAAAATAATAAATAAATAAATAAATAAATAAATAAAGGACAACTATGATATCTATTCTTTTGTATCTGGCTTTTTCCATTTTACCATATGTTTTCATCATGTTGTAGATAATTTTTTGTCTACAACTTTTTTGGAGACAAATTTGTTCTGTCTACAATTTTTGTAGACAATTTTTAAATTGCATTTTTTTGGATGAGTGAGATTGAAAGCTCGTAATATGTAAGCTTTTATATGATAAAAAGCCATTTGTGTCTTTTATGTTTGTGGTCCATTCCTCCTACCCAAGAATAGGAAGTAACTTTCCATTTACTCAAATATTTTGACCCATCAGCAGCATTTGAAGTTCTCTTCACATACATCTTGCATAGTTATGTTAAATAAAACTAGTTCTTTAAATTGACACCAGAAAATAACTAGTAATTGAACACTAGTAGCACCACTTCTAAATCAGTCATCCTCTCAATTTGTAAAATCTGAAGTTGCATTAAAATTTCACAAGGTGGCAGAGTGGCGCTACTAAGTTGGGCTCACCGCATGGGTTTAAATACATTCTAAATGTGTTATATGCATTCAATGGAATAGTATTTAGCTTTAAAAAAGAATGATATTCTGACACATGCTTCAACATAGATGAAAAAACTTTGATAACATTGTATTAAGTGAAATGAGCCAGTTATAAAAGGACACATATCGTATATTCCACTTATATGAGTAGTCAAAATCAGAGAGACAAAGTAGAATGGTGTTTGCCCAGGGCTGGGAAAAGAAGAAATGGGGAGTTATTGTTGAATGGGGAGTTATTGTTGAATGGATCCACAGTTTCACTTTCAGAAGATGTAAAAATTCTGAATATGGATGGTGGAGATGACTGCACAACAATGTTAATGTACTTAATGCCATTAAACTGTACACTTAAGAATGATTAACATGGTAAATTTTGTGTTATTGTATATTTTACCACAATAAAAAAGATGGTCAAAAATAAAATTCAAGTAAAGAAATGTATAAAGGATACAAAAGTCGGCCAAGGGCCGTGGTTTACGCCTGTAATCCCAGCACTTTGGGAGGCCGAGGTGGATGGATCACGAGGTCAGGAGATCGAGACCATTATGCGAATGGTGAAACCCCATTTCTACTAAAAATACAAAAAATTAGCTGGGCGTGGTGGCCGGCACCTGTAGTCCCAGTTGCTCGGGATGCTGAGGCAGGAGAATGGCATGAACCCAGGAGGCGGAGCTGGCAGTGAGCAGAGATCACACCACTGCACTCCAGCCTGGGCGACAGAGGGCTCATCTCAAAAAAAAAAAATTATATATATATATATTTTTTTCTATTTATATATATATAGAAAAAAATATATTTTCTATATATATATATAGAAAAGTCTCCCACTGTACTATGTATCCTTCCAAAATTTCTGTAAGTACACCCACACCCAGGCATAAATAACTCAATATTTTACACTGTATGGTTCAATCAAGAGAAATATCCACCTCGTCCTTCTTTAGAAAAAAAAGCTTACAACTAAGTTTTTTCCTATGCAGTAGAATTCTGTGAGTTTCAATACATATAGATTTGTGTAACCACCACCAAAATCAGGATACAGAATGATTCCATTACCATCTCTCAACTCCTGTCCCCCCAAAATCAAACTCCTATGCTACTATTTTACATTACAGTCACACCCTTCCCAAAATTAACCCTGGGAAACCACTGATCTTTTCTTCCTATCATATTATCTTTTCCAGAGCACCATATAAATGGAAACATGTAATATGTAACCTTGTGAGTCTGCTTTCTTTCACTTAGCAAAATCACTGTGATATTCATGGAGGTTGTTGCCTGTGTCAATAGTTTATTCTTCTCAATACTGGGTAGTATTGCATTATACAAATATACCACAGCATTATTTATCCATTCAACTGTTGAAAGACACTTGGGTGGTTTCCAGTTTCTGGTGATTATAAATAGAACTGCTGTACGAGTTTTTGTGCAAATGTTAGGTTTTAATTAGTCTAGGGCAAACACACAGGAGAGGGATCGTTGGGTCATAATGTACCCATAATGTGGTTATATATTTACTTTTGTAAGAAATGACCAAATTGTTTTCCATAGAGGCTGTACCATTTTGCATACCCACCACCAATTTATGAAAGTTTAGTTACTCCACATGCTTGCTGGATATTGATATTGTCAGAATTTTTAATTTTAGCCATTTTAGGAGGTGAGAACTGACAGGTTGTCATGGTGTTAATTTGCATTTCCTTAGTGATTTATGCTGTTGAACTCTTTTTTTTTTTTTTTCAGACAGAGTCTCACTCTGTCCCCGAGGCTGGAGTGCAATGGTGCAGTCTCGGCTCACTGCAACCTCTGCCTCCCGGGTTCACGCCATTCTCCTGCCTCAGCCTCCTGAGTAGCTGGGACCACAGGTGCCCGCCACCACGCCTGGCTAATTTTTTGTATTTTTAGTAGAGACAGGATTTCACCGTGTTAGCCAGGATGGTCTCGATCTCCTGACCTCATGATCTGCCCACCTTGGCCTCCCAAAGTGCTGGGATTACAGGCATGAGCCACAGTGCCCGGCTGCTTTTTTTTTTTTTAATAGCATTTTGTAGTTTTTAGTATAAACATCCTGTACATGTTTTGTTAGAATCACACCTAAGTGTTGTAATTTGGGGGGAGCAATTTTAAATGGAATTTTATTTCTTAATTTTAATTTCCAGTTGTTCATTGTCAGTAAATAGAAACATAATTGACTTTTGTGTGTTGGTATTGTATCCTGTACAAAGCTAAATTCACTTATTACTTCTAGAAGTGTAACCAAACTCAGGTCCAGCTGCTCACCACCTATCAAGCTAAACACACAAGAAACAATGCATGGTAAAAGAAAAGTAACCTTTATTTCAAATGCCAACAGTTAGGGAGATAGCTGAGCTCAAGTCACAAAGAGATCATGTCAAACTCTTGGGCTGACTGAGGGAATTTCAAAAGAGAAACTTGCTGTGAGAATCATGTAGGAGTGTTGCAGAGTGCAGCTCTGCATGCCTTGTTCTGATGGCTATCTTGGATAATCACCTATTCAGAAGTCTTGTTGGTGCTATCTTGACTTCAGCCTGATGATGGTGAACTAATTGTTTATGGACTCCCCTAAAGAGAAGGATTTCCTAAGGGCTCCATGCCTAGCTTGTTTCAAGATTAGCCCCTGGAACTTTTAAACAAGCAGATGGTTAGATAAGTGAGTATGGTGCAAGGGAGTGTCTGGTAGAAAATGGAGAGAAACAAAGAGTTTCAAAGTACATTTCAAGCCCATATACTGAGTTTGGAGAAAAAAGTTCAAAAATGCATTTTACAATGAAGACACTCAGTTATAGAAGGGTCTATATGCATTTCTCTTACTTCATTTTACTAATGAACATTCTTTTAAAAATTTAATTTTTACTTTTAGAGACAGTCCTGTTCTGTTGCATAGGCTGGAGTGCAGTGGTATGATCATGGCTTACTGCAACCTCAAACTCCTGGGTCCAAGCGCTCCTCCCACCTCAGCCTCCCAAATAACTGGGACTACAGGCACATGCCATCATACCTGGCTCATTTTAAAATTTTGCATAGAGACAGAGTCTATGTTGCCCAGGCTGGTCTTGAACTCTTGGCTTCAAGCAATCCTCCTACCTTGGCCTCCCAAAGAGTTGAGATTAATAGGAATGAGCCACCATGCCCAGCTGACATCCTTGTTTTATATCTGAGTTTAGATGAAAAGCAAGTGTCTTTCACCAATAAGTATGATGTTAGCTATAGTTTACTGAGCTGTTTTTTCTTAATCATATATGGTTAACTTTTTTTTTTTTTTTTTTTTTTTTTTTTTGAGAAGGAGTCTTGCTCTGTCACCCAGGCTGGAGTGCAGTGGCCAGATCTCAGCTCACTGCAAACTCCGCCTCCCGGGTTTACGCCATTCTCCTGCCTCAGCCTCCCAAGTAGCTGGGACTACAGGCACCCGCCACCTCGCCCGGCTAGTTTTTTGTATTTTTTAGTAGAGACGGGGTTTCACCGTGTTAGCCAGGATGGTCTCGATCTCCTGACCTCGTGATCCGCCCGTCTCGGCCTCCCAAAGTGCTGGGATTACAGGCTTGAGCCACCGCGCCCGGCCGGTTAACTTTTTTTTAAAGAGACAGGCTCTATTGCCTAGGCTAGAGTGCAGTGGTGTGATCATAATTCACTACAGCCTTGAACTTCTGGGTTCAAGCAATCTTCCAACAAAAGCCTGCCTAGTAGCAGGTGCACACCACGATGTCTGGCTTATTTTTAAATATCTTTGTAGAAAGGGAGTCTCACTATGTTGGCCAGGCTTGACTTGAACTCCTGGACTCAAGTGATCCTCCTACTTTGGCCTCCCAAAGTGCTGGGATTACATATGTGAGCCACCACACTCAGCCTACAACTGGTTATTTATTTTTTTCTTTTTTTAAAATTAAGTTCTGGGATACATGTGCAGGATGTGCAGGTTTGTTACATAGGTAAATATGTGTCACAGTGGTCTGCTGCACCTATCAACCCATTACCTAGGTGTTAAGCTCAGCATGTATCAGCTCTTTTCTCTAGTGATCTCCCACCCCTACCCTCCCCAAAAAGGTCCAAGTAAATGTTGTTCCCCTCCGTGTCCACGTATTTTCATTTTTCAACTCCGACTTACAAGTGAGAACATGCTATGTGTTTTGTTTTCTGTTCCTGCATTAGTTTGCTGAGGATAACGGCTTCCAGATTCATCCACGTCCCTGCAAAAGACATGATCTCATTCCTTTTTATGGCTGCATTGTATTCTATGGTGTATATATATCACATTTTCTTTATCCAGCCTATCATTGATGGGCATTTGGGTTGATTCCATGTCTTTGCTATTGTGAGTAGTGCTTCATTGAACATACGTGTGCATGTGTCTTTAAAATAGAATGATCTCTATTCCTTTGGGTATATACCCAGTAATGGAATTGCTGGATCAAACGGTATTTCTTGTTCTAAATCTTTGAGGAATTGCCACACTGTCTTCCACAATGGTTGAACTAATTTACATTCCCACCAACAGTGTAAAAGCGTTCCTATTTCTCTGTAACCTCACCACAAGGGAATCTCCTGATCCACGGATTGGAAAAAACTGTGGGAAAAGCGTAGTGCTCCTGGTTGGTGGCACAGTCCATCACCACTTCCCTTGGCTAGGGAAGAGAAGTTTCCCTGGTCTGTGCACTTTCTGGGTGAAGTGACACCCCACCCTGCTTCTGCTCTCTCTCCATGGGTTGCGCCCACCGCCCAGCCAGTCCCAGTGAGATGAACCGGGTACCTCAGTTGGAAATGCAGAAATCAGCCACCTTCTGTGTTGGTCTAGCTCAGAGCTGCAGATGGGAGCTGCTTCTATCTGGCCATCTTGGTGCCTCCCCACCGTTAATTTTTATCAGACATCTTTTTCTGTACTAATTGATATAATCATGAGGTTTTTCTTGGTCTGTAGTTTTCTCGTATTGTCCTTGTGTTGTGGCTCTTGTAGTTCAGCAAGTGGAAGGGAATGGCTCTCAGCAGTTTTTTTTTTTTTTTTTTTTTTTTTCTCCCCCATTGCTCAGCGAGCAGAAGGGAGGGTTTCAGTGTTACAGGATTCCTTTGGTGTTACATTGGCAGCTGGAAATCTCTTTGGCTGCTGTGAACTCTGTCCAGGAAGGACCTCACTTGAGCCTGCTGGGCTCACTCTGTGGGCTCGACCCAGAAAGCTCTGCTTGGCTCGTGCCGGGCTTGGATCCCACACAGGCTGTGGGATCCGCACTCAACCTGTGGCTGGACCAGGCATGCTGTGAATGGTTTCCATGTTAGGCACCGGCATCTAGATGAGGGGAACATGGTGGCACCTGAAAACTTGGAGACATCAGTAACCACAGAGCCCCAAAGAGTGTTATAGCTCTTGCCTGGGAGTCCCAAGTTCTGCCCCCAAGAAATGTTATAGCTCTCTCTCATTCCTGCTGCCCACAGCAGCAGGATGGGGTCTTGTTACAGCTTGTTCAGTCCTGCCGCTCGCAGCTTGGCGAGTTCCAGGTTCTTGTCCCAGGACCAAGAGGAATAAGGTACAGAGACACCAGAGAGTAAGTAGGGCGGAGAAGAAGTTTACTGAGTGACAGCTCTCAGCAGAGAGGGGGCCCGAGAGCGGGTAGTGAGGCTAAGTCTGGGGTTTTTATGGGCTCAGAATGGGGGAGTACATGCTGACTGGTCCATAGGTGGGCTGGAAAAAGCACCATTTGATAGGCTAAAATGTATCAAGAAAGTTCTCACTCCAGTCATGGACTCTATCCACAACTTGCAGCTCGGTTTTCAGGCTTCAGGCTGTCTTTGGCTTGAAGGTTGAGTTTCACCAGGGACCTCTCCCTGTCTACCTAGGAATTTGTCTGTCTCCTTTTTGCTGTCACTTGTCTGGTTTTGATATCAGGGTAATGTCCTTATAAAATGGGTTAAGAGGTGTTTCCCTCTCTTCTATTTTCGAAAAGAGGTCATGTACTATTGCTATCATTTTTCTTTACATATTTGGTAGAATTCACCAGTGAAACCATATCAGCCTGGAATTTCTTCTTCAGAAGGTTTTAACTATAAGTTCAACTTTTTATTTATTTTTTTCAACAGAATCTTGCTCTGTCACCCAGGCTGGAGTGCAGTGGCATGATCTTAGCTAACTGCAACCTCTGCCCCCCAGGTTCAAATGATTGTTGTGCCTCAGCCTCCCAAGTTGAGTAGCTGGGACTACAGGTGTGCACCACCACGTCTAGCTAATTTTTGCATTTTTAGTAGAGATGGGGTTTTGCCATGTTGGCCAGACTTGTCTTGAACTTCTGGCCTCAAGTGATTCACCTGACTTGGCCTCCCAAAGTGTATAAATTCAACTTCTTTAATAGTTACAGTGCTATTTAGGTTGCTTATTTATCCTGGGTGAGTTTTGATAATTTGTGTGTTTTGAGGAATTGGTCCATTTGATCTAAGTTTCCAAATTTATGCAAGTGTAATTTTTCAGTATTCTTTATCCTATTTATTTTTTTTTTTAAAGATAGGGTCTTACTAAGTTGCCCAGGTTGGTCTTCAACTCCTGGGCTCAAGAGATTTTCCCACGTCAGCCTCCCAGGTAGCTCTCCTTTTAGGACTCCCTCCTTTTAATTTATTTTCAAGCAGACAAAATGAAAATGCAAAATATCAAAATTTGTGGGATTGTAAGCAAAGCAGTGTCTAGAGAGAAATTTATAGCATTAAACGCTTGTATTAAAAAGATTTCGGCCGGGCGCGGTGGCTCAAGCCTGTAATCCCAGCACTTTGGGAGGCCGAGACGGGCGGATCACGAGGTCAGGAGATCGAGACCATCCTGGCTAACACGGTGAAACCCCCGTCTCTACTAAAAATACAAAAAAAAAAAAACTAGCCGGGCGAGGTGGCGGGCGCCTGTAGTCCCAGCTACTCCGGAGGCTGAGGCAGGAGAATGGCGTAAACCCGGGAGGCGGAGCTTGCAGTGAGCTGAGATCTGGCCACTGCACTCCAGCCCGGGCGACAGAGCAAGACTCCGTCTCAAATAAATAATAAATAAATAAATAAATAAATAAATAAATAAATAAATAGATAGATAGATTTCAAATCAATATTCTAAGGTTCCACTTTAATATATTAGAAATTAAAATCAAAGTAAAACCAAAACAAATGGAAGAAAGTAAATAATGAAGATAATTGCAGAAATCAATGCAATTGAAAACAGATAAGAAAATGAAACCAAAATCTTATTTGAAAAAAAATCACCAAGATTGATAAACCTATAGTCAGACTGATGAGGGAAAAAAGAGAAAAGACACTTTAACAATAGTATGAATGATATCCCCACAGAAGCTACTGCTGGTAAGAAAATAGGCAGACTATGAATAACTCTATGGCTATAAATTTGGCAACTGAGGTAAAATGAAACAACTTCTTGAAGGACACAAAGTACTAAGTAAAACTCATTCAGTATCAAATATGTATCCTGAATGTTCCTATATCTATTAAAGAAATTGAATTCATGGATAAAAACTTTTAAAGAAAACTCCATGCCCAGATTGTTTTAATGGTGAATTCTACAAAATCTCTTCCAGAACATAGAAGAGGAAAAAATACTTCTCTGCTCATTTTTATGTGATCAGGATTACTCTGATACAAAAACCAGACTTACATAAATATCGTGATATGGTTTGAATTTGTATCCCCCCAAATCTCATGTCGAATTGTAACCCCCCGTGTTGGAAGAGGGTCCTGATGGGACTTAAATAGATATTTCTCCAAAGATATATAAATGTCCAAAAAGCACATGAAAAGATATTCAACATCACTAGAGAAATGCAAGTCAAAACCACAATGAGACACCACATCCATTAGGATGGTTATCATAAAAGAAAAAAGAACCCTAAGAAGCAAAAATAATATAAACATTGCTAGTGGGAATGTAAAATGGTACAACTATTATGGAAAACCGTATGATGATACCTCAAAAAATTAAATATAGAATTACCATATGATCCAGCAGTTCCTCTTCTGAGTATATACCCAAAGGAATTGAAAGCAGGGACTCAAACATGTATTTGTATACATATGTTTATAGCAGCATTATTCACAATAGCCCAAAGGTGGAAGCAACTTAAGTGTCCATCAATGAATGAACAAACATGATGTGTCATACACTTACAATGTGTGATGGTTAATTTTAGGTGTCAGCTTGATTAAGGAATACTCAGAAACCTGGTAATCCATTATTTTGGGGTGTGTCTGTGAGAGTGTTTCCAGAGGAGATGAGCATGTGAGTCTGAGTGGACTACGTAGGGAAGATCTGCCCTCAGTGTGGGCAGGCACATTGCAATCTGCTGGGGGCCCAGAGAGAACAGAAACAGAGACAAGGTGAATATGTTGGTTTATCTGTGGGACCTGGGGTACACTCTTTCTCTTCTGTCCTTGTACAACTCCAGGCTTCCTGGCCTTTGGACTTCAGGACTTACACCAGTGGCTTTCTGGGTTCTCAGGTCTTTGGTCTTGGTCTGAGAGTCACACTCTCGGCATCCCTGGATTTGAAGCCTTCAGACATGGACTGAACCATGCTCCTGGTATTCCAGGGTCTCCAGTTTGCAGATGGCCTGTTGTGGGACTTCTCAGCCTCCATAATTGTATGAGTCAATTTCCCTAATAATCCCATAATCCCCTCTTATCTATCTATCATCTATCTAATCTCTCTATCTCTCTATCTACCTATCTTTCTATCTCCCATTGGTTCTGTCTCTCTGGAGAACTCTAATACACATTCATTTTCAGCCTCAAAAGGGAATAAAATTCTGACACATGTCATAACATGGATAGACCTTTAAGACATTATGCACAAATAAGGCAGGCAAAAAAGGAGAAATATGGTATGACCTCACTTACTTGACCTATCTGGAATACTCCAGTACATAGAGGAGAAGAAAGTAAGACAGTGGTTACTAGGGGTTGGGACCACTGTCCTGCTTTCTGTCAGGGAGGAATGGGGAATTATTATTTAATGGGTACAGAGTTTCAATTTGGGATGGTGAAAAAGTTCTGGAGATGGATGGTAATGATTGTACAACAACCTGAATGTACTTAATGTCACTGACCTGTACACCTACAAATTGCTAAAGTGGTAAATTTTATGTTATTTGCATTTCACCGCAATTTTTAAAAAAGGAAAAAAAAAATAATTGTAGCCACCAGTGACTCAGTGCTTACGATGATAGCTATGGAACTGCAACAATTTGCTACCTCAATTTTCATAGTATTTTATAGGTAAGCAGACAAGCTGAGAAAGTCAAGCTCCATCCATGAGTTGTATTATAGTTTATCTTTCTGGTCTACCAGTAGTTCCTTCCTCTCTGCACATTTTCACCCCCCTCTGCTGCTCATTCTTAACCCCTTGACTTCACAGGATGGGAGTATTCAGGAAAAAGGCAAGTTTTTAATAGACTTTCCGAATTGTAAACATTTTCTTCTATTTTTGTATGCTGAAATGTTGTTCTTTAATCCTGAATATTTTATTAAATTTGTGATTTTTCTCTTTAATCTGTTAACATGGTATATGATAGTAATAGGTTTTCTGACGTTGAGCCATTCCTTGTATTCCTTGGGATCACCTTACCTAATCATATTATATACTGTTGAGCTTGATTTGCTATTTTATCTAGGATTCTTTTATCTATATGAATTTCTGCTTTTCCTATGAGGTTTTGTCCAGCTCTGAAATTTTACCCACCTTACAATTACAAGTCAGCCTGTTACTGTTTCATGGATGCTGGAAGATGTGACACTCCTGGGTCACCGAAAAAGAACTTTATGGCTCACAGCAATAAAGAAGTTTACATCAGTTCCCCTTGACCCCTGAATCCCACAGGAGCAAAGTGAAAAGTTCCAGAGAGGGGCTGCACATGCAGTGAGTTTAGGTGGCATTTAGCAGTTGAAGGTCACTGGGCTTGGGGAATCTACTTCCTTTATATTATACAACACCTGCCCTTTGCTTCAGAACCTTTTTTTTTTTTTTTTTTTTTTTTTTGGCTTGTTTTGGTTTTTTTTTGAGACGTAGTCTTGCTCTGTCACCAGGCTGGAGTGCAGTGGCGCCATCTCGGCTCACTGCAATCCCCCAACTCCCTGGTTCAAGCGATTCTCTTGCCTCAGCCTCCCGAATAGCTGGGATTACAGGCATGCACCATCACGCCTAGCTCATTTTTGTATTTTTAGTAGAGACCATGATTTCACCATGTTGGCCAGGATGGTCTCGATCTCCTGACATCATGATCCACCCGCCTCAGCCTCCCAAATTGTTGACATTACAGGTGTGAGCCACTGTGCCCAGCCAGAACCCCATCCTTCAAGGTTGCTCACTGATAACTGGCCAAGGCAAAGAGTGGTCAGGGCCTTGCATTCTTGACATATCCAGCATGAAAGTGCAGGGACTCTTAGGGTCCAAGGCAAATTGCCTTTCCTAACATGGTTTTGGTATCAAGGTTACACTAACCTCAATTAACATGAGCTTTCTCTTTTAAATCCCAGAAACTATTTGGATAAATAAGGGATTTATGTCTTGAAGTTCTGGTAAAACACTGTAAACTGGGCCTATGTTTGGGGCGGAGAAGGGGAGAATTTTGATGTGGTGATCATATTTTTTTTTCTTGAGTGAACATTTTGTATTTTCCCAGAAAATTAATCCATATCAAAAAGTTCTCAAATACGTAGGCTGATTTTTACAATTGCTTGAATCTACTCTATTTATATCTCCCTTTTCATTGAAGATATTTCTATTTGTGACTTTTTTTTTTTTTTTTTTTTTTTTTTGCCAGTCTGACAAGTTTTGTTCCCTCCCAAAAATCAGCCTTTGGTCCACATTCTACAGCTCTTGCATTTTCCTCTCATCTCCATCCTCAGAGAGTGATGGGAACTATTTGAATCTTCCACATACCTGTTAACAGGTTCCAGCTGGAGTGGGAACCATAGTTTCTATTTCATCCTGTTTCTGTGGGCTGGTCCAGCACACCTTCTCCCTTCAGAATTTCTGTGAAAGAAGGGACAACTGTGCTCACCACACTCCTAGAGGTGCATTTTCAGTTATTACAAGAACTTCCTCACCTTGCACTGATCTAGCAGTGGCACTATGGTAGGTCTGTGAGTTTCTGAAGCAGAGTAATTTATTCAACCAAAGGGGATGCTTAATTTCATCCATGTAGGCACCCCCAACCAGGTAATTCTGATACCCATCCCCTTCGCTTGGTCTGAGAAACAGAAATGCTGGTGACGTGGTCTCTCAGTAAGCCCTAGATGAAGGGGGGATGGTATTGTCCACTTGTTACTGATTGTAGCAAATGCTTCTAATTTTATGTGGCCTTGGCAGTCATTGTGAATATAAGCTGGACTTTCCCATACAGAAGCAGAGCTCAGTCACCCCTGACAGTTTCCAGTTCTATGTCTCGCAGTTCCCCAATGTGGTCCATCCAGATGGCTGCCTTATACAGCTGCTCACTGTCAACCACTTTGCTATGGGACAGCTAGATGCAGCTTGCCTGACTGGCCTCGTTGACCCTCACATGGGCTGTGTGGATATGTCACAGTGACCACCTCTCAGTCACAGAGTGGTCCCCTGGAACTGATGCCTGCTTGCTTTCAACCTAATTGAAACTCCTCATGGGAAACTTGTTTGAATAATGCCCTGGACCCAATATAGGCACTGGCCCACAGGTCCCTGCCTGCATTTCCTGACCTTCATGTTTGTGGCCTCCAGATGTGCCATGTATTTCCCAGGACCTATAAATAATAATACCTGGAGTCTCTCTCAAGCATTGAGTCTCATCACAAGCTCTCCATCGTAAAGATCTTAAATTAAAACATTGACTCTCTTGAGACTGTAGAATATTAATAATGATTCTTCTACAGTTTTAGGCCCAGTTGTTTAGAAAAAAAAAAAAAAAGGACACCCGAGAACAAACTGTGGACCAATATTTTTTGAAGTACCCTTTGTGATAAACAATTTAAAAACTGAGTAAGGCCACCTAATATGATAATATAAATGAATTGATTAGTATGCTACAATCCAAATTATAATTTAAAAAATCAGATAGCTCAATTTTTTAGGAACAGAAAGTAGAATGGTGGTCACCAGGGGCTTAGGGAAAATGGGGAGTTGCTGTTGAGTGGGTATAGTTTCAGTGTTGCAGGATGAAAAAGTTCTGGAGATTCATTGCACAACATGAATATACTTAAAACTACTGAACTCTACAGTTAAAAATGGTTCTGATGGTAAAAAAAATTTTTTAAAAAGAAAAGAAAACCAGACGTCTGACATCAAGCTGATATAAGGAATTTATTGTGTAAAAAAGAAACATCTAGAGAATGCCACAGACAGGCCTAGTATGGCTACAGTACTGTATATAAAAGACAATTGCTCACAATGATAGCACTGAAGCACTGAGAGATACCAAAGTACTTTCTGAATCGAAGTCAAATGATACTCAGCATGGTTTTAATATCCTCATATATATCAACGTTTTACTACTATGATACTTTTGTAAACCAGGTAACCAGAACACCCAATCAGACAGCTTTTGGTGATATATAACTTGGCAATAACCCAGTCTGATGATACATAAAACTACTCACTATACTCATCTGGTACATACCTGCACAAACATTTTGAAATTCCAATTTCTTGGTCAAGTGATATGCTGCTTGAATTCATTAAATATATTTAGATTTCTGTATTATACAAAGTTAAATGTACAACTAAATTAGTATATGAAAAGTGCTCACTATGTTTTTACGGGAAATAATCCTGACAAAAATGTTTAATGAATATACTCTATACTAATTCTGCCTTTTTATACTTAATTCTAAATTTCTCCCCTCTAATTTACAACAAATTTTGTGATTTTTATAAGAATCTATGCCTCCCCAATTCTCAGATTCTTCTCTTTTCCTCCTTATTTCTTTGCTTAAATTCAGTATAAGCTTTCTTGGTATTTTAGGCTTCATGCATACTCTTATTCCTAAACACCAGCAGTTCCTTAGAGACCTAAAATCCAGTATAGGAATTACTGTGTTAGTTCTTGAAAAAGCATTAAAGACATTTTTTCCTGAAATATACAGAACATGTCATGCCAAATCTCTTGTTTACATAATAAAATGGTAATACCAGTGAATTGCACATATAGATTTTATCTCCAAGATAGAATAACTTAAATATTAAAACGTACCTTTAATTGACTTTGTAACAGACGGCAATATTCAATACAAAAATCACAAAACCCACTAACTTTAAATGCTGCATAGTACAGCATACAAACTCATCTCCCTATAAGCTATTCAAACTATGACAACTTTTTAAGCTACTCTAGCATTTAAAGCATAACTAGAAATTTATACGAAACACGATTTTATGTTCAAATATGGAAATAAGTAACATAATTCCAAAACCCAAAAGCATCCCAGCATTCTGTAAAAAGAAATATCCCCAGCGACTACATCCGTGGTCACTAGCATCATTGTGCAGCATTTCAGGTACCTTAAAAAAAAAAAAGGTAAGGGAAAATAAGAGTGACATTTAAGTTTTTAGAACTACAGATTAGTTTTTAGAAAAATTTGTAGGACAGTATACTAGCTTTATTTGTAGCTGGATATACTGTGAGTTAATTCCTTAAAACATGATTACATACATACTGACTCTAGCTAATAATGTCACACAGCATTTCCTAGCAGTTTAACAATGACTACTCATGATGTTCTGGGCAAGAAAAAGTTTGTATTGGTTCAGTGTGCTCCACTGGAAATTGAAAAGCTACATTGATTTTCCTATTTCAGTTACTGGCTGCATATCTGAACTGGATATAACATGTAGTTTGTCTTTAGTTCAGAGATAGAAAACCTTATACTATATAAGATATATATTGTCCTTGATTGCTTACAAAGTAAAAAATAAAAATAAAATAATAAAATACAATTTTAGCAGTAAGACTGGCTGGGATTGTTTTGAGGACATTAGTGACAAAAAGATATGACTCCTTTGTTGACTAATAAACTAAGCATTCTGAAGTATGCAGCATGCCAACAATATGTGTTTTGTCCTAGATTTCCTACAAATCTATAGAAAATTCACTGCCTGATTACTGAGATCATATCCTAAAACGATACATCAGAAGGATGTAGGTATTTTTGTGAATCCTGATACATATTAAGCAAGATAAAGGTATGATCAACAATCCAAAAAAAAAAAAAAAAAAAAAAAAACTCTGAAGAACCTATATTCTTATATGTCACAAATTTCTGAATATAGAATCACTTCTCATAATGACGGCATTTAAAACCTTTTTTTAAAAAATGATTTTTTTTTTGAGACAGTCTTTCTCTGTTGTCCAGGCTGGAGTGTAGTGGTGCAATCTCAGCTCACTGCAACCTCCACCTCCTGGGTTCAACTGATTCTCCTGCCTCAGCCTCCCAAGTAGCTGGGACTACAGGCACATGCCACCACCCTTGGTTAATTTTTTTGCATTTTTTAGTTGAGACGGGGTTTCACCATGTTGGCCAGCCTGGTCTCGAACTCCTGACCTCATGTGATCTGCCCGGTTTGCTCTCCCAAAATGCTGGACTAACAGTGAGCCACTGTGCCCAGCCAGAAAAAAAAAAAAGAAAAAAGAAAAAAGAAAAAATGCTATTTTATTGAGCCTATAGTCCTAGCTACTCAGGAGGCTGAGGTGGAAGGATCATTTGGGCTCAGGAGTTTGAGACCAGCCTGGGCAACATAGCAAGATTCCACTTCCTGCTCCCCCAAAATAGGAGAGAAAAATGTGAGGCTTTACCGAATATTTTCTCTATTTTATTGTTGGTCAATAATGTAATAAGATTTCTTAAAAACTTACCATATCAACCAGAGCAACATACATGAATAAGCCAGCAGTAAGTGCAAATATCCACATAGAAACATTTTCAGCATAATGACCAATGAAAATTCCTGTTGCCATTCCAAGATACGCCAGCATGGCTGACAAAGCATTATAAAGGACAGCCTGTTTAACGGTCATGCCAGCCTTTAGTAAAACAGCAAAGTCACCTTTAATAGAACACAAAAAAGGAGGAAAGTCATTGAGAAATCATTTTTAAGACACATACCAAGATACTTCCCAGATTTAAGAAAATTTTCCAGTGTTTTTGAGAGGGGGGAAAAAGAGACAAAATTAAGAATTACCTAGGGTTAAAGCAGTGTTACTCAGTAAATCACCCTAACAGCTGTATAAACTATTGTTTTTCCTTTTTATTCTTCATCATTCAACTTGATGTACAAACTTTTTCCTTCCTTCCTTTTTTTTTTTTTTTTTTTTTTTTTCCAGACAGCATCTTGCTCTGTCACCCAGGCTGGAATACTGTGGCACAATCTTGGCTCATTCCAACCTCTGCTTCCTGGGTTCAAGCCATTCCCGTGCCTTAGCCTCCCGAGTAGCTGGGACTACAAGCGCATGCTGCCACACCTGGCTAATTTTTTAATTTTTAGTAGAGACAGGGTGTCACCATGTTGACCATGGTGGTTTCAAACTTCTGATCTCAGGTGATCCCCCTGCCCTGGCCTCCCGAAGTGCTGGGATTACAGGTGTAAGCCACTGCGCCCAGCCAGATACCTTATCCAAAAAAATTTTTTTAAGGCTTACAACTTTGTCAAAATGATAAATACTAAAAATTTACTATCGTGGTCTTGCACTGTTTTCAAGGAGCTTGGAATTTGGCCATAAAGAAGGGAGGAATGGGTGAAGAAGACACATGAGATGATCAGCAAATGATAATGGTAATGCATAACCAAGAGCTGAAGAGTTTAATGCTACAATTATAAAAGGAGAAAAGAGACACATGAAGATGGAAATAAGAGAGGGGCTTCATGGGACTTGAATGTGGAACATAAATTAGATGCTGAAGATTATAAGGAATGGCTGAACATATAAAAAGGAACAAAAGTGAAAATGGTATCGGCAGTATGTATGTGAATATATCTCTGTAAGAAGAAAAACAAGGACGTGAACTGGGATCCAGAACTAGGGAAGGTTTTAAGGCCCAATGACAAAGAAGAACAATATTCAAAACACAACTCATCCACTTCCATTCAATTCCAATGAGATTCTCTTTCTCAGCTTCTGTTAATGGAAGATGATTCCTTTGTATCCTGTAGTCTTATTCACCTTGTATGTATGAAGATGATCCCTGATGTCATCAGTATGCTGGTTAGCAGACTTATAAGAAGGCATGGAATTGATGAAGAAGCTTGCTCAACTACCATTAGCAAAAGCCAGTAATACTAGGACGTTTCACCCACCTGGTAAATACAATTTATGTGGTTCTCTTACCTAATTCATGAGGCAACTCATGACAGAACACAGCAACAGAAGTACTTAAACCACTCGATAAGCCTTCAGTAAAAGCAGCACCTGTGTAAAAATCAATCAGAAAAAGTTTGGTTACATTAATTTGTGTGCTTTTAAATCTTATCAGTATGCAAAACGAGGTAACAAAAAAACAGTATTTTGGCGCGAATGAACACAAGTTTCCCAACCCAACTCTGTATCTTCTTTGTAAGAAATCTTAGAGTACATTCCATGAGGTCTAAATTTCCCAAAGGAAAACATCAGGCATGAAAGAGAAGGGAAGGTTTTCTATGCTTTAGAGTAAGCGGTTAAAGTTATACAAATCTGAGGAGTAACTGCTACCATATAAAAGGCATATTCAAGAATACAAAATAAACTGTTAAAAAGGTTTAGGAAAAAACTCTCTGTCAAGGATATAAACATGTTTCACTTGCCTCAGAGGAATTTACTATGTAACCAGATCTGTTTACATTTATTCTTTCACTATCTCAGTGAGTCTCAGTGAGAAAACTCTAAGACAAATAGCTGTCCCCTTTTAAAAAGCTGACATAGTATACAATCAATCAATTATAAACCATGACTGTGCTTTTTTTTTTTTTTTTTTTTTTTTTTTAAAGAGATAGGGTTTCATTCTGTTGGCCACGTTGGAGTTCAGTGGTGAGATCATAGCTCACTAGAACCTCAAACTCCCAGGTTCAAGCATTCCATCTACCTCAGTCTACCAAGCAGCTGGGACTACAGGTGTATGCCACCATGCCTGGCTAATTTTTTTTTATTTGTAGAGATAAGGTCTCACTATGTTGTCTAGGCTGATCTTGAACTCCTGGGCTTAAGCGATCCTCCTGCCTTGGCCTCCCAAAGTGCTGGGATTATAGACGTGAGCTACCACACCCAGCCGACTGTGCAGTTGGACATTCCTCCTTTGTCTGTTTCAGCTCTGCATAACATAGTATGAGAGCAAGAGCACTCGACTCCCAGGGAGCCAAGGCCAGGCCTAGCTATAACACAGCATAGCCTCCTTGGGCAAGTGGCTCCACCTTTACGGGCCTCAGTTGCCTAACTGCATGGTTCCTTCCAGCACTAAATTATTAAAATTTGTAAATATTGTGTTATCTCCCAATTGTGGTATAACAATTTATTAGCAAAAGTTCTATAATTCTTCTTAGGATAGAGATTGGTAACTGGACTTAGATGTATGAAGATTCCTTTAGCATAAAAGATGACAGAAAACATAATTTTACTTTTATAAATATTACTTACATTATCGATAAGGGAACTTCAATGTATAGGGAGAAAAAAAATCTCATACATGCATCATACAAATTAAAGGCTGATCTTAAGACCTTGCAATTTAAGAACAGCTTTTGACAGTTACAATTTAGGTTGTGGACTAGGCACAATTCCTAGCATTTAATCATACCTAACATTTATCAAGTACTTCATTGTCAAAGTAGTAAAAGAAAAAATAACATTTTTATACTCTTGGAAGTCACTAATATCCTCATCTAAACTAATCTATTCTCTGTTAAAATTTGACTAGGTGTTTAATGTGAAAATTTCAGAATCAATCAACACGGAACAAATATGTAGACATATACCAATTGCTAGGCCATCGCTGAAATTGTGCAGGCCATCACCCATTATCACCATCCAGGCCAGAGTGGCGATGCCGGCATCTTTCAGCTCCTCCCGAGAGTAGCGCTGGCTGTGACTGTGAGGATGGTGGTTTTGGTGGTGGTGGTGATGGAGAATATGATGGTAGTCATGATGGTGGTGAATGAGATCATCTGACTGGCCAAGTGTATCGTGGAAATGTGAATGGCATTTATTCTTGCACCCTCTGGGTACATATTCATTGTAGACTTCCTGTGGATGAGCATGAGCTATCATGACCTCTTCTTCTTCCAAGATTGCAGGCTGCTGAGAATCAAAGTGCGAGGGCTCTTGTGAGTCTGCTCGTAAATAGCCTTCAGTTCCTAGGAATAAACATAAAGGGTACGGGGCAGTTAGAAGGCTTTGTTACTGGACTTGGAGACATTTCAAACCTCACTGAAAAAGTCAACAAAAGATCTTAGAGCATGATAACTCCTTCATATATGCAGAACTAAACATTAAAGTATTACTAATGAAAAACATCAATAGATTTTTAATGAATTCCAGAAATAGAATGGTCTCAAATATTAAGAATGGATTTTAAATGTTAACCTTCAGCAACTACCTCTCAGATTCTCCCTTAATTTATTCTGCCTCCCTACCTTTTTAAAGATGTCTTTTTTCCTCATCCTAAGAGAAGAACCTGCTTATTTTAGAAAACATGTTACATTAGATATTTAAAATATTTATTTTAGAAAAATATCTTAGAGAAGTAATGAAAATTAGAAATAAAAGAACACGAATAATCCTGCCATGTGACTTCCTTTTTTGGAAGGCAAAATTCAAGGAAAAAACAGAGAATCTGAATTATTTCATCATCACCAAGAAGCAATTATTATCTATTTGTGCAAAGGAAAATAAATCTCCACAATAAGGTTACTTTTTTTTCTCCTGTACATAGTTACCATCCCTGACACTGCAGCCCATTTCTAGAGCAGGTATTTCCTCCTCTTCATTACACATTTCACTGGAGTCCATTTAAAAATCTGAAGAGGGGGCCAGGCACGTTGGCTCATGCCTGTACTCCCAGCACTTTGGGAGGCAGAAGTGGGCAGATCACAAGGTCAGGAGATCGAGACCATCCTGGCTAACATGGTGAAACCATGTCTCTACTAAAAACAAACAAACAAAAAAATTAGTCGGGTGTGGTGGTAGGCACCTGTAGTCCCAGCTACTTGGGAGGTTGAGATAGGAGAATGGTGTAAACCCGGGAGGCGGAGCTTGCAGTGAGACCGGATGGCACCACTGCACTCTAGCCTGGGCGACAGAGTGAGACTCTGTTTTAAAAAAAAAAAAAAACAAAAACAACAACAAAAAATAAAAATAAAAAACCAAAAAAAGGGAACAGATGCAGGAAGAACAGCGAAAGCATTTTACTTGGTCTTCAGAGAAAAACAGCATGTTGGAGAATATACAGTGGACAGGAAACCATACAAATAGGCAGCAGCAACAATAAAGTTGTTCTCTCCCCTCAGTCAACAACTGTCTATTACATACCGATACTAAGCCAGATACTCCAGCACTAGGCAGTAGGGAGAGACTGGAGCATGACAAAGTGTCTGCCCTCAAGAAGCTTATCTAATCTTGTGGGGAGACAGCCACTGAGCAAGGAAACACAGGTATAAAAAAGGTACTGGAGGCACTGGTTTTAGAGAAGTGCAATATGGAGAGTGACTGGGAGACCTGTTGTAGTTGAGTGCTCAGTTCTGGCCTCTAAAGGAAATATCTGATTCGACACCTGAACAACAAGAGGAGAAATTTATGTGATGGTCTCAGAGAACAGTATTCCAAGCAGAAGGAATAGTGAGTGCACGGCCCAGAGACAAGCCTTATGTGCTCCCAGGGTCAGCGGGGCTGGAGCACAGTGAACAATGTGGGAGAGTGGTGGGCTCAGCGGGACCTTGAAGATCATGGCAAGGAGCTAGGTTTAAAATATGAATCTTAACTCAGTCTGTCTGACAAGATATGCCAAGCAAACAGCCAAGTTTCAGGAAAAACATGGTAGATACAACCTTAGGCAAGTGATCAAAATTAACACCACCAATACATGACAAAGAATCATATCAGGTGGCACACCATGTCACAGAAAAGGATAAGTACCATTTTGTGGTATTCCTGCCAAAACTGATCAACCTAATCATACAAAAATACTAAACAAACCCAAAATTAGAGGCAACTAAATGCAGTATTTGATCCTGAATTGTACTCTGGAACAATATTTTGGTGGGGGTTGGGAGGAGTGTTGCGGCAAAAAAAAAAAGCACTATTAAGGCATTTGGAACAAAAGAATAACATCTACAGAGAATGGCACTGTATCAATATAAATTTCCTGATTTAATAATTAAACTCTCATTATATGAGAGAATGTCCATTTTCCTAGGGAACATACACTAAAGTATTTAGGAGTAAAGAAACATCATGTCTATAACTTACTCTCAAATGGTTTAGAAAAAAAGTGTGTGTGTAGCTGGCCCTTTAATCACTAAAAATTAAAGAAAAAGGTGTGTGTGTGTGTAGACAGAGCTAGAGAAAAAGAGTGAGAAATAAATGTGCGGTAAAATAACCGGGGAATATGAGTGAATGGGATACAGGAATTCTTTGTACGATTCTTGAAACTTTTCTGAGTATGAATTTACTTCAAAAGTTACAGGAAAAATAAATGTAAATATACATAAAACAACTTACTCACTGGCAATTTTTAAAAATGTATGAGATACATTTTTATCTACATTTTGGGTTTGAAAAACCCAAAACCAAAGGACATGGTCCCATTTCTTCCAGATAGTCCAAGTTGCCTGCAAATCATACAGCAATGAACTCCTTCTAGCCCTAAAATTTACGCATAAGAACTTACGATCATCTGTATCTACTTTCTCCTCATTTGCTGAAAGTTGAGATTCATACTTGGACAACTGCTTCTTAATCTCCACATCATCATCATTTTCGGGTTTCTTCTGATTCTAAAATAGTAAAGGAAAACAATACTTTAAAACAGTAATTTGTTTATATATATATATATATATATATATATATATATATACAGCTTTTGATCAATAACCAGGTAAGCAAAAGACACAGAATGCCCCTACAGTCATCTGCGCTAAGCATAGTCCCACACTAGCAGCACAGTATCTCCTGGGAACTTGTCAGAAATGCATACTTCCGGCTGGGTGCTGTGGCTCACGTCTGTAATCGCAGCACTTTGGGAGGCCGAAACAGGCAGATCACGAGGTCAGGAGTTCGAGACCAGCCGGGCCAATATGGTGAAACTCCATCTTACTAAAAATACAAAAATTAGCTGGGCGTGGTGGCATGCGCCTGTAGTCCCAGCTACTCAGGAAGCTGAGGCAGAAGAATCGCTTGAACTCGGGAGGCAGAGGTTGCAGTGAGCCGAGATTGTGCCACCGCACTCCAGCCTGGGTGACAGTCTCAAAACAACAACAACAACAAAAAAAACCCAGCTAGGGGCATTTCCTTCAGGCATCTAGTGATCTGGTAACCACCTGCCTGGCTGCCTCCATGCCTCTTCTGCACACTGAAACCCCATACTTCTCATACTTTTTATAACCTAAAACTATAGTTTTTTAGTTATTAAAATAAAACACTTTTCTTTAATAAAACACCATTAACATGATTTCTCTTTTAAAACAAGCCTCTATTAACCTTGAATTCATCACTGGGCTTTAACCATCCCAAATACCATACCAGAGAAATTGTACCTAAGTCCAAGCAGCCTCTATGTTGCGTAAAGGTCACTGTTTGAACAATGGTGCCTGTGTATCATCTACTTAGAACACTTAAAATAAAGGTTTACACATAAATAACAGATTTCTTATTTGCAGTACCTTTAAATATGATGATCACCACCATACCTAAGATTTCATTCGAGCTCTAATAGCATATCAAGTGTCTATACATTCTTAGGTTTTAAGAGCTTTTAAAGGCAAACACACACACAAATCTTTACACTTATCCTAAATACAATGCCTCAATCACAGAAAGTACTTAAATATTTGTAAAAGTAAATGAACTCAGGGTATCTTAAATCATTTATGCTGGTGCTTTATTTCTCATTGGGCAATTGTTCTAGAAGGTAGAGTTTAACAAATTCTTTCATTCCATAAGTATTAAGGGCCCATAATGTTCCCTATGCTAAATGCTGGGAGTAGAACATAAAATAAGCCCCACACAGTCTCTGTTCTCATGGAGCTTATTATCCACAGGGAGAGGGATTTTACACAGGTAATGATTATACACTTCTTTGAGTATAATTTTTGACACATTTTATAATAGAAAAGAACAGAGTGCTATTAAGAGTGTACAATAACATGACCTCAATAATTTCCAGGTGGCCACTGAAAAAATATAACTTATACCAAGACCTAAAGATAGGCAGGAATTTGGTGGGGAAGGTGGGGGAGGCAGCATTCCAGGCAGGGAGTAGCACCTGGAAGGGGTCAGCACTGCTCTGGAACTCAAAGAAGTACAAGGTGGCTGGGGCCTACTAGGTCAGAGAGGGTGGCCAGAGATGAGGCTGAGGCAACTAAAGGAGATCAGACAACAGAACTCTGTTAAGAATAGTGGGCTTTGTCCAAAAACTTATGCAGTCACTGAAGGAAAGATTCTAAGTAGTGGTGGGCAACCTCATCATATTTTCATTTAAACAAATCACTGCCTGCTCTGTGAAATCTAGATTGGGAAAAGAAGGAAAGCAAAATAATGTGGACAGGCTCCTACTAGGAAGCAATAACTGTCACTCAGGTGGGAGATAACCATGGCTTGGACTAGAATGACAGCAAGAAAGATGGAGAGGAATGGAGAGACCGTGGACATACTTATTATACTTATTAAAACTTGGTTGGATATGGGGATGAGGGGGATATCAGAGATGATTCTCTAGTTTTCAGCATCAACAATAACCTTCATTAGCAGAAGGTTAACCTTAAGTAGCAGAAGGCAGGTAGCCTAAAAATATGATATATAGAATCTCCCAGGGGTGCAGGATGGACTTCTTAAGAAAAATCCTAAGTAAAATGCCCTGTTATGAGCTTGAAGAACTCCCCATACTCACAATATAATGAATAGTATTTTTCTTTTAGAGAGAATTAGATTAAAAATTATTAAGTAACTTTAATATCTGGATGCCTTTAATAAAAGATAAACTCACCATATTCCAAAAAGGGAAGAGAACATGTAACATTTGCAAAACTCCTATGGGAAGTCTTCGTCTAGAAATTATGCTTACTTGCTGTTTCATGTTCCTTAAACATTGAATATTTATTACCATCTATCATGTACTAGACGCTATTCTACACATTGGAGACAGAGCTGTAAACAAGACAGATCCTGGCTTTTAAGAGCTTACATTCTAGTAGATACTATTTTAAAGCAGAGCGTATCAAACTACTCTATAACCCACATTAATACATGTAATGTAAAACAGTAATATATATATAATATTACTGTTGCATTTAACAATATTGGTTATGACATACAGATTGATTTTATAACTCACTAACAATCTAGAGTTATAACCTAGAGTTAAAAAAGAAAAAATATTCTGTATCAGATAACAGAGGGCCTATTTCTTGGAGTCCTAGGTTAAAGAGTGCTAAGTTAAAGAAGAGCTATCCTTAGCTGGGCATGGTGGCATAAGCCTATGGTTCCAGTTACTTGAGAGGCTGAGATGGGAGGATTGCTTAAATCCAGGAATTTGAAGCTGCAATGAGCTATGATCATGCCACTGCACTCTAACCTGGGCAACAGAGAAAGATCCTGTCTCTTAAAAAAAGATCCTGTTTTCTTAAAAAAGGAAAAAAAGAAAAGAAAAAAGAAAAGCTGTATTTAGGTAAAACTTGGAAACAAAATTGAAATGAGAATGTTAAATAAATTATGGCATTTTGACCCAGACATACCGTTAAAAAAAAAACCAACCCATCCCCAAGTCTCCCAGAATGAAAACTGATCTTTTTTTTTTTTAATGTAAGAATAATTGCAGAAGACTTAAAGAAGTAGGAATAAACTAGTCCATACATGGCAGGTAACCTAAAACTATGATATATGGGATCTCCCAGGGGTGCAAGATGGCTCTCTTAAGGAAAATTCTAAGTAAAAAATGCCTGAAGAGCTCACAATACTCACCATATAATGAGTAGCTTTTTTTTTCTTTTTGAGAGAATTAAATGAGATTAGAAACTATTCAATAACGTTAAGAAACAGTCTAAGGGAAGCAATTGGGACAATGGGAACACAGAAGATGACTTCCTTGATTAAGAAAAAATAAGCTATTCTTATTTTACTTCTTCCCTCTATATTTAGGTGCACTAAAGAGAGGGTTCCAAATTTTTTAATTTGAGGTTTCAGTGAATGTTAAATCCCTAAAAGCAAATAGTCCTAGTATGTAAACACTCTCCTGTTTACACATGCATTTGTTTCCCACAGTGAGCTCTATGCTCAGCAAGAATCAACTGTGCTAGTTTTGAAACCTCTTCACGCCAGTTATATTTATTACTGTAATTGCACAATTTAATTACACATTGCTCAAACAATGAAATTATGGTAAGGAGTTAACTTCTTTTTTGGGGAATAGAGATAGGGTCTTGCTATGTTGCCCAGGCTGCTCTCAAACTTCTGGCCTCAAGCAATCCTGCTGCTTCAGCCTCCCAACATGCTAGGATTATAGACATGAGCCACCGTGCCTGGTAGGGGGATACTTAATTCCATGAACACAAAAGCTGAATGCTTGGAAGATTCAAAGGCAAGGTGCTAAAAAAAGATATCAAATTACATAAGGCTACCACTGAATAAATTTTTTTTAAATTTCCAAAACCTAGATTCTACATTCAGAATAGCTTTAAGTGTGTAATCTCTTGTTCAATTTTAGAGAGACCAAAATTGGAAATCATAGATCAAGCAGCATGGCTGATAAAGAAAAAAAGAAAAGATAATACAGAATACAGAACTCCAACTTGAAGAAAATCCTGGTCAATATCAAATGACCAGAATATGAGTGTACAGATGTATTAGGTTAGATTAAAATGTTGAGATGTGAACACATCATTTTTTTTTTTTTTTTGAGACAGAGTCTCACTGTTGCCCAGGCTGGAGTGCAGTGGTGTAATCTCAGCTCACTGGAGCCTCTGCCTCCTGGGTTCAAGCAATTCTTGCGCCTCAGCCTCCCAAGTAGCTGAGATTACAGGCATGCACCACCTCACCTGGCTAATTTTTGTATTTGTAGTAGAGATGGGATTTCGCCACGTTGGCCAGGCTGGTCTCGAACTCCTGGCCTTAAGCGATCTGCCTGCCTTGGCCTCCCAAAGTGCTGCGATTACAGGCATGAGCCATTGCACCTGACCCACATTATTTTTAAGAGTCTCCTGACAGTCTTCTGAATGACTTGCCTGATCATATCAAATAAAAAGTGGCAAATTACCATAGGGGACTCAAAAGTGTTTTTTCGCCAGAAAGAAAGAGCCTATTGTTTGACTTCATACCATTTCTAATCCAATTTGCAAAGGGCAAGCCTATAAAAGTGACATACCCTTTAAAAGAAAACAGAACATTTAACTACTGGGTGACTAATTAGAAATTAATCACATTAGTTAATCATAATTACTAATAAATATTGATAGTGTATCCATGTATACATGATGCTTCTGGTCTTCAAGGTCCTGCTGGTACCTTGTCTGGTCACTTATACAGATGTTGTTCATCCTTCCCTTTCTTACCCTGTCATGAGTTTCAAAAGAATAGCAAAGATAGAAAATTTCAGAGCTATTAAGATATAGAAATGCTCCTCACAAACATCTCTGGGACCAAAAAGTACTTCAAGGGTACTGAACTCCCTCTCATACAAAGTTCATACAACCTGGGCATGCTAGTTTAACAATCTAGTTAGAGTACTACTATAAATAAATGTCTGAAGCATAGTAAGTACTCAGCATACATTTTCTTACCTTTTTCTTCTTATCTTTAAATTGTTTGATCAATGTGAGAACATGTTCGACAAGAAACATGAAATACAGGCCTCCTAGAGCTGTTAGACCCTTCCATGTGGAATCAAAATAGGCACTTTCTTCTATGTTTTGAGAAGACAGATGACTGAAAAGTGGTCCTCTTTTCATTTCCATTGCTGGTTCTTCATGGCTATGACTATGGTGGTGACTTGCATGAGACTGAAGGCAAAATAATTTGTTATTTATAAATTCATCAGTTTCACACAACAAGTCAGAAAGTTGGCTAGGTAAGGTCAAAACTGAAATCATTCAGTTACACAATTATTCAGATATTTCAGAGACGAGGTGCAGTTTAGGAAATTAAAAATAAAATGACCAATGAGTGGCTAGCTATCTAGAACTTAATGCATGTCATGTACTTCAGATACATTCCCAGTGACCCTCATAATACATAAATAGTAAGCATTTTCAACGCGTGACAAATTACCATGGCCACAAATAACAGGAATACTAGACTTAATGTGCACAGTTTCTACTGCTTATATTCCCAACCGAAAAGCCCATACCAATGTCATCAGACCAGCATTGTAAGAAGCCTAGTGTGTGTGTGTTGGGCCCTGGCAGGTACCCGAGATCCAGGTGTACTGCCCTAGCAGCCTGTAGCTGAGTAGAGTACTAACTACCACTATTGCACATTAGGGAATCGGGTGTGGAACACACTAAGAGACTGGGGGATCACAGAGTACGCCCCATACACATGCCACTTTCTATCAGCAGGTCTTCCCAAACATCTGCCATCTGGTGGTCCGAGAGCTTGTCAGAGCAACATAGTTTTCTTTCACTACTGAATGGAACATGAGATTTGTAGTGCTCTAGGCATGGTGTGATTTCCTTTTCCCAATCACCTGAAAACCTTTAATGGGAATTTAAATAATGAAACACGCATATTTTTTGACTGAGCACTTATTCCAAATATCTGCTGGAAAAGTAAATTCACTTTACCAAACTTGTTTTATGTGTCATGAAGTGTAAATCTCTAAATACATACCCAAACATTCAGGTCTGAAGAAAACCTCCAAGTTTCTTGGGTACATAAAGGGTCACATATTTTATTTCTGTGGCAATTACACTAACAGATAAAGCAGATAACTCACATTGCTGCAGTACCTCACAGTACTAATGGCTGGGCAGTATTTGTCTCTTTTTATTAAGTGGGTTTCAAAAAGTTAAATTAGTCTGTGTTTAGTAAAAGGAAAGCAAAAATTTCACAAATGTATTAAGATCCAGCAGAAAAATACAGATTTCACTTACCAAATATATTTTAAAATAAGCCTTTCTAAACCAAATTTCTAACATTTCATACAAAAAATTCTAGTAAAAACCAAAACATATTATTTTTTCAGTGTTGAATAATCAAACACTAACAGGAAAAATTACTATACTTACATGTGGAAGAAGGTGTAAAAAAGCATCACCACTCAAAGTCCCAACGGCCAGTGCAACAAGGAAACTCAGGAGAAATTTGAAAAACACCCGATTCATGAGAGGCACTAAGATAACCCCCAGCAGAGACAGGAAACTGATGATGGAAATGGCTATAAAACCACCAACCCAGGCTGTCAAACAAAACAAAACAGAGCAAAGAAAAATTATACAATTAATAAACTTCACAAGAAAGACTTTTGGAGAGTAGCATAAAGCAACATGTAAAAGGAGAGAAGCTAAAAACATACATTCATTCAATGTGAATAGGACCTACTGTGGCAATAGCACAATAACCAAGAAATCTGTTGTTGGCTCAAATGAACAACCTGACGGGTACTTAAGAACTCTCCAGGTAAGGAGCATAGCTCTAACGGGAAATTCTTCAGGTTGGGGTGAAAGAGGAAAAATAAATGGTTACCAAGGATGAACTGTAGCTCACTTAGGAACTGAACTTTCAGATTCCCATAACAGCTAAATTATAAAAGAGTTTTTTTTTTTTCTTAGAGAAAAGGAGAAGAAAATAAAGAAGAGGAGGAAACCAGGAATTCAATAATATCCTCAGAAAACAAAGCAGTGATTCCTTCCTCATTACTTTTGAGCAATGCGACCCTACCTTATAGCATAGCTTATCCTAGTTTCACTTATCAATAAGAATGTATCAGTATTAGGTTTCCAAGCAGCATAAATGAACCCAAGACCTCTTCCCAAACAGTGTGACATGATATAAAAATCCCAAATTTCAGGTGATCCTGACACCTTCTTGTAGGATGAACACAGAGAAGTCCTAACTGAAATTTGATTTTCTGGGTTTTTTTAAAGGGCAGGGCTAACACCCCTTCCTTGCTTTCTTCACATTCAAGGCAAAGAACAACTAAGATGACATACGTGGAACTGTACTGGAAAACAAATGGGCTGATGCAAATCTAAGGAAAAGTACAACATAAACGAATCTACTGAAATTGTTTTTACATAAAAGAGGCAATTTTACCTATTTGTAATGAATAGGTCTTTGGAGGGATTTCAGCCTTCTTTTCACTTGTATGAATCAGACAAGATCTAGCATCAATTTGGTTGATGATGGCTGGACAGAGATAGTTGAATTCTGTTGCATTCAGTGGAACCTGGACGCCCATGCCATGAGATGTCAGTAGTTTTGATGCATTGAAACACTGAAAGAAACAAAGCAGGGAAAATCACCAAAAGGCATCCCCGTCAGAGTAATGTGATGACACAAGACTCTTTTTAACTAAAGCTACTTCTTTGTTTTCTCAAGTTAATGAAAATTAAAATCAACTTCTGTTTTGAGCACCTTGGAACTTGCCTCCAGCTACCTGGCAATACTATGTCACCATAGTGGTATCCCACCTCTTCTGTCTATCTCATCAGAGAAGCAGTACATCACGAGTCACCTAGGGAGAAAGCCTCAAGTGGAACAAGCATGAGGATAAATGGAGATTCACAAGCCTGTTAACTCACTGTATAAACGTATTAAGGAAATGAGCTTCAATTTCAAAATGGGGTTCATCAGAGATTGAGAAATATGTTGCTTCAGTACTAACGCTATCCTACTTGGCCTAAACAAGTCCAAGACATGCCCCTCTTCTAGTTATGACTCTACTTGCAAAAACTCAGTTCTGTCTACATACCTGGCAAAGTAATGCTCTGCAATGAGAGGATATTAAATTATGCAGATTATTCTTGTGGAGGGCAAGGCTGCCTGTACCAGCAGGCAGATGTTTTCAACTATTTAATTAGATGACAAACTTAGTTTGAAGTTATTCCTCTGTGCAATCTCTCCCCCAACCAAAAAAGAAAAAGAAAACAAACAAACAAATAAAACCCAAAACTGGCTTTAGTACCAATTTCTCATCTTCTGTAAAGACATTTTCAACTCCCACCACAGTTCTCAGTTGGTACTACTCAGAGCAAACTTTATCACCAGGTCCGCTACGGCTATGACGATTACTAGGATTAGTCCAGAATTAGTACAGTCACATGCTGGTTTGAATGAAGTACTGAAGTTTTGCTTATTAAACTGTATCAACTAATTCCTTGTTCCTTTTTTTTGACATAATTCCCTGTTCTTGACATCTCTCAGCCAAGGTGAATTATGTACAGTCTGGAAGTCTACTCTAGAAAAACCACATGAACTCAGAACCTCACTGCCCAGACTTTTCCCTTGTCCAGCATGACGTTCATGGAAATTGCTCCAATTTCAATCATTCCTTAAGTCATGGTGGACCTTCTGTCAAGTACGCAGCAGTGGTATTCTCAGTTGTCTTCAGCCCCCTCAGTCACACAATATGGATTCTAACATCCTGCTTTCTAACATCCCTACAATATGGATTCTAACTCCTGCTTTCAACTCCTCATTTTCTATTTTTTATTAATAATGTTCACCTTTATAGATTTTCTCTAAAGATAGCCTTGATATCTTTCTCTACATATTTTATATTCTATATTACAAAAAATTTTAGGAGGCAGCACTATAGTCACCAAAATAACCGTTCCCTAAGTTCCGAATTAGGAATGTTTACAATATAGCAGGCAGCTGAGAAGGTGGAAATTTCCTTTTCAATAACTTCATCATTTTACTTTTACTTTAAACTCATCACAACTAGAAACAGAGTAGCAGAGACAGGACAGACACACAGGTATATTAAAATAATGCACTCATCTTACCTCCTGAGGATTTTCATTCGTGTTTCTAGAATACATAAAGCCTTTTCGGGGCTCACTCATAGATTCATTTGTTTTTCTACCAGCCAGCCGGCTCACCAGGCTCTTTTCTGTGACACTGGGTGGAGTGGAGCTGCTTACATCTTTGAGGAAGAGTTTTCCAGGTCTTGGAGTCTCTATTGTCTCTAAAAAGTGAGTTCCTTCAGAGACAGTGTTGTACATAGTTGAGGTCACTTCACTAGTACTAACACTGTCCTTGACATTCCTTCTACCATTGGCATGTTCTGGTCGGTGAGCTCCTTTCCCTTGGCTGTTTCTAGGATCTTTACCTGAACTATCTGAGTCATGTTCTGGGCAAAGAGCTTTTCGCTTATTTTTACCCGAAGCAGCATGATTACGGTGAGAGTGATGCTCGTGGTCCGAGTGATGCTCGTGGTCCGAGTGATGCTCATGGTCATGGTGTATATGGATTCTTTTAATCTTATCTATGCCTATATTTTGAAGTAATTTTCTGAACCCTTCAACTGACAAAGAATTATTTTCTCCATAGCGGTAGAAAAGCTGTTGTAGATGATACTGCCGTGTGGTAATTGCCAAGTCAACATTAATGCCGGATTCCCAATTCGGACTAATTTTCTCAGTGGTCTGGGGGAAAGCAGCTGCTGATTTTAGTTCATGAAGGGGATTTGTGACAGAGAGGGTGAAGGTCAGGATCAAGATTACAGATAACTTCCTCGCCATTGCACCTTCCTAGAAAAGACAGGAAAAAAAATTAACTCACTTCTAAAACAAATTGAATTAAGAAACCTCATACTGAAAATTAATGTGTAATCAAGTAATCAAAGTTGCCAGAGCATCATGTGGTGTGACTAGTGTGGCACTAGGTAGTGTGAAGATGGAAAGAACTATAGTCCTAGGCTCTACCCTTGCATTCCTAAAACACATGAAACAAATGGAGAACAGCTAACTGAGTGCTAAGAGACTGCCATTAGCACTGTAAAAGCAATAGTAATTCAGAGACAGGAGAGATCCATGTGGCCACAGCCATCAACTTCTTACTGAAGTTGAGAATTTATTTGAATGAGTATTGGAATCACTGAGGCCAATGATTCAAAATGAAATCTAGGCCAGGTGTGGTGACTCATGCCTATAATCCCAGCACTTTGGGAGGCTGAGGCAGGCAGATCACCTGAGGCCAAGAGTTTGTGACCAGCCTGGGCAACATGGTGAAACCCTGTCTCAAAAAAAAAAAAAAAAAAAAAGAATGAAATGAAATCTAGCTACCTTGATCATCACCATCATTTCATAAGATAATCTTCAAGCACCAAAAAATAGAAATAATAATCTCAATTCACACATTTAAAAAATTTTAAACTAATACACTTTCCTTATATACAAGTCCATTTAAGACCCCTTTCTGCAATCACAATCCTCAAAGGTGCTCAATTTTGCCAGTGTATCCCTCAGGATATTTTCTATGCATACTCAAATACATGTATACTTAATTTTTCAAAAAAGATTTTTTTAAAATTTAATTTTATTTTTGTGTAGAGAAGAGGTCTCACTATGTTGAGGTCTCACAATGTCGTCCAGGTTGGTTTTGAACTCGTGGCCTCAAGAGATCCTCCACCTCCACTTCCCAAAGTGCTGGGATTACAGGCGTGACCACCACGCCCAGCCTCAAATAGGTGTATACTTTAAATACACACTGAATCTTTTTTTCCTTCTTGACAATGAATCAGACACGTTATGTCCATACATAGAATTCTTAAAGTGAACTGAACTTCATGAAAAACTCACTGTAGCATCCTTGTGTTACTACAAACCAGTCAACATTTAATCACAGACTGTTAATAATCCACAGCAGTGTTTGGAACCAAAGGCCTATGCCCCAAGGAGGAGGGAGCAATTGAGTTGGAGCTTGAAAAGCAGAATTCAGTTAAGCAGAGCCAGAATTCGAGCCAGAATTCAGCTAATTCAGATCCAGCAGGATGTCCAGCACCAACGGTGGAGGTGGTGGTGGTCAAACCCACATCTCCAGCAAAAGACGCAGACGTCAAGCTTCCAACTGAGCAAGAGCATGGGGCTATCCAGCTCTATCAGGGTCAGCTGTTCTTCTCTGGGCAGCGCTCTCGCATTCATTACCATATCTAAAATACCGGTAATTCCTATTTTGCAAGGCGAATGAGGAAAACACATGAAGGAATGTGTATTACAAGTACTCGTTAAACTCATGTGTTGCACAAGTGCGGGGTATTATACAGGGAACAGTGGGAAATGGAGGTAACGGGGTAGAACGACACTTCTGAAAGAGGAATCTTTCGGGCTTGAAGTTTCGGGAATTCTTCTACTAGGCAAAAGATAAACATTTAGAAATCATTCCCAGGAGAGGAGGCGAGGAGCGGGGTGGGAGGGGACTAGCACAGAGGACAGCTCCGAGCCTTTCTCCAGGGAGGATGCTGAGCGCGGTCGCGGACCCGTTGAAGGATCTCCTTTCCAGCAAGTTGGCGTGTGCTGGAGGAAAACGGAAAGCAGAGGGGAAGGGCCTTGGAGAAAAAGGCGAGTACAGAAAACGGCGAAGAGGGCACAAAGCTCTCTTCTAAAAGCTTTTTATTTCTAAACACGTCAGTCCCTTCTTCGAATATGGGATGAAAAGTACGGATCTTTCCCTCAAAAAATTCTCCGTTGCACCCCGAAACCCATCTGAGCATCCTAAGAAGTCCGCCTCTCTAGGGCGAGTGGGCGCCTGCGGGGGGCTCCCCCCAGCATCCTCTTTCTGTAGCCCCCTGCTCGGTCCGCAGGACACTGTTCTCCGCAGAACACCCCCTCCCCGCCCCGCCTATCTGGCCGGCGGAGCTCCCCTCCCAGCCGCCCTGCTCCCGGACCTGAGAGACACGTCTCCGCGGCCTCGTCGTCCCACGGCCCGGCCACGCGCGCAGGTTTGGTTCCACACGGGCGGTCCAAAGGGCTCGGAACGGGCCCACTGGTCTCTTCAAAAAATCTCTACCAGGCGCGGACACGCAGTGGTTTCATTGGGTTGGCTGCCCCTCGGTCCGGAGGTAGCGCCGCGCAGCCACCCGGCAGCCGCGCCCCTAGCCTTCGCGGAGCTGGAGGACAATCACTAATTACCGCCGCGCGCTGCGCGGCGGGGAACCACCGCCCCCTTCGGCCAGGACTGCGGGGCATGCGCAGTGCGACCCCGGAACCCGGCTCCGCAGACGGATCCGCTTTTCCGTGTGTTCGCCGACGCCGCGGGGGCGTGGCGCGGCCTAGCGCACTCTGAGCAGTTTGGTGGTCATTTCCTCGAGGCCCTACTCGCTAGCCAGCGGCCCTGCGGCCAGCTCTGGCCGGTGCTAGGAGCCGGGTCATAAGGGGTAGCGAGATGTTTCTGACGCTGCCCTGGCACATGAGCCCCGGGTCCTTCAGGGAGGGTCCCGAGCCACTCGGGTTTCACTCTTGGGACAAAGGCCTGGCTCGTGCGCGAGGCGGGGCCACGGTCCCAGAAGAGAGCTAGCAGAGCGGGGGCTTTGCACAGGTGTTCGAGTGTGGTGGAGCCAGAGGGCCGCAGGAGGGCGGGGCTGCCTTCGTCTGGCCCGCGGCTGCCTGCGAAACGCGGACCGGGTGATGCCCCGGGAGACACCACTCTAGTAGTTCCGCTCCGAGGGCGGAAGTGCGCGTCTCAGTCTGTGCGGTTGACCAGTTAGCGACATGGTGGCGCCTGTGCTGGAGACTTCTCACGTGTTTTGCTGCCCAAACCGTGTGCGGGGAGTCCTGAACTGGAGCTCTGGGCCCAGAGGACTTCTGGCCTTTGGCACGTCCTGCTCCGTGGTGCTCTATGACCCCCTGGTAAGAGGTCGCTGGACCCCCGACCCTTGTGCTTTTGGGGTTGAACCTGTGGACGTGCACCGGGCGCGCTGTAGTTGCCGCCCCAAACCTAGGAGGCGAGTCAGGGGAGCGGGGTTTGGGCTCAGAGTCTCCCGTGGACCTATCGGACTCGCTCCTCGCCCCTCACTCTTCGCCGTCTCACGCGTGGCGTCATCCTAGGGTCATTGCTGCCCATCACCTGCCAGTAACTTGTTGGTCGCAGACAGAAACCCGAATGATGAGAATCTTACCTGAAGCCTTCTTTGGGGAACTGTAGTACCGTTAATCAATTTGGGTTTTAAAACAATTGAAATTTATATGTAAATTAAAACCATCATCCCACGGGTGCAATCTCATTTCTGTATTTCCTTCAGTTTTGGTTAATGAACTTTTGTTGTATTGAATTTCAAGGAAATGTTACCTGTGTTTTAGCTACGGGAATGGACATTTTAGAGAAAGTGACAGTTTGGGGGAAAGATCATAGGGGATGGGGATGCTAAGCCCTGGTGAGAAGGCGGGACTTCCCTCGACTTCACCCAGTTGATTATTTTCTTGGCGCTTTCCTTACCATATTTCTACAGTGAATAGTTTTTGTATGCTCCCCAGAATTCATTGTAATCCCATTCCCACTGGCTAATTTAGGTCGATACAGTTAGTCTTGCATCTCAAAAGGAGGCTCAGTATAAAAAGTAAAATGTTGAAAATTAAAATACAATGTATTTTATTTTTCTCCTACACATAGGAGATGGCTATGTGTATTTCTGATCATACTGATTTATTGATTTGATTAAAACTTTCATTATTGGCCAGGAGCGTGTCTCGTGTCTGTAATCCTGGCACTTTGGGAGGCAGAAGTGGGAGCATTGCTTGAGTCCAGGAGTTCAAGACCAGTTTAGGCAACAGAGCGAGACCCCCAGTCTACAAAAAGTTAAAAAAAAGAAATAGCTGGGTGTGGTGGCGTGCGCCTATAGTCCTAGCTACTCGGGAGGTTGAGGTGGGAGGATCGCTTGAGCTCAGGAGTTTGAGGCTGCAGTGGAGTGGGATCACACCACCGGACTCCAGCCTGGGCAACAGAGCCAGACCCTATCTCAAAAAAAAAAAAAAATTATTCTCACACCCTTTGCAGATTTAAATATGTATATGAAATATTTTTATCCACATTACCCCATCTTGAGCTTGCTTGCCTCTTCCTGGTTTTTGTTTCTTGTTGTTTACATACTTGAATGGCAAGAGAAAGTGCAAAAAACAAGGGTAAACTTTAAAGGGACCATGAGGCAAGGACCGACTGTAGAATGGGAGAGACCACAGCAGACTCTCCATCATCTCCCACAGCGTCTCCTCATCTCTCACAGCGTCTCCTCATCCAGCACCGTGAGCGCGGAGCCTTGCGGCATTGCGGCACAGTTCCGCCATGGCTGGGCACTGGGAGGACCCCAAGAGGGGCGGCTCTGGGGGTGGAGTTGTCAGGGAAGCAGGAGCCCGGGAGAGCCAGGGTGACACCATTTTAAAATCAACTCCGTCGTAAAATTAGCAAGGCACACTCTTTGCCAGTCAACCCACGGTCCTGAGATGTTTACGGCAGAGGAAGCAGCTTGGTAACGCCTACAAGGACAAACTCCCACAACGACAAAATGTCCAGATGCCCCCATATCACAGGACAAGATCTGCTTTTAAGATGATTATACTCATGCTTTGATGTACTTACACACTGAAATGAAATTCTGATTCAGCTGTAGAATCCCATCTTTTTGCAGCAGTTGAACGGATTTGTTCCCATGTATTCCATCAGATTTTAAATGATAACCTGGTGGCTAAGCTAGTGAATTTTAGCCTATTGACAAAGAAGTGTTGAGCCTAAAAAGTACTTTGTCCTGTTAAATATTTGCTGGTTGGGCTTTTTTTTTTTTTTTTTTTTTTGGAGTGTAGTGACACAATCTCTGCTCAGTGCAACCTGCAATTTCCACCTCCCAAAATCAAGTGATTCTCGTGCCTCAGCCTCCCTAGTAGCAGGGATTACAGGTGTGCACCACCACATCTGGCCAATTTTTGTGTTTTTAGTAGAGACGGGTTCTACCACATTGGCCAGGCTGGTCTCAAACTCCAGGCCTCCCAAAGTGCTGGGATTAAAGGCATGAGCCACCGCACCTAGCCTCGATTGAACTTTTAAGTAAATATGGGAATAAAAACATGTCAAATGCTAAAATAAAGTTTTGGGAGTGATGCTCATTCAGCAAATCTTCGACAACCATCTGTGGGTTAGCCCTGGGCTGAGTGATGATGACACAAGGTAATGAGTGATAACTTGTGGCCACGAAGAAATTCTCAGTCTAGTGGGAGAGACAGTGAGATACAGTAAATTGCTTTCCAGCCTCAAATAACCTATATGTGAAATATATTAGTTTATGCACATTTGCCTTTTCCTTTTTCTTAGCCATGAGAATTCTAGTTGGTATATAAGCAGATAACAAAGCCATTGCCATTGACAACAGATAGAGAAAGGGGCTGTAAAGAGGAAGGTGCGGTAGTCACAGTTAAAATCTTTAGTGGTGTGTGAAGTATGAGAGCTCCAAGTGTGGGGTGAGGTTGGTGAAAGCAGCCTGTGGAGGATCTGTGGGGAGCCTGGCAATAGGCCCTGTAGGAATCTGATGTGTGAGGACCTTAGTAGTTGTGGCCTTGTGACATTGTGCCACTGGGTCTGAAAAACCCACCATCTCATTGGCCATGGCATGCAAAGTGAACTGTGCTTGTACCCATTAATCACAGATTCCTCTATTGAAGGACTTTTTTTTTTTTTTTTTTTTTGTCAGAGAAACCCTCAGATTGGTGCAAGCATAGTAGGCCTACTTCCACAAGGAAGCAGCTACTTGTCTAGCTTGGTGTGTCAGGACAGGCTGCCCAGGTGAGAAGGATGTGGGCACTGTAGGAGAGTGAGCAAAAGCAGGTGGATGCAGACCCAAGAGTTCAGTGTAATGGGAGTACAGGATGCTGGGAATGTGGAATCTCAAGAAAGGCAGGACTGATTTAGAGGAATGGATAACTTAAGCCATGGTTAAAAGTGTATGGATTGAAGAAGGCAAATCGTTTGATGTAATCCTGATCTTTTTACTAGTATCGAAAACACTGAAATCTGTTTTTACTTACTTATTAATTTTTCTGTAGGATAAATTCCAGTTTACTAACTGGTATTTTCTTCTCTAAAGAAAAGGGTTGTTGTTACCAACCTGAATGGTCACACTGCCCGAGTCAATTGCGTACAGTGGATTTGTAAACAGGATGGCTGTAAGTATTAACCAGATTGTTAAAGTTGATCTCAATTGCTTTCTGATAAAGTATGGTTAGCCATTTTTTTCTCATCACTTCTCTTAATTTAGCATCACCTTATATGATGTTATACAATCGGAGAAACAGAAGAAAAATGGTATTCCCAGTGAGAAATCTGAACTGTATTTTTACTTCGTAGCAGTTGAAGCTTGGATTATACAGCAGTGCTTAGGATGAGGGTAGTGCAGCCCTAGACTTGGGCAGGATCCCGTCCCACTTCCCCAGTTGCCTATAACCTTTGTTAAAAAACTTGTAAGCTGGGCCTAGACTGAGGCTGTGTTTCAGAGACTTGGTTTCTTGGTCTGTTTCTGCCATAAACAAGCTATTGCTTTTTCTTTTTATTCTTTTTTCTTTTATTTATTTAAAATTTTAGATTTTTTTTTTTTTTTTTTTTTTTTTTTTGCCAACTGGTTGGAGACGAGAATATTTATTTTTTTAGAGACAAGATCTCACTTGTTGCCCCAGCTGGAATATAGTGGCTCCATCAGAGTTCCCTGCAATAGCTGGGACCACAAGTGTGTGGCACTATACGTCTCTAGGTTTTTAGTTTTTTTTTTTTTTTGAGACGAAGTCTCGCTCTGTCACCCAGGCTAGAGTGCAGTGGCGCGATCTCGGCTCACTGCAAGCTCCACCTCCCGGGTTCACGCCATTCTCCCACCTTGCTCTGTAGCCCAGGCTTGTCTGGTACCCCTAACCTCAAGCAATCTTCCCTCCTTAGCCTCCCAAAATGCTGGGATTACAGGATGAGCTACTGTACCTGGCCAGTTACTGCTTTTTTAAGCAAGACATTGCATCTCTACTGACCCTAGTTTACACCTTAATAACATCTGAAAAGTAAAAGATTGGACTAGATCAAGGGTGTCTTAGAGGTTTGTAAGACCTATGAGATCAAATTATTTTCATAATGATATCAAGAAGTTATTCACAGTATTCATTCTTTTTTTTTTTTTGAGACGGAGTCTTGCTCTGTCGCCCGGGCTGGAGTGCAGTGGCCTGATCTCAGCTCACTGCAAGCTCCGCCTCCCGGGTTTATGCCATTCTCCTGCCTCAGCCTCCCGAGTAGCTGGGACTACAGGCGCCCGCCACCTCGCCCGGCTAGTTTTTTTGTATTTTTTAGTAGAGATGGGGTTTCACCGTGTTAGCCAGGATGGTCTCGATCTCCTGACCTTGTGATCTGCCCGTCTCGGCCTCCCGAAGTGCTGGGATTACAGGCTTGAGCCACCGCGCCTGGCCCACAGTATTCATTCTTATTCTGTCATGAATGTACAGTGTTTTCCAGCAGCCACATGATGTATGATACTGCAGCAGGTTAAATACAGAAGCAGATAGGAAAATCCAACTATATTCTAATAAAATCATATGTTAAAGAGATTTGTAGGAGTGTAAAATAGTTCCTCTGTTTCATTAAGTTTTTGTTTTGGAAACCATTGGGGTTTTTCCCCATCAAAATGTTATATATGTTCACACATCATGGAACCCTAAGTAAATGGTTAAACACATATTTTTCGTATTTCTCAGTTTTAATTTCTAATGTGGTTAATATTGGTACATATGGTTCATATAATCAAAAACTTCTTGGGGTCCTCAAAAATTGTAAGACTGTAAAGGAATTCTAAGACCAACAGTTTTGAAAATTTCTGGGCAAGATTATCTCCAGGTCTTTTCCATCTCTTAAGATTCTGACTCCAGAATTTTCAGTTAAAATATTGGTTGCCTTTAGATGGTGCTCTCAAAATCCTATGATATTTCTTTAGTTGCTTTAAATATACCTACTGCAGTATTGTTATGGGTTCTGAATTAGTTTTATTTTTCATTCAGCACTCATTTGAGGGCATTTTGAGCCAGGCACAAATGCAGAATTTTCTGAATTATTAAGACTTTGCTATGATTTTATAAATGATGTTTAAAAAAGTTCAATAAGCTACTTATTTGGTTCTGTAGGATTAGTCACATGTTAGGTCAATAAAAATCATTAAATGGTACAAGGGATGGCTGTTAGTGTGGATAATAAAACATAATTGCAATTATATTAATTGCCACCAGATAACATCAAAGACTGACTCTCAGAATAGGAATTTGTTATAAAATATTAATTTAGGCTTGTATGTTTTATCTTCCCTTTAAAAGTGAGGTTACATAAAATGAATTGCTTGTGTATTACTGTAACCTATAACTATTATGATTGATTTCCTTTAATTGAACTGCCAGATAATGTAGATAGACTTTCCAAGCGTTTGTCAGTGATATATAAAATTTTAATATCATTTTGTATTTTTAATATGTCTGAATTTTAACATTACTTTTATGTATAGACATTCTTAAAATCATATAGTTAGTTAAGTGACTTAATTGCTGTGACGCATGAAGTTGAGGCCCATGATCACAGTTGGCTGGCAACAGAGTTAGGACATGAACCTGGGCCTTCTGAGTTCAAATCTAATGCTCTTTAGTCCAGCTGCTTCCCTGAAACAAATAAAAAGAAAATCCAAACCTAAATTGGGTTATTTACCCCTTTTTTTTGGTACTACTTTTTCTTCTGTTATCACTGAGAAGTTGCAAGTGTTTAAAAGATCTATTTTGAAGTAGGTCTCCAATTTCAACAATAAGTCATGTTCTTGGTAGTAGCACCTGACTACAATGTTTCGTATAATGTTCCTGCCAAGAATGTTCAGCCTGTATCTAATCATGAGGAAACAATCAAACAGATTGAGGGACATTCTGCAAAATAACTGCTGGGTACTATCATTGTCACAAAAATGAGGGGGACTAGGAAACTATTCTAGATTAAAGGAGACTAAAAAGGTGTGATATCCAAACTCTCAGTGTATTTCCTTAGATTCTGAATCCCAAACAAAAATAGTTTTGAAAGGCATTACTGAGACAATTAGGACATTTTAATATGGACAGTATATTATATAATAATACTTATCAATGTTAGAATTTTTGAATGTGATAATTGTATTGAGGTAATATAGGAGAATGTTTTCGTCCTTAGGAGATACATGGTCTTAGAGGATCAGAGATCACAGTGTCTGCCACTTACTTTTAAGTAGTTTGCCTCCTAAAAAGTGTATGTGTGTACGTATATAGAGGAAGAGTGAGATATTAAGCAAATATGGCAAAATGTTACCAGTTTGTGAATCTAGGTAGAGGGGACAGGGGTATTGTTTTTTGGTGTAGCTTGGAAATTTTAAAAAATTGCAGGGAAAATGAATAAAGATATTTACTGAGATATAATTTTTTTCAGCCCCTTCTACTGAATTAGTTTCTGGAGGATCTGATAATCAAGTGATTCACTGGGAAATAGAGGATAATCAGGTGGGTAGACATGTTTATAATCATAAGAAGTGACTTTTTTTGTTTGTTTTTTTAAGAGGTAGAGTCTTACTCTGTCACCCAGGCTGACGTGCAGTTGTGCAATCGTAGCTCACCTCAGCCTGCTAAGTAGCTGGGACTATAGGTGCCTGACACCATGCCTGGCTGATTTGTGTGTGTGTGTGGGGGGGGGGGGTTTGTAGAGATGGGGTCTTACTTTGTTGCCCAGGCTGGTCTCAGAAGTGACTTTTATGTTTACTTTTATTTTTAATTTTTTTCTTCAATTCAACTGTGGTGTTCTTTTATGAAGTTAATCTTGCTCGTCAGCAACACAAATGCTGTGTCTTTTGTACTACACAGGCCCCGTACCCTTTGCTCTGATTTCTGCTCCCATATTTGTATGCTGTTAACTGTCTCTGTGAATTTCCTGTCATTTTGGAATAATTTTCAAACTGTTCTTACTTGGGCTGATCTGTTTTCAATGCTTGTGGCATATGAATATAGATTTACAAGACTCTCCTCAGTGGCATCCCACACTTCTGTCTTGTTATGTTTTTAAAAATTCTCTGATTAAGCTATAACTGTGCTTAAAGATGTGAAATGAGTATTTTCAATAGATTTAATTTTTTTAGGGGGTAATGTCAGACTTGTTTAAAAAAAAGATTATAAATACGAAAAGTATAAAGAAGGAAAAATCTGAGCAGAGTGAACTTACTGAAGAATGTCATTCCACGTCTCTAGTTATATATGTATAATTATGCATAACAGAGATTATATTGTATCCGAGGATTTTTTAAACCTTTTTGAGGTGAGATCTGGCTGTGTTGCCCAGGCTGGAGTGCAGTGGCTATTCATAGGTAAGATGATAGTGCACTATAGCCAAGGACTCCTGGACTCAGGTGATACTCCTACCTCAGCCTCCCAAGTAACTGGGACTGCTGGCACACAGCACTGCACTTGGCTTAAGTGTTTTTTCCAGGAAGTCAAAGGCTAATAATTCTAAAGAAAGTAAGTGTACAGACCCTTATACATGAATATTATGTGCACCTTCTTTAGTGGCAGAATTCTCTTTTAAGTATTATAATTGGAAAAACAAATGAGACATTTAAGGAACACCACTATTTCAGCAGACAGTTTATAGAAGATACCTTTTGAAAGAAGTGGTGGAATGTCACACATTTGAAACTTAAAAAAAGATGAACCCAAAACATAAGTAGAAGGGATGCCACAGGGAATAATTTTGATGGCAAGTAGATAGACTTGATAAGCAAATGGGATTTCCCACTTCTCTTTGCTATTTTTCTATTTTGCAGTCCTACTTGAATTAGGCAAGTATCATGAGTAGATGCTAAAAGTACTTAGTACAAGTTTGATGGGGAATAGAATGTTTACACAATCCCAAAGTATACTCATAGTTATCACAAAAAAAAAAAAAAAATTAACATCACAGTGAAAAAAACTGGCAGACAATACTTCTACTAAATATGAAGGTTAGCTTCACTAAAACTTGGACAGACTGAAACCATGTGCCTCCTGATGGAATGCGCTTATGTAGTAATGCTGTCAAAATGTATATTCTGAATCTCTTCATAATGAAAATCACACTAATCCAAAAAGAGGAGCATTCCACAAAGTTGACCTATATTCTTCAGAATACCTATTGTCTTCTCAGAGTAGATTCCTAGATATGAGATTGCTGTGTCACAGGGTGTTTACATTTTGTGTGTTGTTAACATGGTCAGACAGACTTCTTGAGAAGTTTTATTCTTTTCAACTTAGAGGACCTATTTTTGGCTCAGCCGTTTTATTGGCATCTTTATCCAATTAAATAAAGGTTAAAAAAAATCCTTTTTTTTTTTTTTTTTTTCACAATGCTTGTCATTCTCTCTGATTCAGCTTTTAAAAGCAGTCCATCTTCAAGGCCATGAAGGACCTGTTTATGCGGTGCATGCTGTTTACCAGAGGAGGACATCAGATCCTGCATTATGTACACTGATCGTTTCTGCAGCTGCAGATTCTGCTGTTCGACTTTGGTCTAAAAAGGGTTCAGAAGGTAGGTTTGGAGACATGATAATCCAGACAAACGAAATAATATTTAGCAAATGAATGACGAGCAGAAGAGCATATATATAATTTTTTAAAACTTTCAAGCAACTTTAAAAATACTATAATTCTAATCTAAATTTTTCTTTTGCACTTATTTAAAATTCTCTATACCATAACTTTTTCATGTAAGTCATTTTGCTCTCTGTAACATCGTTAAAATTTGGCCATTTAACTTCACATGGTCAGTGGGGGCTCAGGATTGACTTCTCTCATCTCCCTTCTGCTACCTGGGGCTGTGATGATGCTATCCAACCTGTCTAGTTGGATAAGCTCTGAGGTAGTTGTTCATTGTGTTTTTTTATTATTTCTTAGTAACGTGCCTTCAGACTTTAAACTTTGGAAATGGATTTGCTCTGGCTCTCTGCTTGTCTTTTTTGCCAAATACTGATGGTGAGTATCCTGTTAAGTATATATTAAAAGAGCAGTATATTTGCATATTGTCATATGATTAGAACCTAAAAGAAATGTATTGGGTCTTAATTTTGTATCTAAATGTTTCTGTGAAACAAGATGTGAATAACATACTTTTATCATAATATTCAAGTGGTCTGAGTATAGAACATAAAGTTAAGGGCTTATTAGGATTTTGATAACTATTGATAATTTAAGTGACTTACTATATACTCAAGATTGATACTGTTAGTTATCAAATATACTGTGGACGTGTATGGATCTAATTTGAGGAAAGTATCTCATTCTTTAGAAGGTGAAGGTCTGGGGTAAGTTGAAAAAGTGTTGAATGAAGGTGGCATATGAGCATTTCTCTCAAAATGATGGCCCCTTCACATCCGCATAATGACGTTTTGCCCAAGACCACTTAACATCTGCAAACAGAAAAATTTCCCTTTTGCTGTGAAACCCATCTGTACTTATCTTTGAGTATCTTCTACAAAGATAATAGCCAGTGTGAGTGAGTCAGCCTCTTTGCCTCCACAGTTACCTGGAAGACAGGCCAAGTGAAAAGAGACAGGGCCTGGAAGCTACGAGCCTCTCTCGCCCTCTATAGCAGGAGCTGCAACTCCATGGTTTCATGTTATGTTCCATTTTGTGCAAGGCTCTGTAGAAGGGGAAGCTGCACACATTCTGGCATTATAACAGAATTTCATTTCTTCCATCTGCATTCAGGCCAAGTGACTGGAGTTTTGTTTTTATTGTTTTTCTTTTTCTTTTTTTTGTAGTTGATCTAAAGTAAGAAAATCTTTGAAAAACACACTTGGTGGCAAGGCATGTCCTTAGAGAAAGTCTCTACTATATCTAGCAGAATCATCAGGGCTGCCCTTTGGCAATGCACATTATTAATTATTTTTTATCTTATTAAAATAATTTAACAATCACATCTTTCATAGCTTTTTAAAATTTTAAAATTTAAAATTTATTTATTTAGTTTTTAGAGATAAGGTCTCATTTTGTCACTCAGGCTTGAGTGCAGTGGTGATCATAGCTCACTGCAGCCTCAAACTCCTGGGCTCAGGTGATTTTCCCACCTCAGCCAAGTAGCTGGGACTACAAGCATGCTCCACCATACCCAGCTAATTTTTTTATTCTTGTAGAGACAGGGTCTGTTTATGTTGCCCAGTCTGGTCTTGGACTCCTGGCTTCAAGTGGTTCTCCTGTCTCGGCCTCCCAAAGTGCTGGGATCACAGACATGAGCCACTGCGTCTGGATCCCCTTGCATAGCTTTTTAAATTTTTTATTTTATTTTTTTGACACAGGGTCTCATTCTATTGCTCAGGTTGGAGTACAGTGGTGCCATCACAGCTCACCTCAGCCTCCTGAGTAGCTGGGACTCCAAGCACATGCCACCATGCCTGGCTAATTGCCTTGTATAGCTTTTTAGCCACATGCTTAATTACATGCTCTTTTATTTATTTTTATTTTTATTTCTATTTTTGGGGATGGAGTCTTGCTCCATTGCCCAGGCTGGAGTGCAGTGGTGTGATCTCGGCTCACTGCAATCTCTGCCTCCTGGGTTTAAGTAATTTTCCTGCTTCGGCCTCCCGAGTAACTGGGATTACAGGCATATGCCACCACGCCCAGATAATTTTTGTATTTTTGGTAGAGACGGTTTTGTCATGTTGGCCAGGCTGGTCTCAAATTCCTGACCTCAGGTGATCCGCCCACATCAGCCTCCCAAAGGATCACGCCCTAGGATTACAGGCATAAGCGACTGCACCCAGCCTTTTATTTTGTTTTAAACAAAATAAAACATAACATTTTATTTTGTTTTAAACAAAATAAAACATAATTCAAACAAAACATAAGGTCCTCAAATTAACAAACATACCCTTAAATCTGTGTGCATTAGCCATGATGCTAGGGCTCATAGTAGCTGTTCGTTATTTAGTTGTCTTAACAACCTTTCATCTTGGTCTTTGGGCTGACGTGGTGAAAATACTCTCTATTTGCTCTTGAGCGTATTTTTCACTTGTATCATAAATGTCATAGAATGGAGAGAAGGACTGGATTCTTACTTAATAGTCATTATAATTACCAAGTAACCACTGAATAGATCATTTTACAGTGTTCGTTTTATTCCTGCAGACATTTATTGAGCATTTTCAATTATTCATATAGTGGTGTGGGAAATTGAAGTCAGGATTCTTTACCTAGAGCTTACAATCCAGTACAGTTGATAATCATAACATGTGGTAGAATAGAGAACTCACAGTGAAGCCTGTTTTTTTTTCCCCCAGTACCAATATTAGCATGTGGCGACGATGATTGCAGAATTCACTTATTTGCTCAACAAAATGATCAGGTAATAATGTTTATTAAGAGGCTAGAATTATATTCTGCTTAGTTATATCTCAATACGGACTATATCCAGATTATAGAATTTTAGGGAATGTTCTAATCTAAACCCAAATAATCCAATAGAATCTTTTTTTGACAATCCTCTGTTAAGATGGTTGTCTACTCTGAACACCAGGTAACCGCTGCCTTGATCATCAGGCTCAGAGTTGTTAGGGGAAACAGGTCATTAGGTAGGGAGGAGAGATGGACGATGCTGTGGTAGTTGTTTTTCTCTTAAAAATTTAAACAAGATACAACATAAGTACAGTGAAGCATTCCTAGAAGTGTTTATTTGCCCTTCTGAGCTTTACTTAGATTTTAAGTGGTTAAACTAAAGGAGAGAAATTTAGAAAGGGATTGGTTAACTCTAAACTCATTTATTTAATAGTGAGGATACTTGTTTCTTTGCATTCTATAAGAAGGTTAAAAATGGTTGTGAAAGTTCAGCTATTCAACTTTTTTTTTTTTTTTTTTTTTTTTGGAGATAGAGTCTTGTTCTGTTTCCTGGGCTAGTGCAGTGGTGAGAACATGCGTCACTGTAATCTTGACTTCCTGGGCTCAAGCAATCCTGCTGCCTCAGCCTCCTGTGTAGTTGAGACCACAGGCGTGTATCACCATGCCTGGCTAATTTTAAAATTTTTTGTAGACACAGGGTCTCACTTTATTGCCCAGGCTGGTCTCAGTCTCCTGGCCTCAAGTGATAGTCCCACCTCCTCAGCCTCCCAAGGTATTAGGATTATAGATGTGAGCCACTGCCCAACCCACCTTTTTTTCTGTATTATATCTACAGTATGTATCATTTTATATCATAAACATTTAAAATATTTGAGATTACAAATATTATATTATCTACTCAGAGGTGCTCCAGTTAGTGATTTAGATATTATGTGATGGGTTTTTCATTCCCAAAGGAATGCTTTTTCCTGTCTAATCAAATAGTGTTCTCAGAAAAAGAGCAATGCAGTAGGATTGTCTGAGACCAAATGATGTCACTGGTATACATGAAGATGTTAAATTCTTATATCAAGCCCAATGATTTTTATCTTACTAGTTTCAGAAAGTGCTTTCTCTCTGTGGACATGAGGATTGGATTAGAGGAGTGGAATGGGCAGCCTTTGGTCAGTATGAAATTTTGCTAATGCACATACAGTGGGAACAAGTATGTGTTACTTCCAATAAAGCAGCCTTTTATGTTTTAATTTTTAAGTTTTCTTTGTATGTTATGTTTTTCTATTGTCCCAATTAGAAAGGAGGATGCTTATCCCTTCTGTTAATTGTTAGTTGGGTGGTAGATGATTAAATAAATTGATATTTATTACATGACACTAGCTGTCTTATTCACCTACAGACCTTCTTGAAAAGTTCTTTGTAGAACTTAGTAGACTATATATGAGTATTACATGTTATAAACATGTATTAGCATTGTATGCATATTTCTCAATGTTACTAAAAATGAATATAGATCAAATGAATTGGAGGGTAAGGAAACAAAGTGTTTTTTTGGGGGAAATCTAGAAATATATATATTATAGAGAAAAAAGTCTTATACATAAACTTCACAATATAATGTTTTAAAATTAATATTTAATATTATTTTTTAATTAGGTAGAGATCTTTTCCTAGCAAGCTGTTCACAAGATTGCCTGATAAGAATATGGAAGCTGTATATAAAGTCAACATCTTTAGAAACTCAGGATGCCGATAACATAAGACTGAAAGAAAATACTTTTACCATAGAAAATGAAAGTGAGTAATAATGAAAATATCCGATAGAACAATACTTAGGTCTCCTATTTGGTTGATTTTTTTTTTTCCACCACCCACCTATGTGAAGGTTAGTTTTTCACAAGTGTTAGATTCCTAGATTCCTACCTGAAATTTCTTTTTTCTTTCTTTCTTTCTTTTTTTTTTTTTTTTTGAGACAGAGTTTCGCTTCTTCCCCTAGGCTGGAGTGCAGTGGCGTGATCTTGGCTCACTGCAACCTCCGCCTCCCGGGTTCGAGCAGTTCTCCTGCCTCAGCCTCCCAGGTAGCTGGGATTATAGGCACGCATCACCACGCCTAGCTAATTTTATTGTATTTTTAGTAGAAATGGGGTTTCACCACGTTAGCCAGTCTGGTCTTGAACTTCTGACCTCAGGTGATCTGCCCGCCTTGGCCTTCCAAAGTGCTGGGATTACAGGTGTGAGCCGCTGTGCCTGGCCTCTCTTTGTTTTTTTTGAGACATCTTACCCAGGCTGGAGTGCAGTGGCATAATCACAGCTCACTGCAGCCTTGAACTCCTTGGCTCAAGTGGCTTAGCTTCCTGAGTAGCGAGGACTACGCCATCACACCCAGCTAATTTTTAATTTTTTTTGTAGAGATGGAGTCTTGCTATGTTGCCCAGGCTGTTTTTCAACTACTGGCCTCAAATGATCCTTCCACCTTGGTGTCCTAAAGTGTTGGGATTACAGGTGTGGGCCACCATTTTTGGTGTGATACTTTGTATTTTCCCATTTTTATGTGAGAATGAGTCATTTTTCATATGTGAAATATTTTTCTTCTAAACCATATGAGTAAGATTTTTTAAGTTGCTGAGAATGTTTAGTGCTTCTCAATAATTTGTAAAATATTACTAGATTTGCAGTTTTAGCATAGGGAGACCTAAAGGAATAATGTGAATTACTTATACATTTTATTGGCCTATAATAAAAGACAAGCTAAATCTCACCATTTGGGTAGTATATTTAATTCTGATTTTCCTGTTGTCTAGCCTTAGAACAGTATCCCTGCATGGTAGATCCTGTTGGGATGTTGTTTTTGAAAGAGATGTTTTTGGATGTGTCAGTTACAAAGGTAGTTCTCAGCATTGTTCACCTAGGTGTATTCTGTTTTTTGTTACTATTCTTGGTTGTAAAGTCCATCAGAGTTGAGATTTTGGTGACAGTTTTATGGGGAGAATGAAGAAATGATATAACCAGCATATTAGGAGCAGCTATACCCAAATATTAATTTTTTTCTATTTTCATTATATTGTTTGAAAGGTCAAAATACTGATTTCATTTTCTTTATTTCTGCATTTATCCTTTAAAAAAATGGGATTTGTAGTTGTCCATTCTTACGCTTCTATAAAGAACTTCCCAAGACTGGGTAATTTGTAAGAGAAAGAGGTTTGCTTGACTCACAGTTCTGCAAAGCTGAGGAGGCTTCAGGAAACATAAATTCATAGCAGAAGGGGAAGCAGACATCTTCTTCACAGGGCATCTCCCACCAGATCCTTTCCTTGACAGGTGGGTCTTAGGGGGATTACAATTCAAGATGAGATTTAGGTGAGGACACAGAGCCAAACCATATCAGTATTTTAGGCTATTATATTATTATAGTGAGTGAGGATAATAAGGAGGCTGGCATAACTTTTTCTTTCCTCATTGTAGTTTAACAGTGGCTGTCTCAGCAAATTGTAAAAACAGAAGATTTTCCTTCGTATTTATTTATGACCAGCTAGAACAAAATATAAGGAAAAATGTCTAACTTTTTCTCCTATAATTTTGAACAGCAGTTGAGGTTAAAGAAATTTAGAATGCATGTTCTTTTTTTGAATCCCAACTATCATATTTTATCCTAATTTTTTTTTTTACATAATTGCCCAACTGGCTTGGTTATGGAAATTTTCATTTTAGAAGAACTTTGAGGAAATAATACCTTCATTGCTTTTGTTATAGGTGTTAAAATAACATTTGCTGTTACTCTGGAGACAGTGCTGGCTGGTCATGAAAACTGGGTAAATGCAGTTCACTGGCAACCTGTGTTTTACAAAGGTAGGAAGAAAACCATACACATATTCCTTACTCCAGTTAGATCTTATGGCATGGTAAGCTGACCAAATCAAGTGGAGAATTGTTTTAGTGTGATTAGAAATCTCAAATACAAGACATTTTCAAGTTGACAAAGCGTAGTACTGCATTCCTGGTGTGCTAGACACTCAATTCCATTGAACATTGAACTCCTAAGTGGGAAAAGTGTGATTCCTGCCATGATGCTGAAACTACCACACCCCCATTAACTTTTTATCTTAGAAGTTTCCACTTGATTATTATGAAATTGAAGAAAAACTGACTTTCAGGACAACTTCACTGGATCCTTTACCCTCGGTAATAACAAAGTTGGTACCACTGAGATACATTATTTATGCGAAAGTAAGACTCTGTTACTGCTTCTTTCTTTTGCCCTTTATCTCCATTTATGGAGTGGCAGTTCTGTGCATGTTCAGGCTAGTGCTAGGTTTATAGCTAGGTGAGGCATAGCCTCACATTCTTCCCTGGCCTCTTCCCCAAGGTAATAACAGCAATAATTAATTCTTAGGCAAACCACCCTTCAGCTCTTCCTTATATTATGCCGTGTTTGCTATAATTTAAAAAACAAAAAAGTTGGAATTACAGATATTGAAGACCCCTGGTGTATGTTCTTTCCTGAACATTTCCTCTTCATCCTTCTCTAGAGGCAATTACAGTACTGAATTCAGTGCATATCATTTTCATGCATGTTTTTATACTGTTGCTACACATCTAGATAGCTATAAACAATATTGTTTTATAGCTATTGAAATGATACCAATATGTATTTATTCTTTTACAGTTTGCCTTTTTAGCTTACCATGTTTTGGAGTTGTATCCACGTTGATTTGTGAAGCTCTAGTTATTTGTTTTTATTGCATAGTAGTAGTCTATTGTCTGAATATCCTACAACCAATTTATCTCTTCTTCTAATGGTAGACATTTGTGGTGTTTGCAACTTTTTGCAATTACAAATAATGCTGCAGTGAACATCCTTGCAGTACCCATGTTGTTTGTTGTGTTTTTCTGGTCATCTACAAACATGATGCTTGTTGATCACCTAAAGGGATTAGGTTTCATTTTTTAGATGGTGTTCTACAGCAGCCAATGAGATTATTGTCTGCTTCCATGGATAAAACCATGATTCTCTGGGCTCCAGATGAAGAGTCAGGAGTTTGGCTAGAACAGGTAAGAGTGTTGGATATTTAAGGAACAGAAAATTAAGTTTTGAACTCTGTATTTAAATCCTAAGTCTATATTGATAGACCTGCAGATTTTCACTGTGTACATTAAAATAGTGGGAATTTAACAGTCTCTGGAATCAGCGGTTTCTGTTTTGAGAAATATAGACTATTGATTAAGAATTGTTTTCTGTCTGTTATTGTACAGGTTCGAGTAGGTGAAGTAGGTGGGAATACTTTGGGATTTTATGATTGCCAGTTCAATGAAGATGGCTCCATGATCATTGCTCATGCTTTCCACGGAGCGTTGCACCTTTGGAAACAGAATACAGTTAACCCAGTAAGAAAAGAGTGTTTAAAAAAAGCATTTCTAATCAAATAAAATGCATCCTAGGTAAATAGTATTTTACTTATAACAGTCTACAGAAACATAGTAGAGGCACTTTAAGTTCAAGTGACATAACTTTTTTCTGTAGACATTGTTAAGGTATTGAAATTTGCATGTAGGTAAATTTTCTACATAAGTGTACTGTATTCCTTTAAGCTATAGAATTTTTTAATGAGAATTTTTCTGAAATGTGTGTGTAACCTTCCTGTCTTCTTAAAAAGTTAACATAATTGGATATCTTGTTGGACTGCTAGATCCCTATTATTGAATGAATATCAGTAATTTATTGTGACTGACATTCAACACCTGGGCATGGTGGCTCATGCCTATAATCTTAGGAACTCGAAAGGCGGAGATGAAGGATTGCTTGAAGCTAGGAGTTTGAGAACAGCCTTGGTGACAGAATAAGACCCTGTCTCCAAAAAAAAAAAAAAAAAGAGATAGTCTTCTCCCTTTAGTCATGTAACTGTCTCTCTACAGCATTCCTTCTCTTACTTTGTAATCTCATTTGCTTCTGATCTGCTTCTAGTTTGGGAAAATTAGATAGCAAGAACAGGGTGGCCAAGAGCACAGGCCCTTGTAGCTAAGACAGCCTGGGTTCACTTACTAGCTATGTGTCCTTGAGGATATTAGTTAATCCCTGTCTCAGGTTCCTCATTTGTAAAATATGGGTAGTTGTTGTTGTTGTTGTTGTTGTTGTTGTTGTTGTTGTTGTTTTAAGCAGGATCTCACTGTCACTCTGTGTGATCATAACTCACTATAACCTCATTCTCCTGGGGTTAAGCCATCCTCACGCTTCAACTTCCTGAGTAGCCGGGACTACAGGTGCACATCAGACCCAGCTAATATTTAAAAATTTTTTATAGACACAGGGTCTTGTTGCCCAGCCTGGTCCTGAACTCCTGGCTTCAAGTGATCCTCCCGCCTCAGTCTCCCAAAGTGCTGGGATTACAGGTGTGAGCCACTGCATCTGGCATGTGGATTGTTAATAGCATCTACTTACAGGGTGTTTTTTTGTTTTTTGTTTTTTGAGATGGAGTTTCGCTCTTTTTGCCCAGGTTGGAGTGCAATGGCGTGATCTCGGTTCATTGCAACCTCTGCCTCCCAGGTTCAAGCGATTCTTCTGCCTCAGCCTCCTGAGTAGCTGGAATTACAGGCGCCTACCATCATGCCTGGCTAATTTTGTATTTTTAGTAGAGACGGGGTTTCACCATGTTGGCCAGCCTGGTCTCGAACTCCTGACCTCAGGTGATCCACCCACCTTGGCCTCCCAAAGTGCTGGGATTACAGGTGTGAGCCACTGCACCTGGCCTGCTGGCAGGGTTTAAAGGCTTAAATGAGTTAACATTTATATGATATGCAAAACAAGGCCTGGCACATACTGTATGCTCTATAAGTGTATTTTATTTTATTATTGTTTTTAGTTAACATTTACTGGTTTTTTATAAAGGATATTGCAAAGGAAACAGAGGAAGAGATATGTAGGGTGAGGTATGGGAGAATGGGTGCCAAGCTTCCATGACCTCCCTGGCCGTGCCGCCCTCCAGGAACCTCCATGTGCTTAGCTATTCAGAAGCTCCCTGAACTGTGTCCTCTTTGGTTTTATGGCAGCTTCATGACGTCAGCATTTTTTCCCCCAGAGTGGAACCCTCTCATGATCGGGTTTAAGACACACAATCAAACAGGTGGGGAAGATTAGAGGCCTGACCCTGAAGCCTAACGTACCCGACATTATAACTGAAGACTGTAACAAGGGCTATGGGAGTTTTGAGCCAGGAACTTTTGTCAGAGAAAACCAGTGTACATAACACCTCAGGCCATGGATCCCTCAGGCCAGGGATCCTTCACATCAAAAAATATAGGCTGGTTGTGGTGGCTCATGCTAGTAATCCCAGCACTTTGGGAGGCCAAGGCGGGAGGATTATTTGAGCCCAGGAGCTTGAGACCAGTCTGGGCAACATAGGGAGACCCTGTCTGTACAAATAATTTTAAAAATTAATCATGGGCATGCAGCCCTGAGCATCGTTGCAGGTGCCTGTGGTCGCAGCTACTTGGGACACAGGAGGATTGTGTGAGCCTGGGAAGTTGAGGCTGCAGTGAGCCATGGTTACGCTACTGCATTCCAGCCTGGGTGATAGAGCAAGACCCTGTCTCAAAAAAAAATTGTGTACACGCACAGTCCAGTCCCTCATACTGTATGAATGTCTCCCAGAATGAGACCACTCAGATTTGCAGATTTCCTTCAATCTTGTCAGGTTTCAGAAGGAGTAGCCTCAGTAAATATTGTATACAACTTCACTCGTTAAGGTATCTGGGATAATTGAGCTAAGACACAATGTCATCTCTTGCTCTGAGACTCTTATGAGTTGTTAATGTGATACTGAATTTTCCTCAATGACCCATTTATTCATTTCTTTACTCTCAGCTACTATTTCTCCTTCTCTCCATTAATACCCACATTTAATTTTCCTTTAAAGGTTAAGTTTTAGTTCCTCTTGAGGTTGTTCAAAAAGATGCTCTGTGGACCAAGCATATGACTTTTTCTATATTTTGTTGTCATTATTTGTTTATATGGTTATTGTTGCAGGCTTCTTAATAGGTGGACCAACTAGGTTTGATTCATTTTTCTGTCCTCTACACCTGTAACTCTTTTTTTTGTTGTTGTTGTTGTTGTTGTTGAGACGGAGTCTCGCTCTGTCGCCCAGGCTGGAGTGCAGTGGCCCGATCTCAGCTCACTGCAAGCTCCACCTCCCGGGTTCACGCCATTCTCCTGCCTCAGCCTGCGAAGTAGCTGGGACTACAGGCGCCTGCCACCTCGCCCGGCTAGTTTTTTGCATTTTTTTTAATAGAGACGGGGTTTCACCGTGTTAGCCAGGATGGTCTCGATCTCCTGACCTCGTGATCCGCCCGTCTCGGCCTCCCCAAGTGCTGGGATTACAGGCTTGAGCCACTGCGCCCGGCCAACTCTTTTTACTTAATAAAGACATCAGGCCCACATGCAGAAGCCACTGACTCGTTTTACACAATATTTTTACATTTTATACAATTTTTATTTAGTTTAATAAATACATAGAACCTAGTATATACTAGAATTGTCCTGTGTACTTTACAAATGTAACTCATTTAATCCTCATAATAACCCTAGAAGGTGGGTGCTATTATAATAACTTTTATTCTATAATTGAGAGACAGAAAGGTTAAGTAGTATCTGGCTGCTCAATAAATGATGAATGGAGGGAAATTTCCCACAGTTACTGATTTAAAGGATACAACACGTATTTGAATGCTTAAGCATTCGATTGGATGCTGTGGAAAATGGATCCTGTTATTCTGTGGTGCGATCTTGTATACTTAGCTTTTCACCTTGCCAGAGGGCTTTAGTCTTGTCTGTTATCAGACATGAGTGCTTTACTTTGGTGGTAGTCTTTGAGTATTTTGATGTGTCATGAGCACTTTCATTACAGAGAGAGTGGACTCCAGAGATTGTCATTTCCGGACACTTTGATGGTGTCCAAGACCTAGTCTGGGATCCACAAGGGGAATTTATTATCACTGTTGGTACTGATCAGACAACTAGACTTTTTGCTCCATGGAAGAGAAAAGACCAATCACAGGTAAAATGTCTTGTTTATTTATTTATTTATTTTTTCTTGGGATGGAGTTTCACATCACCCAGGCTGCAGTGCAATGGCATGATCTCAGCTCACTGCAGCCTCCGCCTCCCAGGTTCAAGCGATTCTCCTGTCTCAGCCATCTGAGTAGCTGGGATTATAGGTGCCCACACCACACCCACCTACTTTTCGTATTTTTAGTAGGGTTTCACCATGTTGGCCAGACAGGTCTCGAACTCCTGACCTCAGGTGATCCACCCCCCTCATTCTCCCAAAGTGCTGGGTTACACCGCAGCCAGTCTCTTCTTCTTTTACTAAATGTGTTTAAAAGAAAACATCCATGAACACAAGAAAAGTAGGGCAGCCATGCTAGCCATTAGGAAAATGCAAATTAGAACCATGATGAGATACCACCACATCCCTTGAATGTGTACACGCACAGTCCAGCACAAGGGATACCACCACATCCCTTGAATGTGTACACGCTAACCCTCTTGAATAGCTAAAGTAAAAAATATATTAACAGGTGCTGGTAAGGATGCAGAGCAACTGGAACTTTCATACATTGCTACCGGGGATGCAGAATGATACAGCCACTCTGGAAAACAGTTGGACATTTTATTTTTTACTTTTTTGTAGAGACAGGATCTTGTTATGTTCCTCAGGCTGGCCTTGAACTCCTGGCCTCAAGTGATCCTCCTGCCTCAGCCTCCCAAGTAACTAAGACTACACGTGTGAGCCACCGTGCCCAGCTAATTTTTAGATTTTTTGTAGAGACAGGGTCTTGCTCTGTTGCCCAGTTTCGTTATGTCTTATAATTTTAGGTTTAATTCATTAGGAAGCATCATCAAGTGTACAATAAAAGCCTGAAGTCATATAGTGTTAGATAATAGTAGTGAGGGCAGTTCTTGTTTAAGGAAATTTTCACTGTGTTAGGCAGCTAGAATGAAACAAAATGTAAAAGATGAATCCTGTTTTCAAGGAGTTTACCATCTAGCTATAGGGTAGGGCTATAGGTAGGGGGCAGTGGAACTAATGTTTCTGTAATTATTGGATGAAACCGGTTAATTGCTAACTGTTGGCCCTGAGCTCAAACAATTGTAAAACTTCACTACTGCTAAACTTTGAACTGCTATGTGGTAGAGAAAATCAGGATCCTCTGCTTCAGTTTCTGACAGAAATTCATGGAACTGACTATGGGTCAGTCCATAAGAGCTAAGGAAGTTTGCCACTAACACTACTGCTTCAATAACACATGGTAGATTCAAATAAACAGAATTGAGAACTTGGGAACAGCATCTATAGTCAACTGAAAAACAAGTCAAATGATTTTGAGTGATTTTCTGTGGCTCTTCATAATTGTTACCAATACTGCCCAGTTGTGGTTTATTCATGGATGAATTTGCGCTATGGTTATATTTCCATTGTATAGTAAATAATTTTCATCTAATAATTTGCTTGTTGAAAATTCAGCTTTGGAATGATCATTTTTGTTTATCCTGTTTTACCCAGGTGACTTGGCATGAAATTGCAAGGCCTCAGATACATGGGTATGACCTGAAATGTTTGGCAATGATTAATCGGTTTCAGTTTGTATCTGGAGCAGATGAAAAAGTTCTTCGAGTTTTTTCTGCACCTCGGAATTTTGTGGAAAATTTTTGTGCCATTACAGGAAAATCACTGAATCATGTGCTTTGTAATGTGAGTATTTCTCTAAATATTTTACCTAAATCTAGTCCCTTCATTTTAAATTTAAAAAGATTTTTGCCTTGGGCTTTAAATGGAATATATAGGTAGAAGGAAAGTAATATTGTTTCTTAATGGGTTGACAAACTTTTTTGTGCACTGTGGGCTGTAATGGTTTAAATACTAAAACTAGAAATTTTTTGTACCATATGAGCTCAAAATACTATAAAGCTACATTAGTGTTCAATTGAGACATGAATATGATGTTTTATCACTGTGTTAGGTACCTAGAATAAAACAAAAGATGGATACTGTTTTCAAGGAGATTACCATCTAGCTGTAGCGTAGGAGTAGAGGTAGGAGTAGAGGTAGGGGACGGTAGAACTAATGTATCTGCAGTTATTGGATGAGACCAATTAATTGCTAAATCTTCTGGTACTAAAGTAAATTTCATAGAAGGACAAGGTCATTGTATTGGAATAATGAGAACATGTTTAATGGGACTTCATTTGGGTGTTGTAAGGGTCTTTTTTAATGTTTATACGCCCTTCTAAAAAAGATGTGAGCTACTTATAAAAATACATGGATTGTAAAAGTTATGAAGTAATTTTGAGAGAAAATTAGGAAGATAGGTTACACAGAAGTTCATGTTATACAGCCCTTCACTTAGAGTTGAGTCACAAATTTGGTTCTGAGCTCTAAAAGGATAAGTACCCTTTAGATAGGCAAAAAGAAGGAGGTGGGGAGAGAGAGAGAGAGAGAGCGAGTGAGTGTGAGCGAGCGCAAAGGGGAGGCCAGAGCTGTTGTGGTATCTCTTGGAATGAAGACTGGATTGAAGTGGAGAGCACGGGGAAAGTCCATGATGGGGGATCTTGGGAGGCAGGCACAGTCCGACTGTGGGGTGCTGTTGGAGGCTCCTACACAAAGAGTGATGAAAAGCATTTTGGAAGAGAGTTATCTGGAAGCTAAGAGACTCTGAAGGCCATGAAACTAGCACCAGTCTGGGTAAGACTGGAGAAGAAAATGAAATTCATTAGAAATGAAGTATCCAACTAAAATTCCTGGAATGTATACTCAGCACCTCATGCTGCAGGCTTTCTTGATTATGTGAAGAGGATTTAAGATTCTGTTGTGCTTGTTTCTAATAATGGACAGTAGGAACAAAATCAAAAGGAAAGTCTTGATTGTGGTTATTATGTAGAGCTAAACATATGGAGGTGGAGGGGCAGCTAGTTTCAGGATCTGTTCGGTTCTAGGAATTGAAATGGGGTTTTAGGATTCCATGAGAGGCTTAGTCCCAGTTGTACACTTAGTTCTGTGTCCTAAGATACAGGGATCCTGTAGAGCGGTGAGGCGAGCTGCTTGCTCTCATTTGGGTTTTGCTCCGCTACTAAGTGTTTGGATAGGTATGTAGGAATGTCTCTTACTGTTCTTTTCCATGTTAGTTTTTCTTGGTTTCTGAGATAAAGCATACTGTTTCTTGTGTCCCAGGTAGCCATTTTTGATGGTTTTAAATTTTTACTGTTCATGTTTGTGTCTAGTTTCCACTTCTGTATTAAAGTCTAAATTGTATAGAACACTCTTAGCAAATGAGCATGTGCCAGTTTTGATGGTTAGCATCTAGTTTCACATATAATAATTTGATTGATATAAATTGCAAAATCTAGATAATTGCCTTTTCAAATGGCACTCATACAAAGTTTTCAAATACTCAGTTAGTTAGATACATTTAGTGAAAATACTATGACTAATGCTGTAACTGTTCCCTTCTGGGAAGCATCTGTGTCTATATGAGCATCATCAGGGGATGTGCCTGTGAGATTATCTTGGAAGTAGAGCTCTGGGCCTTCCATTTTCAGCCCACTGCATTTCCTGTCAGACCTTGAAACCCATTGAAATGTTATAGTTCGATGAGATCCCTTTATGGATGAGAGGATGCCCAACTTTATGGATTGCATGGGAGCTGGATGCCTGGTAGGGCCTGTCTGTTGGAGAGTGATTGCTTAGCATTGCATTATTGGTTCAGAAAGTGAAAGTACTGGTAGACGTCCACATAAGATGGTCTTTAAACTGTTTCTCGGCATTTATGAGCATGATTTTTTTGTAGTGTCTGAAGTAAGAGTAACTTTTAGTTATAAAATTAGCAGTGTAGGCCGGGCGCGGTGGCTCAAGCCTGTAATCCCAGCACTTTGGGAGGCCGAGACGGGCGGATCACGAGGTCAGGAGATCGAGACCATCCTGAATAACACGGTGAAACCCCGTCTCTACTAAAAACTACAAAAAAAACTAGCCGGGCGATGTGGCGGCGCCTGTAGTCCCAGCTACTCGGGAGGCTGAGGCAGGAGAATGGCGTGAACCTGGGAGGCGGAGCTTGCAGTGAGCTGAGATCCAGCCACAGCACTCCAGCCTGGGTGACAGAGCGAGACTCCGTCTCAAAAAAAAAAAAAAAAAAAATTAGCAATGTAAAACTTAGCATTTAAAACTTAAATATTATATTTATTATATCTTCTATTCTAGCAAGATAGTGATCTTCCAGAAGGAGCCACTGTCCCTGCGTTGGGATTATCAAATAAAGCTGTCTTTCAGGGTAAGGCTTTTGTCTTCAAAATTATTAAACCCATAGTGGTACTTAAACCCCAGTCACACACTTGTGTAATGTCTACCTAATGTTTGTTACAGCTGATTTTTTTTAAATCACAATATATGTATCTATCTTTTCTATCACCTGTTTCGTGATAAGTACTCTTTGTACACACTCAGACCACTGAAGTAGATGCAGTTTTCACAAAGCAAGTTTTCTTTTTTTTTTTTTTTTGAGACAGAGTCTTGCTCTGTCGTCCAGGCTAGAGTGCAGTGGTGCGATCTTAACTCACTACAACCTCCGCCCTTCGTCTCCTGGCTTCAAGCAATTATCCTGCCTCAGCCTCCCGAGTGGCTGGGACTACAGGCATGTGCCACCACGCCCAGCTAATTTTTTGTGTTTTTAGTAGAGACAGGGTTTCACCGTATTGGCCAGACTGGTCTGGAACTCCTGACCTCAGGTGATCCACCTGCCTTGGCCTCCCAAACTGCTGGTATTACAGGTGTGAGCCACCACGCCCTGCCACAAAGCATGTTTTTTGGTATTAGAACTACAGATGAGAATGTGGGTAACCTGAAGAATTGGTTGTGTAGTTTTAAAAGTTTGGAAACTGATAGATCAAAGAAAATGGAAAGAACCTTTATGGAGTTGATTAATGCCGCTAGGAGCCTGTTTGGAAAATACTGGAGTAATGGAAATACTCTTGCTTTTAGAATCACCTGGACACAGCTGTGAATTACACCACTTTGAATTACCACTGCTTTCTATCTGGTGGCCTTAATATTGAGACGAGCAAAGGAGATATAAAAATAGTGACTATATTCTTGATGTGTTTCTTCAAACTAGGAGATATAGCTTCTCAGCCTTCTGATGAAGAGGAGCTGTTAACTAGTACTGGTTTTGAGTATCAGCAGGCGGCCTTTCAGCCCTCCATACTTACTGGTAAGAAGTGACAAAGACAATTTAACAAATCAGTAGAACACACAGTATGTTATCTATTGCTGCTGACCTAAATAAGTGCTATAGAATTCACTTTTGTATTTGGATGAACATAGAAAAAAATAGGTTCAATTTATTCTAGAGCCTCCCACTGAGGATCATCTTCTGCAGAATACTTTGTGGCCTGAAGTTCAAAAACTGTAAGTTAAACTGTATTTAGCTCTTTGGTCTGATTATGTCATAACTTGTGATTTTTCCTTTCCACCCCACAATTTGATTTCTCCTTTTTCTTCCTTCTACCTACCTTTTTCCTCTTCCTCTATATATCTCTTAGTGGCTCTTCATAAGGAATAAGAATTAAACCTCACGTTTATTTCTATATTACTATTTATTGTGTTCATTAGTTTTGTTTATTCATCTTATTTTTAAAGTAGAGAAGGATAACATTATATATTTTTTCTTTGTTAAAAAGACTTGGCTGGGTACAGTGGCTCACACTTGTAATCCCAGCACTTTGGGAGGCCATAGCAGGAGGATCACTTGAGGCTGGGAGTTTGAGACCAGCCTTGACAATGTAGTGAGACCCTATCTCTACAAAAAATTTTAAAAAATTAGCCAGGCATGATGATGCATGCCTGTAGTCCCAAGCCACTTGAGAGGCTGCGGCTGGAGGATTGCTTCTGCTCAGGAATTTGAGGCTGCAGTGAGCCATGATTGCACCACTGCACCCCAGCCTGGGTGACAGAATGAGACTTTGCCTTTAAAAAAAAAAAAGACTTAAGTTTTGTTGTTAGTCATGGATTTTTTGTCTTTGATGGTTCCTGATGAAAACCTTTCCATGGTTTATTGTTTAGATACTGGCTGGTTGAAAGTAGGAGGTGAAAACTTGTATGTTAATTGTTTGAATGAGTTATATTACTTATAGGAAGCTGGCATTTTTCTCCCATCTCCCTGTCTTTCTCTCAAATGTTTACCTAGACAAACATCCAATATTCCTCAAAAGAATTGTTTGTTAGCTAAAGAGATTGATGTTACTCTTTTTACTTTCAAAAATTGTGTGGCATGAGAATAGATTTATTTGCTAATAGTATATATGTTTCTTTTTAAATTTTAGATATGGACATGGTTATGAAATATTTTGTGTTACTTGTAACAGTTCAAAGACTCTGCTTGCCTCAGCTTGTAAGGTAGGCAATTTTACTTTTGATTCTGCTTGGTCACAAGTTACTTGGGTCATCAGGCTCCTGCCAAGTTTGGTAATGATTTAGGCAGAACTCTACATGAAAGGCCACTAATCCTTGATTTTTTGAATCTTACTTTCTCAATTTCTCTTACCCTTCTGTCTCTTCAAAAGCTTATGGGTTTCATTTTAAGTCTGTTTCAGCTGCACATTTTGAACTTATCTGTGCCCCCCTACTAAAAGTGATTTAATCAAATATCTCAAAATGACAACTGGAATCCCAGCTACTCAGGAGGCTGAGACATGAGAATCACTTGAACTCCAGAGGCGGAGGTTGGAGTGAGTCGAGATCGCGCCACTGCACTCCAGCTTGGGTGACAGAGTGAGACTCTGTATATAAAACAAGGATATCTCAAAATGATGCTAAAAATGTGATAAATTTTAAATAATTGGAGTCCTAGAGACACAGGGAAATGAGAAGAGGAAATCTGGAGTGAAGTCCATCAGACTTTTTTTGAGGACACTCTTGGCACTGACCTAAGGCAGATGACTTTTGCATTTACTTAGAAGGATGATCTTGAATTCATCTTTCAGTATTTATTCATATCCTATGGATATAGCAATTATGGAGGATTATCTGAAGGGTCTGAAACCCACACATTCCTCTTAAATTTTCTGAAATTTATTTGTTTTAAATATGGTGGTAAGAGCTGCCCACCTGCATGGGCTCGTGTCCCTGCATTTACTGTGGATTTGTGCCGCTGATCTGCATTGAGAGGCATCATAAGAAATACTGCTGTGCTTCCCCTACACCCACCACTACCCCACTTGTTTATTCTTTGAAATGGTACTGAGAGGACTTCCTTCTCTTATAGGAGCCTTTGGGGAAAATGGAGTTCAGTAGTTCAACTGTCTGGGCTTCTAATGAGCAGATAATTTGTTTCTAACTTAGGGCACTGTGAATCCTGTAATTGATTTTTTTTCCCCTTTTCAAGTTGACTCACAAGATGTACATCCTCTAAACATTTTTTAAACAGCTGTATTTAGGGTTATTCACATACTATAAATTGTATGTTTAATGTAAACAATTTGACAAGTTTTTCCCTGTATAAATCATCATTACAATCAAGATACTGCATATATCCATCAACCCCCAACATTTTCTATGCTCTTTGGCAATTCCTCTTTTCTACCTCTCCCTTTCCCCTCCTGCCTCCATCCTTAGGAAACCATTAGTCTCCTTTTTGTCATGATAGAGTAGTTTGCATTTTCTAAAATTGTATATAAATAGGATCATGTAAGTATATACTTTTTTGGTTTTGCTTCTTTCATTCATCATAATTGTTTGAGATTTATCCATGTTTTTGCATGCGTCAGTAGTTCATGCCTTCTTAATGCTGAGTAGTTTTACCTTGTACAGATGTACCACCATTTGTTGATCCATTCACTTATTAATGGACATTTGGGTTTTCCAGTTTTGGGCTTTTAGCGATGGTACAGTTATGAAAATTTATGTACAAGTCTTTGCATGGATATATGCTTTCATTCTCTTGAGTACATAACTGTGAATGGAATTGTTGGATGGTATGGTAGATACATATTTAAAATTTTAAGACATTGACATGCTGTGTTCCCCAGTGGTTACACATTTTTGCAGCAGTGTATTAGATTTCCAGTTGCTCTGCACCCTCACCAGCACTTAATATCAGTCTTTTTAACTTTAACCATTCTAGTAAGTGTGTAACAGCTCATTATGGCTGTGATTTGTATTTCTCTAATGATATTAAGCATCTTTTCATGTTTTTATCCATATGAAAATATGGTGAAACTATTCAAATCTTTTGCCCATTTATTTATTAGATTGTTTTCTTATTGAGTTTTGAAAAGTTTTTAGAATTTTTTTTATAGATTTAGGAGTACAAGTGCAACTGTGTTACATGGATATATTGTGTCTTGTTGAACTCTGGATTTTAGCATACCCATCACCTGAATACTATACATTGTACCTTGAGTATTTCATTCCTCAACCCCTCCCACCTTTTTGATTCTCCAGTGTCTACTATTATTCCACGCTGTATGTCCATGTGTACCCATTGCTTACCTCCTACTTGTAAGCAAGGATGTGTGATTTTTGGCTTTCTGCTTCTGAGTCATTTCACCACTTAGGAGAATGGCTTCTAGTTCCATCCATTTTGCTGCAGAAGAAATGATTTCATTGTTTTTTATGGCTGAGTAGTAGTTCATGGGGGGGGGGGGGTGTATACACACCATATTTTAAAAACCAATTATCAATTGATGGACACTGAACAGTTTTTTATATACCCTGGATACAACTTTATTGGATGTGCTTATGTAGATATTTTTTCCCAGTGGCTTGTCATTCTCCTAACAGTGTCTTTCAAATGGCAGATGTTTTATGTTTTGGTGAAGTCCAGTTTATCAATTTTTTTTTTATTTAGGTTGTGTCCTTCTTATATCTAATCTTTAACTCAAGGTCACAAGGATTTTTCTGTTGTGTTTTGTTCAAGGAGTTTTATGGATTTTTAACTTTGCCTTTAGACCTATGATACTTTCAAATTAATTCATGTATTTGTCATGGAATATAGATTAAAGTTGATTTTCTTTTATTGTAGATACCAGTTTCAGCATCATTTTTTAAAAAGACTATCCCCTTCATCACTGTGTTTTGTCCTTTTGTCTAAAGTCACTTGTTCACATATGTGGATCTGTTCCCTAGACTTTATTGGGTTCTATTGATCTTTTTTGATATGATGCCAGTACCATACTCTCTTAGTAACTATAGTGTTTTAATAATACATCTTGAAATTAGGAAGTATAGAGTTATTTTGGCTATAGTAGATCCTTTATTTTGCATTTTAGAATAAGTTTAAGAGTTTCTACAAAAATACCTGCAAGGGCCAGGCGCGGTGGCTCAAGCCTGTAATCCCAGCACTTTGGGAGGCCGAGACGGGCGGATCACGAGGTCAGGAGATCGAGACCATCCTGGCTAACACAGTGAAAGCCCATCTCTACTAAAAAAATACAAAAAAATGGCCGGGCACGGTGGCTCAAGCCTGTAATCCCAGCACTTTGGGAGGCTGAGACGGGCGGATCACGAGGTTAGGAGATGGAGACCATCCTGGCTAACCTGGTGAAACCCCCTCTCTACTAAAAAATACAAAAAACTAGCCGGGCGAGGTGGCGGGCGCCTGTAGTCCCAGCTACTCGGGAGGCTGAGGCAGGAGAATGGCATAAACCCGGGAGGCGGAGCTTGCAGTGAGCTGAGATCCGGCCACCGCACTCCAGCCTGGGCGACAGAGCCAGACTCCATCTCAAAAAAAAAAAAAAAAAAAAACCTGCAGGAATTTTAATGGAGATTGCATTGATTCTCTAGATTAATTTGGGGAGAATTTTAACAATATTGAGTATTTTGACATATTAATGCAATATATCTGTCATTCCTTCAGGTCTTTAATTTCTCTCAGGATTGATCTTTTTAAAAGTAAACCATTTATTTTGGAATAATTTTCATTTTTTTTTCCCCTCCATGTCACAGTTGTTCATTTCATTTTTTCCCCCTCCATGTCACAGTTTTGATCATGGAATAATTTTTTAAGATCTGAGAGCTACAGTGAAAAGGAAAAAAAAAAAGAAAGCAAGCATGATAATATTAGTCCCTGATGATTCGTTTTTTCTAATCCCAGTCATCTGTAATTCTTCCCAGAGATTAGAAATGTTTGTAGTATGTTATCTCCTAGGAATTTTTTTTGGAATTCAAACAGATAAATAAAATATACTCATAGAAGCAATGTGTTGTTTTTAAAATGGTTTCTCTTCAGTTTATTTTTACTTACTAGCTTTATTGTTTCATCTCTGTCCTACAGGCAGCTAAGAAAGAGCATGCAGCTATCATTCTTTGGAACACTGCGTCTTGGAAACAGGTGCAGAATTTAGTTTTCCACAGTTTGACAGTCACGCAGATGGCCTTCTCACCCAACGACAAGTTCTTACTGGCTGTTTCCAGAGATCGAACCTGGTCATTGTGGAAAAAGCAGGATACAATCTCACCTGAGTTCGGTAAAACAGCTTCTGATTGGGAACTAGTGAAACAGTTATGTCCATTTTATCTACATTAAGCAGCTTTAGTTAAGACAAAGATAACAAGAGTAAAGGGTAGAGCCTCATGTCTTTGAAGCCTTTCAAAGTTCTTGGATAACTGAGGAAGACTTGACCTTCCTGGTAGGATTTAAATAGAGATGATCTTTGTTTGGGTTGACTTACTTGTGATTATGTAGTCAAGATGGCATGTATTCAGATATCTCAGTTCAAGAAACATAAACGTCTGTATGTAGGAAGTTAGGTTTTGCAAATGGTGATAGAATGCTACCACAAAACCTAATGGATGACATATCCTGAGCTAGGATTTTATGGGACAGGAATAATGAAGATACAACTAAGAAAACTCATGGTTGAATGGTTTCTTCTCTCTGAACTATTTTATTAATATAGTACTATTTTAAATTATGAAATATAGAGGAAACCATTATCCTCAGCTTTTTCCTACCCTCTCCAGTCACCTCCTTCATTGAGAAGGGCATACTAGGCATCCATCTGGTTAACATGACCCCTGAGCAAGGTGTTAGCCCACCTACCCACATTCTACTCTGAACCTGGAATAAACTGAAAAAAAAAAGAGGACTAAAAACCTTTGTGTAGTTGGGGCAGTGGCCTATTCCTATTCCCCCAGTTTCTTTTGGTGGATAAGTTCTAGAGAGTGTTTAAAGTATATTTAAGTTGTTTAATCCTGTTTTTAATTTTTCAATTGATAAGACTCACATACAGTTTGGTTTTGTGATATTTCTAGTCTCTTTGTTTCTTGTGTTTTAGAGAATACCCAGGGACTGTAAAGTATACTCAGCAATATGTTTTAGAACAGACTGTTTTCTTTTGCATCACTAATCTTTTCCTAACATGCAGCATTTACTGTTTAAAAAGCTAAAGTTGGCCAGGCACAGTGGCTCATGCATGTGATCCCAGCACTTTGGGAGGCCAAGATGTGTGGATCACCTGAGGTCAGGAGTTGAAGAACAGCCTGGCCAACATGGTGAAACCCCGTCTCTACTAAAAATACAAAAATTGACCGGGCGTGGTGGTGCATGCCTGTAATCCCAGCTACTTGGGAGGCTGAGGCAGGAGAATAGTTTCAACCTGGGAGGCAGAGGTTGCCAAGATGGTACTAAGATGAGCCAAGATGGCACCATTGCACTCCAGCCTAGGCGACAGAGCAAGACTCCATCTCAAAAAAAAAAAAAAAATTAATTAAAGTTGGATGGGTGTGGTGGCTCAAACCTGTAATCCCACCACTTTGGGAGGCTGAGGCAGGTGGATCATTTGAAGTCAGGAGTTTGAGACTAGCCTGGCCAATATGGTGAAACCCCATCTCTACTAAAAAATGTAAAAATTAGCCAGGTATGGTGGTGCATGCCTGTAATCCCTGCTACTCAGGAGGCTGAGACAGGAGGATTGCATGAACCCGGGAGACGGAGGTTGCAGTGAGTGGAGATCCCATCACTGCACTCCAGCCTGGGCATTAGAGTGAGACTTCATTCTCCCTGCAAAAAAAAAATTGTATTAATAATGTATTTATTAATTTGTTATATCTTTATGAATTATGGAGTAATAATAGATACAGTCTTATTCCCTCCTCATAAACAGTTATGTGGTTTTTGTTTTTTAGGGGTTTTTTTTTTTTTTAGACAGAGTTTCCCTCTTGTTCCCCAGGCTGGAGTACAGTGGTGTGATCTTAGCTCACTGCAGCCTCCACCTCCTGGGTTCAAGCGATTCTCCTGCTTCAGCCTCCTGAGTAGCTGGGATTAAAGGCACCCACTACCACACCTGGCTAACTTTTTGTATTTTTAGTAGAGACAGGGTTTCATCATGTTGGCCAGGCTGGTCTTGAACTCCTAACCTCAGGTGATCCACCCGCTTCTGCCTCCCAAAAGTGCAGGGATTACAGGCATGAGCCACTGTTCCTGGCCAACAGTTATGTGTGTTAGGTTTAGTCTGTATAAGGGCTAGAAGTTGCCTTACACTTAAATCTTAAAAGGAAAATATTTTCTTAAGATTTCTTTTTTTAAACATTAAGTAGTGCATTAATCTTTTTTCTGTAGCCTAATATGCAAATCTGCCTACTTTGAGTACGGCTAAATAGCTTCAGGCTTCTTCTATAGGTGTGAGTTGAACTTCAGTTGAGTGTTTTGAAGATGTTTGTCATCAGTCACTACAGAGTGACTAGTCAGTACAAAAGCATTCCCTACTAGAAAAATAACTATAGAAAAATAACTATGTCCACAGCCTTCTGGTGAGCAGTTATCTGTCTTCAGTCTGTTTCAAAAGTCAGTGCATATAAATTGAATATTAAGTCATATGGTGTATATGGCACTTAAACATCACTTCCTAATAGGTAAAAACCCAGCTTTCTCTGCTTTGTGAATAGTGTATATGTATTTCTTTCAGAGCCAGTTTTTAGTCTTTTTGCCTTCACCAACAAAATTACTTCTGTGCACAGTAGAATTATTTGGTCTTGTGATTGGAGTCCTGATAGCAAGTATTTCTTCACTGGGAGTCGAGACAAAAAGGTAATTATTTAAAAACTTATTATTTTTTCAAATTAAAATAATAATTGTATAGGTATGTTTGAATAAAAAATGCATAATCCTGCCTTTCTGTTACAGCTTTTAAAAATCAGCTATGTATTCCTTTCTGTTTTTCATATATGTACATATAAAAAAAGACTTTTCTTGTTAAATTCTATAAGTAAATTTCTCTGAAATGTCAAAAATATGAAGAGAAGACCTTTCAGACATATGACCTTCATCAAATGGTCCCAGTGGAAGAAGAGTAATAAATGAAATTAATCAAGACCAAGAAACCAGGAGGGCAGCAAGGGAGGTAGGGGAATAAGGGAAAAACTATTTTCTAGTTTTCATACTTTTATGAATTTAACATTTTTCTATAATGAATGGTTGTTACCTTTTCATTTGGTGCTAGAAGTGGGTGGAGTATGACTGACCCAAGCTTTAAAAAAGTCAAAACAAAGTAACTAGGAAATTTTTTTTTTTTTTTTTTGGAGACAGGGTCTCGGGTGCAGTGGTACAGTCACAGCTCACTGCAGCCTGGGTCTCCTGGGCCCAAGCAATTCTCCCACCTCAGCCTTGGCCTCCCAAGTAGGTAGGACTACAGGTACTCACCACCACGCCCAGCCAGTGTTTTAATTGTGTAGAGATGGGATCTTGCCATGTTGCCAGGCTGGTCCTGAACTCCTGGGCTCAAGCAGTCCTCCCACTTTGGCCTCCCAAAGTGTTGGAATTAAAGGCATGAGCCACCACATCCAGCCTCCGAGTATGTTCTCCAATGTGACCTTCACCTTTGTTCTCTGAGAAATATCCACCTCGCCTCTAGTCTTTCCTTTGTTTTCATACTCTTTAAAATACCCTTTTGTTCCTATGGACTAGAGGTGGTGAAGCAGTTTAGTGTCACCGTTTCTTTCCCTGCCCTCTTTAGTCACAGACACGGTACAGATCACTGAAGTGGAGGGCTAGCACAGGCAGGGTGTCACTCAAGCTAAACACCTACATGTCAGCCTCTATGGCAGACTTTATGTCTCAGACCCTCCCTTCTGTTCATTTGCCTGTTCTTTCTTGGCATTGGTGTGCCTGTGCTGTGCTCAATGCTGAGGAAGAAGGACTGCTTCTCTCCCCCACAGTCATGCTGTGTTAGTCTGTTTTCACACTGCTCTAAAGAACTGCCTGAGACTGGGTAATTTATAAAGGAAAGAGGTTTAATTGACTCATAGTTCCTCAGGGCTGGGGAGGCCGCAGGAAACTTTCATTCATGGCAGAAGGTGAGGCAAACACATCCTTCTTCACATGGTGGCAGGAGAAAGAAGTGCTGAGCAAAAGGGGGAAGCCTCTTATGAGACTATCAGATCTCGTGAGAACTCACTATCTTGAGAAGAGCATGGAGGTAACCGCCCCCATGATCTGATTACCTCCTACTGGGTCCCTCCCACAACATATGGGGATTATGGGAACTAAATTCAAGATGAGATTTGGGTGGGGACACAGCCAAACCATATCACATGCCTATAGAATATGGTCCAGCTGCTACTCTCAGGGGTAGGTCAGGGCTCCAGTAGACAAGCAGCATTTGCTGGACATTCTCTGAAATGTACTTCTGCTTGCTTGGACAAAGCCTTCTGCTCAGAATCTTGCTTTGGTTCTGCATTTTGCTACTGTTGTCCACTTCACTTCTCTCTCCTTTTGATACGGAGTTTCGCTCTTGTTGCCTAGGCTGGAGTACAGTGGCACCATCTTGGCTCACTGCAACCCCCGCCTCCCAGGTTCAAGCGATTCTCCTGCCTCGGCCTCCTGAGTAGCTGAGATTACAGACACCCACCACCATGCCCAGCTAATTTTTTGTATTTTTAGTAGAAACGGGGTTTCACCATGTTGGCCAGGCTGGTTTTGAGCTCCTGTCTTCAAGCAGTCCACCTGTCTCTACCTCCCAATCTGCTAGGATTATAGGTGTAAGCCACCACACCCAGCCCACTCTCCATTGCTTTATGACCATTCACACATCCTTGAGGTATGAGCTTCCAGGGAAGCCTCATTTCTTAAGGGGTATCATGTAGATCAGGTTTTCCTTATAACTGAGTAGATTCCCTGAGCAATGGACAGTGTAGAGAAAGAGCTAGAAAGCTGATTAGTTCTTTTTTGTTTTTTTTTGAGACGGATTTTCACTCTTGTTGCCCAGGCTGGAGTGCAGTGGTACGATCTCGGCTTACTGCAACCTCTGCCTCCTACGTTCAAGCGATTCTCCTGCCTCAGCCTCCCTAGTAGCTGGGATTACAGGCGCCCACCACCACGCCCAGCTAATTTTTATATTTTTAGTAGAGACGGGGTTTCACTATGTTGGCCAGGCTGGTCTCAAACTTCTGACCTCAGGTGATACACCTGCCTTGGCCTTCCAAAGTGCTGGGATTACAGGTGTGAGCCACTGCGCCTGGCCCAAAAGCTGATTAATTCTTAAATATTTTGTAGTAGCTTCTTGGGGAAGTGCATGAGCCTACTGATGGGACTCCACTGGATCATAACCAATTTGTGAGTGTAGAAGACATGTTAGACACCTTTGTCTGGTCTCTGGGCAGGAACGTTTTGTCTTTGGACCAAAGTGAGCTCTCACAGACGCGTGTCTGCTGTACTGTGCTTTCTTTGTGATGCTTGAAATGTTCTCAAGTCCTGGCACATCATACACAAATGTAAATGATGCATTTAAAAAAATACTGGAGCAAATACTTTGTTGTATCTTTGCCAATGAAACTGTAGTACATTGCTAGAAACCTTGCAGAGAGAAGGCTTTACAGTGTGTGATCTGTCTGTATTAGGTGGTTGTCTGGGGTGAGTGCGACTCCACTGATGACTGTATTGAGCATAACATTGGCCCCTGCTCCTCAGTCCTGGACGTGGGTGGGGCTGTGACAGCTGTCAGCGTCTGCCCAGCGCTCCACCCTTCTCAACGGTCAGTCTCTGTGTGGGGCTTAGTTTTAAGGGGACCACTTGGTTTCTTAATATGTAACCCTCATGTCATTTCATTTGTGAATTCTCCCGGCCTCTGAGTTACTGTCTTTCTTTTTATTTATTTATTTATTTTTTGTATTTTTTGAGAGGGAGTCTCACTCTGTCACCCAGGCTGGAGTGCAGTGGCATGATCTCTGCTCACTGCAACCTCTGCCTCCTGAGTTTGATTCTCCTGCCTCAGCCTCCCAAGTAGGTGGGATTATAGGCATGCGCCGCCACGCCTGGCTGATTTTTTTGCACTTTTAGTAGAGATGAGGTTTCACCATGTTGGCCGGGCAGGTCTTGTTCTCCTGACCTCAAGTGATCCACCTGCCTCGGCCTCCCAAAGTGCTGGGATTACAGGCATGTGCCACTGCGCCTGGCCTCAGTTACTGTCTTTTCCAAAATGCTTATGTTTCTCATAATAATTTTTGAATTGATAGAACCTAATGATTCAGAAGGTAAAATACAGGTTAGGAATGTGGCTCAGAGAGTCTTACTTCACCAAATCTAGGACTGTGGTACTTTTTCTGTAACAAGCATCTTCAGTGGAACAAGGGTCCCTGCAGCCAGCTGGGGAAACACTGGCTTGTGGGCTTTGCCAGCATAGGACACAGATAAATCTGTGTGCAGCCCCTGTAAAGTGGAGGCTCCTTGAGGACACAGCAGAGCAGGGCAGCATGTCCTGGGCTGATGCCTGCAGAGTCTTTTGTAAGGCAGGGACAGTTGGGACACTGTGAAGAACTACTTTAGAGCAATGATGGGGATAACAGAATTTCATGCTAAGTTAGTCACTTTTGTCCCCCTCCCTTAAAAACAGATATGTGGTTGCAGTAGGATTGGAGTGTGGAAAGATTTGCTTATATACCTGGAAAAAGACTGATCAAGTTCCAGAAATAAATGACTGGACCCACTGTGTAGAAACAAGTCAAAGGTATTTCTTTCCTATTTTTGTTTCCATCAGATTAACTAGAAATTGTGGGGTCTTTTGTGGCAAATTTTATGCCACATTTTCATGGAGAGGGACATTTATCTTTATTCATGGTGTCTACCACTTTGTTTTGTGGTAATCTGAAATTGATATATTACACTTGATTTTTAAAAGTTTGCTTGACCAAATTGCTTGCATGCATAATATTGTTTTTATAAACAACCATTTGAGATGAAAGTGCTTTTCATAATGGTGTGTTTTAGAATTTGACTACAGTAGATTCTTAATTTGATTCAAAATGTTTGTGATTTTTAAACGTATTCTGGATTGCACTTTGGTAGTCGTATCCTTATGATTGAACCCTTCACCTCAGATCCTGCAGTGGAGCTTTCAGGCATAGCAAGGCTTATGCCCTGGGCCTCATGCATTTGCCACCTGAGCTGGCATAGAGCACCTACTGTTTACAGCCTCCTCCCCATCCCACCCACCTAGACAGCAGGAATCACTTTTAATCTACCCTTTTACAAGTTTTATTCTTTTTGTGTGTGTGTGAGAGACAGGGTCTCACTCTGTCACCTAGGCTGGAGTGCAGTGGCAAGATCCCAGCTCACTGCAACCTCCACTTCCCGAGCTCAATCAGTCTTCCTACCTCAGCCTCCCAGATAGCTGGGACTATAGACACGCACCACCATGTCCAGCTAATTTTTTTTGTATTTTTAGTAGAGATGGGGTTTCATTGTGTTGGCCAGGCTGATCTGCATCTCCTGGGCTTAAGCAATGCTCCTGTCTTGGCCTCCCAAAGTGCTAGCGTTACAGGCATGGGCCACTGTGCCTGGCCCAGATTTTATTCTTTAAAAATGTCTAAATGTGGCTGGGTGTGTTGGCTCATGCCTGTAATCCCAGCACTTTAGGACGCCAAGACGGGAGGATTGCTTGAACCTAGGAGTTGTGAGACCAGCCTGAGCAACATAGTGAGACCCCCAGTCTCTACCAGAAATAAAAGAAATTAGCCAGATGTGATGGCACATGACTGTGGGTCCCAGCTACTTGGGAGGGTGAAGTGGGAGGATCACTTGAGCCCAGGAGGTTGAGGCTGTAGCAAACCATAATCACACCATTGCACTCCAGCCTGGGTGAGTGAGACCCTGTCCCCCCTAAAAAAGTATAAACGTTCAGAAAGCTACTCATATCATTCTGTGTCATATTTTCTTAGGCTTTTTCAACCTTCGTATATCTGTACTGTTGAAAATACAATTTCAAATAGCAATTTCAAATGACAATATGATGAGGGTGAGTGCTTAATGGAGAGAGATGTATGAGCAATGTCTTTTATAAGATATTTCATCCAGCAGATCTCGTCATGTCATGTCAACCAAACATATTAGTGCTCATTATCATTATATTTATTACAATGAGATATTGCCATGCCCCCATGGCTTCCCTCCTGCCTCTCTGGGCTGGGTTTAGCAGTTGAACTAGTTTGTGCTGTTGCTTGCTGACGATGGAAGAAATCTGTTGAAATTCCATGCTTCAGGCATTTGAAAGGCACCCCTTCTTTCCACTTTGCCTGCCCACAGTGCTCCCTTCACCTCTAACCTGGTGTGAAGACCTCTTCAATGGCCCCCGTGTGGGACACTGGCGGGAAGCCACTTAGAAAGTGCAGGAAGGGAACATGTATAGAATTTGAGATTTTTGTCTGAAGAGGTTGTTTTTTCCTTTGGTCATTATGGTGACTTAAGATTTGCAAGATGGAACTAATGCATGACTTAACATATTATTTGGATTGCTAATATTTCAGTTACCAAATTCCAAATACCGTTCAAATGAAAGCTTTTGCTAGTAATATATTTACAAAGGTAATATAAGCAAACACTACCCTTTACGTTGGTTTGCCAAACTCCCTGTTTTCTTAAATGTGACGTGTTAATATGCTGGATTTAAAGGACATTACCAAAAAGAAAAAAGAAAAACCCACTATCTCAAAGCTTACATAGCCAAACAAGTACTGTTCCTCAAAGTAACTCCCTTGGAAAGAATTATACCACATATGTTTATTTCAGTAATTTCACTACTTCAAATCATTCGTTTAATGAAATGAGAGAACTTTGATCCATAATAATTGAGATTCCAGTGATGTTGCTATCACTTAAAATATTCTTGGAACTTCTCTGTAGGAATTGTGTTCAGAACTAGGTTACTAGTGATGCAAGAAAACAAATTATAATGCCTTTTATAGTGTTATTTCAATCGTTTCCTCTTTTTAAAGCTTGCCATTTATATTTATTATAAAGCTTACTTCCAGGTGCTTTCAACAGATTCATCCTCAGAGGAATATGAGCTATCATTGAGAGTACTCAAATCATAGTCTGCATAATATGGAGGCATTTTCTCTAGAGTAATTTCAGCAAACAGTTGAGGCACAGCAGCACTGTTATAACCTCCCAGAGTGACTATTTGTAAGGGCACGCAGTCATCTTGTTGCATAGGTTCAAGGAAGACTGATTTTTTAAAATGGGTTTCATGATTCATTCTTCCCTTTTAATCATGAGAATGCATCTGGTGACAGGGACTGTCAGCAAATGAGAGTATAATGTGAGTGCTCTGGTGTTGTTTTCAGTGTTTACTGCCCTAAAACCTACTTAGGTTTTTCACTTTAGTGCTTTCTGGTTTGGGAAGCTAATTTGGAGGGTAAATTTATAGAAGATGTTGTATTTTCGTAGAGATTTGTTACTAACATACCTTGGTAACATTCTGGGTCTGCCTTTTTAAAGGGCTGGGGTGGTAGGGGGTAGGGAGCATTAATATGATGGTCTTGCCCAAGGTCACGCAGTTAGAGGTCACACTGGAGACCAAGACTCCTTCATTGGGCAGTACATTAAATCTTTCATTGTCTTTCTTTACCCAGTAGTAAAAATGCAATTCCATCCCCCTCACAGGGATGTCAAAAAAATAAAATAATCTAGAATATATAGTAAAGTTGAAATTGTTATAAATAAATTTAGTAATGTTATCTAAAAGACTAACTGGAATATCCATTTCATGAAATTCCATTGATCATTAAAACAACATTTATTTTAAAAATTTTTACCTTTTATATTTTTTAAACAACATTTGACAGAGATTCATTTGTCTGTTTCTTGCTCCTTTTGGTGATGTTATTGCCAGTGAGTAAGATTAAAATTTAGTCTTGCAGTTTTATGTAAATATAGTAAAATATTTTCCAGGTTAAAATAAAATGGTTAAAATGCTAATGATGGTATTTTAAAACCTGTACATTTCAATTTTCAGGTTTTAACTTCCATTCATGTTTACACCATTAATTGGAAAAACATTTCATGACTTCTCTATCTTTGTTTTAGCCAAAGTCATACACTTGCTATCAGAAAATTATGCTGGAAGAACTGCAGTGGAAAAACTGAACACAAGGAAGCAGAAGATGCTGAGTGGTTACATTTTGCAAGCTGTGGTGAAGATCACACTGTGAAGATACACAGAGTCAATAAATGTGCACTGTAATGGACTTAATAACTACATGCTTGCAGTCACTGGTATCTTAAAATATTATCACGTAAATAGATCATCTTTGCCTTCATAACAGAACTGAGTTTCTTTCTTTTTTTTTTTTTTTTTTTTTTGAGATGGAGTCTTGCTTTGTTGCAACCTCCACTTCCCAGGTTCCAGCAATTCTCTTTCCTTAGCCTCCTGAGTAGCTGGGACTAGAGGCACACACCACCATGCCTGGCTAGTTTTTGTATTTTTAGTAGAGACTGGGTTTTACCATTGACCAGGCTGGTGTCAAACTCCTGATTTCAGGTGATCTGCTTGCCTTGGCCTCCCAAAGTGCTGGGATTACAGGCGTGAGCCACTGCGCCCAAGCTGAGTTTCATTTTTTGAGTCACGTAGCAGTAGTCTTTATTTGAGTGCTAGACCCTTTGAAATGTGATGAAAGCTATGGACCCTTCACTTTGTTATATAACATATGTATACACACCCAGAACTTTGCACATACATTCAGAGATTCCTAGACCCACAGACCTGCCTCTGTGTGTCCCAATTTAAGAACCTCTGTTCTTTCTTCATGACTGGATTTGCCCAATTTTGTGTTATTTTGGGACTTCATTTGTCCCTCTTTGGGACATTTCCTTATTTATTGCCCTCTTCAGAGAGTAGACATAGGAAAAACAAGATAGGAAACCTAGATTACTTAATTTTTATTTTAACATTTTCTGTAGATAAGCACACCACGCCAAGTGTGCTCTTGTCTTGATCTCCTTCTTTTTAGCATATGCCAGACATTGTAGAGTTTGGCAAGCAGTTGTAGGTTTGAGCTGCAGCCAATCATTTCTTTTGTTCTTTAGAAGTGCATAGATTCGTCTTTTTAGGGCTTTACCGAAAGTAAAATAACCTGACATTTAAACTAATAGATGTAGGAGGTAAAAAATAGAGTTCCGAAACATCTGAATTTATGTGATAGCTGAAGTCATGAGATGAGGGATGTATGTCCTCCAGGGAGGATGCAGAAAGAAGAAAAGGGTGCTGGAAACAGCCTGTCAGTTGTGCCAGCTATGGGCTGGAGGCAGCCAGGAGAGTTGGGAGCCTGGGTGTTGGGTGGAGAGAGGTTAACAGGGAAGACGTGGGAAGTACTGTAAACACGGCTGGTGTGAGCAGAGGACTATTCTGACCCTGTTGGAACATAGAGCCATCTGACAGATTGACAATGCAGTGAAGGCTGTATATAATAAATGTGTTGAAAGGAGGAAGGTGAGGATTTTCTTGGTGGGAATTTATGCCATTATTAACATATTTTGCTTCCAAAGGGGTTAAAATGTTTTACCTAAATGGATGTTTCTAGGTCAGTGCTATACAGTATTTCTAATCTGTGTTTTATAGTGTGAGCTACATATGTAATTTTAAAAATTTCAAGTAGCCACATAATGAAACAGGTGAAATTTAATGACACATTTCCTTTAATATGGTATGTCCAAAATATTACTATGTCAACCTGTAATCAATATAAAAACCTGTTACTGAAGTATTTTATAGGGCCTCTCTCAGTTCAGACTAGCCACATTTAAGTGCTGCATAGCCACATGTGGCTCATGGCCATCCATATTTGAACAATGTACTTTAGACTGTTGCATCTGTATACTCTTGTGCCCTCAGCTGGGGGGTGGGGTGTGTGTGTGTGTGTACCAAGGCAGTGAGCATCTGAGCTTTGAACCTCAGAGACCAAAATGCCGTGCCCATTTCCCCGCTATCAGCTGAGGAATCTTGACTCACATTGACACGCGGGCTTATTCTGACCCAAGTGCATGCAGGCTTCCAGAGCAGATTCAGAGGCCTGACTTAGTCCTTTAGCTCCCCTCCCAGCACAGAACCCCCCAGGTTATCTGAAAGTAGGCCTCGCCTAGAGAGACTGAGTTTCCAAGTTGTCAGTTTTCCCAAATGGTCCTCAAGCATCTTCCTCAGCAATCACCTTACAGTTTAGTAAACATTCAGAGGACTTGCTACACACCTGGGTAGTCTGCATTGTAATTCATATGTGTTTACACACTTACGTCTTCATCTGCTAAAGCACCTTTGAACCGTATTGTAATTCATAATATCTGAAGCAATTATTTTGAATTGTAGTAATTCATAATACTGAAGCAATTCGTAATATCTGAAGCAATCCTCAGATACGGGTTAGGCATGGCCCTGCTCTGAGCAGGATGGCAAAAGTGGCAGTCTATGACGCAGCCCTTGTTACCCAGGCTATTACTAAATGGTGGTGGTGGTTTTATCTTAATTAAAATGACATCACCAACAACGCGCCCTTTCCTGTCTGCCAGGAAAAGTTTTCTGTAGTGACGCATGTGTTTGTGTGTGTGCGTTTGAGGCTATATTACTCATTGCTACAGCAGTTCAAAATGACTTGGAAAAAACAACGAATGCTGGTCATTGATGTGTATACTGACATGTTTAAGGGAAGTTACTGTGGTCTGTAACTTAAGAAATACATAAAAAATAAGACGGGTGGAGTGACGGACACATGGATAGATATGAAGCCAGCACTGTAAAATAGTAGTGGTAGTTTTGTATGCCCATACTCACAGTACCATTATTCACAGTAGCTAAGAGATGGAAGCAATACGTGTCCATCAGTGGGTGAATGATCAACAAAATGTGTATTCATACAATGGAATATTATTCAACCTCTAAAAGGAAGGTATGCTGACACATGCTGCAACATGGATGAATCTTGAGGACATGATGCTAAGTGAAGTATGCCAGTCACCGAAAGACAAATACTGTATATGCTTCCATTTATATGAAGTATCTAGAGCAGTCAAATGCATAGAAAGAAAGTAGAATGGTAGTTTCCAAGCACTGGGGGAGGAGGAAATGAGGAGTTGTTTAATGGGTATAGTGTTTCAGTTTTGCAAGACAAAAAGTTCTGGGGATTGATTGCACAGTTATGTGAATACTGTATACCGACTGAACTGTACACTCTAAAACAGTTAAGATGGTAAATGTTATCTTTATTTTACCACAGTGTTTTTAAAAGCATGGTAAACAACATTTTCCAGGATGTAAACTGGTACCAAAAAAAAAAAAGTGATCCAAAGTAAGATATATTCGGGAAACACAGGGCTAACGAAAGTTAGATAGGTGTCTTTATTGCAGGAATTCTAAGAGCATTTAACAAATTAATTTACATTGAGAATTTTCAGTGTGGAGGGTCTGGCTCATAACATTTCACAAACATTAAACTTCAGAGTCCCAAAGCCTTTAAATAAAATGTTGATGGTAGAAACTCCTTAAGGGGGTGTTCATTGTACAATTCTTTCAACTTTTCTGCATGCTGGGAGGTTTTTTTTTTTTTTTTTTTTTTTGGTAAAAACATGTTGGGGAAAATGGCCTTGGAATATTTCATTCAAATTGGAGCCAAGCTAACACAAAGCTGTTGCTGCTAGTGGGAACAGCCCTGACGTCCATGTAACAAGCTGCTCTCCCTAACTCCCTCCCTTCTGCTTCTCCTTCCTCAGCTCCCACTTCTAGGATTAACAGGCAGGGAGGCGGAGAGCCCAGCTCAGATAAGTTGGGCCACAGCAGAAGGAGGGCCAGGGCAGAGGTTTGGGCCTTGGCTCTGATGCTTGAACATAAACATACCTAGTCAGAAGTACATCAGTACAAAGTGGACCCTACAAAATGATAGGGCCAGAAAACAGGTATGTGGTTACCAGGGGCTGAGAATGGGGAGAGGAGTGACTACAGAGGGACCCAGATTCTTCAACAAATACATTACAAGAGGAAAAGGGAAAGGAAGCCTGGAGATTGAAAGATACTTGAGACGCGTGAATCCAGTGCAATGTATGAACCCTGTTTGCATCCTGATCTGAACTAGCCAATCAGTCTTGTATAACTACACTTAAGGGACAAAGCGAATTTGAACTCTGCCTGGATATTTGAGGATTTTAAGGAAACAACATTTACATATATGACAGTGGGGCTGTGGTTATGCTTGATTTTGTTTTTTTTGTCTCTAGAGACTGGGTTTTGAAGTGTTGCCTAAGCTGGTCTTGAACTCCCGGGCTCAAGCAGTCCTCCCACCTCAGCCTTGGTTTCTTTAAAAAAGAAAACAAAGTTCTTTTGACTCATACATGTAGTATTTATTTATGGACGAAATGCACTTATGTCTTAGGTTGTTTCATAATGATTGTGTGTGTGGCAAGGGTTAGGTGGGTTTCAGATGTGTGGATTATTAGTGAAGCTGGGTGGTGGTGGGGTGGTCATACTATTCTAATTTTTTAATATATTTAAAATTTCCTTGTAAGAATCGTTAAATGAAAAGGCTCATGCCTGTAATCCCAGTACTTTGGGAGTCCGAGGCAGGGGGATAACGGGGTCAGGAGATCGAGACCATCCTGGCTAACACGGTGAAAACCTGTCTCTACTAAAAATACAAAAAAATTAGCCGGGCGTGGTGGCGGCACCTATAGTCCCAGCTACTGGGGAGGCTGAGGCAGGAGAATGGCGTGAACCCGGGAGGCAGAACTTGCAGTGAGCCGAGATTGTGCAACTGCACTCCAACCTGGGTGAAAGAGCGAGACTGTCTCCAAAGAAAAAAAAAAAAAAAGAATTGTTAAGTGGAAAAAGAATGAGCATATCCATAAGTTAAATACAAGAAGTGTTACATTGTGAGGAATTCTTCCCCTCCTAGCATGTAGTGGATGGTCCAGTAGTAAGGCTCTGCCACGCTTAAGTAAGAGACTGGCACTCCAAGGACAATGAGGCTGAGGCCAGAAGAGAGACAGAATGTGGGATGGCTGCATGTGGCTGGTGGATAGAGGACTCTGAGCCCCACACTCTGGTGGACTCAGATCTGGCACCCAGGCTGGGCGTGGTGGCTCACACCTGTAATTCCAGCAGTTTGAGAGGCTGAGGCAGGTAGATCACTTGAGGTCAGGAGTTCGAGACCAGCTTGGCCAACGTGGTGAAACCCCATCTCTACTAAAAATACAAAAAAAAAAAAAAAAAAAGCCAGGTGTGGTGGTGGGCACCTATAATCCCAGATGTTCCAGAGGCTGAGGCAGGAGAACCACTTGAACCCAGGAGGAGGAGGTTGCAGGGGGCCAAGATTGAGCCATTGCACTCCAGCCTGGGCAACAGAGTGAGACTCCATCTCAAAAAAAAAAAAAAGGTGTCTGGGACCCAGAACCGAGTGAAGACACCAGAGTGAAGGAGAGAGGCCACGCTATGTCCGAGAAGCTCCTCCTGGGGTGGAAGGCACAGCGCCACAAAGGCTGCTCTTGCGGAGGCTCCCCTGCAGCCAGGTGCCTGCTGACTGTCCCCAAACTGCCCGCCAACAGAGAGGGATGCAAAGGGAGCCTCTTCCTGCTCAGTGGAATAGGCAAATTATGTCACCTTTCACTCCGGACTCTCACTTCTGCCCCCGCTACCCTTAGTGTTTGGCTTTTGCTGACATTTTCCCCTACATCTTTGCTCCTGACCAAGTTCTAGATATTTCATAGGGCAGTCTAGGTAAGGGTTGGAACCTCAGTGAGTCGAGCAACAGAAACCCAGCTCACACTGGCTATCACTGTGGGCAAGCTGTTCCCCTCATTTCTGAAAGTGGAGATAAGATTAGTGTATGAGTCTGGCTTCCATTCAACTGTGTGTGAAAAACATTGTAAAATTTTCTTTCTGGTTTACACAAGCTAAAAGTTTATTTCTCTCATATGAAAGGAGTCAAGGCAGACAGACCAGGATGGGCAGGCAGATGTCTACAGGATCAAGGACCCAGGCTCTTATTTCGCTGTCTGACGTCCTCAGTATGAGGCGTTCACCTTCCAGGATGACTGCTTGGCCTCCTGTCATGATCTTTGCATTCCAGCCAGTAAGGAGGAGGAAGGCATGAAGAAAGGCCTGCCCCTGACTTTAAAAACATTTCTTGGAAGTCCCATATGATTTTGCTTAATCTCCTCAGGCAGAATTTAGTGTTGTGGTCATACCTAGCTTCAGGAGAAGCTGGGAAATTAAATCTTTATTGCAGATGCCCATGTGTTCAGCAGAGAACTGGGGTGCTTCATTCTGGCAGAAAGGTAGAACAGCAGTAACCAGTTTGTAGGATTGTCCTGAGAATTAAATGAGCCAATGTATGAAAAACACTAGTTTGGTGCCTGGGATATAAATAAGACAGCAGTGGTTTGTATCTGGTACTATTACGATTAAATAAAGCTCAGTTCATGTCACCTCCATAGAGCCTTTAGTAAACCCCTCAAGTATTCTTTTTTCTCTCTCTCTGAATTCCGTAGTATTTTATTCCAATTTTCTTTTATGGCACTTGTCACCTTCTATCTTCTATTTTTGTGTATGTTTTATGCTGTGTCAGGTAGATGCCTTCTTTTGTAAGGAAGTTCATCTCAAACACAAAGGAATTACTGGCTCATATGACTGAAAAAAGTTCAGTGGTGGGATAGGCTTCAGATGCAGTCTGATATGGGCTCTGCCTTCCTTTCTCTAGTTTGCTCAGCTCTGCCCTTTCCATGGCAGCTTTCTCCTTTTGTTATTATTTGAAACTCAGTTTCGCTCATGTTGCCCAGGCTGGAGTGCAGTGTCCTTATCTCGGCTCACTGCAACCTCCACCTCCTGGGTTCAAGTGATTCTCCTGCCTCAGCCTCCTGAGTAACTGGGATTACAGACACACGCCACCATGCCTGGCTAATTTTTGTATTTTTAGTAGAGACGGGGTTTCACCATGTTGGCCAGGCTGGTCCTGAACTCCTGACCTCAGGTGATCCACCCGCCTCAGCCTCCCAAAGTGCTGGGATTACAGGCGTGAGCCACTGGGCGTGGCCCGTTATTATTTTTAATAGAGACAGGGCCTCACTGTGTCGCCCAGGCTGATCTTGAACTCCTGGACTCAAGCCATCCTTCTGTCTTGGCCTCCCAAAGTGCTGGGATTATAGGGGTGAGCCACCATGCCTGGCCACATGGCAGCTTTCTCCTGAGGCTATTCTCCCTCATTGCCGTAAGAGGAATGCAAACAGCCCCTACGTGACATTTTTCCTTGTTAATATCAAAGGAAATAACGGTTAGCATTAAGTCTCTAACTTTGCTCTGACTGGACCATTCCTCACCTAATCACAGGGGGCAGGGGAAAGCCACACATTGAGTGGCTTGGGCTTACCCATCTGATGTAATGAGCTGTGAGATCACCTATGCTGGCTTAGAGGCAGAGTAGGTCCCAATGAGATCACATGGCTGCTCTAATGTGGGGTGGTTTTCCAAAGCAAAATCAGAGAGGCCAATGGATACAGGATGGGCAAGCAATGTGAGCCCCCTGTACAAGCCTGCTAAAGCCTAAACACCTGGCCATCAGATGGTTTTCCTGTTGTCCACAGCATCTGGCAGTGTGTTGTCACATATTTGCTGAATTCAGGGATGAATGAGTTTGACAACATTGATGGCTGGTGGAGAAACCATTCTCAAATGTAATCTGCCAGTCAGTAAATGGAGTATCTGAGATTCCTGTCTTGGTGGTATAAAGGGGTAGGGGGCAAAGAGTAGGAAGGAGGTGCTAGCACAGAAGGGACCAAGAAGGGGCTGGCCTGGCCCAGTGGATCTGCTCATGAATGAACATGGAAGAAGCCAAGCCCCTAGGAAGACAGCACCAGGAAGACTGCTGCTCTGGGCCCTCCGCCCTCTCAGTCCTGTGGTCAGCCTAGTACTGGTGGGTTTGGTTGTTTCAAACATTAGATATAATGAAGCCTTGTTCCCAATCATGTCATGATGTTAAACTGCCCTTTTAGTTTCTATTCACAGGAAAGGTCTTGTGTCAGTCTAGGGGAGGGAGCTTCCTGGGGTTTCTGATCTTTCCACTGCTTTCAGTTTCTGCTGGGGCACTCTGCCAGTCTTTGGAGAGAAACTTGCTCCAATGCTGTGTCTGTCTCACTGCTTCCTGTGCCAGCCCACTTCTGATTTCCTAGGTACCAGGATATCCAGGTTTGTGAGCTCTCATTGTTGGAAAAGTGTGCATTGCACTCTAGTAGGACACACTTAAGTTAATTTCATTATCCAAACCAAATTCAGCCTTCTTGGATATGCCTATCCCTATCCTGATTAATTTGGTGGGAAATTTGATCCCTCAAAATTGCAGCCCCCAACTGTAGGTTGGTGCGAAAGTAATTGCGGCTTTTGCCATTTTGATGCAAAAGGCGCAATTACTTTCGCACCAACCTAATATCTTCCAGACTAGGAGGCCAAGGTTTTCAGGGGGCTTGCCAGTGGGAAAACCTCTACCCTTACTCACCATTTAGGACTTGACCATCATAGTGGAGCTGCCATCCCCGCCTGGTAATAATAGAGCTGTTCCTGCTTAGGCCACTGTGTATACCGCCTACCCTACAAGTTTAACAGTCTGTCCTAATTGTTTAAGTTTAACCCTTGTCCTAATTGGCCTTATGGCCTTAGATATTGCCAAGGTGCTCTCTTCTGGCTCTGTCCCCACTTCTCTAACTGAGCCTTCCCACCTGTGGCATGAGACAGAGACCCTTTAAGTGCCACTGTCCCCAGGGCTCTGTCCTCTTTCCCTAAACACTTCAGAGCTCCTGAGATGACCTGTGCACAAGCCCCTGACATGACTCAAGTCTCCAACCCCAGACCCTCTATCCCTTTTGAGCCCTGAATCTCCACTGAGATGTCCTGAACCGAGTTCCATATTGTCTCCCTGTGCCTGAGACTCCCTGTGTCCACTCAGTATCCTAGTCTGACAGCACCAAGTCACCTTGGGCCAGTCTTCAGTCCCATTAGTCCCTGAATTTCATCACTTCTGCATGATCCGGGCCTCAGACCAGGCCCTCACTGCTCTTCACCAGGACTTTTGCCCAGCCTCTGACAGCAGTGCTCCCTGCAACCTCCCCACTCCCACCTCCTCCACTGCTGCCTGGGGTCTAAGCACACCCCTGATCCAGCCACTCTCAGGAGGAGACTCTAGAGTGTTCCTGTCCCTTCTGGACCAAGACCAGCTTTCTTCTCTGTACCAGAAAATCTGACCCCTCTTACTTCTCTCACTCCCCTTCACACTTATCCCCACAGAGAGGCAGTCTGTGCTCCAGCTTCATTAAAATTCCTGCATCTGGAATTTTCTGAGCCTTTTTGCACCTCTAGACCTTTAAGTATGGAATGCTGCCCTCCCTCCCCCACCTCCTCCTCCAGGACCCTCTGGGCAGGTCTCCTAGCAGCCCCAGGTCTGGGAGGCTCTTTACCCCAAGCCTGGACCTTTGTGGGAAGGACTCTTTTCCAGCACTCTGCAGCCTTGGAGGGGTGACCTGACTATGAACCTATCTCCTTCCCCGTCCCAGGAGCCTCTCAGGCACAGAGACTGCCTTGCTGACTGTTGTCTTCCTAGTGCCTACCATGTTTGCAGCAGGGCACGGCTGCCCACTGAACACTAAATGAATGCCCCTGCCAAAAGCGCTAGTAATTTTCAAGTGAATCTTCTAGTGTTTCAAGCCGGGACAGTTGCAAGAAGTTATAGCTGGTTTCCCTGCTCCCATTTCTCACAGGCTCATCCAATCTGGTCATGGCCAATGGATAGTTCTACCTAAATCACCCACAGGGCACTTTCTAGCTTCAAAGCCTGCCTTTCGTTGTTTTTCCATCGCCAACTCCGAGCCTAACTCTGACATTCATTCATCTTCTGCTGAGCGAGTGAGTGAATGAAAGAATGAATGAATGAATGGAAGAATACATGAATGAACGCTTTGTATGTAGTGGAGAATTCTTGCACATGGAACCCATTGCTAGGAGACATTGGGGGTGGGAGTTGTTAACCTGGGAGCAAGGGGATTTGGGGAAACATCATCAGGAGGTAAGGAATTAGGCTCAGTGAGCGGCACCAGGGACTAAGATTCACACGGGGAGAGATTTAAAGTACAAAATTGAGGGCATCTCACCTGTCTGCCCAACTGACTCATAGACACATAATTTTTCAAGTTCTTAGGTGAGAAAGGGCTGTAAGTGGGAGTTGGAAGAGCTGTTTTCCTACCTAGCTGTAAACTTTACGTGCAGAAGCTGGCCTCCTGGGACCTCAGCATGGACCAGCTCAGTTTGCTTGGAAGCTCCAAGGCCAGCAGCTGGACTAGGTGAGAGGTGGCCATGGCAGCCTGTAGCACAGGGCCCAGGAGATCACTCCTCTTCCCAGGTCAGACATTCCTTGGTGGGGATAGAGGTTCTGCTTAAGGCAGGGTGACAGCAAGCAATCTGACTTCTGATAGTCTCTTTCTGGTAGGAGCGGCCCAGGGAATCCTGATGAAATGCACCTAAGGGTGCCAATTAGAGGCCAAGACTCCCAGTGTTTCTCATATCCCCTATTCCTCCCTGCTTCTTGACCAGCTCATTGCTATGGCCCACTTCAAAGGCTTCCCCCTTTGTGTTACCTTCCCTGGATATCTTGCTAGGAAGTAGCCACTTCCTCTCTTGTAGTCCTGTACCTGCATCCTGAACCAGTGCTGCCTGGGCATTCAGCCCACATTGCCTTGTGGCTAGTGTAGGTTCATTTTCCTACTCAGCTGTAGGCACTATCTTCACATCCACCCTCCCAAGCACACAGTGCCCTGGATGGACATAGCTAACTGCTTTAAAGTATTTCTTGATTAACGGTAACTCAGTGATTTTAATAACCTTCAGGAGTTCTGCACTGACTTGGCCTTTTCCAGTCTATCACTAGGCAAGCTTGTCTGAAGCAGCACCCCTGTGGACGGGTGGTTTGTTAGTTGGCCACAGAACTCCTTGAAGAGAGGTGCTCCTTACATTCCCAGGGAAATGACCTAGGCCCTTCCTCCTCAGAGTGCCATTCATGAATGAGGCATCAGCATCACCTGGGCTACTTAGACACACAGACCCTCAAACTTAGAGAGTCAGAACCTGCCTTTGAATAGGCTCTCTAGGGGATTCATGCAAATGCATGCCTGGAAACCCTGGCCTAGGGAAGACTCTCACTGGGAAGCAGGGCTTTAAAAGGAGGGGCGAGGAGTGACACTGAACAGCTGCTGGATCAACCCCACCCCTCTCTCAACTTAGATGGGGAAACTGAGGCCCTGGAAACTACAGAGGCTCACACCAGAGAATTAGCAAAACACACTTCCCTGCCTGGGCTCTGGAGGCTGACTTCTCAGCTGCTAGCTTGTCTTCTAGCTGTGTGCGCTTGTGCAAGTTATTCTGCCTCTCTCTGCCTCAACTTCCCCATCTGTAAGAGCAACCTCCTAGATCTGCATATTTGATTATTGAACGACCAGGACAGGTAAGAGTGTACACAGTGCCGTGCTTGGCACACAGTGAGGCCCTGTATGTAGCTCTTGTTATTAGCGCTGCCCAAAGCCACATTCGCAGAAGACAGTCCAGCATCCAAAGTGCCTGCTTGAAGCATGGCCAGAAGACAAGCAGATGGTGGGGTAGGCAGTGATGTCAATGAGCAAAAGCCTGCATCCATCCATCAGTACATTCACTCCTCCTCGAACAACTATGGGTGTTTGTCAAGTAAGGTCCTGACCATTCAGCAGTGAGGGAGAGAGCTGGGGTGGTCAGTGGGCAGAGGCCACTGAGGAATACTGGTACCTGGGCATGGACTCTAGCCCTGCAGTCCACAGACCCCGGGTCTCCGGCCACGGGAAAATGAGCTCTTAGTGACGGGTCTTTCTCTGGCCTGGTATCAGGGGCTTGGGCCAGAGAGCCAGGGCTGTGTGCTGCCTTCCCATGGCTCTCATGCTGGGTACCAGTACGCATCATGCATCAGCAAGGATCCTAGGGCATCTGCGGCCCATACCCTGGGTGACAGCTGGCCTGGATGCAGCACAGGTTGAGCTCTTGGGGCATAGGCCTTCTTCCCACCTCGTCCCCACGCTGTATGCCTCCAGGGCCTGTGGGCCGCCTGTACCTGATCGCCTGCCTTGGGTTCTCCACCGAGCCTGCCTCTGAGTTATCTCCCGTGAGTTCCCAGCACCTGCCTCCCGTCTGCAGCGGGTTCCGCACTGTCCACCACCCATGACATTCGACTCCCCACGAGGCACCTCGCCTGGGCGTGCAGTACCTGTTTTGCTTCCACCCCATTCCCAGTAGCGGGTTCCGCACCTGGGATCACACGTGAGATTCCCCCCACCCCACAACCGCATGCCTGGGCTTTACTTCTGCACCTGCCGCCCCACCCCTGCATCCCGCTCCGCACTTCCGGCGCATAAGGTTTGACCAGGCCCTCCCAATTGAAGCACCTGTTCTCCAAGACAGAGCCGCTGTGTCTCCGCTGCTCTGGGTGCAGGCCCGAGTAGGGATGGGAGGAGGTGCTCTTATTCCACTGCCTGTCCGGGACAGGGGCAGCTTTTCCTAGGGCATTCTTGCCTCAGTAGAGAGGGCCGGCTACACCCACGTGCAGGAAGTGCGGGGCGGGATGCACGGGTGGGGAGGCAGGGAGGAGGGCCCAGTGCGCGGTTGGGAGGTTGGGAGGGAGGGGAAGCTCAGCTCACGGGGATTCCAGTTGCTGTGCCGGCGCCAGGGAAAGCCCCCGAGCCTCCCGGTTCCGACGGTGTGCAGCCACTGAGAATTCATTAGCTTCGTGGATCCCTGATCTTTTCCCTTTTCTACCCTTTGCTCAGCCGCATTCTCACAAACTGCAAGCACGCGCCCCGCTGGGTAGCAGCAACCCGAGAACACCCCCTCCCCCCGCCCCCGCAAGACGCCGGTACCTGCTTGAGAGGGTGAGGGTCCCGGGACCCCTGCGAGGAGGAGGGTCGTGGGGTTCCAGGATGCCAACCAGGAAAGATCACCTCGTTGCTTCTTCCACCAGCCTTTCCGCGGGACATAGCTAAACTTGAACTTAGCATTCCAAGGGTCTGGAAACATCTTCGTGGGACCCATCGAGAGGTTGCTTAAAGACTGGCACCCGCTCCCGTGGCCAGGTGGGAAAAGGGCGGGCCAGCAGTGAAAGTCCGGCCGGGGCGCCACACCTAGGCCGTGGATTCCGAGAGGCTGCAGGCTGGCGGCCCGGGAGGCGCGGCAGGGGCGGAGTCGCCGGGGGCAGGCTTCGCGCACTTCCCGGGCCGGGTCAGCCTGGATGGACGAACCCGAGCCATGGCCAGCGCGGCGGCGGAGTCAGGGCAGGAGCTGCCGGCCTTCGCGGGGTCCCGGGACCCGAGCGCACCGCGGCTAGCCTACGGCTACGGCTACGGCCCAGGCAGCCTGCGCGAGCTGCGGGCGCGCGAGTTCGGCCGCCTGGCAGGTGAGGCGGGCGGGCTGGCAGGCGTGGGGGACACGAGGTTTCTGGAACCGACGTGGACGGATCTTTTGCTGCTAGTGAGAGCGGCGCTACCTAATTTGTCAAGTAAGGTCCTGGCCATTCAGCAGTGAGGGAGAGAGCTGGAGTGGTCAGTGGGCAGAGGCCACTGGGGCATTTTGAATAAATTGGGGCGCATTTTTAATCAAAACTCCAGGAGGGACGTGTCCATGCGTCCGCTTCGTAGACATGGCTCCCTGAGGTCCCACCTGCAGCCCCAAGGCTTCTTGCTACTCTTACTCTTCAGACTTTCCAGTGGGCAGGACTAACCCAGCCCTCTTCCCCTTTTCCCGCCCTCAGCGAGCAGGGCTTAGGATGGTCCTTGCCCTCTCTTGTGGGAGACCCCTCACTCTAAAGGGCCTGCTGGAGCCGGGGTTGCAAAAGACAGCATATCCAGCGGCCGTGACCCTTCGGATGTCCGCCCGGGGTAGGAGCGGTGCGTGGGCCGCCAGCGCCCGGGCTGGGACAGCACCTCTGCCGGCGCGCCAGGTTGGGACCCAGAGGCCAAGGCCTTCTGGTAGGGGCCTCCCAAGGCTGCACTCTGCAGACTCCTCTGGGATAGCCCGTATTCAGCTTTGATTTTCGAAACTTCATTTTCCTCACTCTTGCAGCGTCAGAACAATCCCTCTGAACTCCAGTTGGCTGGAGGACTGGAAGAATTAGCAAACAGTGCAATTTCACCTTTAAGAACAGGGCGAGCCTGTGAATTAGACAAGGAGACCAAGATCACATCGTGCCTTTCCTCAGAGCGGAACAGGCTGATGAAATTGCAAATCAAGCTCCATCTGGCCTTGGCTGACCCGGCCCTCTGCTGCCAGGGCCCGTTAGTGACTCATCCCTGTGACAGGGACTTTGGGTGCAGGGCTTCATCAAGCCCCAGAGCCGCATACCGGACAGTCAGGGAGGGTCTGCAGGTGAAGTGGGCACTTCGTGGCACAGGGCACCAGGGTTTGAGTGCATCTGCTCTGTCGCGATGAACAACTGGTAACTACTCCCCTTCTCAGGGCAGAACAGCAACAATGACTTAGGTTTCACTACTCGGGTAGCTGATTTCAGCGCTCTGGGTCACTTCCTAGTGTTGTGGAGGGTAACTGTGTTTTCCCTTTGGGGGCTGTGAGAACTGTGGTCTCCTCCTGTGTGTCTCCTCTGGCTTCCTAAGTAGGGAGAGTCAGGAGGGAGACAGGGGTGCCTTCTGCCAGCCTCTGTCTATTCACTCCTCATCCTTCCCTGTTGCAGGGTCACCTGCTGGAGACAGCTCCTCACCCTTCTTTTGTATTCTGTCTCTCTCATCTGTTAATTATGGAAATTTCCTACCACTCAGAAATAGACAGAGACTATGAATGCCCACAGGTGCTGGGGAGGGAGGCTCTCCATTCTTTGAAGCAGCTCTTAAAGGCTACCTGAGTAATTATGTCAGCACCACACCTCCTTAATCCCCTAAATCTCCTCCAGCTGTGATCTCTCAGGCCTACTATTGGCCAACCTCTCCCCTCAATGCTACCCTGGGAAAGTAGAGCTATATTCTTGTCCCCTGGTTTCACTCCTGTTCCTCAAAGAACACTATTCCCCTCAAATGCAAAATTGGGATGTGTCAGCCAGGCTGGCCCTCAGAACTCCTTTACCGCTTACTGTATTCCTGGTAGTGTTGTGGGCATCTTTTATTTAATGCAAGTTCCCCGTATTTCCTCTACATTATGATTAAAGTGGACATTTGTGCACTAACCTGATGCCCCTCCCACTGCTGGGAGTCTTGGAACATGTCCACTTGTTTTTCTCCTAGAAACAAGCCAGAGAGAGGGCAGGAAAAAACAAACCAAAATAATATAATCTCTTCCTCGTTCCTCCTCTCCCCTCATGAAGTTTTTCTGCCAGTTTGAGAATTTCTCTGGTTAAGTGGTAGCTCAGAATAATTAAATGCTTAAGCTTTCAGGGCTGAAATGTGTTACCTAGTGATTTGGATGGGAACTTCCTTGCCTTTGTGAAGGGAGCATATTGAATATACAGATGTGTGTCAAGGGTCTCTGGAAGCCTTCGTGCTGAATGATGACTACCATCATGCTGGAATGAGAACTGGACAAGGATGACCTAGAGCTGACTCTGGAATTCTCTTTCCTGAAGAAGATCTTTTTTAACTTTGGGGTCATTCACCTGTTTCTAATAGCAGCTACACCTGTGTCCCGAGTATTGGACTAGGTGCTGCCATATACCAGCTCATTTAACATTTGTCCCATCTGCAGATGAAGGAACAGGGGCCCAGAGTGGCTAGTGGTGGAGCCAGGATTCAACTCTGGGTTGAATGACTTGGATTCTGTACCATTAATCCCTATGCTGCCTGACTTTCTCCTAACATCACATGTATGACTGATCTAACACAGCTTTTGCACCCTTTTGTTTTTCCTGCAAAATTAACTGTTGGACCAAAAGCCAAAGCAGCTTTTTCTCCAATAGCTACTTGGCCCTGCAGAAGACTGTGGCACAGTGTGAGACGCTCCCCAGCAGCTTCCAGGTCTCACCTGTGGCCTTGATGCCTAGGTGAACAAAGCCTTTCTTTTGGTTTGGTACCTTTGTATTTCTGAATCTTTAATAAAAGATTCAGAACATTGTTTTAAAAGTATCTTTTTGGACTAGGTCATACATCTGATATGGTTTCACTCTGTGTCCCCACCCAAATCTCATGTCTAATTGTAATTCCCAGTGTTGGGCGAGGGACCTGGTAGGAGGTGATTGGATCAAGGGGGTGGATTTCCCCGTTGCAGTTCTCGTGAGAGTGAGTTCTTACAAGATCAGGTTGTTTAAAGTGTGTAGCACAAACTGGGTATGGTGGCT